>NC_084960.1:14660851-15292779 GCF_949316205.1 Platichthys flesus | reverse complement strand
TTGTTGCATTGCTTTTTGCCCATTTCCTAACTTCACTTAATGAAATTATGGAAACATTTTGGGATTAAATGCCACAACGAGGTAAATAGCCAACAACCTAAAATAGAGAACAGAGAGCTTTTGTGCCTGTTCCCAACTGGTTAGTCTGTTTGTAGTTAGCTCAGCAGCTGCTACAGCTTTCTAACAAGCCGTGCAAATAGTCACGAACAGGGACTGTAAATCAAGATGGACCACCTGCAGCTTCCAAGAAATTAAGCCAAGGTGTTTTGATCGCCCACTGGTGGCTGGCTGCAGTATCGGTCATGAAGTCCACCTTCAACTTGTTAGCAGGTGGGACTGCGATCAAACAAAAAAGACAAAGTAGACACGTCCAGCAAGGTACTTTCATTTGATTTATCATTACAATTATACTTATATATATATAATAGGTTGTTCTTTTACTGATGTCTGTTTCTGATAAGTTTAGTTTGAACTTACTATTTGATGTTATTAATTGGGGTGAAACATCATAATTGACACCTAAGATGGACTCACAAGCTTTATCCCCCACCACTGCGCAGATTCTGGCTCCTAATGTGAATGATGGCGCCGTCTGACAGTGGGAAAGTTTGGTTTAATTTCCAAATCTATCTACTATTTATGGTGCATGGTCACTAGCACCAAAGGTCTGGAACACATGCTGTTGGCTGACATGCTTAATTTGCTAATGCTAATGTACTGTATCTCTGACAATAGATTATATTGGTTTATAATTACAGTCTCTATTTTAAATATAGTGGCTCAAAACAGTCTGAAAAAAGTATTGTAAAAATAGCAAAACATTAAGGAAGGAATTCTACAAACTCAAATTTAAGTTGCAGTGGTTGATTGTCACTTTATGTGCAGTTTAATAGAGCTCTGGCTAGAACCATCTCATCCTTTGTGTGCACTTTTTTATCTGAGTTCATTGCTGTAATTGTTAAGCACTGTAGCATTGAAAGGGTTTCATGGTAACTCAAATTGAAACCTCTGTGATTTAAATTCTTAGTTGTCCTGAGTGCAGTTGATGTAATAGATGCATTGAATAAAAGTTTATATGTTTGTCTTTTTCATGTGCAGTGCGTGCATGCTTTTCTGTGATGTTTGTTTGTGCTTGTGTGTCTGTGTGTGTGTGTGCACATGTGTGATGCAGAGAGCCCTCGTGCCACAGTTTGTTGTGCTCATATGATATGAGGTGGTGAGATTGAACTGTGGTGATTTAGCCGTCACGTCAGCGGAATATTGATGCCTGCTCGGCTCGAATGGGGAAATTATAAAGCATAGAGCCAGGAAATGCATCTTAATTGCTGTTTAAGTGGGCGTCTTCATCAGAACGAGGGAGAGAGGGTGGGCCATGTCCCTGTACGATTTACAGAAAACAGATAGATGGGTAAACACCCTTATGCAGCAGTGATGGTGCTTTTATAGTGTCTGTCTCCTCTGCATAGAAGAGAGACAAATGAGCTCAGACAGAATCTTGCTAATAGATGACTGCTCTGTGAATAGGCTTCAGATACTGTAACTATGTGAGTGGTGTCTATTTATGAGAGACCGTTGACAGCAGGAGTGAAACAAGTCCTGTTTCTCATGTGACCTCCGCTGTGGTTGCTCTGTGCTTTTTTTATTATTTCATTATCACTCGAACAGGCTGCCGTCGCAAAATTAGCAGCACAAATGAGTCAGGTTTACATCATCTGTATGTGAACCCCCCCCCCCCCCTTAATATTGGTTTGTGTTCACAATATCAAATGTGTTGTCTGTGATGAAGAAAATTACTTCTCAAGGAAGAGCCCGTAGGTAATTTAAAAAGCAATATGTTCATAATTTAGCAGAAGATTCGTGTCATGCGTGCTCACATATGTTCGTGTGTGTTATCTGAGCTCCATGGAACAGCAGACCCCTTGCATCCAGGCCCTCCCTCCATTATTCCTCCATGTCTTCATGTTGCTGTCGAGTGGTCAGAGTCACAAATGCACTAAGCTGTTGGTACACCCAACCTGACCCCGCTAAAACGCCCTTGGTCACCGTGGCGACGATAAAGCACTGTTATAATTGGTTTACTGCTTTGTTCTGCCTCTCTGTGCGGAGGAAAGGTTCAGGTTACTGTCACTGTGCCAGCGAGCGATAAAGCCGCTCCGCTGGCTGCAGGCACTTTCAAGGAATGAATGCTTGGGATTAATTTTCAGGAATCAGCTGAAAAGAGTTAAAAAAATATACTAGAATGGAGTTTTACTGAAACGTGTTCAAACTGCTCAGAGAATCCTTTTACTTTTCTTTCTTCCTCTTATTTGAAACTTGTTTTGAATCACTGCATGGCTGACTGTCCCTGTGTGTGCGAAACAAGGTGATTGAGTTTAATTCTGATTTCAAGGTTTCGGGGACACTCGACATGAAATAAAAAAACACTCAGCCGCCGCCGCGTGTGGTTTTGAAGGATTGTCAAAGCGTCTATTTTCCTCCCTCGCCTTTTATTTTGTTGAACCCTCTGTGTATTCTCTCCTGTCCTCTACTCCCGTTCAGAACCGTGTGGAGATAAATGACGTGGAGCCAGATGTCTTCAAAGAGATGATGTGCTTCATCTACACAGGCAAGGCCCCCAACCTGGACAAGATGGCTGATGACCTGCTGGCTGCAGCTGACAAGGTACAGAGAGCGTGTTTGCGCGTGGACGTGCGTGCACCTGTTTCTGTGGACATTTACTCAAAAGACAGTGCGCATAATAATTTCCCCGAAAACAGACATTTAATGTTTAGTTCCCGAGCACATACACGTTTATAATCTCATCCATACATGTTGTGGGAGGTATATACAGTTTATGCACTCATTTACAATGAACCCGTCACTGTATGTACCCTTGAACTGACCTTGTATCCATCTTTTATTCTACCATGTAAGCTCTATTCATCTCAACCCGTATTGTACTCCCCCACTCTTCGCTTTCTTTTGGTTGTACTCTCACTGTTTTCCCAGTCTTCATGGAAATCATTGCCCTTGTTTTATTAATAGCAACACGATGCTTGAGTTGTATTTCCAACTTTTATTTGCTCACAGTTATGATGGAAGCAGCCTTTTATCCACTTAATAAGTGAGGCCATTTTTTTAAAGCATGTTTACAGCAGAAATCTCATCAAAGGATTTACGGACCAAAAGACAACGAAAAACCCATCTCGTATAAACTTTAAGGAGTTGAGTCACTGATTTTAGAGAGATGGCCGAAGGATTCAGCTTCGCCCTCATATTAATGGGGTTTTCAAGCGTTTTATACCGGGTTTAGTCCCTGTCCATACTCACACCCCTCACAAATCTCGTGACCACTCACGTTTTGCATGCGTGAACAGGTGTAAACAGGAAATGTTTGGATAATAGCTTGTCTCATATACATGCAAACAGATGTTTCATCGTAAAATGCAGAATTTTCCTGCAACAGCTGTAAGCAAAGACAACAGGGTCAGAACCGCTTGCAATTGATTATCCATTGCATTCTACACTGTAGTTGAGTCAGGGTCGGCCCTGGCAATGTTGGAACCAAAGATGAGATTTCAGATTGGCGCCCGGTAAATGCTGATGGTCTTCACAGGTGACTGATCTACGCAAGCCTACAAATGATGGGATGAATGTTTGATCAGCTATTTTATATATTGTTATCACTTATATCGTTTAATTTCGATTTTCAGTGTGTTTTCTGGCCAGATTCGCTCGCGGCGAGCAGAACAAAGTAGAACAGACCCTGAAACCGTCGCTGCAGATCGCGAGCCGCTTCCCGGCGCTTTGCTGCCAGTGTAAACATCCCAATTGATTAACATGGGTGCGAAAAGGCGAACAGCTTTTCATGGCGCTTCACAGCTCTTCTGCCTCCGGTGTGTCCCCGGGGTTAGAAGATGATGGTGTGACGTTACTGCATTGGTCAACATTGCATGTATCACTAACATTGCATGTAATTCAGCCTCTTGTGGTGCCCCCTCTGCGTTTTGCATCCTAGGCAACTGCCTATGCAAGGGGCCGCCCCTGAATTGAGGCTTATGTGTTTTTTCCTGGACGAGGGTGATGTGGTAGGAGCCTGACAAATAAGCAAAGGCTCTGTTGTGACCCAAAAGACCAAGCGATTGTAAGTGTCAACATCATCTTTTCATAACATCTCAGTTTCTGCCCATCCAGACTGAACTGCTACCTTGGACTTTTCTAACCAAATCAGGGCCGGCAGCATTTCCAAACTTCTCTGCATTAGGTGTTCAGAACCTCTCAGCATTTTGATAAAGAAAGGATTATTGTTTTTCTTTTCTATTCAAATATCCTTACATTACTTATATTCTTCTTTCTTGAATGAATAATATTTTATTGCAGATACAGTATTTTCTCTATTGTGTCTTAATATATTAACCCTTTGAACGCGATAGAAATGGTCCGCTACTCCCCACGTCTATATTAATGCTCATCGTGTAAATGTTTCTTCTTGGACCCTCTTCGATGCTTCATCCCTAAAATCCCTACAACCTAAGCTTAACGATTTTTCAAGTCAATAAAGCCATAATAAATTATAAAAGGACTGAAATTATATTGATGAATAGATAAAATAAATAAAAAAATCTGACATAAACCTTTGCCCAGTATCCATATAAAAACGTATTGATCCAAGTGATTTCTCAACATAAAAACATGAACAAAGTTATTCAAACTTTTATTACATTCACTTTTTATTTAGATGAAGCTTTGATCCGAAATGACTTACAGTAATTTCATTCAACCGTGATGGTACAAACCCAAAGCAACAAGATTCAAGAAAGCACAATTTTCATCAAGAAAGACGTTCTTGATAAGCTCCTCTCCTGCCACTCCCTGGCTCCTACGTTTGTTTATCAGCACATAAGTGATAACGACATCATGGGTATATACAACATGATGAGATGGAAGACAGTGGCCGTAGCTTTTATCTTCAGAAAGATTGAATATTATTGTTATTATATTTTTTTATTTTATTGATTTAAAAAAAATTCGATTTTCAGGGGGTTAAACAGCTCCGCACAAGTCCTAGTATTTAGAATAAATTAATATCACTTTCACATCATTACTGTTGGTAAATACTTTGCTGAACTGAAAAACTGGTGGTGATGCAAATTCCCCTGTAGTCTCTGCGGATCCTCTACAACTCATCCTGAAGTGTGCTTGTGTAAAAGAGAAGATTATTGTCCCCAGCAATTCCGTAATCAAACGTGGTGGAAACTCTGTCTGCATAACTGTCACTTTCCCCTCTCCTGGTCATATATTTTCTTATTCAATTTAGCTGTTGTTTTGCTGCTGCTGCAGTGGAGCAATTCGGTGTTTCCGTATCATTACACAGTGCGACAGCAGTTGTTAGTGGCAGCATTGTTTAAGTAATTTAGTTTACCTGTTGTTCCCCCCTCCCTCTCGTGCTCTCTCTGTCACCGGCAGTATGCTCTGGAGCGGCTGAAGGTGATGTGCGAGGACGCCCTGTGCACGAGTCTCTCTGTGGAGAACGCCGCAGAGATCCTCATCCTCGCCGACCTGCACAGCGCCGACCAGCTCAAGACACAGGCTGTGGACTTCATCAACTGGCGAGTTACACTTCACGTCATCCTTCCGCTCTTATGCAAACCAATTTTTATTTTTTTTGTTTCCACGCACAGCAAGTCATTAATTTAGAGGGAGCAATCTTTTTTCCCGAGGAAGTTTAATTGGATCCAAAGATCAAAACATTTTGCTGCCAGATCACATTGGGCTATTGAGCAATAAACTTCAACTGCCGATGTTAATCACATTGCAGGCAGCACGTTTAGGTGAAAAAAAGTCCTATTGGCATCAATGACTCCTTTTTATGTCCACGGAGAGGTGATTGATCCCGTATTTGAATGCCCAGTTGAAACAAAGAGCTTGTTCACAGTCACTACCTAAATTGCTCATCACCTTCCCTCTGTTATCTGAATTTTCTGTCTCACAGCCAGACACATTTCACTTCCCTTTGTCCATTCATCGGTCCTCCCTCTGCAGCTTGACTCCATCTCCTGGCCTTGTTCCCGAACGGATTCCATCTCCGTCTCCCCTCTTGTTCGCCCCTCCTCCCTCTTTCCTTCCCCTGCCTTTTTCTCTCCCTCTCCTGTTCCGTGCTCGAGAGCTCATGTGTACCTAGAGGTGTTCAGTAATGCAGATTTCTGCCCCTAATCCCTGTCATTAATTGTGGTTATGGGCGTTATGACAGTTTAATTTGTGAGTGTTGTTGTGGTGGTGGGAAAATTGGCCACGGGGGACTCCTGGCCAGCAAAGCCTTATCAACCCTCCTCCCGCGGACACAATCGACAGCAACAAGAGCAACAAAACAAAAATCAATTTAGAGGACGAATACAGAAAACAGATGACACGGAGGAGCCAATACCCCCCCCCCCCCCCCCCCCACCAGTAGCATCTCAACCTCCTTCCAGACCAGTCTTTACAAGCAGCTTACAGTCATTTAGTCGAGACAATGGGAGTTCTCTTTATCCCACCTCTCTCTCCTTTATTCATCCCCTCTAGAGCCTCTAGAGGTGTAGCAGAAAGTAAAGCCTTCCAAACTCTCCTTATCCACTTTGTTTATAGAAAAGAGTTAACACACTCTTTCTTTGCCTAACATGAATCTTTAGGCTCCAGAATATTTGAATAATAAATCATAGTAAGTTGTGCGAATGCAACCTGAGTAATTGAAGCAACGGTTCTTTTGAAGCAGAAAATAACCTGTGGTTTTCTGAAATTAGTGTATTTGATAATTGTGGCAGTTTGCCTCATTATATCTGCTGACTGGAGGTCATGTTTTGGCCTCTTTTTAATTTACCTTCACATCACTGTTCCCTCGGCCCCCTCCTGTCCTTCTCTCTGCACTTTCATTACTCACCTCCCTTGCTATTTATTTATTTATTTATTTGACACTGCTGCTGTCTTCTGCTCTCCTCCTTCCTCTCCTGCTGTGGCTGCTCCCCTCGTGCCCTTTCGTTGGCCCGCTGCCTCGGCCTCAGCATACGAGCCATTACTGTAAGCAGGGGTTCATATCCTCCACAGAGAATAGGGTCAGAGGTTGGCTGGAGGTCTGGAGCTGCTGTGTGGCAAGTGTGTGACCACAAACACACACACATAAACACACCTTGGTAGACATGCCAAGACATAAATATATGTGAACACACAAACACTGTTGTGTATTTACTCCAAATGAAACGTGGAGAATGTCATTAAAGGCCACACAGTGGATTGCGTGATAGTGCAGCTCAGCACCCTCAGGGTGTTGGGAGGGTCAGGACTGCCACAGTGTCTGAGATGATGACCACCAGTCAAACTTTTCAGCAATTAATTACAAGATTTTCCAACTTTCTTGGGCTGACCGGCTTCCGTTAGTTTTTACTTCCCAACAAACACGGGTAATCCAAATAGCCCTGCAGTTTTAAAATGGCCATAACCTACAAAGAATCATTAAAAAATATCAATTAAGAATCTGCAATTAGTAAGCTGTTTTTTTGCACAATAACCAGCTTATTGCTTCCAGTCACCTCCACTGTTTATTACCTGACACCAGGATTTGCTGTTCAGATTGAGGTAATAAAATGTCGATTGTTTGTAAAACGTCTTAATTTCTTCTTGCAGTAGAGATGATGTCATTTTTTACTGCATTATGCAGTATTATTATGGAATGTAAAGTATCATCCACTGGAAATATGGAAATATGTAGAGTACAAATACATTTCAATACTTAATATGATATATTTCCACCATATCAAAACAAGTTAATGCTGGTTTACAATCCTAACTAAATTAATTAACTCAAAGTCAGTTAGGATTCCCCTAAAGCGTTGAAAACAAAATCCAAGGGGCCGTGAAGTAATTAACAGTGTTGGAGAGATGGGAGAAAAGTCTGGGGAAAAAACTGTGTAAATAAAAAATAATCATTAAAAACATATGTTGGTTTTTGTTGAAGTTTTCCTCCCTTTTCTTCTGTGTAAAATGCTGCAGAGTTTTTACCTCCTCTGAACTCGATAGAACTATAAGAATGAAACAATGTGTGAAGGGAATATAATCTTTTGGTTGAAGTGTTCACAGCTCATAACCATATGTAATGTGCGATGGGGGGTTGCAAATAGTCCTCTGCTATAAAGGAAACCAGGGCTCTAAAGAGAAATGACGTGACGTGATGTGACACAACTGTGACTAAACAGACTTGCTCATCACATGCCCACAGATTTGTGGTCTTTGACTGGTGCCTTTTTATTTGCGTTTTGTTTTTTTCTCTCAAAAATGACCTCTGGGGTTAAATATTTAAAAATATTAAGTAAATAACAGGCCTGCCAGCTGGTATGACAAATCCTTAATGTCTCAGAGCTGTACTCCACACAGATGGAGTCATATAATCTCCAACTCTTGAGTTGTTTGTGCCGTTACTTTGTCCATTAAGTTTGTTTTCTTTGAACATTTAGTCACACTCTTCAACTTCATGCCTCCTCTCGTTGCCCTCTTCTTCTCGCAGTCACGCAGCGGAGGTGATGGACACGTCGGGCTGGAAGTCCATGGTGATCTCTCAACCGCAACTCGTGGCAGAAGCATATCACTCCCTGGCCTCGGCCCAGTGCCCCTTCCTGGGCCCGCCACGGAAACGCCTCAAACAGTCCTAGTGGTCTGGAGAGTGACTCCTCAGTCTGGGTCCTTCTGTACCAGCGACCTCACTGCTCCTTCCTCCCAGTGCTCCTCTCGCTCCTCCGGCATCCAGAGACACCAAAGACTGATACCCAAAGGACTTGGCTCTATATGACCAAACGGAAAGCTCAGCTGAAAAAAACAGGGACTGATGCAGAGGAGGTAATACAGATCTCTGTAGATGGGGATGAAGTGAATATTCATATTTTCTCACTGTGATACTGGAAAGCCAGAGCCTCGATCTGGGAGTCGGTCACGTAAAGAAAACTTCTCCTGGCTCGAAACTGAAAAGTCAATGTTGAGTCCCTGTAAATTGAATTCCGTGGCATGTTATCTCGCACGATGTCTCGAGTTTTGACGCCCAAACTGCTCATGAAGGCCGAGTGAAGAGGATCAACCATCCAGAAAGTGACGTTTGTGCAAAGTGCTGTTCTTCTAGGGCATAATCAATTCTCAGTTTGAATGAAAGAGGACTGATCCGAACATGTCTTCAAATGGGAGGACGGTGTAAGGCTGAGTTAAATTTTTAAATCGAGGTGAATATCTTTCAGATCAATCGCTGCTCGACATGAAGTTTGAGGGCGGTCACGACACCTGATTAATGATCCATACGATCAATTAACTGTCTCCTGTGCGATCTGTTCAGGGCCGACGTTCAAACAGTCGACCATCTTGCACTTTAAGAAGTTCCACACTTCACTTTCTTACAGGGCTGCTATTACAGAAGCTGTTATCAACTGTAGTTGACATGTTGGAATGTGGTTGTAGCAGTGTTTACATGTTGTGGCTAAAACTGTCGTCTTAATCGAGACAGTGATGTGATGTAAAACAGCATTTAACTTTCCACTCGTAGTGGAATCACACAGAGCAACGCTGGATTTCTCTCTTTTAAATGATTTGATTAAATCTTGCAGTTTGATTTAACACAACGCAGAGGATCGGAAAAGAAAAGCACATTGTCTGCCAAGCTTTAGGAAAGGTATTAAACAAACAATCTACCTGTTAATTAACAGCTCATTTCCTCTTACTGACACCAGGCCATGCAGATGTTTTGCAAAACTATTTGTTTGTGTTTGAGCCTCTCGTTCACATATAAGCAGCTTTTTTAAATCACTAAAGCCAAGATTTTACAAACACCTTCCAAAGTGCTTTCTGTGTTCATGTAAAACTGCTTTGTGTAAAATCATGCACCAGAAACAACAACAATGGCGGCTATAGACCAGCGTCTCTACAATTGGTTAAGTTCACAGCTAAATTAATCATCACTGCTCCACATCAGTGGCGGTCGCAAGCGTCGGCCTCAACCGATTTGACTTGGACCAAAGCTAGCTGAGCACGCTCGCAATGTTCGTCTCTGGTATTTGACGTTGATTCAGCCTTCATCGCCACCTGCTGGCCTGACATGCTTGTATGAGCGGTTGTATTCGTTTTTGTGTTCTGAACAAAAAATATTTTGTACAATGATGGACGGGGGGATGGAGAGTTTCCTTTTTAAACAAATGCCAACATTTCTGTTCAAAGAAAGACCTGCAGTGTTGTAGACAAGGCCTGAAAAAACGTTTTGTCCAGTGAACCTGTAAAATACAGACTCTTTGACTTTATCTGGCTATGACAGTGTCTTTTTCATCTTTGATAGCTTCACTATTGCTCATTATGCAGTTTGGTCAGTTAGTGACTCATTAATGCCCCCCCCCCCCCCGTTCAACTTGCTGCCAGATCTGTGTGTGTGTGTGAGTAACACATTTCAGTTTCAAGCTTAATCTAGTCATGATCAAAGTTCAGTCCCCAGTGCACGTGCTGTTCCCCCTGTCTGATCACAGGGGCTCACACCCAGCCGTGCACTGTGTGGACCCACCCCTGCTCATGGCCACAGGCCTGTTTGACTTGATCTCTGAGGGCTTGCTTAGAGAACATCTAGGTTGTAATCACTTCTGAGAGACTTGGGCCTTTCTCTCGGACACTATTTTAAAAGGGATTTCTCCGTGCTGACCAAAGTTGAGGCCCAGCGGGACCTTAGGGGAAGCTCATTCCTGAGCCCTGCAAATCGCTGCTCATCCAACGGTCGGCCTTGACCGCTGATCTGTGGGGATATTCTGCCGTCGCCCCGGCACTCATCAAACTGATGGAAAGCCACAGTTTGTGATACAGAGAGCAAAGTGTAGCTTTATGATGGAGCACATGCAGTGTCTGTGGGACGTCTGATTCAATTTCATCATGCATCATCATGATGGAGATCATCAACACATCATTTTTTAAGCTATATATAAATATATATATATATAAACTGTTTTTAGTGGAATGTTTTTCATTAATTTGATGGCCAGCAGAGGAGAGATGAGAGGAAATGAGGAGAGAGGAAAAGAGAGGAACCAGACGAAGCAGAGGACTGAACCTGGAGACATTGGAATTCATGTTGCGTTTCGTCCACTGCCAAATGTGACATGCTGTGAATCAGCGCCCGTATATCAGCAGAATTATTTATTGTGCATTATCAGACTAAATCACTGATAATGAGAAGTGAGGTCAAACCTTGCTCTGCATCGTGTACAAAATGTAATTCCTGCCAGTTAACCTGATCAGCCATAAAGCTCAAATATTACCACATTATATGAATGAAACCAGTACACATATTAATGGGCACCAAACCAGAACATGCTTGAAGTTCAGTTCACACACATTAAAAAGAACTAGTTCAAGTGTTGTCACGTGTTTAGACGGCCTGGTCCGAGTTACCTCCGTCCCAAACTAAATGACTTACACTAAGATAGAATCACAGATTGACTGATTCATTTTAATAGACAGGGACAGACGAGGTGAGTGCGTGTTCCACCACTTCAACAATGTGTGTTCAGGAAGTGAAACAGTCGAGGCGCAGCAAAAGGTGGATGTAGATGCAATGGAGAATTTTTTAGCCTGCGTGAACCAAGATATACGCTGTTCAAAAACAGATTGATTAAGACTCATGGAGACAAAACACCAGGCTCTGCATACGATTACAGACGATGCAAAGCACTTGAATTGCTATTTCCAGTATTACCGACATACTGGGCTAACGAGGCTCACGCTAACGTTCAGCCGTTCTCAACTGCTCACGCCTTTTCACTTTCATGATCAACAGAGTCGATGAGTATATTTGTGTCCGTTGACGTGAATCTCAATAGGACAAACACTGTTAAAATGCATTTGCTTGGACTCTCTAATGTGGACGTAGAATTATATAAAACCCATCACGCTGAGCCTCGTGTATATGAGACTATAAAATCAAGCTGTAGACAGAAAAGGAGGAACAAGGGTTTGCTAAGTTGTACTCTGTAATGCATGATAGCTCTGCCTGCAGCCAATTCTCCTGAGTTTGAGTGTTTCCCCAGTATAGGTCAAGGTGTGTGCATGAAAGAACGTGTGAACATGGCAGGCATATAGTGCTCTCTGAGTGGACATGCATGTCAGCACTGTGTGCTCTTTAGGACTGTCCCTGAGATAGAAAGAGGCTTTGGTAACTGCAGTCGGGGCCAGTGTGACCCTCCTCATGTGAGCTGAAATTTGAGGCATTGGGGTGTGATCGTTTTTTTTTCTCCCCGAGCTTTGATAGTCAGCTTGTGTAGCAGCTTGCAGCCAACCTTTTGTATCTTTGTAACGATATGTGTGTGTGTGTGTGTGTGTGTGTGTGTGTGTGTGTGTGTCTGCGCTTGTGTGTCTCCGATGGCCTTAGATGAGACAGTCAGGGGAGGGATATAGATGGAGCCATGCACGTGGAGAGGCGTGCTCTGTTGTTATGCATTCTGTATGAGTCTGTCACCCCCCCCCCCCTCCTCCTCACTCGTCCTGCCTCCATCTCGCCTTCCCATCATTCACTCCTCCTTTTATAGGAGATGGGAGACCGAGGTGTGGCAGGTCAATGCTGTGAAAGACTGTGACAAGCTCTGCGCCTTTGTCAGGACACCATCACAAAAGAGGAGGAGGAGCCAGCCAGAGATTGCTGCCTGATGTTGAGCACCGCCCGGCGAGGAGGACGACGGAGGACGAGGGATAGGGGAGAGGAGGTTATTTTTCGGGTTATGAGTTCAAGGGCTAGAGATTGAAACCAGGTATTTTAATGTCAGCTCCACCCATCAACTCAGGGCTTTCCAACAAGTCTGGGCTTGTTGATTATTAGTAGGACATTAAAAAGAGCAACTATTGGATTGTCAGTTATCCGTCTGCGTTCATTAAAGGTTTTAAACCACTTGGGGGCAGCACATTAAACTGTTAACTCGATATTAGCGTATTATCACCTTATAAAGTAGCTATGGTGGTACACAAATTATGCGATCACACAGAAACATTAGCATCCGTCAGCAGTGTTTTAAAGGGACTTTCAGGGGGATTAACCGGGGTTCCCAGGAAATTGTCATTGAGCTGAACTAGCGTTATCCTTGGTCCCTCTCTCAACCTTTGGGGGACCCACGCAACTGTCCGATTTGCCCAGCCTCCCGATTCATTGTGTCTCCACCGGCACTTTATCTGTCCACTGTTCGGAGCGGGACAGGCAGCGTACAGTGGGTTTATGGGAGCTTTCTGCCGGCTGCTTGAAGCAAGACAGATGAGAGCACTGAGACAGAAACAAAGCAGTAAAATCTCAGGCTGTAAAAACCCAAACTGCTTTGTCATTCTCAGCAATAATTCAAACAATTTTTACAAACTATTTCCACAAAGTCGTGTTCATAGATCAATTTTTAATAAAAAGAATACAGATTAATAGCTTTACATTGCATGAATTGAAATCCACCGAATGAGTCGTTCTATACTTAGAAATGCGGTAAAGATGGTAAATAAGACAAAGATTAATCAGAAATATGAGTGAGACATTGATAAGGACAATTTTTATGTTGCCAGCTTGTGAAAATTCATCGGGTTGTTTCAGTATTTGTTTCTTAACTTTTACATCTTTTCTAAATTCATTGTGAATCATGTTTTGTGGACTGTTTAACCACAGATCTGCTGGAAGGAAAGATGCAAAGCGGTTGCCACAGCTTTTCTTTACTGACTCCTCATCTTGTAAATGGTTTTAAACTCAGACTTGACTGATGACTTTACCGAAAAAAGCCTTTATTAATGACTTTAACTAAAAAAAAAAACTGTTTACTAGTGATGTAAGCATTTTCTAACTGGCGGTAAGTGATTCGGTAACAATAATATAATAATAAGTAAAAACAAACTGTGCGTAATTAAAAAAAAACAATAGCCTGTCATCAGGGCGTCAGTACGTCACGGCTGAATGCAGCAAAGGCATATTGTAACCTTTGTGTGGAGATATTTGACCATATATCCCTCATGATTTCCCAAGTAATCCACTTAGATGGTATCATCTGTGACAGGTAAAGGGAAGCTCGGGGCCTTGGGGCGGAGAAATGGAGGGATGAAGTGACAGGGGTAATGGATGGATGGAGGGATGAAGAGTGATCGTGTGTCATACAGGTGGGATAGGGCCAGACAGATGGAGAATGAAGGAGCGATGGAGGATGGATGGCCGGAGCCCCTCAGACATTGACGGCGTTGAGAGATTTGTCTTCTTTGTGCCCCATTTGTCTTGTTTCTCCTTCGCCGCTGTGTCCGAGCGAGTTACACCTCAAAGAACGATTTACTCTCGACAATTTGGCGGCGGCAGCGG
The DNA here is from genome assembly GCF_949316205.1 of Platichthys flesus. Classification (NCBI taxonomy): domain Eukaryota; kingdom Metazoa; phylum Chordata; class Actinopteri; order Pleuronectiformes; family Pleuronectidae; genus Platichthys; species Platichthys flesus. Next base: position 15,278,453 of record NC_084960.1, on the reverse strand, counting down.
CGTACAGTACCTGAGTGTTGTCCTCTCTCCTCCTTCCTGAGAGGGTTGTTTCAAGGATTAGTGGGGAAGTGCACAAACAAACTGCAATCCGCAATAAACTGTTTGCTAATAACAGCGGATGTAGAAATTAGAGGAGAAGAAGAACCAGACGTGGGCGCTGAATCATGCACACACACACACACACACACACACACACAGGCAGACACAATTACACACATATGAGCTGCTAATTGCTTTGTGCGCACCAATCTGTCCTGTGAATGTGCCGGTGCAATATTGCGGTGCTGTGGGTGTTTGCCCAGCTCATAACCGCAGACCAATGTGACGGAGACAAGCTCGTATATTAAGATAACCCCGAAACAGAATGGAATTGTATTTCCCCGGCGGTTCAAACGACTTCTGTGGTTGTAAACTGATAGTGGATGAGATTTGGCTTTAATGAAGCAAGACTTATTGTGCACAGCGCAACAGAGGAAGGTCCACGCGGTGTATGTGTTGCATTATTCAAGTGTGTTTGAATGTGCATGTGTGTGTCCATTAGTTTCCCTGTAACAAGGAGCGCTGTTATCGGCACCTGCGTGTTTGTTGGAGCTCTCACGGCGGATGTTATTGTGTCACTGTTTTTCTTGCTCTCAGATTGGAGGGTGTCTGAGGACTCAAGTTTATTTTGCCTGAAATAATCAAGTGAAAGGTTTTATTTTGTACTTGTCCCCGGTGTAATCTTTCTCAAGGTTGTGTGTGTGTTTGTGTTTGTGCGCGCAGTGTCATCTTCATCTGTTTATTAGAGCGCTCCCCATTGGCCTGGCTGTAATGAGACCTGTGGAGCCCGGGCGAAAAGGAGTTCATCATCACAACAGAGAGAGGGATGGAGAGGTAGCCGGGAAAGGTAGACATTAAAAAGCCATGTTGATTTGTGGAAAGGCCGCGAGATGCAAGACATTTTCACCAGTTTTTGTCTTAACCTTATATTGACTTTCAATCTCCTTTTCTTTGTTTGGATCTTTTCCTGAAAATCAAATCACATAATATTTCGAGGCGATGTCCTCTCCTCGAAGCTTCCTCCTGTGCTGAATTCCCTGTGGAATTATTAGCTCAGTTACAAAGCGGGAGGAAATATTTTACTACCCGTCTCCCTCTGGAGTATTAATCCTGTCCAAATAAGGCTGAAGATGTACAGTATAATGGAAGGAGAGATGAATGGGAAATAAATGGGGGCCCGCTCCAGCATGCATTAGACCAGAGGAAAGATGGGACGAGGAAAGTACTCGAGGGCTTTTATGACCCTGAGGCCCAATTTGGTTTACAGTCAAACAGTAAATGTATAAGCTCAGTAATAGAAAAAACACAATAGATACAAACAAGACCAAAGCTGCTTTCAGACACCCAGTCGACTCCGGACATTTCCCTGAAATAATCCAACATTATCCATTTCCAGAGAATCTAAATGTCTCAGGATGAAAAACTGTAGCCAAACACGTCGATTCCAGGTCTATCCTGCTGCGTTCTTCATATGTGGAAGACGAAATCCTGAGAAAGACCGCCCAAAAAATTGCCCAGACACTCTCAGGAGCTCAGGTCCTACGGCTTCCAGCTCTGTGAGGCTTTACTTAGGCAGACCTGCTGGTGGTACAAGATGAGAAGTCGGGGATCACCGGAGTTAATGAGATTCATTGTCTGGGCTCCATGGATATCTGTGAAATTCATGCCAATCCATACAATACTTTCTGAGATATTTCAGCTTGGACCAAAGTGACAGACGGGTTTTGGGCCAAAGTAGAAATGTGCAGACCCACAGAGAGAACTATGGTCTATAATATTAAAAACTCTTCCAGTGTAATACAATCCAATCCAGCTCCCCCACTAACTGCTGGATAGACTCAGCTATTACCACAGAATTCAATCGACTCCTCCCCGACAAGGAATCAACAAAAGTTTCACATTAGAGCGGGAGTGTGTTTTGCAGGGCGGCCGTGCTGGATTGCATCAGATTGTAAAGGAGCACCTAATAAACTCGAAACCTCCACTGTAAAACAAATATACAGCAAACTGATAGAGCCTTGGTCCGAACATTGAAATGGCTTTGCACAAAATAAAATAAAAAAACAATGTGAGAAGAGTTAAAAACAGTGCTCGAGTGGAAAGGGCGAAAAATTAAAAGCAACAGTGTATAAAGTTTATAAATGACACAGTCTGTGAGGCGGGAGGGGCTGTGGAGCAGGAGAGAGATGCGGTAAAGGACATCACAGGAAGGGGGGGTGTGGGGGGGGGGGTTGTCTTCTGTGCACTGTGGTCCATTTGTTACCTGTGCTCCGGTAGATGAAAGCTCTCTCTTAGCCTCGTTAAGCATGATGCACGGCCGCAGCCATCAGCACGCCGCTGATTAAAATTCACCCTCTGGAGTTTGAAGGGGGGGGGGGGGGGCTAGCTAGCTGAGGCGGCACTCCTGCGCCTGCAGAAGCAAATGGGCCGAAAGGTCATGGCTCAGCGACCCTCACAGCCATGCCTTATTTATTTAGCCTCTTACCTCAGCTGCCACTGGGAGGGAGGGAGACGGGGGGGGGGGGGGGGATCTCCATTCAGGCTCATGCCCATAGACTGACACTGACACTGACAACAATATGAACTGCTGCTCTGCATCGAAATGATCTATACTGGGCCAATTTTCTGCTTTTATTTGATTTCACAGATTTGTTTTGTAACTTTGCATTCGTGTTTTCCATGAATGTGCTTGTGTGAGTCGTCTTGTTTTTTTTTGCCCATAAACCCACCAACAAGCGAGTTCCAACTGCAGACCTGAAGAAAACCTGATGTGTCATAAACGTTATCAAATGTGAAATCTCATTTATTTAAAAATTCTGCTGTAATGTGATATGCCAAGCAACCAGTCATGATTTACTTCTTTGAATATTGCTATTCATTAAATGAGATACATTTTATGGTAAACATACTCACAGGATTAAAGCTAGACAAGATCCATGGATTTTTATCTGAGAAATCAAGAAAGTGAAGAAAAAGAATCCAAGATGCAACAGCTGATTTGGATCTGCTCCAAAAACTGAATGGTTTCCTCCTTGAACAATACCACACCCTTCTTAGTTTAGTGGAAATTCACAACACACGCTAAGAGAAGGTAAATCACCACCAACTAGGCTGTTATTTAAAGGCTTTAGTTTCTTTTGAGTATTCTGAGGTTTTGGCCCTGAAGCCCACAAACAAAAGCCAGGTCCAACTGCAGACCTTGGGAAAACCTGTAGTGCCCGAAACCTGATCCAAATCTGGCTCTGCTGTCATATGACATGCCAAGCAACCAGGTAGGATTGATTCTTGAGAATTTATTTTGCATTTTAATGGAATTTCTTAACAGTGTTAAAATAATGAAAGAAATTGTTTGCAGTTGCAGAACTGGCACATTCATTTGTTTGGGAGGTAACATATGGTTTTATGGATGTGTCAGAAAAATGGACCCTCATTCTCTATTGACTCCGTCTCTAATAATATGAGAAATATATTAATATGATAAAATATAATAAATGAAAAGCAATTCTCACCTGGGAACACACTTGAACTGAAATCCTCAGTATCCTGGGAATGTCTAAATGTCCGTCCAGATGATGTTCCATCCTGCCAAGAACAAAATTCACAAGGAAGCAAGCTTGCAACCTTTTGGATGAATCGGTGTCGGTTTCTGAAAACCAACATCATCAGTCACCCGCAGCAGACCTGATAAACTCAGCTCCCTCTGTGTGGAGCGTGTGCTAGCTGAAGGAAGTTAAGCTGGAAGAGACACTATTCCCTGTTTCCTCTCCTTCTCCTGGTCTCTGCCTGTTTGGGTCTGTTGCATCAAACTCTTTGATAAGTACAAACACCAACTGTACTCTGAACATTTTGAGAGGCTCACAGCAAAAAAAATAAAATAAGTGAAGAGGAGGTTTCAGTAATTTGTTGCTAAGGATAGATGAGTGTAAGTGTTGTTTAAACTCCAGAAGGCAGCTGAGTTTCTATGTAAGATGGCACCTGTTTAGTCAGTCGGCAACATGCTGCGGGGGCCCGCCAGCCCGTATTAGAATCCTGACGTATGTTCACTGACAGCAGAAACTATCAGATTGGTGCTTAAATCAAATATCCATAATACAATCTGAATTTGATTTGATCTCACTTAAGCTGCTTCTGTTCAGCCTGCCTGTTTTACGTCATCTTTACTCCGAGAGTTTCGACAATTTTGCAGAGCACTTTTTGACAACCAGAGGGAACTCAGCTGGATGGTTGAAGTCACGATGAAAGAGTGGAGGATGTATCCACGAGCCAAGTGGGGCTGTAGAGGAGAAATGTTCATCCATCTATCCATCCATCCATCCATCCATCCATCCATCCATCTGTCTATCAATCCAGCCATCCATCCAGCCATCTATCCAACCATCTATCCATCTCTGTCTATCCATGAATGTATCTGTCTATCTATCCATCCATCTATGAATATGTATATTGATCCATCCATATATCTTCCATCTTTCCATCCATCCATCCATCCATCCAGCTATCTATCCAACCATCCATCCAGCTATCTATCCAACCATCTGTCCAGCTATCTGTCTATCCATGAATGTATCTGTCTATCTATCCATCCATCTATCCATCCATCTATTCATCTATCCTTCTATCTATCCATCCATCCATCCATTCATTCCAAAGATCTGTATGATTTATGTTAGCCCGTCTTGTGCATTTACTGCAGCATTCAATTTTTTTACTGAACTGGGAAGATTGTTTGAAGAGAAGACACAGTTGACCCTTGACCTGCTATGAGCCATTAAAACTCATTAACAAGCAAAAGGCAACTATAATGATGTTGAGATGTCGAGCAGTGATCTCCAGTGAAGTAACGTTATGATTAATCTTTAAATTAGTTTCAATTTATCCTGCTCTGGTAGATACAATCTTATTTACATCCATTTGTCACCAGGGATTTAACAAGTGCAATTAGACAGTTATCACCTAAGAAGCTCACGTAATGAGAATGTGTACACCCTTTGTATGTTTACCCATAGGCTGTATAACGAGATCGACAACTTGACAGCTCATGAAGACAAATCATCTTGATCGCCCTCTGGTGGCCGGCTGCAGTTTAGGTCATAAAGCCCGCCCTCTGAGGGGACATGGACCAAACTAAATAGTCACGTTTCTCAAAGTGGGTTTCGGTCATTTTGGTTTTAATTTGTTATTTGATGCCATGAAACCAGGTCATCATGATTGACAGCCGAGACTGACTCGTGAGTGGTTGAGCGATACCTGAGCAACTCCAAAATGCGAATGCAACATTGGGATATTTAGGCTTTATTTTTTAACAAAGGAAGAAAGTAAACATGCCGTCCATGCTTACTTACGGTCTTGTTATCCTCATGTTATCATGCTTTGATCTGTTAACTAGTACTAACCCCCAAAAGACTAAGAAGTCTGTGTATCGCTAAGGTTATTATTTTTTGGGCAGCATTAATGTCTGTGCCGCATTTAATCACACAGTTGTCTAGATTATGAAGTGCGAACCACCAACAGACAGAGAGCATATAAAACTGGACATTTAAAGAAATGCGTGGCTCCTCTTGTTGACACGCTGTGATCTAAAGACTCTGAGCAGTCTGATCGTACAACACGAGGAGTCTGTCCTTCCTCCCGACAGCGTGACGCACGATTCATGTTCTTTCAGGTCCTTAAGTTTCAGTGAACTCTTTCTGCCAGTTGGAGTCGCACCTTTTTAACCAAACACGGTATTTGATCTCCTCGGGAGACGTCTGACATTGCTTTTCCTCTCGCCTCTGATATTCTCAGTTCAATTCACCCCCCCCCCCCCTTTCTGTTCCTAACACCTCCCTTTGCATTGCACTCATCCCTCAAACTCTGCTCTCGCCTTAACTTCAGACCAATCTCTCCTTCGCAGTCCTTTTACCCCGCTAAGACATAGACGCTTACCTTTTTTCTTCCCGCAACCCAGTCTTCCCTCCCTCCAGCCTCCCTCATCTCCATCCCCTCTTGTCTCTCGTCTTTCTTTGCTCTTGGTTCGTGGTGCAGGTGCGGCAAGGTGTAATTGGGTGGTGCTCTGCTAGCGAGCTGCTGGGAGAGGAGCTTTAATCTTTAGCCTCGCTCGAAATGTACAGTAAAGAAATGCGAAAGGCTTCTGCAGAGATTTCCCCCCCCTCTTGCCACACACATATATGCATATTCACCTTTCTTATATTACTGTAATACACAACAGGGACTATTTGCCCGCCGCCTCACTCATGCATGCGTCCGACCACACACTGGTCACGTTCCCCTCGATGTCAGCTCTCATGGCGTCCATTCAGTGTCAGTGCTTCCAAAAGACGAGTGCATGTGCTGATCCTGCCCAGAGCAAGTAAAGCGCATTAGTGCTCTCCAGGTGGTGTGTTGACTAGATAATGAGCGTTGAGGTAATTGATTGGGGGTTGTAATTAGTGGTTAGCTGTCACTGATTAATCACACTCTGCTACTTCCTGCGTTATCTCCGGGCCTCACGTCGCTTTGTGCGTCTGCTTCGCCAGGCAGCAATTGTGTCTTTATTCTCATCCTCGCGGTGCTTAGCTGCGACCTGCTGTGGCCAAAGGACACACACACACGCGCACACACACACACACACACACGCACACACGCACACACACACACACACACACACACACACACACACACACACACACACACTCACACACTCACACACAAACGCACATATCTCACCTCTTCTGTCTTTTGCTCCCACAAAAGAATCATTATATGTCGTGTTTGGTCCTCGGGGCTCTTTCATCTTTCTGTCCCTTCATTCGCTCTCAATTCATTTTCAACATACAGGGGGCGCCGAACAGACCCGCAACCAAAGCAACGACATCTGGGACATAGCTTAGAGTGGCTGAAAAATATAACCCAACCAGAATGGTTCTCGGCGACCGCACACCTCCACCACGGCCCTACAGAACCTTTATTAAACCATATTTAAATTCACTAGACTAGATTGTGGCGGCTGTGACTAGGGAGGTAGAGCGTGTCGTCCTCTTACCAGGAGGCCGGCGGTTCGAGCCCAGTAGCTCCCATTCTGCATGTTGAAATGTTGTGCGAGATACTGATCCCCAAATTCCCCCAGAAGGCTATGTCAACTATGTGCCTGATGTGTAATAGAGAAGGTGCTGCACATAGATGTACTGTCTGTATGTGAAATGCAAAAACAAAAGTTATATGAGTTTTGAGTGGTCATCAAGACTAGAAACATGCCATATATATATATACAGACCATATAGATCACCAAAATCTGCACCAAAACCATTAGTATCAATCCCTTATACATGTCTGATGTTTTTTGTCAAGATTCATAAAAGATTCTCATGATAAATAATAACATTTTGAGAAAATATGGTTGGTTACAGTTTGTATAGTGTGTTAAAAAGCCGATCCACCCGACCTCCACATCAGCTGCAGCCATCCTGGCTGTTAATGAAAATGCTTCAGTGGCGTTCCCACTGGACGATCCCCTGTCAACCGTTGTCAGACCAGTTTCAGGGGGGATGGATATGCAATAATAAATATGAGCTGACAGATCGGACTGCTTCTCTCGCTGAAGCTCTTACTGAATGGATATCTCAGGCCTTGAGACTGTTCTATTGTCATTCGTGATTAGTGCTGCTTTGTCAAATTAGTCCACTTTAATCTCAATTAGATGATTTAATAAGTTTCACAGTTGTATCAGTCGACGCTTTTGGAAGTGAATCATTTGTATGCCGAGCTTTGTGAAATAATTCATGTTGATGTGATAATTCCGGAGCTAATCAGCAGGTTCTTTTCTCAGACGAGGTTCTGCGACATCTCCATATTACTGAGTGATAGCTGTGCTGCACGTTCATATACACAGAGCTTCAACAGGGAGAGAGGAGACTGATTCATCTGTGTGTGTGTGTGTGTGTGTGTGTGTGTGTGTGTGTGTGTGTGTCTGTGTGTGTGTGTCTGTGTGTGTGTGTGTGTGTGTGTGTGTGTGTGTGTGTGTGTGTGTGTGTGTGTGTGTGTGTGTGTGTGTGTGTGTGTGTACCCACTTACCTATACCACAGTGGCCTGGTCCTGTGTATGGTTTATGTTCTGATTGATAGTCAGGTTGAGTGCATACTGTGGGCTGGCAGTGTCATGGAAACAGGCAGAAATCCACAGCAGCTTGACCTTCTGAGTTTTGGGATGTCTGTCTGTCTCTCTGCCTGTGTGTGTGTGTGTGTGTGTGTGTGTGTGTGTGTGTGTGTGTGTGTATGTTTGTACCTCTATATTTGTGCCATTCTATTTGAGTATTTGACCACAAGGGTATTTTTGGGAGGTGAGGACATTTTGACCTGTGCCAGAAGACACAATTTATCAATAATATTGAGAGAGGTGTGATCAAATTTCTGGCCCAGTTGTAAACAAACATCTAAACAAACACCTCCATCACTAATGGAGCTCTCTGGTTAATAAGGCTGCTTTCAGACCAGTACTGAACACCGGATGTTTTTTCTGCCAGCCTCCAATTTAAGACTCGAGAATGTGAGTGAGAATAACAGAGAAGATATTTAGTTTAATAATTTGATGTGATGCTGAGTAGTTTGTGATCATCTGTTCTGCATGCATCCATCCAAACGCCACCCCTTATTTGCATTATCTGGAAATGGCCTGCTTCCTGCAGTGTTCTTTTTATGAGAAAATCATGAAGAATGTCTAAATTAAAAACTGCATATATCCCCGATACTCAGTGTACAAACCTCACAGCAGAAGGGCTCAAGGTGGCCCTAGAACTAAGACTAGACTTCTATCTGTTTGCAGAATACATTTGACTTTTTAAACATGACTCTTGTCTTAACGCCTCTTTATACCGTCTGAATGATTTCATCAACTTTTCTGAATCTGTCAGATCCTTGTGAAATTCAGTGTGAAGCATCTGCTTCCTAAAAACTGTTAAAACCCTTTTAAAGAAATGCACAAAAACATCAAAACACACGTTCATATATTTTGTTCATTAATATAGTCAACACTGACTGTGCCAGTATTTCTGGGATAAGGGGTCTATTTCCCAAACCAAAGGTTGAATGTTCAAATCCTGCTGCTGCCTTCCGTCACCTGCTCTTGAGCAAAACCAAGAGCAGATGATCCAAATGACCACAACCTGCTTGGACACTGATTACTGCAACTTTATTTCTCTATAAATATAAATTTCACCATAAACAACTCTTTCACATTTCTATGAAACTCACGAGGTAGAGAAGTTTATAGGGTCACAGCTTTAAATGTGTAAGTAAGGGTTAGAGATAGTGAATGTAGTTGTGAGGGGAAGAGTCCAGGGGAAAGCATTATGGTTATGAGGGTGCTTGCAAACGAAGAACAAATATCAAATGTGTGTGTTTGAGTGTGTGTGTGTGTGTGTGTGTGTGTGTGTGTGTGTGTGTGTGTGTGTGTGTGTGTGTGTGTGTGTGTGTGTGTGTGTGTGTTGGTAGACATGGTATTCAGGGACAATTTACCCGTTTACACACCAGCAATCCGCGGACCTTAGGGTAATTTGAGGACTATGCCAAGGTCCCCGAATTTCAAACAATTTATTTGCATTCGTGAGTGTCTGAGGAACATCCTCTCTCATTTTCGTTCATAGTCCTTTTTTACCATAAACCTGTTTTTCGGTGTATCCCAGTGTATAGCACAGCGCAACCTATCTGTGGTGCTTATACTGCACTCTCATACACATTTCTGACACACACGGTTCGATTTTGCCGCCCTTTTCACTGATTGGTTGGTTTGAAAAGTGGGTGGCGTCTACAGGCAGTTCGCTCCAAGGACCGCCCCGACTGACGGCATTTAATCTTTAAAGCCCATTTGAAGCAGCTGGCGACCTAATGGAAGCAGTAGAGGATTTAAAACATACAGGTAAGCATTAAAACTTCTAAATAAAGTAGATAATTGCATGAGGAAGGATTTTTACACCATAACAATAACTTATTAGTTATTAGTTAGTCTAAGTTTTTTTTTATTGATGCATATTTTAATGGAAATAAAGTAAGGCTAAACTAAATGGATATTGGCATTAGGTTGTTTTTACAGCAGTGCTCACGCATGCTGTTGAGGCCTGTGTTACCTGCACAAGCCTGCACTAGTAGTAGAGCTAACAGCTACCAGCTCTCAGCTGCAGCAGCTTCATAGTAGGCAGGAGAGGATCAGTCTTTTGTTTTGGAGGAATGTGCCTCGTGCTGTGTTGTGTAACCAGCTGTCTTGTGGACAAGAGAAGGTGAGGATGTTTGATTCTTGTTCATTTTAAGCCACAGTTGCTTTTCATGCCAGTGGAAGCTGCGTGTCGGGAGTGGCCATGCCCCCTCGTTGAGGTGCATGCTTCACACACATGATAGTAATGAGCACAGGTGGTGGGGATGAGGACAGAACATTTGAGCAGTTAGAGTGGTGTTTGTGTGCTGAAAACAGCTAAAAACAAAATAACCAAATCTTATGTGATTAAAAAAGTAAGCTAACCGTGTTTCCACAGAGGTTTTTGGCTGTTATCGTTATTATGAAGGTGTAAAGTACAATAGTGAGGAGAAACAAAGCTGTGGTATAGTAACTGGTGCAGTGTGTGCCATTTAAAAATGCTGTTTAATGTTCATGTCGATTATTTAACTATTCCATAGCTAAAAGCAAGGATGAAATGTCAGCAGGTTTTATTTCTATTTCATATTTTTCCCTGAGACTGGGTTCTGTGTATGATAGAGACTCACAGCACTCACGTTGTCTAACATAGTCTTTCTAAATTAACATTTTGCATCTGGTAGAAAACAGGTTGAGCAGTTTATTATTTCAGGTTGTTATTTGAATTAATACAAAATGATGAAAAACTAATCACATGTCAGAAGCACTGATGTGATAACATCCTAAACCACTGTCCTTGTAAATGTCATAAAGGACCTTGGATCAGAAATCTGAACCCAGGAGTGTGCTATCGCACAATAGTCAAGTCATGCTGATGCTGCTGTAAATATAATTGAACGTTAATGTAAAGTTATATATGTAGGTTAAGTTCTTGTTTGAAGAAGCAGGACAAGGTAAGTGAGTGAGGAGGAGATATAGAGACTGAGGATGATCATTTAAGCAGATGAAAGACTGTATTGATTTGTGTGTTTGTTCCTTCTGGGTGATAATGATGGGACATCAATCCCACAGAGGTTCAATGCAGCTGATGTAGTTATAGAATCTCTGTACACTGAGATTATGTTACATTAAATGGTAGAGAGGTAAGTCTGTGGTCCAACACAGCTCTACACTAGAACAGACATCATCCTCCTGTTTATATTTAGTTCATGTGCAGCCTATTTCTATTGTAGAAATGGGTTTCTACCTTTTAATGGGCATATGTAAAGAAATTAATTTCGGTAAAGCATTAAGTCCTTTTGTATTAAATTTAAACTTGAATGTTGATTTATCAGCTCAGAATATGGCTTCTGCTCAGATGCCACATGTACATTACTAGACTTCTAGTACATAATAATCATAACAACAATCTTCTTTTTATTATGTTACTCTGGCTTTTGACACTGGCCAGTGAATCATGCAGAGGCGAAGGCGCATTAATCTCCAGAAATCTGGAGGGATGTCATCAGATGTCCAACATGGTGAGGTACCATCCACATCAAAGCTTTCTACAAGAACTCAAAAGAGGTCAACACATAAGGCCCAAAAAAAGATGCCTGCAGGGACATCAGCTGGTCGTCTTGAATGCTTTATTAAGGTATGTAACAATTTCAAGTTCATGGTTTGTGTAAACAGTTTGAAGCTACTTTTGGATGGTATGTGTTTGCATATTGATTGATTGTGTGCGTAAACTTAAGGAGGCACACCAACAGACTGTCCTCTTCTTGCTCTCATCACACTCTTCATTAGTGTTATTTTCCTGACCATCTCTTACTGCTTCAGCTACACTTAAGCCACTTTCACACATGAAGTGCACTCTGGACTTTGTTTGGACATCAATTGGTGGAACTGTAAGTGTGACCGCAAATGTCAGATTCAGTCACACCGGAATTAACAGGTCTTTAACATGCCAGCTCCCTAATACAAAATCTGGGTAATGTCTGATATGTGAATACAACAGGTAATAGTCTGCAGGATTCACAGAGTGCTAGTGGGTGTGTTCATGATGTTGATGCATAATATGTACTTTAACTGCTTCTTACTTTTTTCTGATGGCCTGTATGTTATTTTGCACTCTTTTGTTGATATTTGATAAGTTCAAATACACGCAGTTTCGTTATTTTTAACATTAGTGATGAGTCCTTCTGCTGCATGCTCTGACGGTGCTCCTCCTCTCAGCTGATACAATTTGACATTTGCAGTAATGAGATCGCATCTGACAGTCTCTTGCGTGAGCTGCATATGTAAAAAGTGTAGGGTTAGGGTTAGTGTGTGTGTGTGCTGTCACCTGAGTGTATTATGGTGTATAAGGACAATGGTATTTAAGGACAATCTCAGAGGACGTCTTTCAGAATCTAAGGCAGAATAACATTTGAGTGTGTGTGTATTAAGCTCTGACACCAATATGACTTGGGTGGACCATACGTTATTTGGGGTCCCTCCCGTAGATGGGGTTGATAGTGGCATTACTATGGTATTTAAGAGTACTTGTACAACCTGCATTTGATCTTTATGTTAGTTTAATGGGAGTGGTAAGTTTTCGTATTCATGATGTATGTCACAGATGTGGACCTGGTCACCAATAATGCATGAAATGCAAGACAAGATCATATTTAAAATCAATCAAAACAAATCTAGGCATGTTAGAGGCCTGGAGTCAGACAGCAAAAAGCTCACAGCCACCAATCACAGGTAGCGTGAGACCAAAATGGGTTGTCAGAATATAAAGAAGGAATCAAAAATCAAATTCATCCGTCACAATTAACTGTGATTAGTATAGTTCTAACAGCTTGCAGGCTGCCGTAATCAGACACTTCAGGTGACTACAAATACTTCCAAAGGACATTTTTCTCCCCACAAAATACTTGGAACCACAGTCATGATGACTGTCACATAATGTTAGAGGTATGAAGATGTAAAACGATCTAGAGAGTTTCCACTTTTGCTTTTTGTAAGCTGTATGTGGTCTTTTTCATCCTGACCTCAAATATCCCTTTTGACTACTGCATTCACATTACATTACTTTTTATTCAACTTTTCTTCCATTCATTATCTGCTACAGATGACGACCGAAAGAGGCCAGATTGAGATGACTGCAAGCAACCTGAACCAGTCAAGTCCAGTGTTGATCCAATCACAAGGATTGGACAGGTAAGTGAAGTGTGCTTGATGACATGAATTGTGGCAAAATGTAGGGTTAGGGTTAGTGTGTGTGTGTGATGTCACCTGAGTGTATTATGGTGTACAAGGACAATGGTATTTAAGGACAATCTCAGAGGACGTCTTTCAGAATCGAAGGCAGAATAACATTTGAGTGTGTGTGTATTAAGCTCTGACACCAATATGACTTGGGTGGACCATACGTTATTTGGGGTCCCTCCCGTAGATGGGGTTGTTAGTGGCATTACTTTGGTATTTAAGAGTACTTGTGCAACCTGCATTTGATCTTTATGTTAGTTTAATGGGAGTGGTAAGTTTTCGTATTCATGTTGTATGTCACAGATGTGGACCCGATCTCTTGCGTGAGCTGCATATGTAAAAGGTGTAGGGTTAGTGTGTGTGTGTGCTGTCACCTGAGTGTATTATGGTGTATAAGGACAATGGTATTTAAGGACAATCTCAGAGGACGTCTTTCAGAATCGAAGGCAGAATAACATTTGAGTGTGTGTGTATTAAGCTCTGACACCAATATGACTTGGGTGGACCATACGTTATTTGGGGTCCCTCCCGTAGATGGGGTTGTTAGTGGCATTACTATGGTATTTAAGAGTACTTGTACAACCTGCATTTGATCTTTATGTTAGTTTAATGGGAGTGGTAAGTTTTCGTATTCATGATGTATGTCACAGATGTGGACCCGGTCACCAATAATGCATGAAATGCAAGACAAGATCATATTTAAAATCAATCAAAACAAATCTAGGCATGTTAGAGGCCTGGAGTCAGACAGCAAAAAGCTCACAGCCACCAATCACAGGTAGCGTGAGACCAAAATGGGTTGTCAGAATATAAAGAAGGAATCAAAAATCAAATTCATCCGTCAAAATTAACTGTGATTAGTATAGTTCTAACAGCTTGCAGGCTGCCGTAATCAGACACTTCAGGTGACTACAAATACTTCCAAAGGACATTTTTCTCCCCACAAAATACTTGGAACCACAGTCATGATGACTGTCACATAATGTTAGAGGTATGAAGATGTAAAACTATCTAGAGAGGTTCCACTTGTGCTTTTTGTAAGCTGTATGTGTTCTTTTTCATCCTGACCTCAAATATCCCTTTTGACTACTGCATTCACATTACATTACTTTTTATTCAACTTTTCTTCCATTCATTATCTGCTACAGATGACGACCGAAAGAGGCCAGATTGAGATGACTGCAAGCAACCTGAACCAGTCAAGTCCAGTGCTTGATCCACTCACAAGGATTGGACAGGTAAGTGAAGTGTGCTTGATGACATGAATTGTGACAAAATGTAGGGTTAGGGTTAGTGTGTGTGTGTGCTGTCACCTGAGTGTATTATGGTGTACAAGGACAATGGTATTTAAGGACAATCTCAGAGGACGTCTTTCAGAATCGAAGGCAGAATAACATTTGAGTGTGTGTGTATTAAGCTCTGACACCAATATGACTTGGGTGGACCATACGTTATTTGGGGTCCCTCCCGTAGATGGGGTTGTTAGTGGCATTACTTTGGTATTTAAGAGTACTTGTACAACCTGCATTTGATCTTTATGTTAGTTTAATGGGAGTGGTAAGTTTTCGTATTCATGTTGTATGTCACAGATGTGGACCCGATCTCTTGCGTGAGCTGCATATGTAAAAGGTGTAGGGTTAGTGTGTGTGTGTGCTGTCACCTGAGTGTATTATGGTGTATTAGGACAATGGTATTTAAGGACAATCTCAGAGGATGTCTTTCAGAATCTAAGGCAGAATAACATTTGAGTGTGTGTGTATTAAGCTCTGACACCAATATGACTTGGGTGGACCATACGTTGTTTGGGGTCCCTCCCGTAGATGGGGTTGTTAGTGGCATTACTTTGGTATTTAAGAGTACTTGTACAACCTGCATTTGATCTTTATGTTAGTTTAATGGGAGTGGTAAGTTTTCGTATTCATGTTGTATGTCACAGATGTGGACCCGGTCACCAGTAATTCATGAAATGCAAGACAAGATCATATTTAAAATCAATCAAAACAAATCTAGGCATGTTAGAGGCCTGGAGTCAGACAGCAAAAAGCTCACAGCCACCAATCACAGGTAGTGTGAGACCAAAATGGGTTGTCAGAATATAAAGAAGGAACCAAAAATCAAATTCATCCGTCAAAATTAACTGTGATTAGTATAGTTCTAACAGCTTGCAGGATGCCGTAATCAGACACTTCAGGTGACTACAAATACTTCCAAAGTGCATTTTTCTCCCCACAAAATACTTGGGACCACAGTCATGATGACTGTTACATAATGTTACAGGTATGAAGATGTTGAACTATCTAGAGAGGTTCCTTTTTTCTTATTTTTTTTAGCAATACTTGTTCTTTTCATCCAGACCTCAAATATCCCTTTTGACTGGTGCATTCTCACTATATTATTTTTTATTTAACTTTTCTTCTATTCATTATCTGCTACTGATGACGACCGAAAGAGACTTGATTGAGATGACTGCAAGCATCTCAATCAAGGGTGGGGTTGATAGTGGCCTTTCTTTAACATTCAAAGTCTGCCAACATCTTATCATGAGGGAAACGTTAAATACAAATTTACCTTTTTGCCAACGGTAGTAAGATACGGCTATTCAGACTACTGAACAAATATATTGGTGTCTCAAATGGGCTGTCTACAAAGTAACACTGTAAGGAGATTCTGTACTACAATTATAATCAAAAATATTCCATTCACTTTACATTAAAAGTATTTAAACATATACTAATAAATATTATGAGTAAAAAAATGTATTGGATTGGATTCTTCTGGTGTTTCTGGTGTTCTGCCTGACCAAAAACACCAGAAGAATCCAATCCACTTCAGTTGTGGTTTATTCCAGTCTTTGTGCAGAGCAGCGGCAGGTTATATGGCTGATACAGACAGGTGGTAGCTGGTCAAGGCAGTTGAGGCTGTTTTATTTAAACAGAAAATATGTAATGCGTTATCACTACACGTTAAACTTAAAACATAGGAAGCTAATGTTTATGGCTACCATGTAACTATTAAGAGCTAATTCAGTGTAATCATTCTAACCAACAATTCAAGTATCAGAATACTGCAACATTTACTAGGAACAAAGGAACTCACATTTCCAGTCAAACAGTTGTTGTATGTAGAGCACAGGGTTATTCTGCAGGTCAGGGCTTATACCTGAACTCAATCATATATACTGTATATTGGATTGAGTTCACCTCTTAATGATAGCAAATTTGTCCAAACTTAGTGTTGTAGTACAATCAATACGTGACCACTGATGTGTGAAGTGATTTTGCCAAAGGTGTATATGAGTGAAGAATACCCTCCAAGTATAGTATCTCTTTTTTACTTTGTAGATGGTTCCTGTGCACTCTTTGTTTTAATGGAAATTAGGTTGTAGCTCATTTTCTACCTTTTCTACAATTGGGAAGGACTGTTTGTGTTTTAAGAACGTTTCTCCAAGGAGCTATTGATCCGACAGTTGAGGATATTTCCAATTGTAATATGCATGGAGGAAGTCTGTTCTACTGTTCTGTCGCTCTGTACATACATTAACTTATCCCGTGCTCAAAAAAGTAATGGATTAATCAAAACTTGTATCTCATGCAATAGCATATTGAGTCCTTAATTTAATAAAACATTGTCTCAATGACCATCTCTAAGGTATTTAAACCTATTCAGAGCAATACAAATCCTGCAAACTAGTGTTTTTAATTGCATTGTAAATGGATTACACCTTTTTAGTGGGATTTTTGTTGACCTACTGCCCAACTTAGATGCATGTGCATTGTGTCTTTTTTAAAGGGTATGTCAATCATGATTACAGCACCGTATAAATATATAGTATATTCAATCTGCTTTTTATTAATTTTGTTAATTGTTACTCATAAGTATCTTGAAAGATTTACCAATACATTTTTTTCTTTTTTTAAAGGAAACCAACTAATAAAAACAGATTGTGAAATATCTTGCTTTTCAAATGTTAGACACAAACAAATGTTTCACTTTTGTTATTAGTGTCCGAAACATCGCCTAGTGTGCGCAACAATAGGCTCCTTGGACAAGTGCGTTCAGTGTGTGAGACCTGTATCCTCCTTCAAGTGGCTTCAATGCGAAGGTGAGTTTTTAATGGAGTATGTGGTAAATGGTAGTAGGTGGATGAATGTGCATTGTTCTAATGTATGACTGACCACACTGTAAAGAAAAATGGGTAAAAGAGATTTCATGATGAAATGAAACACTGCAACATCAATTTGGCAGCAAGTGAATAATTGTAATTCCAAAAATATTATGATTACTTGAAGAGGTCAATTTTGCCTCTTTTTCACTGACAAGGACTGAGTTAAATGGATCTAAGTTATCTTTTTTTTTTTTTTTAAACTGTAGTGTTTATCTACAAATCAGATTTATACAGTTTACAGTTCACATGTCTTTCTTTATGTCATACAACACCCATTTTTTCCACTTTGTTATAGAAACATCTTCCTTAAGTCAAAGTTGGTAGGTCATTCTCTCCATAAAGTTTATTTCTCTTACAATCCCTAACCATTGTTTTATGGTAGGAGATTCAGTTTTGTACCAGTTTCTTGTTATTGTTTTCTTAGTTGCAATCAACAGTATCTTGACTATATATCTATCACTTCCAGTTACACTTTCAGTTACATTTCCAAGGTACATAGTTCTCTAATGTTTGTCGTCCTGTAATAAATCCAGTTTGGTGCTCGTCAATTAATTCTGTCATGAAATTCTGATATCTCCCTGCTATAATGGATGTGTATATCTTGTAATCTACATTCAGTATAGAAATGGGTCTGTCATTTTTACAATATTCTGCGTCTTTACCCTCCTTGGGGATTACAGATATGATTGCTTCATTCCATGAGGGTGGCATTCTACCTTCCTTAAGGGTACAGTTAAAGGATGAAACAAGGAGAGGGGTTAGTTCTTCTCTAAAAGTTCAGTTCCAATCCGATGGAAAACCGTCACTGCCTGGTGATTTATTTGCCTTAAGCCTGGATATTGCCTTAGTTATTTCTTCAGGAGTTATAGGTGCTGTGAGAGCATTATATACCATGTTAATCCCTTGTTGTTTCCTAATTCTCCTTGCGAGAAGCCATGTGCCTTTAGGGCCTGTTTCATAATAATCTTGTTTCAGAAATCTAAGTTTTTCTCTCTATTTCGCTCCCTAATATCATATATTATCTATTTCCCCTTTAATATCCTTTATTTCTTGTTGGATTTGGGCTGTGTAAGTAGTTTGGCATTGTACCTCCAAGATTTTTTAGTCTTTCCACTAAGTTAAGATAATTTGCCTGCTTAAGTTTTTTTTGTCTTGACGTGATGGCTATTAATTTCCCCCTTATCACCGCCTTCATTGTGTTCCATAAGATTGTTGGGTTGATTTCTTCTGTGTCGTTTTCCTCAATGCTTTTCTTTATTTCATTTTTAATTTGTTCAATCGTTGTCTTGTTGTTCAGTATGCTTACATTCAGTCTCAAGGTAGAATTTTTCTTTTTATGCTTGTTGTGTCTACCCTATGATCCATTATCATGTGAAAATCACCAGCACATATCACTATACCTTCAGATTCTAAGGCCATGACTGAGAATAATGATTTTAAAGAATTGTTTAGTACTCTCTGGAGGAGCATGTACATTTATTAATGTAACCACCTCTTTCTTTAATTTCCCCTTCACCATAATATATCGTCCCTCTGTAAATCCTTGATTTCTTTGAGACACTCAAAATTATTTGAGTTTTGTATAAGTATTGCCACACCTCTTTTGTTGCTTTGTTTACATTTACTGTAATAGGTGTTTCTAAAACCGAATTTCTTCAGCTTTTCATGTTCTTCCTGGGAAAGGTGTGTTTTCTGCATGAAGACAACTTGGGCCTTAAGTTTTCTCATTTTCAAAATTATCTTAGATCTTTTAATTGGATTGTTCAACCCATTAACATTTAACGACACTAACGATATGCTGTTCATTTATAACTTCGGAGAATGGCGTTATACATTTCTTTCGGGCCCTTATTGCAGCCATGAGAAAAAAACAACAGCCCAAAGAACATTGAGCAACTCAACACTGAAAAAACAACGAACTAAGACAGTAGGCACTTGCCCCCCACGTTTCCCCTGTGGGTTGAGGGGAAGTTCCCATGAAATATGGGGGCACCTCCTTGGTGAGGTCTATTCTTGTTATACAGATTCTCTTGAACATCTGTCTCATTATAGCTCACACATACACCATCCGATCAATCCTAACAATGAGGACTATTAAGTCCAATCACCCAGATCCACCTATATACAAACCCTTAGACTATTTATCTTCAATGTCTTTTATGTGTTATCTTTCACTTACTTATTCATGTAGATGCACTCACATACTTTATTAGTCCATTCCTAAGTGATCTTTTTAGATGTGTAGTCAAGTGCCCAGAGCGCAAGTGATTCCTTGAGATGATATCTTCCTGTATGCACATCATTTAACGTGCTTTTCATTCTGAACGTCAAATCAAAAACATCTGGAAGTGCCTTAGTTCACTGGTCACTAACTTTTTCTTAGAAAACCTCGGAAGTTCTAACATATATTGTTTGAGCACACAATGGCTTTTTCTGTTTAACCTTACCTTTACCCTTGTGGATTTACCTAACTCTACTATAGTGAGCTAATATACAATTTCAAATTGTTAATTGATTAATTGTTAGCTTTTCATGTAATGATGATATATTCATGTTAGTTTTAATACCTTTTCCCAGAGGAAATTGCATTGAGTGACACTGAGACCAAGGACAGTGAAGGCGAGTCAGATGACAGTGACACAGCCGTCACAGCCTCAGAGGCTGGAAATGCTGGTTGTGCATTAGCTTCTACACTCACAAAACAGGTCCAGGAAACTGCAGATTTTGGTAAGTTGCCATACCCTAAAGTTATGTCTAAAATGTACCTTTTCCAGTGAAAAAACGACTTCTGTTGCATTGTGTTTAGCAGGAACTGTGACGTCCACAGTAGATGAGGCTTTTTGTCCGTCTGAAGGTAAGGCAAGTTTTAAGGTATTTAGGAATGGTATTAAAGAAGACTAATGCAATAAATAAAGACAGCATATGATTTAATCGAATAAAACAAAAGTATACAATTGCTGGTTAAGAAGCATACTACATAACTGCAAAGTTGGATTCTTGGTGAGGACCTCTGTTGCATGTCATACTCTGCTCTACCCCTGCATCTGTGCATCCCAGTTTCTCTCTATTGTACTCCAATTCCAAGATTCCATTAAACAGCAGAGTAACAGAGCCGAGTCTTTAATAGTTTTTAAGATTATCTTCCAACACTGCATGTATAATGAAGGACTGCATGTATAATGAAGGACGCGTGTGTGTGTGTAAAATCGAGACTTAGCCATCAGTCGCACAGAGTGCACTTTCAAACTTCTATTAACAAATAACACCTCAGGGTGGAGGTAAGGATCCACTGATTTGTGAAGTAATCAGTCCGTTTGCTCTAAATAAATAAATACATCGGTGATACTCATGCGTAAAGCTGCGTGATGGATGCACACAAATGGAAGGATGAGGAAATTCAGTTTCAATGATCACAGTTTTTTGTCCCATGGTGATGACTCATCAGTTAATGTAGATCCCATAGATCTGTGATCTTGGATCTTTGTGCTGAAGGGAGTCCAGTATTAGATTGACCGATGGAACAGAACCATCTCAATAGAAACACAGGCATATCAAAATTAATCTGTTCAATTTTATAGTTTTGGGGCATCACAATTTAATTAGTTGCTTTGCGTTGACCCTTTATGGTTGAATGTCCGCGTGCAGATGGGCAGGATATGAGGCAGAGCCACGTACAAACGTTCCCAGGTGAACTCGGGGATTACATGCAGAGCCAGAAGAGACATTGAGAAAGTTAAAATCCACAGCAGAACTGTGGAAAGCTCCCAAGGATGCTGAACAACCTAACTGCCAAGTATACAGGAGAACGGATGCTCATACCAAATATTGATTTTAACTTGGGGTTTTTCTCCTAACAGTATCTAAATAATTCTCAAACTATTAATGGTACTACTCCTATAAGCATCCCAGATTGATCTGCCTAAAACTTGTGCAGAGTACACTACATACAATATGCACCAATCATCCTCAACATAAAAAAATGAATGAATAACATTGTTTGAATATGAATAACTGAGTTAGATAAATCTAGTTGGGAAAATCATATCAAGTGAACCGTGAACAGGTAACAAGTTATCAAGAATTTTCATCAAAGAGACAATTAGTGGAATTAGTTGGAAGTTTTGAAGGATCAAAGTAGTCATCACATTTTGTTATCTGTTTGTGGGACAAATGTTTTCTACATATTTTACTGTATGTCTTCCAGGCAAAACTCATCAAGAACACGATTCCAGAAAAGTGAAAAAGAAGATCTGGTCCAAGGCTGAGGTGGCTGCAGTAATGCGGCACTTCAAAAGTCACATAATCAAAGGAAGACTAGCCACAAAATATGAATGCAGTCACTGCAAGATGGTCGAAGGCTCCGTGCTAGCACAACGAACAGTGCAAAATATAAGGGACTTTGTCAGAAACCGGGGAATAACTGCAAAGAGGCAGACAGAGCAGCAAAAGCTGTAAATCCACTGACTTGTGTTCATTTGTTTTTGTTTGCATTGTGGTTTGGCTGATGCCTTAACGTTTTAAAAGGCCATTTGTTTCTAAAAATGTGTTATTGCAAAATGGATACATGTAATACTTCATCAGAAAAGCTAATGGAAGTTCATAATGGACGTGTGTTTTGTTTGTAGCGTGTGTGGCTGCTAATAAAAAAAAACTCCAGTTCTGTTATTCTTCATTATTTGGTTAAGCTCAGAATTGAGATCACTTATTTTTAAGTGATCCCTGTATATATATTATATTGTGTTCTTATTTCAACATATATCTAAGGTTTAACCTAATTTTATGGTAATAAAATGATGGTCCCCCTTATGCTGTGTTCTGTCAGGTGTGTGTTTTATGTTAATGAGGAGCTATTTAAAAGGTGACGTCATTGTCCCTTTAAAGTCCCAACTTGGTTTGTTGTGTCCTCAAATGCCACAAAAGATTGATGTCTGCAAAAACCACAACCCAGTCAGGGCCTTGTGTATAGAGTTCTGTAGCTCATTTCTACATTCTAAAGTGAGCTGAATTTTTTTCAGATTTTTTAGAGTGTGTTGACCTTACTCCCATTGCTCTAGGACCTCGGGAAAGGGTAGTCCCTGTTTACCACCACCGGGCCTGTTTGAGGAAAAAGTCTTTCGATACCATCTATACCCGTATGTGTGTGTGTGTGTGTGTGTGTGTGTGTGTGTGTGTGTGTGTGTGTCTGTGTGTCTGTGTGTGTGTGTGTGTGTGTGTGTGTGTGATGGGGGTTTTCTTGGATGTTCGTAGAGGACAGAAGGGAGCGAGACAGAAAATCCCTCATTTCACCACTGTGCAGAGGAATGCCAGCATGATGCACGAGGTCACCCGTCCTTCAAAAAGCTTTGCTCCAACTGCTTTATCGGGGGCGCTGTTCTGTCTGCACACAACACACACACACACACACATACACACACACACACACAGGGACGCACACACACACAGCCTCACAAACATTCCCGTGAACCTGAAAGGTCACTGAGAGGAGTGTCGGTCCATCACTGCGGCCATCACCCTTCATTATCTGTAAAATATCTCTTTCCAGCTGACACGGAGAAACAGTGAGAGACGTTCCTGTCAGGACCTCATGAATTCTTCAAGCAGCCGATTGCCCTCCTCCACCTGAAGAGTCCCCGATCGCTCAGGTGAGCTGATGGCACCAAACCTGAAGTCATCGCACATTCTCCTCACACCTGAGGTAAGTCTGTGGCAGTCCTCGTCATTGGGAGTGTGTAACAATCACACACACACATAAAGTCCCGCCTGGTTAAAAATTCCATCAAAACTCCCAAAGCTGATGCTGTTTTGCTTTCCCTGTTGTTTATGTACCGCTGTATTCGTGCCTTTTATTTACGTTCATTTCAAAGTTTTCATTAAAATGCAAAGGATTGTTTCTCTCACTTATTCTTCCCCAATCTGCCAATTTCCTCCGCCGCACTCGAGAATTATCTTGACTTATAAGGCTTTGCAAGTTTGTCTTTCCCTGTTCCTCGCTCATTCCCTCACTCTCGCGGGTGCTTCTCGGGTGCGGTTATTTCTCAGCGGGGGAAATACAAATATTTCCGCAGCGCTCGGCCAGTAGCTCATTGCATATGACAATAAACTATTGAAACCCTGACTGTGTGTGGGATTTTTGTGTTTTACATTTGAGCACAAGCGCAGCAACCCACTCTGACTGCACATCTCTCTACAACGGACTAAACCAATATTAACAAGTTAGATTACAATTAAAATACAAAGGAGAGGAATTGGATATTTCTGTTTTTCCATGATTTTAGGTGGAAATCTGATCCGTCAAAACATGTTGTTTTCTTATTCTGGGCAAAAACTACTTAAACAGTAATTTATACAAAGAAACCAATAATAAAGTTAGCATGAAAAACAATATTGAAATGCCTCACAATAAACACAACAGCATGCAAAATCGTTTGGATAGAGGCAGCTGGATATGGCAGCGAAGCAAAGTCTTTTCTCCTTCAAACGCTTCATTTCATTTGAGGCTCTGTGCTATGAAGGCGTGTGTTTATGAGAACTTCTCCGTTTCTGACGGACAGACATTTCGTGGGATATGTTTTATTTCTCTGTGTGTTGTGTAAATGAGTCCTTGTGAATGAATAAATGAATCAATTACAAAAGCCGCACAAAGGTTCGCATGCAGTGATGGGAATAATCAGCCTAATTGCACTGTCGCTCTCCGGCTAATGTCTACGAGTGGCTTGTATGTCGAAATGCTCCATCGCTGCACATTCAGAGAGTATAACTGCTCACGGCTCAGAGTTTAAACTGAAATGTTCACCATAGATTAAAGCTGTAAACCATAACATCTCATGACTTTTAATTTGGGCATTATTGCGGAGGCTTCTTGCTTTTATTGCGGAAGCTTCTTCTGTTGTGTTGAGCCGCGCAGACTCATCATTTCTTCTTCTATTAATCCCAAACACAACATAACGTACATAATTGCCTGTGCACGTAAAGGATTCTACCCAGGACAGATTTGAAGTGCAGCGTGAAAGCTTTCATAGCCCGGCCGTACAGTAAGTGGGTTAAATCAGTCCTTTGCTGCAACAATCAGTGAGTTTGTGAGTTGCATGTGCCGCTCCGGTGGGAATCTATTAATAAACAGCTGACGACACGATGCACATTACAAACCAGCGACAGCCGAGAGTGACTGTGCTGGTTGAATGTGTTGACAGAACCCACAAAGGGAACCTCGGAGACATCACTCGCGCTTGCACACATGCAAACATGCGACACGTGTCCGTGTTGGGCTTTTTTTCAAAAGCAAAGACTTCTGTTGTTCACACCGCTTTAGATAGCCAGTAGTGTGTGGAGGGCTGGTGTTGATGGACTATTTGGAACGGCTCACATGGAGTCTCTGGGGGATTCACTGCTTGGTTCCAACTTTTCTCTCCTCATCTTTCTTCTCTCTGTGCTGAGGAAAACATTCAACTCTGATGTCTTTAGGACAAAACATCTGTTCAGCCTCTGAAGAAGTTCAGTGAGAGTGTAAAGTAAATCCACAGTGTGCATGTGCTTTGTGTCTGTTGTTATGCACAGGAGCCGGTGAATGTCGGGTCGCTCTAGAACACACGGCCTGTGTAAAGACAGTTTACAGTACAGGTCAGCGTGTCATTTCAGTCATGTGACAACTTCGATTCAGACAACAGAACATCAGTATCACAACACATCATTAGATTAAGCCATAAAAGTTTCTAACTCTAATGAATCATTTCATTATTTAATATAAACCAACTCTGATTATTTACATATTTATTTTTCTTTCACGCTTGTAACTCAGACTGATGCCATTCAGACCTTTTTTTTCTTCAACCATATAATGGATACTAGCTATGAAGCCCCACGAGCTTAAATGTGTCTTGTGTTATATTGTGCCCAAAATATTTGATGTTATATTGAACATTTAACTCTTTTTAAAATCAGTCTCCTATGTGTGGCAACTATGTAATTACATTTTTTTAATGATATCGCTTTTATTGTGTTCATTATAACAGCAAGTCTGACAGAGCTGAAATCCAACTGTTCCTGGATCAGTTATTCTCAGAGAATAACACGGATGAAAATCAGGCACATTAAGAAGTCTGATATCTCTGATTATCTTTACATTTGGTGCTGCTTGATTGAGTTTAGGGGGACTGTCGGGCCTAGGAAGAGGGGGGTGTTCTATTAGATGCAATTCTAGCTTACCCTGTTTCCATTCGTTAAAAATGCAGCTCTAACTTAAATGCATTTTTAAACATTTCATCATATAAATGTATGTACTGCTGTGTTTCTTTTACTCCAACGTGACATATATGCAGGGTTGAAAGAAGATAAAAGTTGTTGCCAGTACAATATTTATGTCGAACCATCTATCATTCATGTCAGCAGCACATAAAGTTTGTGGTTTGTCGGTCAACCATTACATGTCATTTTATTTTTTGTCCAAAGCAACTCACATTTTTAGTTCACTCAACATTTATGAGGGGCCATTTAGGGGTTCAGTATCTTGCCAAGGATACTTAGGCATGCAGATGGGAAAGAGTAGGATTGAACCAGCAACCTTCTTGTTGCAGAGCACCCGCTCTAACCCCTAGGCCACGCTCTCCCCACCAAAGAAATCCAAAGGGAATTCATTGTACTGTTTGTTGTTTGCCGTCTTTATTGCCAATCCATACTCCAGTACAATAGGAAGAAGCTGGTAATTCACAATTTGTGTGGAAAGTGATGTTGCACATGTTGCCCTTTCAGAGTTACTGGACAATCCATGACGGCCATGAAGCTTGGTTTGCTGTCTGGAAACGGAGCATCATGAAACTTCACAACTTCTTTTCTCTTTTAACTGCTGAGATGTTTGGAAGAAATGGTTTCAACCTGGTGTCAACCTGTAAACCTGGTGTAAACCCATAGCCTGGTGCAAACCTGGTGTAAATCCATAGCATGGGGCCGAATCTGGTGTACACCTGGTGCAAACCTGTTTTAGAAGTGACGTGAGCAGCAGGAGCTCAGGATGCACAGGTATGTTCTGAGACTGACACACTTGATGTATTTAGAGGGAACTTATAAGAATGCTCACTGTTGTTTCTGTTGATATAACGTGGTCCCAACTGATGTCACGTACCAGCCTGCTTCAAGACCTCCACCATCATCCCTGTCCCCAAAAAATCAAATATTGCTGGACTCAATGACTACAGACCCGTCGCCCTGACCTCTGTGGCGATGAAGGCATTCGAGCGCCTCGTGCTGTTCCACCTCAAAGCCATCACTGACCCTCTCCTGGACACCCTGCAGTTTGCCTACAGAGCCAACATGTCTGTAGACGATGCAGTCAACATGGCCCTTCACTTCATCCTCTAGCACCTGGACTACTCAGGAACCTACGCCAGGATCCTGTTTGTGGACTTCAGCTCTGCCTTCAACACTATAATCCCGAATCTGCTGCAGGAGAAGCTCTCCCAGCTGAGTGTGCCTGACTCCACCTGCAGGTGGATCACAGACTTCCTGTCTGACAGGAGGCAACGCGTGAGGCTGGGTAAGTATGTCTCTGAATTCAGATCCATTAGCACTGGTTCCCCTCAAGGTTGTGTTCTTTCCCCTCTTCTCTTCTCCCTGTATACCAACAGCTGCACCTCCAGTCACCAGTCCATCAAACTCTAAAGACAGTGATGGTGCACTTCTTCTCCTGCATCATCAAGTCCATCCTCACCTCCTCCATCACCATCTGGTTCGCTGCTGCCACCTCAAATGACAAAAGGAGGCTGCAGCGTATCATCCGTTCTGCTGAGAAGGTAATCGGCTGCAATCTGCCATCCCTACAGGACCTACAGGACCAGAAATGTTACTTTGAATAATATTAGAAAAAGTGAGTAAATAAAAATTAAATAGTGAGTAAAAATAAACTGGTTTATTTTTTTTGGATTGCTTTTTATGTTACTATGTTCATTGTATGCACCAATTATAAGACCAAATACCTGGTAGGTGTAAACCTACTTGGCAATAAATACTTTCTGATTCTGATTCTGATGTCGTCACACTGAGACGGTGGATACCTACTGATTCTGTCTAGTCTGAGAGAAAACATGGGGTTTCCAGAGTTGTTGTCTCCTCTGCTACTTCACCTTGATTTATGGGGCTGTGTAAGTACATAACATTACATTACATTTCATTTAGCTGACGGTTTCATCCAAAGCAACTTACAATAAGTGCATTCAACCATGAGGGTACAAACCCAGAACAACAAGAATCAAGTAAGTACAATTTTCACGAAAGCCAAACTAGAGAGTGCTGCATCTAAGTGCCATATAAGTTTAACAAACAGAGATGTGTCTTTAGTTTGCGGATGAAGATGTGTAGCGTTTCTGCGGTCCTGATGTCATTGGGGAGCTTGTTCCACCATTTAGTAACCAGGACGGCAAACAGTGGTGATTGTGTTGAGTGGTTGGCTCGCAGCGAGGGAGCAACAAGCCGACGGGCTGGGGTGTAAGGTTCAACCCTGTCCTGGATGTAGACTGGACACGATCAGTTTACTGCACAGTACACAAGTACTAGTGTTTTGAAACGATCAGTTTACTGCACAGTACACAAGTACTAGTGTTTTGAAACGAATGCGGGCAGCCACTGGTAACCAGTGTAAGGAGGCATTAGAACCCACTTCCATCCTGGCCATGAGCTTTTGTCGGCAGAGAAACGGATCATACTGGCCTCTCTGATTTACTAGTCTTGCTAGAACGGAATTCTGAAACTAAATTTGAGCTCATTTGTCGAAATATTCTGTTATTCTGTTTGAAATGTATATATTTTTTTATTGATGATCAACATTGACATAATAGCCTTAAACTATTGTTTTGGAGTCATGGTCCTATTGATGAGGACCTTTGTGTTTCAGATGATGTGTTTTGTGCAGGGGCGGATGATATGAGACCAGTGTCGGCTGGACCGCCAATCTAAACGATATAGGTCTACACTGGGGGTCTCTACTGATAGAGGTGGTAATAAAATAAAGATGAGACTGGGCCCATGATATTTACAGAGGGACAATGCGATTACGAGAGGACTGTTAGTTCTGCTATGAAGCTCCTGGGCTGTGAGGAAAATCAAGAGGAGGATATTAAACCTGAACCATTTTGTAAAAGCCAGCCTTTTGCCTGCCTGTGAGAGAACCTCTGTGTCATGTAAATAAAGAGAGAAAGGAAGAAAGATGATTGCTTTAGCGGGAGAGGGACAGCGGGGTGGGGGTGGCGGTGGGGGGCTGAAAGAAAGGACGAAAAGAGGCTGAAAAAGGTGTCAGTGAAATATATAGAGAAGGTAAATGGAATCTGCTGAGAAATGAAGGATGAAGGACAGCATATTGAAACCTGGGAGAGAGAGCGTCGGCGCTGAGGTGAAGATGAAAAGTGAGTGGGTGTGTGACTGACAGTCAGAGGCTGAGACTCCGCTCGGTATTTGGAGAAGAGCAGAGGTTTGGATGTGGTCAGTCAAACGGCGTTCAGCCGGTTCGAGCCAGGGCTCCGGTGAAACAGTGCAAATTCAGTCTGATCTGTATAAAACCAATCTGCTTCTACCCAGCTCAAGCTTTATCCAAAACACAGATTTATAGGTAATATCTGAATTTCATGAGCTGTTGAGTTTGACTAAATGAGCTCTATTCAGACAGTCCTAAGTTCCTGATCCATGTTCGATTCCACCTTTTCTAAAATAATTAAAACTTGATACACTGTCATATACCACCGTCTGAGAAGTCTTTTTTTCTTAACAGTATTTTGGTAGAGATACTTCTCTGGTCAGAGTTTCAATGATTATAAAATGAGCTCAGATGACCTAAAGTATTGTGGTATTTCTCGACCTTAGTCCAGCCTTCGATCCAGATGATCACATGATTCTTCCTCAGTGAAGATCCACAGTTCTCTGCTTTGTTGGTCTTCTTCTGACATTTTGCAATGCCTCTGTTGAAGATGGCATTTCATATGGAGCCCCCTCAAGGGTTATTTGTTCAGTCCAGTCTTCTTCAATCTGTTTATGCTCACACATAATTTACTAATAACATATTTTATATCACTTGACACATAGTTATACATAAATGTTTCTTCCGACAGCCTCACCTGATGTATTGCTAGTTTCAAATATTGGATGGGCATTTTTTGAACGGTTAAGTGAGGCTGTGAGGGACCAGATTTACTCTTTGTTAACTATTAAATAAAGACGTGTGTGAATGCCTTTCAGAAGCGGATATCTAAAATCTTTTCACCTCAGAAACACATCATCTTTTTCTTTGCTTTTTATCTTAAAACGCATCAAGTCAACACCTATTGAATGAAACTCACCATAGAAATAAACCTGACTTGACTTGAATAATGACAATTCATAAACAGGAACATGGTCTACAATGCAGTCTTGTAATAAAAACATAAAAATAATTATCTTTTTAATATTTCAGAATGTAATAAATATAATGGTTCATGCTCTGATAAGGTTTCAGTGCTGCAGTGCCTCTCTGGCGGAATGGATGTGAAACTGAATAGAGATGAAAATATATTAAACTGCAGGATTAGACTGGTAATATGTTTAATTCCACTGTCAATTGTGATGCTAAATAGATGAAACCTTAGTGGTTACGTCTCATCTTCCCTTTTTATATAAATTAAAAAGGCCCTATTATGAAATTTCAAATTACTCACCATCATTATTTGTAGTATATGACCAAAGATGTTTTATGAGCACAGTTTAAATGGTAAGACTTCCATTAACCGAGCGACACGTAGACCATCAGACTTTGACACACCATCATTGAAAATTCAATAACTTCAGACCCAAAAGAACTTCAATAGAATTGCGTCCATCAGTGCATTCTCTCATGAAGGCAAAAAGCAAGCGCTAGAGCTGACTTTCAGAGAAATAGTGAACTGTAGAGTTTGAATTTCTATAATTTGATAGTAGTTAACACTGATGAATGATTAAATAAAACATAAAAACTTGTCGAAACAAGTTTTTATGTTTTATTTCATTTTTCCTTTGTCTATATTTATTTGACTATATACTTCTGGTTTATTGCTTTATTTAACTTTTTCCCTTTTAGTTTGACTCGTGCAGGGGCTGTTCAAAACCTGCCGGTCTGGAATGGGCTGTTTGTTTGGCCTGTGGTGAAGCTGGTTGCAGCTTTCTCTCTGAAAGGGGAAAAGTGACCTGCAGTAATTGAATTGTAGCTAAGTAAAGCCCGGCTGTGGGACCCTAAACCCTGAAGCTGCACCACCACTGCTGCACAATGAGTTGTTAACCAGTTTGTTCAAAACTCAGTACCCACGACCCCGAACTGGAAATTGGGTCATTTTTGCCGTCGTTGTGAAAGCACTGTTCGTGATGTTGACTAAGTGTCCTTGGCAAGATACTGAACCCCTAAATGGCCCCTCATAAATGTTGAGTGTACTAAAAATGTAAGTCGCTTTGGACAAAAGCGGAAGCAAAATGACATGGAATGTAATGTAATGTAATGGACAGCGTCACTTACCTTGACGAGTCCCACCGGCTGCTGCTTCATAGCGCTGGGTGTCTGTTTATTCAAAGTTTATTCATATTGAATGTATAACATGTCCAATTCTCATCAAAGTCAACACTGCACTTCCTTCAACCCTTATCCCTGCACATACCAAGTGTGAAGCAGATAAGATGAAGCGTTCTGGAGATTTGCGTTCCACATACAGACAGACGGAGAAGCCATTTGCTTGTAGTTATAAGTCAAAATGTTTATGCAGTGGCTCATGTTGTTGCCAATCCGGATCCATTATGGTGACGGTTTTGCCAACAAGTACTCTGACCTCAAATGGATTCAAGAAATACATTTTTTATCTTATCCCATTAAGACCGAAGGCAATAAATGGAAACACCCTCTAAAACCTGAGGGGTTTCTGAATAGCCAACATCTAACAGTGCTGCCGCTTATTTTCAAAAACGAATTTCACAGCCTCTGAAGCACATAGAGACGTAGAATAAAAGAGGACTTGATAGCCATAGCAATTCTTTTTTTAAACCAAGGGCAAGTCAAGACCCCCCCCCCCCCCCCACACACACACACTTTCTTCCTCGTCCTCCTCAAACATGTCTGTTACCAGCAGAGCTTTGGGCAGCAGGCTGATCGTCTGGGTCTGAATCTTCTTTATTGTCATTGTTGTTTTCATTAATGAATAACCCTAACCCTCCCGTTGCTTGGACTGTGAGACATTGTGTGTAATTCTATGTTAGCTTTTGAGCATTACCTCCCCAAAAATACATTGTCCAAAATGCATTTAATCTTTCCTGTGAATATTTCAGCGAATCAGTCGCGCCGTGAAAATGATGACATCATGGATGAGGCACACGATTTAAATTGCAAATATTTGCGAAACAGTAGCACTGTACTTTTAAGGTTTCCCAAAACAATTTGTTCTTCTGTCCATTATCCATACGGCTTATTCTTTGAGGTTTGTGGGGATCAGGATCCAATTCTTGCTGACATTATAGGAAAAAAAGGCAGAGCACATCATGGCCATGTGGCCAGCCCATCACAGGGCCAACATAGAGACCATCTTCCCTGCACAATTCCTGCTATCCTGTAAAAAAGTCTCACAAGAAGTGTCCGGGGTCAGGGAAAGTATCTTGTTATAGTTTGGGGGTCTCTGCGCCAGGCCACTTCCAGGGGGCTTGAAGGTCACAGCACTCCACCAGCGCTACAAGCGATGCGGTCATTTTCGCCCTGCTAATAGAATTAGCAGGCCATCTGTTTTCGTGCGGTGTGCCAGCCCGGAACCCCTGCTAATTATGTCATAATATCCCCTTCAACGGCAGTCGTCTTTTTAATATTCCCCCAGCAAACACTCCGGGGGCAGGCTCCAATAAAAGCAGGTGGCTGGAGACGGAGACGCAGGAACACAAACCCACATGCTCTGTTCTAATGAAATAACACAGTAGCTGAAAGTGTATATCTTACCCGAACTGGAAAATATGTTCAGAGGATGAGCCATGTTGCCAGGCGACTGCTGCCTAGAATGGCGTGCGGGTCTGTGGTGACAGACAGATGGAGGGAGGAAGGACGTGCTGGAGCCAAGACGCTGGAGTTGCAGTCCGTCTAAGTCTGTGCATGTTTGTTTGGAGGAGATTGTTGTCGTTGCTTTGCTGTCGTCACTGAGGCTGTGATAACAGTGTTTGCAGTGTCGCACACTTTAGCACATGAGGGGAGGTGAGCGACACCGTTTTATTATCTGGCCAAGTCCTCGGTAAAAATGCTATTACTGCTCACTGCAAAGCCAACACTGTTTACAACATGTCTGCCATTGCAGTTATTGGGATACGCTGGGCTGCCACTGTGGCCTTTCTTGTTTGCACTGTCGGTGGTTTGTAAATCCCACTTTTTCATGTCTCCTTTGCAACGCCTGGCTTTGTTTGTTGCCGTTTCCTCTGCGTGCCCTTGTGTTCGCAGATTGACCTTGGCCAGACACAGTGAGACAGAGACTCACTCCAGCGCTCACAGTGTGCCTCATTAAATTAGAGCACCGTCAGAGGGGAGATGGAATAATGCAGCCACGCCCATTCTCTGTCCCCCTTTTGTCATCTGAATGAGGCCTGTTATATTCCCCCCCCCCCCGCTTTGCCTCTCGTCTTTCACAGATGTAACTACTGATGCTGCTCTCGGGGGACGTCACACTTTCACTCTTCGGGAGTGACTGGGCGTATGAATATCTCAGCAGCCCGCCACACTCTCCTTACAGGTGGGTGTTCATGTCATTTTATTATTTTATCATGCAACCATCTGGGTGTGGGAGAGGCTGCTGAGGAGACACTATACACATGTTCAATTAAATTATGATTTACACAAGATTCAATACTGCACACGTAAACAGGTTTTTCCACAGGAAATGTGTACGCGCCCATACAGTGATTACAGTCTGGTGTTACAGCTGCAAAGGCCAAGAGGGAGGTTTGTGGGGGAGGCACAATGCCAGCTAATAACTAGCTTTGGGTATCATTTGTTTTATTTTTAATTTGAAGGTGCCAGAACTGATCATATTTTCTGAAAAGAATAAAGACAAAATGACAGTTGCAGATAAAAGCAGCTTTATAATTACTAAGGGCTGCTGCACATTAGAAGATAAAAGTGCTGATTTGTTTTTTCCGATTCGCCCAGTCCGACAATCGAGGGGGTGTTGCTGACTGGAGGCCAGTCGGTGCAGATTATCTGCTCAAATAATCCTGAAGTGTGAGGGCTTTACAAAATACTAGGCTCCTGATTGTGTCTGAGCCTCCCTGATCTCGAATCGTAAATGTACATTTAGCATATGATATTTATGATAATCTGCTCCGACAGACACCCGCAATAGCCAATGTCACCAATCGGATATTGCGTACTTATACTTTTTCTTTTGCCACACTCCACCTCAGAGGGAAGTACTTGTGCATCTCAAAGTAATTTACAAGGCGCCATTAAAAAACGGCAATCGCCATTACAAAAACAAAGGAAGAAGTCTCTGGAATCGCCAATGTAAAATTGTTTCCTACAAATAGCGAGTGTGTGGTCTTACGTTCTAGCCAAATTGTCTAGTGTGTGGGAACGATTATTGAAAGCTGTCATTATGTCTGTGATCTCTCACGTTTTTAAATCGGTGAACAGTTAAAAATCTCAGCCCTAAGGCAGATAGGAAGTTGAAAGTTTAACCCGTTAACAGTATAGAATATACTTAACAATGCAAACAAATATGAGTGTAAAGCTCCTAGCCAATTTAAATCGAGGGTGACATGATTAATAAAACCTGACCCAACTTCGATGAATCTACACGAAAACAATTTCACGGTGTCAGAATCATTTCTGTGTGAACACAATTTGGACCATTTAGCGTCAAGCAATCGGTCCCCAACCCGACTTATAACACAATGACTGACTTTGTTCAAAGTATAACACCCACATGTGGACAACGTAGTATTTAATCGTGCACATTGGATGAAGCTACCTATTGCATCTCAATATTTAGCCTTTGTCCAGTTTTATTTATCCCCGGTCACATCATGATTTTAAAGGAGGATGAAGAGCAGTGGCGTCCCTCTGATCACATAAGATTCACATGCACCCTCCTCGTTAGCTGACAAACCTTAAGGCAACGCACTGAGAGGACGGAGGCATTTTATCTGCTCAAACATCCCCCTTGTTAAATGTGAACAAATTGCCTGCTGATTAACATGTCAGGAGCCTGGGCACGGCGTGGGCCTACTGTAGCCGCTCCGCGATGAAGCTACGAGAACAGAGGGATGAGGAAAGAGAAAAGGGAAAATGAGTATCCCTGTGAAAGTGACAGTGGACGTGGCAAATTACTATGCTGCCACCGTATCTGTGTCTGACCAGTTGGGTTGATTGGGATTTCTCCCCCGAGGTAAAAGACCCTCTGACAGGATTCAAGGCTTCAGCCTACCGTCAGACGCCTGTCTGTAATTTGTGATTACAGTACAAGTAGAAGGGGTGGCAGGGATTAATTCAATCCAACACACAAATCTGATTCCCTACATTTGCATATTAATGAGTGTTTCTGGCAGGTGGTGAAGCAGAAGATGGTTAAAACTTGGAAATTTGGATATTTACTGCTCTTGTGTCTGGCGAGTTGAGGTCAGTGTCTCGTGTTGCATCTATTTGCATAGATTTACATCTAAAAGATGCCATAAATTTGTAGCTATTTCAGTGTCTTTGTGTCTCCTTCACTGCCGCTGTTTCCTGTTCCATTATTGCTGTTTATGCAATGATCATTTATTTGTACGTCTCCAGGGCTGAGTTAGTTTTTAACAGTGAGAGAAACACAGTGTTTCATAAAGGCTGACGACCCCGACCAAGGTAACTGAGGAAGTCAACAATCTCCCCCCCCCTCGTTTGGTAATTAACCTTGAACTAATGCTTATGAATGATTAATGAAGCTGGTGTTACGATTGCGAGTTACAACCACTTACACAATACTATAATTTGTATTAAACCATGATAATAGTCTTCTGAGATGGTGGATTCATTAGTGGTAGTTTTATTGAAATTGCTATCTTAATAAGGAGCGTGAGCCTCAGCAGCACGGTCTGCACCTTCTGCACTGTGTTGCGCATGAAGAACAGGAAGACAGATTCTTTCTAAAAGCAGAAGCACAAACAATGAGCCGACAAGGTTTGTCATTTTAGCTGTGAAAAGGGCATCCAGATAGCAGCAGTGAGATTATAAAGTAGCACTAGCTTCACAGAAATATACTTCCAAATTTCTCCTTCAGTATTAAGTTTGTCATCACAATGAAGATTGGCCTCTTTAGGTGAAGTGATACAACACAAGTGAATGTCCTGATATCCAACAATATTCAACAAGGTAGAGTCAAAGACTGCTACTACTTATATTGAGCGTACTATGTTTCCAAATTAAGAAGTCACAAGCCAAGTGTGACGCGGATTAGATGAGGGGCTCGTGAACTCTGCGTTCCAAATACAGATTTTGGGGATTAGCAGATAGATACCTCATATTTGGGGGTAAATGTATTGGATTAAAAATCTTTACTTGCACAATAAACAACACAATGTATTTATATTTCTGTTTATCTATCCATTGGATTGGAGGTGGAATGAACAATTTAAACTAAAGCGCAGTGCTTGACTTTATTGCCAGTTTATAGGCAACATAATAGAGGCTAAAAAAAGGTGGAAAGGAAGTAATGAAACAGTAAAGCTCGGGCCAGTGCAGATGCAGCGTTGCAGTTATACGATGTGGCGGTGAGTTCACTTCCTCCGCCTGACTGATCGCTCCGCACATGTGTTGGATTCTTTGATTTCTTGTAGTTGTCACTGACTCTTGGCTAAAACGCCCGCTTTGTTAAATGCGGTGACATTTCTCCGCAGCAGCCTTGAGGAGAAGTTGGCTCCGGGTCTCGGCTGCAGTCAGACGCGGTTGTGGTTTATGAGCCACGCGGCCAGCCCATTAAACCCGGCGCTCTTTTGTAAAGGTTGTTTGCCTCTTAAACGGTGTCATCTTTATTGATGTGTTTTTTCTCTTAAGGCCCCCCCCCCCCTCCACTCATGTACAGAATTATGCGATGTGGCCCTGGTTTAAATTCAGTTCTCCAACACGAGCTGTTTATTATGGCAGACAGGCCAGCTATAGAGCTATGGCTTCAGAGCAGGGGAAAAAAAAAAAAAGTGAGTGTGGAGGGGAGGGGGTGGACTGTCCCAGCATGAAATGATACAGCAAATTAATGTCTTCCTTTCACAGATAGCCTCTCAACACACACACACACACCGTCAAACACACGACGAAATACACACAGCAGTGGCTCCCCATGCCACATCCTGCTTATCCCTGACACTATGGCAGCTGTAAAAGTGGCCGCCTCTGTGATCGGACGCACAAATCACAGCAGGGGAGAGATGAGATGGTGCCGTGCCGCCGCTCCGAGAGCCGGGGAGGGCCACGGCAGAGGACACGGCGCCAGCCCCTCGCCCCGGAAAAAAGAGGTCACTCTCCAATCGCTTCCCCCTCCGCGCATCAATGTCATTTACACGTCTCACTTTGCTGTATTCAGCCATTCAACTAGTCTTTACCTGTGAGAGCGACCACCTGCGTTTGCTCCTGTGCACTCACGATGCTAACGTGGACTCCGCTCTCATTTTGCTTTTTGCTTCCGCGTTATCTTTAATGCTCCTTTCGTGCGGACTCACCTTTGACATCAATTTCACACGGTTCATCTTGGGCGGCTTTTCAGAGCCACAGTGCCAATATGAATGTTACACACTGAGTAATAACTCTGGATAAGTATTGATCCTGTGGGATTTCACACAATGTGGTAAGTGCTCAATCTCATCGGCTTCGGTCTTTACATGACAGACTGCGTGTGCACGTCTCCGGCTGCTTTGTGTTGGCTGCATGCTCCTCAGCGCACAAACACAACCATACACAATCACACAAATAAATGTGGAAGCGTGGATGGACATGGGGAAGCAAACCTGATCAGCCCTGGAAGCTCTTGCCATGCTGCTGCAGTCTGTCCCCTCCCTCGGCCCTCCCCATCCCTTCACACCCCCCTCTGTTCCCCAGAACTGCTAATGACTGCTAATTGTAGCACAGCAGGGGAGAGATGCTAAAAGCCGGATATCACCAGCCATGCCTGGCCAACGCCACTGCCCACTGGCTGGGAGTCTGGTGGCCCCTGATCTGTCAGCTCCATTTAGTGGGAAGTTGACTCAGGTTCTGTGTATTTGGGAAGGCAGCCAGAAAAACAGAGTTTACGTCAGGATCTTGGCGAATGGGACAATTCCTACGAAAACATTTATATTGTAAATTCACAATAATCCTGGCCAATCGCTGAAGTGCAGAGCATCTAACATACTTTGGAATTATTGTTTGAGACATCTTCAAAAATCATTTTATCACCTCTGCTAAGGAGGTTGTGCTTTTATAAGCCTTTGTTTATTTGTTAAGTAGCAGGATCAGGCTAAAACTGGACAAATTACCACCAAATCTGGCATAAGGATGAGGCATGGGTCAAGGAAGAACACATCGAATTTTGTTGCAGATGCAGATCAGGGCGCGGATCCACTTCCATCCATCCATTTTTTTTATTTTCTTCAACATTGTGAGATAAGACGTTCATCAACGTTTTCACTGGTTTCTCTGACAATGATTTATGGTTCTTGGAGTCAAAAGTCAGGCATATTTCATGGACTGATATTCAGGACTGGTGCAGATCCTGATTAAAATCTGAATCCAGTGCAATTAAATGTGGGTAGCCTGTTTTAAAGCAGGATCACACAAAAACTACTTTACAAAAATAACCCATTAAATGTAAGTGTACTTTTGGATCAGGTTGCACATTGAGCAATGTTTTTTTTTTCACTTTGAAGGTGCAAAATGGGGCCTTTCACCACATTTGTGCAAAAGATTATGTAAAGATTTTTGATTTAAAATATGTAATTAACTTATATGTAATTAACCTATATTTCTTTGAAGGGGTTTAATGTAAACAGTTTGCAGGAAATGTCTGCGCGTACATGGTAATTCTGCTGAAATGCATGTATTTGCAATATGGTGATAAAGTGGCCAATCAGCCTTGGCAGAGGTAAGCGCTGTCGGAGTGGCCTTCTAGTTTCACTGATGTAAAGACTCTGATGGGTTCTACCTCATCCAACCGCTGTGGAGCACAAGCAGCAGATTATTGCTCCAGCAGTAATGCACCATCACCACCATAATGGTCCACATCTTCCAGTAAAAATCCTCATGGTAGCAAACATTGTCATCATTTACTGTCTGTGAAGCTGACGACACGTTACAGTCTGTCTACCGTCTCCTGAAATTAGAGGGATGCTCCAACAGTTTTACACATGAGGGAGCTCACAGCCTCTGACAACAGTTGAATGAAACATTCCTGTTGCGTTGAAGTGAGACATTTTTGATTGGAAAAAAATGATTCATAATGATTTTGTTATTTTGACTCAGGTTTGGGACCTAAAGTATTTAACGTAATGTTGACAAAGATAATCCTATTGCAGTTGTTGCATTATGGGCCTTTTTTTAGATGACTCAGATTATATCTATATGTTCCATGTGACTTCTTCCATCTTATCAGCACTAAATTGCTGAAATGTCCAGTGAAGCACCCTCTACAAAGGTACTGATAAAACTAATCTGTAAAATATTAACAGAACAATCGTATTTAGTGGATTTTCCTTTCTATGTGTCTTTTAGTGATATATAACTGTCACTCATCTCACAACACTGATAAATCTCCACAGACAAATCACAGCTCCCGTGCTCATCACCATAAATTTTGGTCGCATGTAACTAACAAACAACCATATCTAATTTACATATTTGAGAGTAAAGCACAGGGAATGTCTAATAAAAATAATAAATATTGTCCTGTAAAATCAAATATAATAAATCTGAATCTTGTAGATGTGTGGGGAATCCTCCTGGAGCAATCAATAAGCCTCTGTGGTTCTTTGAAGAGATGCAAATTTCGAAGCCATTTCATGTGACAAGCGCGTCACATTAAATGTAGTTTACAGCCACTTAAAGCAGTGATTCAACAGTTTCTTGTGTATTTCAACAAACTACTGATGCTGACAGCAAACACAATGCATCAGTGATTCATCTGCTTCAGACACTGCTCATTTAACAGCAGATATAGAAACAATTTCAGATTGGCTTGTGACTCATTACAAAGAAGTAGCTTTATTTTATCCCAATTCGTTGTTCTAATATGATCAGTTGAGATTAGCTGCATCTCTTGAGGCCTATTTTAAAAAGTGTTCAATTTTGGAGAATTTTGTTAAAATTGTGTCTGTGCTGATGAATGAATGAAAGTTCTATCGTTCTCAGCACTGACAGAGAACAACAGCGAAAAACAAAAAACACAATACCAACCCATTACCAAATTCACACCAAACAATACCAAAATATGGCCTGACGCATAAATTGTCAAAGCCTGAGCAACGGGGCCAACAACCCAACTGAGGGAAAGATAACAATAAATACACAAACAAAATAAATGAATAAATACATATGAATACATTTATATCCTTTTTTCCCTTCCATCTCTTCCAGTTCTTTTTAACTTCATCACTTGTTTTCTTACAAAATAAAGTAACGTTAGATAAACATTCTAACAGATAGATATTCAAAGAATCCACATCCTCAGCTTTAAAAATAAATGTTGTTTTTTTTTCTAACAAAAAGATGAGGTCCTAATGTTAATGTCTGTTTCAGAAACATCTCCTAATCAGCATCCTCGGGTCTCTTGAAAGACACTTTATAAATTCAAGTTTTATTGTTATTGTTATTAATTATAGTGATAGAGCGTCCAGAGACGGCAACTTAAGTTTTTCTCAATGTAAACTCATCTGCTGTTGGATAGAGGAGTTGGCTTCTGGGTAAAAAGTCCACTATAAAGCTCCGGCCGTCCTTTAGTCGCAGCTCGGCCTCAGCTGCTGAGTTTCTCCCACTCACCTTCACCACAGTCCTTCCCGTCTGTGTCCGTGTGCTCGGCTCAGACACCGTTGAGGACATAGTTGTGACAGACGAGCAGGGATTCTCCACATCCTTGCTCTATTTTCCTGAAGTGCCAATTATAATGCCAGTGGATGAGAGATCATAAGCCCTGCATGCAGTGCTGTGATACCCTCCTATTGTCTCCTCTCTGGCGTATTGGACGAGGGGAGAAAGTAGCGTTCCTAACCTTTTTCTTTGTCCTGTTCTAGTTCCTCCATATCGCTCCATCTCTCATTTCAGCAAGGAAATTTCTGCTCTTGTTTCAAATCCAATTTTTCCCAAACTCCATGCGTCAGCAGCAGCCCCTGCGCTGCCCAGTTGAACGCAGTGTCCAATTAAACTCCCATATCCATGCTGGAGAGAATCATTTCTTTCTCTCCTTCTCCCACTCAATCCATCATTAATATTATTTCCTCCCCGCTCTCAATTACCTCTCTCCCTCTCAATTACCCGGCCGTGTTAGAAAAAACGAACATGCCTGATCACAATATGAAATACTAATTAAACCTAAATGTGGAACACAGATTTAGATCTCACATCGGCACCTTTTTTTCACCTTTTCACCTGTTTTTTCCAAGCGTCTGCTCCCTCCCCCCCGCCTCCGATCCCTCTCCCTGCAGCAGATGGCTCTGGTCAGAGGTGGACAGGTAACAGACGACCCTGCACCCCCTCCCAGGGCACCTGAGCCCTGCCCTGCCCCTCCTGCCCCCTCTCCATCCCGCTCCCTGTGTCACCTTCCTCCTCCACCCTCCTCGCCCAGCTCGTTCAACACTTCCAGCTTCTTTCTTTTTCTGCGTCAGCCCCGGCACGCCGACCCCTCCAACTGTTTCCTCCCTCCGCAGGGCTGTCCTCCCCCTCCCTTCCCCTCACTCTCCTCTCCTCTGGGTTGTGTCTGTTGGGCCAGCCCCTCCCTCCTCCCCCCAGTGGTGCAGGCCTTCTGGACGGAGCAGATGGTTAGAGAGGGCCAGGAGGAGACGTCCTCTAACCTGGGAGCCCAGCCAGACCTGGCCCACAGCGAATGCCTGATGCCTGCCTAATAGACCTGGACTGG
Organism: Platichthys flesus; assembly: GCF_949316205.1. Lineage (NCBI taxonomy): Eukaryota > Metazoa > Chordata > Actinopteri > Pleuronectiformes > Pleuronectidae > Platichthys > Platichthys flesus. Next base: position 15,236,855 of record NC_084960.1, on the reverse strand, counting down.
TCTTGCAAAAATGATCTCACTCCATGTGTGGGTATGGGTATGTGTGTCCATATAGTATTGTTGTGGTTTTTGGAATGTGTGTTATTTAAAACTCAGTTTGTCTATATTTGGCCGTGAAGTTTGTAAACCTTAGAAAGGCCAAAAGTAACAAAATACACATATGTAAGTACTATACCTAAGTTATAGGTATATGTATATGGTATAGGTTATAGGTAGCCACTGTGTTGCGACGAAATAACAAAGTGACCCCGTTCATTTATTGTCTTCACTCAAAGGAGAACAAACTTCTTGTTCTCTATGCACTTTATTCACGAAAGTTTGCAAATACAAGAGCCGATTTAAAAAAATGCCGACGTCAGCACCAGCCGTCTTCGAAACCAATCAATGTCAAGCATAGGTAGACGCAGCCCACGTAGGTGATGACAACATCACACACTTATGTCACGCAAAGGATTTCAGTGAGATCCCTAAGTTACAGTGTGAAACTAAAACTAACCAGATCAAATGTAAAAGACATGAAACTTTGTACTGTCGAGTGTAACTCCGTCCTCATGCGCCCCAGAATCAACCGAATGATTAATGCATCAATTATTATCCAATGATACTTTTACTTCTGGTTCTTTAGGTCTATTTTGATAATGATATATTTGTAAAAAAAATATGCAAAACAAAACATAGAAAAGATATCACACCTAGGAACGTTACATCATTTATACAAGCTAAGCTGTCAGTGTAGATCATATATAAGGTTGAGAAGCACTCTTCTGCTGGGAGAGATATATACATATTCAATACATATATATGTATATATATAAATATATGTGTGTGTGGATGTTAATTATTTTCAGTCGTATTCTAAACACTGACACATGTTTTCATAAAGTAACATAGCGCTTAGAAGTTTTAATTTGACCTTTCCCTGTGTTTACTCGTGTGTGTTGGATTATGATTGCATGTAATTAAGAAATATCTAAACTGTTTCTATGGTAACATGCAGATCCCTGGACTGAGGCTGAAGTTACACAGGCGTCCACCGATTGCTGCGGTCGAACCCGGGTGGTGTCTTGATTTATTTTTTTAAGATGGTAAAAAAGAATGTCTGAACTCAAAACTCTGATGCTTCACATTTTGTTTTCAGGAGTTTTACTGTTTTTGAAGACAGATCTTTTCTACTTGTGTAGGTGGGTTTGATCTCGATAAGTGCACATTATGATTGATGTGCTGGTTTCAGAAATATATTGAGTTTGAAATACATAGTGGAGGAAAGTTTATGCTGTAGCTGGTGGAGAATAAATGTCTATCAAATCCACCACAGAGACTTTTCCAATCCCGAGGATTCCTTCTTCTGCACATGTGGTCTCTAATACCCAGACCTTTGGTTTCAGGGCACCTTCACTGTGAAGACACAGATATTCTGTCTCCATAAAAATCAACGAAACCCTCCCCGCTCACTGTTTGCGAAGTGTATTCATGGCTATTCCCTAAAATTAATTTAAAATGCATTAATACCACAGGGACAAACTCAATGAGCTCAGCCTAGTTTCCCCTCATTTGCCCAGCGAGTCCAAACGGATTGTTGTTCTCCCCAGACGCTGCTCCTCTCCAATCTCTTCCTGTTATTAAATATTAAAATCTCCACTGCAATCACTCTGTTTAGTAAACACTCTGGGGAGCTCACCAAGACTATTAAAGCACAGATGATTGCAATGGTTTGTTTTTGTTTAGTTTTGTTCCTTGATATGGCCGACATGTTAATTGCCAAAGGATGATTAACTGTTTGACCATCACAGAAACATTCCCGTCACCTGACCGATTTTTTTATGCCGCCTTCTGTGACTTTCTTCCCTCTTCCTCCGTTATTTCCTCTCCCGTGTTTGCATTGTGATGCAATATTACATACACCCACCAAATATGCACATTCTCATAATGATTTCACACTCCCACTCTCTCCCTTCTTTGATCTTTTTATTCTTATGTCCTCACCTGCCCAGCGACTGACACGGAAGAACATTGAATTTATCTTCTCTTTCCCTGTTTTGCATCATTTATCATTCCTGTCCATTCTGAGTGCTCCTCTTCTCAATTGTGTTGTTTGTCATCCGATCTCCAGTGTCGTGCTGTTTTTCTAATAAGCGGCACAATAATTTCTGTCTGATATTAATGGCGGCACACAGCACCATCCGAGAAACTCCAGCTGTGCAGAGGCGAGGACGGGCATCTCGTAGCCCCGGTGCCACCAGGCGCCGTGCACGCAGACCGCCGCCGCCCCCACCGCCGCCTGGGGAGCATGCATGCGTGCCCTGGAGGTGATGCTAATGGGAGATTTTAACTACATTTCCCTCCTTCCTCCCTTCCTCGCCTCCCCTCCCACTGGTGCTGCGGATATGAGCCTAGAGCAAACAGAGGGCACTCTCATTAAGGGACTAGTGCTGGTATTAAATTCGCTGTTATTAGAGAGGCCTGCTTTCATTTCACTGGCACAGCAAACCACAGACACCCACAGGAGACTCAGGGTGAGGACTAGATTACACTCATACGTTGAGCAGGCGGGTGGTGTGTGCGTGTTTGTGTGTTTGAGTCCAAGCTATAAAGGGTGTTAAGAATATTGGGAGTTGCAGTCACTGCATCCTTTTTTGTAGGAGCCGCTTGCATCAAGAGACCCAGGTTTAAAATAATGGGATGTAATGTGACTTGGCAGAGAGCATCACGCTAATGGCAGAATTCCCTGCTGTGCTTTGGCCCTGCCTCATTGGCTCTTTGTCAGAGAGGGAGGTCATTTTTCACATTACTGCTAACCCCCCGCCTGACACGTCAAAGATGGACAAAATCAATATACATACGGCAACAAAGACTCGGGCTCCACAAAGCCCGGGCCACCTATTTGATCAAAGACTGCTCCACATGCCAGAGCAGAACGTGCACAAATGCTTCTCCGATGTGAACTGGCAGGTTCGCAGCCAGGCTCCTGCATCTGGAGAAATGCCCTCTAGGATTTCCTCGCCGCCGTTCCTCCGTCTGCCGATGCCGCTCTTGTCAGTGGCCCCTCAGGGCACGGGCCGGCCGAGTGGAGAGAGTGAGCCAAAGTGACTGTGACAAGGGAACTCGCATCAAATTCCCTGACAGTTACCTCACCAACCTCCTCTAATACCGCCATGTCACACGCATAGGGAGATTACTGAATGGATTTAGTGAATGTGAAATGTGAGTGAACGCTCCATGATACATGATTTGTTTTTTTTTCTTCTCCTCCCCGGAGCCAAGGGAGCCTGACTATGTGATATGCTGTTATCAGGCGTAGGCGCTTGGCTGGCTCCACTGGGGAAGAACACAGAACAGGTGGCACAGAGGCAAAAGCGGTGCAGACTGAGCGCATGCTGTGAACACGCCGCAGGTGTCCTGCTCGCCCGTGGCAAAAGGCTTAGGAAACAGTCCGTGCATACCGTCAGAGGCACAAACAAACTTAATTATATCGGAGATTTACTGCAGGAGGACCTCATTTGACTCTCTGTATTTGTTGTGGTGTTTGCGATTGTAGCAGGCACTCGGTTTTTCATGGTGGCAGGCCCTTCTGTTGCTGCTGTAAAGCACAGCAGTGTGTTCAGCTGTGACTGGGACTCATTAGAGGAGGAGAGTGTCCGTCATGGTGCCTGGCTGTCTGCGTACTGGTCATCCAGCAGGGGACTGGGGGAAAATAGGCAGTGGAGGAGGCGGGCAGGGCCCCGTGAAGTCTCCCTGTGCGTCCAGCCCGCTCCATCCTTTTCTTTCTCTCCTCTCTCCTTGATCTGTCCCGCTGCTCTCTTCACCATTTTCTTTGCGTCCCTGTCTTCCATCTCTCACCGGGGGTTCATCTCTTGTGATTCGCTGAAGCCCATTATCAGATTCCCGCCAACCTCCATCCCCAGCCACCCTCTCAACAACAACACACAAGATCCGATCAAAGCCCCTAGAGGACCGGCTGCCTGATTGATGCTTATCAAAGAATCCATTGTTGTTGACCTGTGCTGTCAATCCCAGTCATCATCTGTGCCACCGTTATTGCAGGTCTCTCACTGTACTGTATTGGTGTGTTGTTAGCCAGGTATTGTCTCTGCGGCATCCCAAACAATGTTCAATAATGAAAGACGGTTCCAGGTGTGCCAGACGACCATGACAGGCCGAGCGGACATTCCCTCATTTATACATCAGTAATGCAGTTTCAAATCCTCCATGATGGAGCCTGAAGCCGAACAGAAGCCGAACAGAATGGCCACTGGCATAAAACCCACACCGGACCCGAAACAGAATCAACACCCTGTGTAACAGATTGTTATACTTCGACACAGAGTACCTATCAATACGATTTTTAAGTCACTAAATTCCTGGACTGCCCCAGAAAGTCAAAGATTCAAACCACCAGCTGGAGACGCCTGAGTTGACAGAGATTCTTGAAGTCGGGTGTTTTTGTTTTTTTGTGGTGGTTGTAATTTTTTCAGTCAGTGTGCTCTTTACCTCTATGGACATTTCAGTTCCCAGAAGAAGCTGCAGAGTGAGCGCTACTCGCTTTCATTTTATTCTCTGGGGTAAAATCCTTCCACGAGGTGAAGTGGTCCTGTCTGTGCTGCAGCCGCAGACCTGGACCCGGGGTGAGTCTGAGTTAGACAAATGCAGCAGCTCAGAGAAAAGGAGGCTGTGCTCTGTCAGGTTCCAGGATAACAGGACCTTCTGGAAAGAAGTGGTAAATCCACAGCTCCCAGCAACTTATGCAATATAGTCTCTTGCTTTTGGATGTCTGGTGTCGAAAAATAAGATTGGCATAGTTACTGTTCTGGTTCTCAGACCATCCCCAAGACCCAACAGTCCCCTTAAATTCAATCAAGCTGCACCAAAGTGTAAAGACTTATTGGTGTCTGTACAAAAAGAAATTGTTCCCTTACTTAATCTTGCTATGTTTAAATAAGTAGAAAAACAATCTTCAATCTATACGGATATATTATTAGTAATTATCCTTCCAGCAAGTTTCATGGAAATCCATTCTGTAGTTTTGTGGAAAAAAGTTAAAAATTATCAGATATTCATGGTGAACAACCAAATCTTATTAAACGTACACAACTCTTAAATCTTTAAACGTTTAACAAAGATATTGATCTTTTGATGGCAGAAGAATTTGAAGTCTAAAAGGTGCTGTTCAACTACACAATGCAGACAGAGCATTGAGTGATTACAAACTTCATGCTCCTCAGCCAGAGTTAAGATTTCAATGTGGATGTGTACTAAAAAATACAATGAGGGAGGAAATCAAATGACATCATCTCCTGACAAAGTAGGTGTATGACAAATATTGCGCTGAAACCATTATTCACTCTGATGAAGTGAATAATGCACAAAAAAATGGAAGCAATCAACAGTTAAGCTGTAAGCACCATTGAGAATACCAAGGTCATTGTAGAGTTTCATTGTGAGTTTACTGTTTTGGGGGTTTATAATGACATGAAGAGGGGTTTTCTTTCTAAAACACGCTGAGTTTTTGTTTCATTTTTTTCACATTTTTTTTCAGATGAATTTCTTTTAATCCGGAGGACAATTATAAACAGGGTATTGAGTGTCTGTTTTGCTATCGTTTGTCTTTGTCTTTTTTGTTTTCTACAAATACAAATCCTACGAATCTCTGTATACTTTCCCCTCGTACTTTATAAAGCTCTCTTCTTACCCATGTTCCTCTATGGTCATACATTGATTCATTATTTGCGTTCCACTTTAATTACCTCCACCAAGAAGGTCGTAATTTCACCCCTGTCCTTTGTTTTGTTTGTGTGTTGTTTAGTTTGTTGTGATTGTCAGCGGGACTATGCAAAACTACAGAGCCCATTACATTTTGCCTTGAGCAATTTGGTGCAGCTTGATTGGATTTAAAGGGGCTGCTGGGCCTTGGTGGATTTTTGTTCTAATTCATCAAGAAATCCGCCCTTTCTGTATCTGGCCGTCTTCCACTGATGAGGAGAGTATCCCTCAGAGCCACAGGTCTCTGTGCAGCTCTCAGACCAGCAGGACCAGTGCTGTGTCAGTGTCAGATCTTCACTCATGTGTAGAGCAGCTCAGACACAAGCTCCGTCTCTGCAAGCAACCCAATACTCTCTCTCACGCTGTCTCCTGCTCTCCTCCGCTCCTCTCTTTTTTCCTGTCTCCCCCTCTCTCCTCCGCCAAGCTGTCATTTTCATCTTCTGTCTTATACTCTAAGGGGAGATTACCTCCTCTTCACAAGCCGGGACTGATATTTCATTTCCAAATCAATGTGTCTCATAGTCTCCTGCTCTCTCTTTCTGCGATGTAGTGAGAGACAAACAGAGGGAAGCTGAGGCAAAATGGGCATGTTGACATGTAAGAGGAGGTGGCGTCTGTGAGGCTGAGCCTCTGTGGCACTCAAATGAGAAAGGACATCGCTCATTTCCAACCTCAAATTGCCTTGCTCTCATCTCTGACCCTCGCTTAACAGCCTCACTCAGGCAATTCATTGCCCATTCTCACACACAAAAACAAGTGTGTTTACACAGCAACATGGGTAAACATGTACACACACAGGCAACATCACAACTCTCACCACCGCAGAGTTAACAAAACAGGTCTAAATGTGTTGTCCATTCTGCTGCCACAGCCTTGACCAATGCATGAGCCCGTTATTGACTCAAATCTGTTAACACACATTACAAAGACCAGGCGGCCATTTATATCCCAAGCCTTCTGGGCAAGACTCTGTCTCCATGGCTACACGATCATGTTGACCAGATAAAAAGCTAAAAAATAATGGCTACCCGGGAGGCAGAGTGATTGATTGCAGTTTGCCACGAGGGAGAATCGGCCGTGTAGTGGATGTTCCTGGGTGCTGCGGAGTCATCTAGTTGACATTTCACCTCATGGGCAGGGATGAGCAGCTCTTTCACCCGCTTCAGTTATTTCCCTCCCCTCTCCACCTTCTGTCAGATTGCCCTGTGGAAACAGCCCTGCTCATATAACTTCATTACTTTTTAATGTTGCCATAATTACTCCAGCATGTTGTAATTGGACAGAGATATGAGAACAATAAAGGATGTCAGGACAGAGAACAGGGCTTTAATTGTGGGTTAATGATATTTATTTTGCGGCGCGCTCTTCTTCTTCTGAGTCACAGCTCAGGCGCGTGGGCTAAGTGTTGGATCTCAGGGGAGAGTGAGGGGGTGCCTGTTTCTCTCCCCGGGAGGTGAGGAGATGCTTTCTTTCCTCTTGCTTCACTTTTGGCACATTAACCTCCGATCTGATTAAGCGCTGTAACGGAGCCCGGTTGCGCAGTGGCCAAGTGGCCGCGCTCCTGTGGGCTCGGATTAGGCCTGACCCCTAACCGACGGGTCAGTAACTGATAATGAACTTAGCTTTATCAGCCCCATTTGTTTCCCCAAGGGTCCACGAAGCAGCTGTGCGGCTGGTGTGAGCTCTGGGAGCAGTGGGGGTTAATGCTCAGATGACATTCATGTTCCCTTATCAGGTCTCACTGGAGGCTCCTCAGCTCAAAGCCACTCTGGAGAAAAAAAGTATTAATATACCCAGGGGACAGATACTGTGTGAAGATGTACGTAGGAATGACAGGAACAATATTCATGACGGACAGCAAATATATTTTTCCCACTTTCGATTTGTTTGTTTCACAGAAAGAATCAAATCACACAATTTTGTGACTTCATCGATTAAGTTTAAATAAGTGGAGGGTCAGGGGTCAAATTTCTAAATTTATGTTTTGTCATTTTAACAAACTGCAGTTCCCATCTGTTTAGTATTATTTTTTTTAGATTTCATGATATCCAACTCTTCCTCCCCCCCCCCCCCCCCCCCCCGGCTGCTGTGTGCTGGCATGTTTAAATGATATTGATTGGCCCAGGAGAGGAGTTATAATTACCGACCAAAGCAAGGTGACATATTTGTTTTTGACTGGCCCACAGGGAGACGGCCTTGTTCTCGTTGAACATGTTTATCTTCATCTTGCAGTGGTTTTAGTTGTCCATGGTGAACACTAAGCAAGTAGAGTGGGGTAATGAAAGTGGCTTCTACATAGTTATTAATTATGAATATTATTTTGTCTAATTATAGCAATAATTACAGAGTTGTTTTGACAACTATTGCTAAACTGATGGTTGAAACTTGGCCGCAGTCGACCCTTAACTGATTTCCCCTGCATCAATGACTTGTTATGAGTGACGACGGATTGACAGGCGACTTATGCGACGGCAGAATTGGGCAGCGGGATGGACGAAAGGAGGAAAGACGAGGAGTGAAGAGGTGCGAGGGGAGTTCCACATCCTTATCAATTACTCTCTTCGTCCACCTGGGGTTTGCATATGCCATTGATGAGGTGGGGATTATCAGGCGAGGAGAGACGAGATGAGGAGATGAGAGAAGCCGCTAGATTAATATCCTGCCACGGCGGCCCAGGGAGAGATTAATTTCCTCTTTACCACCATTTAAAAAAGAGGCGCATGCGTCCGGTGCTGGCAGTTACTTTAGTGGAGAGAGAGAGAGAGAGAGTGATCGGGCTACATGCCACGCTGACACCCAGGGGGTTGATGGGTAGGACAGTGGATATCATTGGTCATGTAGTGAACCTACTCTCAGTCTGCCAAAGTGACTTTTGCCCTGTGTGTATATTTTTGTGTGTATGTGTGTGTGTGTGTGTGTGGAAACGTGTGATTGATTGAATCTCTGAGTGCTTGTGCCACTGGGAAGCGAAAGAACCTATGAGTGTGCAGGCATGTGAGAAGATTGAAACGTGTGTGTGTGCGTGTGTGTGTGTGTGTGTGTGTTCGTGTGTGTGTTCGCGTGTGGCATGACACGCTTCCTGAGATTTAATTTGATTAAATGAGAGTGCTGTCACTGTAACCAATGAGAAAGATGATCTTACTCCCATTTCTGCGGTATTAGGCACATGGAAATGATGGCGTTTTTAGATCTTCTGCTCTGTGCCTGGCAATATTTGGTGAATATCCAGCAGAGAAGTCTGACATTACAGGGAGCCTAATTGGAGTTGTAGGAAATGTACAACTCAGTAAAGGCAGGGTTTCCTCATGCAGTTTGTTTAAATGACAAGTAGATCTCACGCAGTCTCTTACAATCCTTCATTAGATGGAAGAATGTGACAGCTTGAGTTTCATTATGATGCGGAAAGATTCTTATTGAAAAATATAAGTGTTTGATATAAATGAACAAACACTGTTGCTGCTTGCAACTACATAATTGTATGTTGTTAACTATTTATTTCCTTCTCCATGGACGTTATGTATTTGTCTGCATTTGTTTGTTAGTTTGTATGATTACGGAAAAAATGACAGGTTACCTGGTCACTTGGTGGAAGGGTGTGGGATGGGTCGAGACAGAAAGAAAAACAAATACAATGTTGTCGCGGATCTGGATCAGGGTTTTTTTTTCACTTTCTTTTACATTGTATTTTCAACATTCTAAAAGAGTTCTCATAAAATAATTTATGGATCTCAATTAAAAATATCAGGCATGTGTAGACGACGGATATCTATGAGTATATACAATTTGGTTCTGATCCAAATCAAATTCCTGCTCTAGTGAGTTTAAATCGGTTTTCATGAGGGGAACGTTCGGCCTTGGCTGACTGAGTGCCATTCTAGTTAAACGTTTGTTTACAACTTATAAATGCTAAACAAACATTCTAGTTAAATGTTTGTTTACTACTTTAAATGCTAAACTTGCTTCAACATTAAATATTATCAAGTAGTATTTATTACATTTTGGTTTATATTTAAATGACTAATTATATCTTGAAATTCTTCCCTACACAAGGTTCGCTCCACTGATTATCGCATTCTGGTTGAGTGTCAGCTCACCATTGAAGCGCTCAGTCATTAGTCATTAGCTGACATTATATATCTTCCTCCTTATTAGAAACGCAACAAGCTCGATAGCTGCAAATGCAGCCACTCACAAACACTCTATCAAACAATTGCCTTATTGATCGGCCTCTCTCCCCTCGTGCACCTGGGCTCAGATGGATGGACTTCGGAGTGTCAGTCAGTCCCGTGAGTCAGATCCCTCGGAATGCACCTCCTCTCACTCGCCTCCTGCAGTGATGGCTCTGCTCAAATGTCAAAGTAAATGAGCTGGCCAGGCTGTGCGACCGTATGGACTCATCAGGCCACTTTCTCCTACATGTTTTTTGCAGAACTCATATCTCAAACACACACACTAACAAACACACACACACAGACACACACACACATATACAGTTACCCTCTCTACAAATCCATCTCTCGCCACCCCCCATAGTTCTCAAGGGGCCCGGGGTCATTTGCTCGCTTACAGGTGTAATTAAAGGTCTGTTAATTATTTAGTCCGCTCTAGGGGGTGGCCCATCCTTGGCCGCCGGTCTGATCAGTGTGTGACTTGTTGAATGGAGAAGATTAAGGCCCACAGGTAAACATCAGTTTCTCTCTGAGTTTAGAGTCTCCACCGAGCGAACACACACAGAAAGAGCAATACCGTGTTTGGATAATTCTATTTCGCTGCCTTTGTTATTTTCAACAAATGAATTATCATATACGTTTTGATCAGCTGCGATCTGTGACAACATCCACAGTGCTATAGCCAAGTTGAGTATTGTAGGTCAAAGTTGAACTATGAAATAACATTATGTGCCATTATGGTTTCCTCCTAATAACCTTAGTTATAATAAGACATTAGTTGTATGGAATCCAACTCTTTCTAATTGTAAAGGTGAGAGAGACAAGAGACCAGGACCAGCTGTTAAACCAGAAAAGAGAGGACAAAGGAACATGATCAAAAAAGTGTTTAAAGTACATAACAATGAAAGAATTGGAATAGTCAGTTTGAATGAAAGCCAATGTCAACCATTTTACTGAAGCTTTTACAAAATGAATAGTTTTAATAAGGGGTTTATAGAAACGGAGAGATTTTGATGTGGTGAGCTATAATAGTGAAAGGCCGGTCACCATTGTTACAAGAACAGCACAGCACAGACCCTTTCACAACAACAACAAATCCTAATTATTCAGGCGAGAAGTGGAGCATCCGGATGCAACAGACAGAGGCAGGAAGCGATCACGTGGTTTTCTTTACAACACGCACCGGTGTCAGCTCTTATCCCCAAATACTCTCCTGACATCTTCGTCTGTGTCTTCTTCATGTGTGTCACCACATTTTCAGCTTTAAAATAAATTTGTTTTCTTTTCATTTTTTTCATTTTTGTGGCTGTCAGGCTTCAGAAGCATCATCAAGCCCCCCCCACTCGCTCGTGTTGAACCCAGCCGGGGGATCAGATCAGATTCTACTGGATTTCTACGGACTTTACACGAGGAGGCCAGGAAGAGAGAGTCTCGCTGAAACTGCTGAGCTCCTCACTCGGACATTTGCATTTACACATGCATTCCTGTTGAAATGCAGAGTATCTGCAGAGTTCAGTGCTTTCTGAAAGCCGCTTAGGTGTCTGTGGATCTTAGTGGTCCAAAGGGCACATACCAGGTCAACCAATCTTTAAGGCCTTAAAAGTGAGCACTACAATTTTAAAATCAATATGAAATCAAACAGGGAGTCAGTGTAGGGAGGCGAGTGCAGGGGTGATGTGGCGTTGTCTTTCTGTCCCCATAATAAGCCAAGCAGCAGCATGCCGTACCGACTGCAGATGGTGCACGGAGCCCCAGCTGATTCCCAAGTAAATTGCATTCCAATCAGCAAGTGGCGATAAAAGCATGTACAATTTTCTGTTGATTATTTTGAGACTGAACATTGGTCATCAAGAAAGAGATTACCCCTGGGTTTCCATCTACCTGCCAAGCCGATGGATCCAAGGGAACAAAACAGGATTATTTATAGAATTCTTTTCAACACTGTTGAACTTAAGCTGATTGTTGGATGATTCAATATCATGTTTGGAGATGCTATGATGCTGAGATATACAGGATTTAGTAACATGATGTCTGCATGAAAATGTACAAATACATCATGACTTTGACCAGGCAAACCATGTGACTACGTAGCTGAGTAGTAACTAAGTAACAAGAGGAACAAACAGAGTTCAATTCCATTTGAGGGGTAAGATCAAAGAAAACTCAGAGCATTAACTTAACGAGACTAGTGAGAATGAACCAAACTACTAAAGTCTGACAGCTAAAGAATGAACGGAAACTCAATATAAAGCAATGAAAGTCCATGGGGAGCTTTGGATGGATTTTCTCTGTAAATTCATCACTTACAAGTGACTTGTTTCACATTGTTCCGTGGTTTATCAAAAATCTTAATGGCTAATTTTCTCTTTGTAGATTAATTAATGAAGTGATTGTTTCAGCATAAACAAAAAGTCTGAAATGAGTTGCTCATGGGAGACTAAGGCAGGAAGTGTAGGTGAGATGTATGAACCAGGCAAGTGTTTTGATAGTTGGCGATCCAGCTTGCTCAGCCCCTGACCGACTCCTCACCTCCATCCCCATGGGGGATAATGACACTAATACCTGTAAATGGCAGCCTGGAAGGAGGAAGGCAGGGGGCACCAGGCCTTTTAAACCAATTTCAAGACCGTCAATTAAGCTGGTGATTTGTGTTGGACAGAAATCACTCTGGCACTGCCACTTCAATGGCCCCCCTCTCTGCACACACACATACTGTTCCTCCATCCAACAGTCCTTGGGGGACTCAAAGAGCCATTGATTGGTTGAGCTGTTCGCCCCTCAGACAGATCGATAAGCACTGTGTTCTCCCAGCGCTGTGCTGGAAGGGTGAGGCTGGGTAGACGCTCATTTGCCCGTTCCCATGGGAACTGTTCCGAGTCCCGGCGGATATAGTGCCTTAAAAACCTCCACAATTTTCTCTCAAAGTTTGTGCTTTGGAAGTTTTACTCAATCAACCTTTGAGGACAGTTAATTTTGTGTCAAACGCTAAATGCTTCAATTGGCAGTAAAACCTGTCCAAGTAAGAGGGTATCTTGGTTTTTATTGGTTCTTTCTTTTAAGACAGATTATAGTGGTGTGTGTGTGTGTGGTACGGCACAATAATGAATTTCTCTTTATTAAAAATTGATTTCCATTAAAAGTAATCAAACTTTTCATGGCGCTAGATTGGTGGGAATTTTTTTTCGATTGCGAAAAACTATTTTAATCCTACTTTTAGAATGACTACCAATCTACACAGAAGAGTTTGAATCATTACATTCATCAATCAGCTGTACAGTGCCTCGCTCCAATATCAGCTGTTAATAGTCTGAACCCTGAACCCTGAAAGGATTGGCAGGCTATCGCTGAAGCCATGAAAAGCCGGGGGAAAGTTTAGAGCAGTATCTTCTGATCCATCAATCTCAAAACCAATAGCTTCGTTGTCTTGGGCATGAATCTCCCCTCAGTACCAGCCCTGAATCGTTTGAACCATCAATCTCCCCTCTATTAGACTTGCACTGTCTGCTCCATGGCCATGTCTGCTCATTGGAGTTATGGGTTGAGGAGAGATGAGGGGGGGGAACTGTAGACAGATGATAGAGACATGCAGGGGAGGAGTAGTGCAGGCAGAGGTTAGAGTAGGCAGAGATATGCTTGGTATTTAGGCGGGGATACATGAAGAATGGTTGTATCCGTCACATCCTGCCCTCCTGTCTCCACTCGGTGGTCCCCGCCACTCTGTCCGTTCATGGCGGTGGCTAATAAAGAGTGCAGCGCGGCCCTATGTTCTGGTCATAAAACCAAATTAAAATATTAAATCTGTCAGGGCCCGTCCTCGTAAATAAAGCCATATATTACTCCTCCGTCTATAAAAGTGAAAAAGGGTCGAGGCATTTTATGAGGGGAAGAGGAGCAGCACTATTTCAGGTCGGATCGCCGAAAGCCACATGCAGCATCACCGCCCCTCACCTGTAGGCCGAGCTAATTATTCACCGTGCCGGGATGGAAAACCGGATCGATCGAGAGTCAGACTCAGGGGCACAGTGTTTTTTTTATATCCGTATCAATACCTGGATGAAATAACAAAAAAGGTTATCAAATCTGCATGAAATATTTGAATGCCTGCAGTAGTATACAAAAATCACAAAGAAATATATATAATAATACATTTCCTGACTGATACCATGTTTTTTCCTTTCAAAGCATTGTCTGATATTTTGCTTTGAAGACGGTGATGCACTTAATTAGCTGGAGTTTAGTCTGACTAAACATTTATCAACAGAAAATACAAAAAATGAATTTGTACATTTGTAAACTACATTCAATGATAAGTCCACTATAATTTCCAGATGTGCATCCTGTATACATAGATTAAAGCAAAACAATTGCATACCATTCTAAACTCCAGTGTAAATCAAAAGGAAAGAACATATACGATTCAAGAATACCTTCCCGTGGTTACTGGTTATCACAAGTATATTTAGAATATCCAATCTGAAATCTTATTTTAAAGGGTGAGGCTGCAATTACTGAAATGTTTCTTATTGGTTACAAATCCCACTGCAAACTAACAATGAATTAATATCAATAAATATGAATATACAGTCCTTGGTCTTGTGATGTTACTGACAGTGCCTTTAGCATTCCCCGCTGCCAGTTGAGTTATGAGACCCAAACAGGAAGTGATTCTTATAAAAATGAAAATGTATAAATTAGCAATTCTGTTGAATAGCAGAATGTCTACCACTTGTCTATAGATCAGTTGTATTAGATGTATGGTACATGCTGGTCTCCCCACATGCCCACTTGAGGGGTTGTACCAGCCTTTGTGATTTCTATCCACAACTGACTGGCCTCCCGCAGCGGCCAAGTCCAGTGGTCCCTGAGATCAGAGCCATTAGCATTAGCAGGTGGAAGGGATGTTGGGATGGACTTCCACCTGCTTCTGGGCAGCTGTTTCTGCCCCCTTAGCTAATTGGCTGGCAGGTGGCCGCGGCAACTCAAGTGTGTCTCAGCCAGGAAGAAGAAACGGGAGAACATCAAGTATCCCACAATATCCTGGACCAAAGATGAAAAGGCTTCTGCAAAATGAAAACAAGTAACACACTATACACACAGGCTATAATGCACAAGCACACACACACACACACACACACACGCAGAGGCACACAGACACGCACACGCATATGCAGAGGCTGTAACACACACACATGCTTGCACAAACTCATACACTCACATCTTGTGGTTATTTGCTCACAATAAACACAAACCTGAAATGAACGCATGCACAGACACACACACACATACGCACGCACGCACTTCCTCTGTCTATTTCATTTTGTCTGACAAAGTCACACAAAGATTTTCACGTACACAGTAGCAAACGCACGCACATTCTTTGAGCTGTGTAGAGTAACCTTGGCGCCAGCATGGTGCCTGCTTCGCCAGTCTGGTAGATAGATGGTCCTCGACGCAGGCTGGCACTGGCTTTTCATTATGTTCGCTACCAATCCATAGAAACTGGCCTTGAGTTCTGGATTTCTTCCCCCTTTCCTCTCTCTCATTTGCCACAAGCTTTCAGTTTACTCTGCTGCACTGTACCTGCTCTGTCTCTCCGTGGTCAGCGACAATCCTTTTTCTTTATCTATTGTCTTTTAGTTGCTTCAATTCCTCCTCTCCTCTCCTCTCCTCTCCTCTCCTCTCCTCTCCTCTCCTCTCCTCTCCTCTCCTCTCCCGCCTTAATTAGGATGTGGGGGAGCTGGTTGTCGGTTGAGTAAGCTCAGTATCAGATGATTAATTGCTGGAGGGGGGTACAGCAGCCCAGGGGCAGTATGGCTGGGGGAACACAAGGTTACAGGATGGTGTAACCCCCACGCCTCCTTTTACTTTGCTCTCTCCCTTTCTCTTTATCTTCTTCAGCAACTTGCTCTCTCCCTCTTTTTCCCCTTCTCTTCATCTCTGTCTCATTTACCCTCTCCGGCTCCCCTCTCTCCTTGTTGATCTGTTGTAAAGCAAACTCCCCACGGTTCCTCTCCTGACCTACGCGTGTTTACTGGCTGCGGCCGCCTCAGAGAGGGAGCATCGCTGCACATATGTGTGCCGTTGATTAAGATGAAAGGCCGAAGGCAGACAAACAGCGAATCAAACCAGCTGTTCAGCACTGCAATGATCATTAGCTCTGTGTACTCATTAACCAGCCTGGTTTTATGTGTTTCGGCTGGTCGGACTGTTCAGACCTCCCTCTGTGTTTGCAGCGTTGTTTGCCTAACGTCTGTGGTGTGGTGGTCATTGGTCTGCTGACCTTGGCTGCCAGCAGGTTGAGGGTGTCAGACTGTGGCTATGATTAGTTTGCAGATAGTGGACCTTGTCTTCTGTTGGCCAGAGGGCAGAAAATCTATTATGTGATTGGTGGGTTGGCAAGGCGCTCTGTGGTGGCAGCATCAAGCAGGAGTGTATAGCCCGGACTATAAATTTAGATTAATAGAAGGGTAGCTGCCTTAGTTTGTAATTAATAGCACTGACCTGCAGGGGCTACACGTATTACTAAAGCCTGAACAGAGCAGGACACCTCCCTGACCCATACGCACCTCACCCACTCTGTTACAGTGAATGGAGACCTCATCTATTTTCTCAGGGTCTCTTTTATTTATGGCTTGTTTGACTTCACTGCTCTCTGCAAAATGCTGCTCGGCACGCAGCGTTGGTTTGCTTTATTGTGCAGAGTCACACAATGCTGTCGTGTTTCGGATTGTACCTGCAAAAGGACAGCAGCCCACCTTACACAAAGCACCTTCTGAGACAAAGTGCTGCTTCAGCTCTTTGCACGGAACTCGTCTTTGACCATTTTGTTTGTACATGAAAGTGATTTTCGGCCATTCTCTGGCTAGAGCTGTATTTTCTGCTGTGCCCCACTTCTCCCATTCTCTTTTCACTCTCTCTCGCTCTCAGTATTTTCACTTTCTCTCCCTCCCCTGCCCACTGCCGACTTTCTCTCCCTCCATCATATCGAGCTGTCTGTCAGTGTGGGGCCTCATGTCTCTCGCTCTTTGATGGATGGGGAACACGTAGGAGGAGCAGCCGTCCTTAATAGACACGGCGGATTGAAACGCTGGGGAAGTAAATGTTAAGGGCCTCATAAAACATCCACTTCCCCACCCTCGTCCTATGCTGCCCTCCCCCACATCACCCACACACCTCCCTCCCACAATCAGCCTCCTTCCTTCCCTAAATCTCCACCCACGCACCACCAGCACCTTATCAGCCTTCTGCAAGTGCTTCTGCTACAGCGACTCTCTTTCTTGGTTACCTTTATTTTGAAGCTTACAGGGATATAATAATAATAATAATACATTTTATTTGGAGGCGCCTTTCATGTCACCCAAGGTCACCTTACAATACAACATGTGTTGTAATATGTGTTTGTGAACTTGCTATTGTATTCATGTGACCTGCCGCATCTCTCCTGTGGTGGGATAATAATGATGAATGGACTCATAGGAGAGACGACCGCCTTCTACCTCAGTCAGATAGCCGTGCGTGCTGTATATCAGATTGCTTGACAGTTTCCAGGAGTGACATGTCACCGTCTATATACAGTGACCGTGGCGGTCCCTGACCCCAGGTAACCGTCAGCTCTTACTGGGATGTCGAGTTGTAGGAAGGGGATTAAGACGACATTGGTAAAGTTGATTTATTTCCTTATCGCCTTGGGCAGAGACAAAGCGACCATGTTAAAGAGCCTCCATCAATAAGCCAGAGCTCTGGCTACCATGTTTTGCGAGAGGCTGTAGGGTCTGCTTTTAAAGTTATAGCTGCAGGGTGATAGGTGTACTACCGAATAACTCAATTCCCCTCAAGGTGGAAGGGTCAAGAGGAGTCAAGGACAGTGGCGAGGTAGGGATGGGTGGAAAGTGAATTTAGCAGTAGAGGGGAGGCTTACTGTTTCATCTGGCGCATTGACCCTGGTCATAATTCCAATTGCCTGACTTGTTTGATGCAGAAAGAAATCCCTCAGCGTGAAAGGAATTGCCTTACCCCGGCAGCTCTATTGTGTGTGAGTGTTTTTGTGTGTATGTGTGTGTGTGTGTGTCTGTGTGTATAGAGGAGCACCATGATTTAGATCCTCAAAAACAGACTCTGAATTCAAGATTTCACAGTGGAGAACAGTTGAAGCATATGGATCTGCCTGAGAAGACAACCTGAAGCCAATAAGTGGGCTCTGCAGATGCAGCCATTAATCATCATAATGCAGGAGGCATCCAGCGATGAATTAGAATCCCCTGGCCCATGCAACCTCAATAATCCAATTATTTAAAAGCCAAAACAGAAGTTATAGTTCTATGTTAAAATCTTTAAGGTGAAGGTCGACACATTACGGCATTGGAAGGCAAAAGGCATCTGCTCCCTGGTGTGCTGTTATTCACTGACAGCTATATTTTATAGCCAGCGTCAAGACTTGAAAAGCGAGCTCCGGCTGAGGTCATGTTAGGGAGCTCAGGACAAGACACTGAATAATGTCATGTTTGGGTCTTTAGACAGGCGCAAGGCATTCAGAAGATTTTACGACTGATATGCTGATTTCAGTCGAAGCCATAATTCTGTTTTGAGAAGGAGTCTGTAAGAAGGTGCGAGCAGCAGAGCGACATTATTCTACAGGTAATGAGCAGGAAAATATTTGCTGAATAGAGATATCTATCACTGAAATGAGCAGAGTGTCAGCACATTATAGAGAGGATTCTGAAAGTAGGGACAATGGCAGAGCTTCGCCAGCAGTAAATACTTAAAATAATAGGTGTTTGAGTGGAGAATTCAACATGCTTGTTCAGGTATTGAGTATTGTATGACTGAAGATGAATCTTTCGTTGCGTGACTGTTATAGACTGTGGAAGATTTTTAGAACAATCTACAATTGAAGTTTCACCTTCTTCTCTGTGAATGCAGCTGAATTCCTTGTGTCTGTGGCTTTAGCTGCTTTCAAACATGCGCTGAAGTTCAGATATTTGCCCTAGACTTTCCCGGAGGTGCTGGATGTGAAATAGCACATATCCGAGTCAGCTGCTGTTTCCCTGGAAGCCCCATAATAACATTTTCACAAAAAGTCTAGACTGAAAATGCAGGAAAATGTTTGGAAAAGGTCAACAGGTGAGGGGGGGGAAACGATGTTTCTCACATGTGACACACACGAAACTGGAAGAATATAAATATATCAGAATGAGAAAGAGCTGCCAAACAGGTAGAAGACGACGATCAAGATGTCAACTTGGTAAGGCAACAGGTTGGAGAGCTTTTAAAATGAAAGACCGACTCGGAAATTTACAAACCAAGTTACAGGTTCCATAGCTTTTCAATGTCCCTGTTGCTGTGACCATGCCTGACCTGCTCTCCCGCACCGTTCTTTAAATGTGAAAGGCAAACTCCGGTAAATGTCCAGACTAAATTCTCTGGTCATTTTCTCGAGTACAGTAAACGTCTGTGCTTTAGTACAGTTTCAAGGTACCGTACAGTTGTGTGAGTTTTGATTGGTTAACAACTCACCAGGACAAGTTATACGTTTTATGAGACTGTAAAAGCCAATATTCTTATTTTTGGTCCTTGGTGTGAGTCAAACTTTAAAACACTAGATTCTACATTTCCCATAATTGAGTCCAGATTTACTTTTACTGAAGTTAAGGATCTCGATCAGTCTCCCACAACTTTTCCCTGAGCTGAAGAGGTGCAACTGGGTGTTCTTTGGTCACCTTTTCAGAGGTTCCAGCTCTATATGTGAAATAATTAATCATCAGGCTGTGGACCGCTTATAATTTGCTAAAATGTCAGACCGCGGCTTACTGCATGACCATCCATTGACAGAGAGAGGTCACATTTAAGCCTAGTCATCCAATTACCTTCCTGCTATGATCCCGCTCTCCGTCGTAGCTTTTCTCGTTTTACTGAGTTGTAAACGACAAAGCCTCTCCAACGATTTCACTCCATTCAAAGCAATAAACGACTGTCTCTGCAGCAAGAAATTCACTCAGACCTTTTAAAGACGGGCCACAGCCAAACGTTTCTATTTCATATAAAACAATTCTGAGGAGAAAAACACCCATTGTGAACCAACTGTTGGTCCACAACTGTGTTTTAATGTTAAGCAATATGAGATTTACTTTTACAGCTTTCATGCCTCAACCATTTGCAGTGAGTTTCTTCAGAGCAATATGCTGCTGTTAGGTGACTGCTACCACTTCCTGCAGCTCAGTCCGGGTTTCAGGAAACATCTGGGCCCAGCCGGACACAGCCCTCGGGCATGCTTCACAATCCGCCTCTGGTGAATATTCAAGTGTAAGAAAAAAATCTCTTTACAGAGAGAAGAGAAGGAGGAAAATAAATTCATCACTTGAGTGATCCCTGTTTCCTCTTCTGCAAATAAGAGAGAGAGTGGTAAAATATGGTGGAAGAAAAAAGACGAACGAGAAAGAGACGGCAAATGATGACGGATTGAGGTGCTGTGTGTCGTCTGCAGCTGAGTCTGCACATCGATGGGTTAGTGAGGAACTCGTGCAGGAGCACCGATAACGATGTGAGGGAGTGAGTGAGTGAATGTCTGCTCATGGACTTTCTCATGTCGTGGGGACCCTAAATCCACATACACAGTCACATCTTTAGGAATTGTCGTCCTTCTGGGGACAAAAAGTAAGTCCCCATATTACAAATCATTAAATCTTAAGGTAAATACCTGTTTTAAAGTTATAAGATAGAGTTAGGCCAGTTAAGGTAAAGGTTAGGGTTAGTTAGAGTTAGGGGAATTTTACACCTTCCTTGTTTTGTCTGGACCTTCTGACTTTTCAGTTAAGTCTGAACCAAAATAAGGAACAACAGACCAAACTCGTGTATGGCCCCAAGAGGTGGTCTCAGTCCATATCATGGTTAGGTTCATTTCATGTTTTTCGGGGATAATTCTGACTTTCAACCAAATGCAGGAAGTTGAGACGGCATTAAACAATGGAGGTGGAAAAAGAAGCAGAGGCGGCTCACAGCGCTTCTAGTGTTCGCCTCTGATGATCTCAAGTTTGAACGATGAGGACGTTCATTTAGCTGTTAGCAAAACCATGATGAGAGTACAGTGCAGGGAATTTACAATCAGTGGGTTCGTTCATTTTCTCCTTTTAAAAGGAAAAAAATGTGTGTGTTCCATGTAGTTTATTCAAAAAAAGAGTAGAGAGAGCTGAACAGACAACCCGCTGACACAACTAATGACCATGTTGGTGATGATGACAAGACGTGTGTATGTCTTTCAAAAGTCTTAAGTGAGCTCCTTAAAGTCAAAGGTGTAACCAAAACTAACCAGATCAAATATAAACAATGTGACGAAGACACTAACCTTGGCTTGGACTTCAACTCAACTCATAGAGAGGTGTGTGCGTGTGTGTGTGTGTCTCTGTGTGTGTGTGTGTGTGTGTGTGTGTGTTTGTTTTTAGCAGCCCCAAGGAAATGGAAAATTATCAGTGCCCCCCCCCCCCCCCCCTCTCTGTCTTTGACTTACCAAGCGACAGCCCCACAGAGCCGAGGACCAGACTGTCAGCAAGAAACCAAACCTGCAGAGATGTGAGTGTGAGTGTGTGTGTGTGTGTGTTGTGTCTAGTTGATAACTCGGGGCAATAGAGGGCGCTGGAGGGAGATGGAGCGTTGCACTGAGGATGTGCTGGGAAAGATGGAAGCAAAATCCATCAGGCTGCAGTTTTTGAAGGACAGTTTCCCAATGAGAGTCTCATCCGATCAACCCCTGGGCTGGGCCTCTGTCTGGCCTGGAGAGAGCTCCTCCCCATGAGAACACGGCTGCTTCTGGCTGAAGGTTATGAGAGCGGGAAAAAAAATGGACAGGAGGAGAGTACAAGCTGGCGTGAGACAGTGATGGAGAGGTGGAAAGCTAACCTTTACCAGCTCTTGTTTTATGTCTCACTCTCTCTTCCCACTCATGTTTATCAACTGATATGAGCCCTAGCTGAACACCCTCTCTCTCCTCTGAAGAGTTTGGCATAAACACTTCGCAGTTACATGAAAGGAGGAGAAACTGTAACATTTCACACCACCCTCATTCCCTCCTGGTTTACCCCAACACACACGCACACACATACACACACGCGCAGTTAGCGACAAACTCGCCAAAAGTATGTGTGCACACACACATAACCAAACATTCACACCTGATCGTCTTCTAAGGGAGTGAATAATTACTTTGCCAAAGGGCACAACTGTGATCCCTGGCTGGTATTTAAAGCCTTGTCACTGAATTTAAATCACCCTCCTCTTCATCGCTTCCTTTAGTTAAGTGGAAATTCTCTTTTCAGGGTATTACAGAGATCACGGCCCTAATGTCTCCATCAGGGCCTCCAGCTACTACCACCACATTGCAGGACACAGACACCACAGCTTGAATTTCCACATTGGCATCGACGTGTGAAGCTATTTGCTGTCACCTTCTGCAATCCAAATTCCACTCGGTGTGATTGTGCAATAAGATGCAGAGGGGCGTAGAAACCCGCAGCCTGGATATCAATTTCCATCTCAAAGTCTGTTCTCTACTTAAGAATGATTTATTGATAAAAATACAAATAAATCTTTCAAGCGGATGTAGTGAGCGTCGATTTGATGGAGGTGTGTGTGAAGTTCCGCACTACTAATTAGCATCATCATTTGTTTCCCTCTCCTCCATGATGTAGCCAATGGCCGTCTGTGCTTTATTCTATTTATTTATTTTTCCCCCCACACACACACACACATCCGCTGTTTCCTCAACCGGTTGTCTGCTGTACTCCAGGCTCTGTCATTGGCGTGGCGGGGCAGAGAGACTGTCAACTGAGCATGAAACTATAAGGGGTGTGTGTGTGTGTGCTTGTTTTTCCTCTTTGTTTGTGTGTGTGTTAGTATGTGTGGGCAGCAAGCACATGTGTACATTTGCTTTGACACATTTGAGCCCGCAGTAAGAGCGTGACTGTGACCACCCTGACACAAAATCCACAACATCAAAGAACATCAAGTAGCATTTGAATTCAGCGAATGCAGCCAAGTAAGATTTGATAATAAATTGCATATGATTGAAGCTGGTATCACATCTGCAGTCCAGTGTCCAGCATGATGTGGAAGCAGACATTAATAATGGACTAGATTTGTAATTCAAAATATGTAAGTAATAAGTAATATATAACTCATGCCAATATGTATTCAGTTTCACTTTGCAATGAAATGTTCCTCGAATAATTTTTTTTTCTCCGGGCAGAAAAGCTTCTGAAATCCCATTTACACACCAAAATCTCTAAACCCCCACACTAATGACATTTTCAGACGGGTTAGTGGGCTTCACCAACACACCTACTCAGTAGTATGTTTGAGGATACATCAGTCCTGTAAATGCAATTTAATTTGACAAAAATGTGATGGAAACACAAAATTATACCTGGAAGATTATCCTCATTGCAGGATTCACAGGCTGATTTGCTATTGTCGGGAAGACACCTGGATCATATTAGAAACACTCGACTGATGAAATCTAATTTTTTAATAATACCTCAGTGTCAGTCTGTTTCTGTATATCCTCACACCGCTGCACCAGTCTAATCCTCTTCCATAATTTCAAAGTGTGAGGAGAAGTGTGTTGAGCTCCGATTTTGTCAACAATGTTAGCGAGGGGATGATGTTGCAGGGTGCAACATCTACCGGCAGCGCAATACTTGTGGTGTCATGTGTCATGGAGGAAAATTACTGATAATTATCACTCTACGGGATTAAATTGCAAACCAGATAGCCTTGTTATTCAAAACAAAGTTCTAACAAGGAGTCACTCTCCTCGTCACATACTTTGTCTAGTTTCTCCAGACACGTTTCATACCTCAAGGTTATTTTTCCGGATGTCTATTTATCATTTTAAGCTTTGCACGCCTTCTCCCGCCTCCTCGTGACATGACTAGTTATTTTCTCAATTGACTATCAGCCAGCTTCCCATTACTCATGCTGAAATGCCCTTTCCATTCTGAGGAACTTATGCTCTTGAATTGTTTTTTTTTTTCTCCTCGGACAACCACAAAACTTCTGGTAAGTTCTTGGTGTGAACCCTGATGCTCATTATCAATAATTGTTGCCTGCGCTTTCCACCCTTTTTGTGTGTGTGCGCACGTGTTGCAGTAAGTGCGTCCATGTGCCTGTTTGACCCAGAATCCAGCTCTCACCGATTTCACATTAACCTCAATCCTGCTTTCTTCCAAATGAGATTTCTATTCTTCTGTCTGTGTGTTGACTTATTTGCCTCCCTTTCATCATCTCCGGCAAGGTTCTCCTGAGGCAGGCAACACTTTTATGGCAACAAGGGGGGAGCGTGGGACGGGGGGGCGGGGGTGTCGGAGGGCCGCCAGCCATGCCTTAATCGATCTGGTTTTGAAGGGATGTTGTGAGCTGAATGTTTGAACCCATCCCCTCGTTAACAATTGTCTGGGATTTAATTAAAAAAGTAGAAGGAATTTAATGTCAATTACATCTTAAAGTGAACGGGGAGTACGGAGATGCACAACAAAGAAACCGACAGCGAGAGAGCGGGGGAAAGGAGAGGGGAGGCTAATTAGAGGATGGAGTTGTGTTCATGCATCATTCCTGCTGAAACATTTCCTTCCCCTCTCTCTCAACCCCATTTTGCTCTGTGCTCTTTTTCCCTCTCTTATTCCTCTCTCTCTCTCTCTCTCTCTCGCTCTCTCTTCTCCCCCCCTTCCCCTCTCTCTCTCTGCATGTATATCTGCAAGTGCCCTAGGCAAAAAAAGAAATTGTCACATCTTTTCCTCTGCCGTCGGCTCACAGTATGGGTATGCAAATATGAGAAAATAGACACTTCAGCATTGTTGACACACTCTTCCTACACAAGAAGCACAAGCGGATATAAGAGCGGAGTCTTTTTCTCTCCAACTGAAGTGGCTTAAGTACTTCTGTGTACTTTATTGATTCTTTTTTTTTTATGTTGAAAACTACAGTAAATGTCATCATATCATCCATACAGTATATCATCCACATGACACAGAGAAAGAAAACCATGAGGAACAAAGAAGATAAAACAGACAACCGCCACTGCATGAACCACATTTAAATACAACTTTATTCAGATCTGCAGACTTTTAGTTTTTATATATATATTTATATATATATATATATACATGTATATTCTTGTTTTTGACAGTTAGTCACTATTCTCTGCTGAGTGGACCGGTGTTGCCTTGCAGTCTCTAAGGCCAAATATCCACATGTCCGTTGGCACTAGATGGGTCAACAGTAAAGCTGCTGCAGTAACAACACAGTCCATCCCACAGCAACATGACTGTCTCTGAAACTTGGTCCAGCAGCCGGCCTGTAGCTGGCACTGGAGAGGTGGAGGAGTCTCAATGAGAGTATTGCTGTAAATCTGGGGGGGATTGGTAAGGAGCAGAGTAGGGGGCTTCTTTTCCACAGGTAGCCCAACATGTGTCCTTGTTTCTGTTCGACATGAGTTTAATGCTGTTGGCTCCTGTTGCCCAGTTCTGATCCCAACATGTGTGAGTATCCAACTTCTCTGTGGACACGCTGCAGGAGGTGGGAGGAGACGTGAATCGAGGTTACTGGGGCGTTTCTGTGTCGGGCACTCGGTTGGCATGCTCTTGAGGAGAATTCATGTCCTCGCAATCCAAGGGCTTATGCAAGACGCTTTGAACAGGAGAGAGGGAAAAAGCTAAACCAGCACATCTTAAGACTGTGTCTGTGCACGCATTTGTTTGATGGGATATAGATATACAGAGAGAGAGATAGATAGAGAGGGAAGGGAGGGAGGGGTGTTTTCACAGCTGATGTTCAGTTGGCTTGGCGTTAAGCTCACGGAGATTAGCTAGCTTAGCTCAACGCTGTGTGCAGGAGGGCAGGCGGGGCAGCAATGAAGAACTACCCACTGCAGGGTTCAACGCCAGGGTATGGGGGCTAGAGAGGGTATGGAGGCTGAGGCTGCAGCCGGAAGAGGGTCACACACACACAAGAAGAGGACAAGATGGCTGAGCAACATGCAGACGTCTGGAGCAGGAAGGGGCAGAGGGTGAGGGAATGAATGAACAGAGCAACAGGTAGTGGTTCACACATGCTGCTTGATGCATTATACGCACATGAGGCTTTGTATTTCATCCAGCGCTACAGGAAAAGGACCTTCAGACAAGCCAGCATCTACATTTTATGTTCCATTACAACCGTTTCAAATAAATACTAAATAAACTGTTACGCTGCTTCCAGACACGCACTGAGCTCTGCAGATACTCCGTATTTTCTCTGGAGGAGGTGCATGTGTGAATAAGGTTCTGCAGACCTTCTACTATCAGGGCAGGTGGAGAAAGTCTGCAGAAATTCAGGATGATCTGATTTGGGAACACAGCAGGGGATCCCCCATTGGATTCAGTGTGTGTGTGTGGGTGTGTGTGTGTGTGGGGGGGTTGACAGATGCAAAAACGAAAAAAAGAAAAAGAAAACAAATATCTCCTGGTGATAAAGCGGTGTCACACTCATAGAAGACACCGGTGTAGATGTCAAGAGAGTGTGTGGTGATAAGAGCCGCAGCTGAGTTATAACGTCTTTTCCCGCCTCTGTCTGCTGCACCCGGCTGCTCCACCTCTCGCCTGAATAATGCGGAGGATGTGTTTCTGTGGCGAAAGCATCTGTGCAGTGAATCTCCTGCTGTGTCGTGCGTGTGTGAAAGACAAACTGAGGGCAAACTCTGTGGCAAATACTCCAGATTTTACCCACAGGTAATGTTCGAAAACGGCTTTAGTGGGATGGGGCAGGAATCAGAATCCATTCCTCCATTCTCTCTCACAGTTGGCTCTAGGATTGATGTGCAATGTGTAAAAGTCGATCTTGATGGATATGTACGTGTGAGGCGAGTATACAAGTGTACGAGTATGAAATATCGGCTGTGATAAAAAACAATACAGTCACATGTAAGAGGAGACAGATGCTGGACAGCCTCAGTGTTCGCTGGGGCCACCAGTCCCCTGCATAATGCACATGGAGAGGAGCTATCCCCCATCTTTAAGGCTGCATCCATATCACTACTTATTTTGTAGGAAGATACATCCGTTATCTTAACCTTCCAAATTATTCCACAGTTTAAGAGTTGCTAAAAAGCAGACGTTTGGAAACACTTGTGGTCTTGTTTTAGTTTGAAAACCCTGGGGCTGTGTTTTAGTCTAGACGGGCAGAGACGGAGATCTTTGGAAATGATGACGTAGACAAAGCCATTTGCTGGTTGGGTCATGATGAGGCCTAAGTGGATTTTTCAGCCTCCCATCACATGACCACCTTCTGGAAGAAAAGAACCGCAAAATGGAAAATCAACGACAAGCATTGTTGCCCCAGTTGGCTACTTTTGGCAGTTGTGCAGTAGAATTCTTCTTTTTACAACGATCCAACTGTTTACATGCGTAGGCAATAGGCTATTATTCAAGTCTGCAGCCAACAACTAAAGGCTTCCTTTGTCCGCAGTCAAACGCATGCCAAGTTATATGAGTGGTCATGTGATAAACGTTTTCAGAGGTGTTAGGACGGGCGAGGATTAAAACTGAAACGCAGCTGTTGACACTGGACAGAGGTCATTTTATTTTGAAAAATGGCTTTTTACAAATGAAATCGCAGTAGCATGGATGAAGCCAAGAAGTAGGTAAAATGTTTTTAGGTTTTTAAGATTTACAGGATTTTATTATCACCTTTCGTCTTGCTTTCCCTTGTACTGCTCTCCTAGCACACACAGCAAAGATGAAGGATTTAAGTCTGGCCTTGTGTTCCCCCCCTCCCAAAAGATTGGGGGGAAACCAGTTGCTGCTGCCTGAGTCCACCTGGGACATCCCTGCACAGCTTCAGCCAAGCGTGCACAGAAACAGATCTTGGCTGTAGTCCTGATCGCGCAGTATATGAGCATCCCACCCATTATCCGATATCACTGGTTAATGACTCTTCACACCTGTCCTGTGACTGTTCGACGCTAATGAAGCAAGAAATCATTGTGTCCTTACAAGCAGCATCGCAGTAACCTCTCAGCGCACAAATGTCAGGTCACCTAATTCATTGCTCCATTGTGCACTGCTCTCCTCTGATATTGTTTGTGAGAGCGACACGAGATGGGCCAGCCAGTGGCCATTTATCTTAATGTGAGCAGTTAACTCTGAGCTGCGCCTCGGCTGGCGGCTCCGCACAAAAAACACAACAATCCTCCATGAGCATCCTCTTACTCCCCCCCGCTGACTTGATTTTTAGGAATGCATTTCGCCCTCTTGTTGAAACCTTAATTTGTTCTACAGGAGATTAAATTATATGTAATTATTATGATAATATTTTCATTTATTCAAGATAACGGGCCTACTTTAGTGAACACAGGATTTGTCGGGAGAGAGCAATCTCCCTCACACAGTCAAAGTTATCAAGGCGTGAAATCAGGAATCCTGACGGCAACAAAATGTAATCTTTTTCATACAGAGGGGACAATAGACGGAGCTGCATACTCTACATCTCCTTCTCCACTTTAATTAAAGTAGCTCACTGAATCTCTCCCTCTCTCACTCCCCCCACCTTTCTCTCTCTCTTATGTGTGGAGGGCCAATCCTGTCTCTATGCAGAATCTAGTTATTTCCCTCACACTGAGCTGGTCTTAAGCCCTGGTCCCGAATCTTTGTTGAGCAATTGCTTTTGCTTGCAAATTTGGGATCTTTTTTCCCTTCTCCCTGGCTGTTTTCCCTGTATCATTGAATGGGAAGTGACATTACTGAAGAATATATAGTAATTGCATTCTGCAGGTAAACACTGGGACATTGTCCTGGCGGGATGCGCGGCTGTGAGGGTACATGGACAGGGTGTGAGAAAGTGTAGGAGTAAGAATAGGAACTTTTCTTTTATGGTGTCCGGGGATTGCCTTGAGCTCACATAAAAAAACATGCCCTCTAAAAAAAGAGTAGCAGCTGAATGATGCTGTGGACGGGGACACTTTACATTCACCTGCTTTTTGTGAGGAAAGCAGTGATTTGTGTTCCCTCTGGAAAGTTTGCAAGTGCAAGTGTTTCCCTTACAGCATATGGTGCTAAACACCACATGATGTCTGTAATAAAGTCTGGATTTTTTATACAACTCCCCAGTGACTCGTAACACAGCATTTCACGGAGAATACTGCCTGGTGACTTTGCGAAAACAGCTACAAAGTGAAGGGTGATTAAAAGGACATTGAGAAAACACTGACAAATGGCTTAATGGAAGAGAAAAATGGCTGGAGAGAAGCGGGTCTTTTTCGAAACGGGATTGAGGTAAGAATGTGTGTGGTATTTAAATTTCACTATCAGTCCATTTAACAAATGCTGCAGTTAAACATTCCCAGTGCTTCACTATCTGCATACTGTCGTTTTTGTTTTGCATATATGTTTGTACATCTTGCAGGCTACAGAGAGGGTTTTTTGAAGATGTATTGCTGCCACAATGGTATTAATGACTTTTGTCAGCCCAGGTTTCCTGTTGCAGTAGCGCCCACTCATCCCCCGTATCCTCTCCTCTCCCATCTCTCCTCCCCTCACACAAGTCCTCTAGCCCGAGGGCAGATAGGGCATCTCGTTATGGTAGTTGTAGTCCGGGCAAACCTTCTGCACCAGGCGGTAGTCCGTACTATAGAAGGATATATAGATGCAGATGACTTTGAAAGGCTTGGAGCAAATCCAGGACACGTGGCTCTGAATCTGCTCCTGGAAGCAGGTCTTGGACGGGTCGTAGTTGCACAGCGAGGTGCGCTTGCTGCGATCCACCTTCTCATAGTCCACGCGGCAGTTGAAGATCTTGGAGTCCTTAGGGTAGACCACGCTCTGGCGCTCCAGGTCAAACTCCACCGCCTTGACAGGTGGCACCAGGCTGACTGAGATGTTGCCCTGGCCTGTGGAGTTATGGCGGAAGTAGACGCTGAACGTGCCGTTACCATGGTCCACAATCTTGCCGGTGATCAGCAGGTTGAGCCTCACTGTCTTGATGTTGGAATAGAAGTCTCCCCAGCCAAACATCTTCTTGAACTTGCCGGTCTTAACAATTGGCCGGCGTTTGACCCTGGAGCTGGAGGCATCAGGCTTGAGCAGGTCGCTGCCCAACATCTCCCAGAACTCCTGTTTCGAAAATTCCTGCTTGGAGAAAGGGAGTGGGGAGCGGTAGGCCAGCTCCAAAGAGGTGTCATTAGCAGCTCTGCTCTTACTGTGAAGCATCCAGCGGCTCAGGGGCGAGAGGGGAGCCTGCTCGCCCCGGAGGCCCAATGTCTTGGAGGAGTCGTCTGAAGAGCTTTTGGGGCTGGAGGACTCATCTTCTTGACCCAGGGCCACCTGAAAAGACGAGGTTTGAAGTAAGATTGAAAGAGAAAATAGAGAAAGAAAGAAGACAATTATTAGCAAGGTAGAAAGAATCGGGACAGAAAACAAATTAAAGGTTTAATCGATACTTAATTTACAGTTTATACCTCTAGTGGTAGTAAGCGTGACATTCTATCAATGTTATTTATATAAATAAATGGTTGCATTTTTGCAGGTATTGCTATTATTACATTCTTTTGTTTACCTCGGCTGCGAGAGAAAATACTCCTATGTATAGTTTTCACCGAGCCGATATATAATTCCCTAAGCTCGCTTGTAATGGGCTCATGTGCCTCCCTTGAGCTACTGGTGGGGTCAGAGGGATCAGAGACGAGATTCAAACAGAAAATCCACACCAAAAATGAACTCACAATAAGTGAGTAACTCCTCTGGTCTTGGGCGGTTTAATCAATACGTTATTATATTCTACAAAGGCTGTAATTCTGTAAAACAGTAAAGGCCTGTCATTAAAAAAATGCTTTCCAAAGTGGTTTCAGAGGTTGGAGGATGATTTATGCACTTGGCATCCTGATGCCCCAAAAGGAGCAGGATTCGTGCAGCCAGTTAGAAAACAACTCGTTTTATACATTGTCTAAACTTCATTCACTCAACTCTTTCAGCATTTCCCTTTCAAACAATCTCTTTTTCAGGAAAGGTCACTTGAAGATCATCCATGTAACTGGAGGATTGTTCTCATATAATATCTACAAGGAACTAAGTGGAAAGTAGACCGAGACTTGCTTTTTGGGTTAAAGTGAGCACTTTGCTTCTGAAGCACTGCAGCGTGAGTACAGGAAACTATTATAGCCTCCAAAGATTTGGTCGGAGGATCAAAGTATACGAGTGGGGGAAGGTGGTTAAGTGGTGGTGATTTGGGGGGGGGAGGCGTGCAAAGAATAAAGTATAATGTCCAATTAAGATTTCCAGTGTTTTAATTAAAGAGTGAGTCTGTATCGGCACACACACAAAGCTGTCAAATGTTAACATCAAATGAGGGGCGGGGGAAGAGGAGCGGGGGGGGGGGGGGAGATAAGATAGCACTGCTGTGCTCAGCAGTAGCTTTGTTAAGAGTGTGTGAATGTGAGCGCAATGAAACGGCTGATTCTTCAACAGTAATGATCTATTAGCAGGTACCGTTTGTCTAATGTGCTACGGAAGCATCCGGCATTACTGCGTCCTTTCCATTTAGCAGCGAACGCACGCAAACACACTCACACACACCGTTTGTGAATTTTGAGTTGTGGTAAACGAAAACAATAAGTGATGCAAATGTGATCAGTGGGATAAGTTTGTGTGTGTGTTTGTGTGAACTACCCGCAGAGATTTTCCAGCGATGCATAATGCATGCGTCTGTGTCTGCGCTCTGATCCATCCACTGTCTTGACTGCCAGAGCTTCCTTATACCGGCTTAGTCAGGATTATTAAGTCAGACTCATTTTCATTCCATTTTATGCAGGGTTTTCCGAGCTCGCTCAGATTTGTTCTCTTGCACCACAGTCAGTCTGTGATATTGATTTTCTGTCCCTCTAAAAATATGTATTTCCTTTCATAACAACCTGTATCGCATTTATACAGCCTTACAGGGATTCACGTTAATGTGATTGTGGTCTGGTGTTTGGACTCAGATGAGCGCCCCCCCCCTGACTTCCCCTAATCTGGCCTCATTCCCTTGTGGGGGCTGGAGGCCAGACACCATCTCCTCTAGTTACCTATGTGCTGCTACGCTTTACTGCCACTCAGATCCTTCAGCCTCCCCACGGGGCCGATCACAGGGCTGACAAGGACTCCTTCCTCTTGAACCAGATAGTTCCGATTTTTTGGAGAACCTCATTAATAATGAACAGAAATTTGGAAGAGCTGAAGACATGGATTCTCATCGATCCTTTCATCAAGAGTATCTTTGTTTTTCAAGGGGGGAGTTGAGGGCCAGGCAGGATGACTTTGATTCCTCATGGCTCTAATTGAAGGACTAGTTTGCGTTTGATGTCTCCTCTCCAATGAGCCAGTGGCTCCCTGGGCATGGAGGGTAGCACTTTGCCCACCTCCCCAGATAGCACTTAAGAGCCCCTGTGGCGACTCAACGAAAAGGCCCGTTAGGGTTCTTGAAAAATATGTCACTTTTTATTCATCTGAAGCTGCCCCCTTGCTTTTAAGATCCTGATCCCTTTGCGAGCTACGTCGAGAAATAACATCTCGCCAGATGCTTTGTTGAAGCTTACACATTGAGAAAAGCCTCCTCGCGCTCGCTCACACAGTCTTCATTAGAGAACCTGTGAGGCCAAGCTGGAGGAGGAGAGATGGAGAGAGCATTGTGCTACTGTTGTACAGAAGATTTAAGTGTGAGGCATCGCTGGAGCTATCATATTTCACTGTGTAGCATCATTGTCAAAGACAAATGTAAGAATGAGCTTAATATTGCTGTGAAAAAACCCGGAGCCAGAGCTGTAATGATTACTGCAGTAAGAGAGCACACACTGTGCATTCGTCCAAAGCACCATGCTGCCGTTTAATCCAAGTGTGATGTCATTTTCTCAGGTTATCATACATGGGCTGCGTAGTATGGAATTTTTAACAATCGTTTGCGTGCTTTCAGATTTTCAGTACATCTGGTTAGTGATGCATATTTAAGGTCATTGAAGTCACGCATTATACAACAGTTTATCCATCAATAAATATTATAACTACACTACTTTTTCCACTGCATGAAAAACTGCATAGTGGTCCGAAACTCTCTCCAGTGCATTTAACAAGGGGAGTATATGAGGTGTAAGATTGAACTATCAGCACCCTTCCAACTTTGACTCATGCAACGAAAGCAAGTTGAAATGGTGTAAAAATATAACCGGAGTTCACTTTTGTTTTAGCAATGTACATATATATGCATGTTCAATCATCTACATAGTGAAACATGTTGCGTTGAAAGGCCAGAATGAGTTTCTTTCGGGCTAAGTTTGTTTTGTTTCCTGAAGCTTGGCAAGACACATCCCAGGTTTAAGCACTGTAGGCAGAGTGTGGGCGATGGGCTATCAGGTCTTAGAGAGGGGGCGGAGGTTTGGGCGGATTTTGTCATTTGTCATGTGCGCTAAGTGAGTCAGTGAAACGGCTGGAGAGGATGGGAGATGGCTGCAGGCTCCGTCGCTGCGGTAATTGTGAGTAATTCAGCCTCAGTGAGCACAGGCCCCGGGACTGTCTCCCAGCAGGGGGCTGTGGGGCGGGGGTGCAAACCTCTCAAGTCTGCCAGCTCCACAGGCAATAACCAGCCTGTTACAGTGACAGGTACATCGCGTTAACCCCCCCTTCTCCAGGTGACAGGGCCACACTATCACCATCATATAGCACAGAGATCAGGGAGCCGCTTAACTGGAGTCAACGCCATAACTCTCACAGAGGACTGGTGACGGACAAGTGTGTCACGCACATGAGATAACACAATCAGACCTCACCTGTTGATTAGCTGAACTTCTCTGGTCACACTTTTAGTGGGAGTAGTGTGTTTTCTTAACATTGTGAAAAAAAAAATCCTGATATTTTATAAATCAAACTTTTCATTGATAACATTGGTTTATATGAATATGGACCCATTTATCATTAGTTAGATAATTGTTTTGGTTTAATTTCCTGCAAAAGTTTTGTTTCACTCTCAGCAGCACATTTCAGTGTGTGGTCACAGCAGGCAGCTGTTAACAGAAAATCATCTCTGAAAAACTGCTGCAAACGCAGCAAGACAGATAATGTGGTGGATAACAAGCCCGATAGATCCTCCAGGAACTGGTGGAGACTAAAAGAGCTGGAGGAAGAGACAATGTTGGAATTAAATTCTTAAATCTAAATCTACTTATTTCCGAAATATCTGTTTGTATGTGCAATGCAGATTTAAAGAACTATTTCCCCCCCTGCTTCACACTTGACATGTGTATTGTTTAGGGCTCAAGGAGGTGCATTGTTAAATTTGGTGCAGTTTGATTCATCATTATTAAACTGTGAATAAACAGGCGACCAGCGCTCTGTAGCAGCAGCGGCTGGGACTCAAGAATGTAAGTGACGTAGATCACAACAACTCAGCCTCAGGGTTCTCACTTTTCTTGTCTTTACCTGTCGAGGCTCAGATACTCCCAAACAAGCAACCATTCCAAACAAGCGGATTAAGAACAGCCACTGTGTTAATACAGTTAATACAAATCGTACTGTTGCTCTGTAACTGCTGGATATTAACTGCTGTTACCAAGTTTACCGTCATACTATGTCATTGAAGAAATTAAGAAATATAAATCCTTAATTATATCTAGATTTATTTGACAAATTCAGCCGCCAAACACACGTGAAACTTTTTACCACAGACCTGTTTCACTGGCTGGTTGTTGTGCTTTCACCTTCTGTCCAGTTCATTCCAAACCATTTCCACAGGGTTTAATTCCACAGACCGTGCTGCCCTATAACATGAAGCCAGGGTCTAAGTTCTTCCTTTCTGATGTTGTTTGGTCATTATCCTGCTGTAGGATGATCCCTCACCAACCTGAATGTTCTCCTTTCCTCTGCTTTCGTTCTTTTTTCTGATAGATATACAGTATAATGGTATTGTCCTAATAACACACCAGAGGGTGCAGTAACCCAGTTTGCCCGTACACTGCCCTTCTACAGTCGGAGAGAGTTTGTAGATAAACAACAAAATATGAAAATAGGCATGTCTCTGCGGGGAAAGTTTGCGTTTAACTTAACGTACTTAGAGGAAAACTGTAAATGAGCTGTTTTCTATCAAATTTACATAATTTCTCAGTTTTGGGTAATCCAATCCTTTTGCTTTTGATTTACCTTAGGCCGTTTACTGTTTACCTTTTCTATGGATGCACGGTCTGGAATGAAATTAATTGATTCATTGATCGATACAGAGAATCTGCCTGTAGAGCCACCCAGCAGGGCTGAAAGCATGCGCACGAGGAGTCGACACTGTGCTGTCAATAAAGCACTCCGTTTCCCTCTGGCTGTTGAGTGGAAATCTTCATCTCTAATATGACATCAATTTTTAATTACACACCCAGGCAGCTTAGATTCCTTAAGTGTTCGTCGATCCTTTATTCTTTTTCTTTTTGTGTGTGTGTGTGTGTGTGCTCTGTCTCCTCTCTCCACCTCCAGATCTAATATGTTCACTGCAGGAGACTTCTCTGTTACATGATTAAAGTCTGAAAATGGCCTTGCCCTTATAACTAATTATTCTTCTGGCTAGTGTAGAAGAGGTGAGGGAGAGAAAGGTAATTTCACAAGAAACAAGCCATTTGACTCTTAATGAATAATTTACTCCGGCTTCTGGGGGGGGGGTCACAGGAGCTTAGATCTGCAGTGGGTGAACAAACTCACTACAGTGAATCTTTTATTCTTCTCTTTTCTCGGTCATTTCTTTCCCCATGCATCCTCCGCCGGCTTTCCCAACTCATATTGGACAAGTTCAGTTGTGCTGTCCCGGTGGATTTGAGCTCATTTTTTATGCTCAGAGAGAAGCCGGGCTCTGAATTGGCTATCAAATTTTTACATTATAAGGTATCGACAAGTCGGCGGTGCGAGGACGGCGGAGGGGGAGTAGCAGGGGGGGCGGTTTCTCCTTGTATTTTCCCCAGGGGGCTGGGAGCAAAGCAAGGGCTGATGGGACAGGGCTGATTCAAACTGCTGCTACAGTAATCACTCCTGTCTTATAAAAGCTGGAGGGACACTGCGATTGTCTCGTGGAGGTTCAGGTATGAAAACCTAGTACTAATTTAGCCCAGGCTGTTGTCTGACGTACTACAGCAGTAACTCTGTTGGATTCGGCACCCACCCAAGAGATTCATATTTAATATTTGCATTCTTATGCTCTTGAGCAAGGCACTTAAATACCTTCAGTGAAGGTACTAAGTGGCCATATCATGTTGTGGTGAACTGCGCAGCCCTCAGCTGGTGATCTGTGACTGTGTGAACCGGCTCTTCACACTCACAGGACCACTAAAAGACAATCTAGGGATCTCATCATTATTGGACAGCTCTAAACCCTGCTGTGACGGGGCCTAGATTGCATGGGGGCTGACTTCTGTGACATTTACAGCTGTGCCAGATGTGTCCACGTTTGTATGAACACGAATGCATCCCTCATTTCATTCCATCTCTTGAATACAGTTTATTGTGCACAGAGCTCAGTATAAAACTGCCTATTAGCTGAAGTCAAACTTTGGTTCCCCTGTTTAGCAGCAGTCTTAAACAGACCCAACCAAATGTGAGTGGGCAAGTGAAATCTGATCACAAGTGCTGAATGGTGAGACATTTGATGCACATCCTGACAACAGGTGTGAAGTGCAGCGGTAGACACGATCGGGAAACGTCAACTGATGACGGACATTGTTCGAGCACTTAAAACATGCTGCAAGGATTCAAATCTTTCCTCAACTCCAGCCCCTTTTACCTAATCATAGCTGAACTGTTGAAGGAGCACGTTCAAAAAAGCTTGTGTATGTAATTGTTTGTATGGTGTGTTCATGTGCTCTGAAGTCAGAATGTGGAAACAAACATGGACACTGTAAATAGAATGTGTTGTATTTATGTGATTAGCTTAAATAACATTTGCGTGATAATGAAGAGCAAAGAAAAAAGAGTCAGATGCGACACGTATATAAATAGCAGTGTTCTCCTAGATGCCTGTGACAGATGTACATGCAGTTTGCAAGTGACAAACGCGAAACACTTGAGTTCCCATTAAATGTCATTGTTTGGAGTTAATTGTGAAATTATGTTAATTGGTTTAAAAGTGATGATGCCAACGACTCTGCAACTTGTGAACCAAACACTTTCCGAGTTGTTCTGAATAAAGATGGATTTCATGTGAGGTTTCCCCGTCTGGAACACATATTTTTGATTATACCAACACCACACAAACTCAATGAGGAACGGATAGAGTTGAGATCACCACTGTTAAGCCACACGCCACCGACTAAAGTTACACCATTGATGAAACGGCAAGCAACGTTCGCCACATTGGCATTAACACTCCAGCTCTTAATCGGATCATTGAGAGGTGGGTCTGGATAATAGCATCACTGGTCAAATTGACGTTTCCTGGAGAAGTACAAGTGAAAATAATTGCTAGTTCTCGCTGCTCTATATTCTAATGCAACACATTCTCAATTCAATCCAGAAATCACTTTGGTCGGTGGGAATGGTTCCTATTATCCATTTATTGTACTTAAAAAATGCTATTGTTCAAGCTCAGCCAAATTCCCTGATCCTTGGGGCGGCGCTGCCTGCTTTAATTGGAAACCCCCGTAAAGACCCTCAGCGAGCCTTGTCTGGACATGTCCGTCTCTGACCCTGAAAATCACTGCACCATCACTGGGCGGCATGCTGGCCAACTGCACACGCCATGGTCGTTCGCGCAGAACAGACTGTTTACAGATTGTGAGAGAATTGAGAATTTAAATGGGCTTCTTCGCTCCCCGCTCTCGCTCTGGCGTGGCATCCGGTCACACCACGATGAGGTCAACATGAACCGCAGAGCCTGCAACATCAGGAGAGCCTCAGTTTTCCTTCAGCGTTAAGCTGACAGCCTGGTTTTCACCCTTCAAAAGCACCAGTGTCCCCTGGTCCCACCTCGCCTTTTCCTTATTGTTTGGCTGCCTACACATCTTGAAACCGCAAAGATTTGATTCTACATTGACCCATTTTGCCTACAGTTTATATTTCCACAAAGCTGCACAGCCACTTTTACTAGCGGGCGTTCCCTGAAATTAAAACGTCTAATGGATTTTCTCATTTCTTTAAGTTATTCCTCGGTGTGCATCTTTATCTGGATCCCCTGGGAGTTACACCTTCTCATTCTACCCATGGCTACGAGTCATTTTTCTTTAAGCTGGGCTCTGTAATCCACCCCTCGCTGTCCAAACCAGCAGACACAGCTCCATACATCCTTCCAGGGTCGTCTCAGTCTCCCCTGGTGTCTCCCCCATCGAGCGGCGCCACAATAAACAGTGCTGGTTTTGAGCGTATTCTGTCTCTCAGCTCAGTGCTTCACCGTGAAGGGCTGTCAGTGTGCGGGGAGTGTGTTCTCTATCTGTCTCTCTCTCTCTCTCTCTCTCTCAGCCTGACAGAAGAGGAGAGCAGGGGTCCTCAGCAGGTGGTGGGGGGGAAGAGGTCCTCCTCTGGGGTCATTCACGCTGTGCTTGTGCATAACTCAAGCTGTTTTACACAACAGGCAGGAAGCTATAGAGGTTATGTTATAACACCAGCAGCTTTGCTCGGCCACCTCTTCTTCATGTTTATATATTGTTTGTGCGGTTGCTCCTTGCTGGGTTATGTATTTGAGCGACGGCCCATGAAATGGGTTAAAACACAGTGGAAAGAATCCCACAGACCAAACAGTGGCCCTGACAGTTTCGATGAAAGCTATTTTGGAGTTTCCTCAAATGCAATTTAAGGAGAAATGTTAAGATGACAGACAACAATCGTTCAATTATCTGCACAAGCCAACTACTAATGGAGTGTGAAGATTGCAAATGTCCGTGAAGGCTAATGCCCTATCTCACAAGAAAATTCCTGTATGCGCCTGTTTATCTGGATTCGCTCTAAAATGTAATTCTTCCTTGGGTCATGCCCCCCCCCCCCCCCCCCCCCCTCCACAAAATTTCTCGGGAATCAGTTTTCCAGTTTTTGTAATCCTGCCGAGACACAGACAAACAAAAAGCAAAGAAAATCTTCTTGGTGCAGGTAAATATAGAATCAAAATGTAAGGGTACAAGCTGTTGGTCTGTGAAACGTTTACAACGTTTGTGAATTTTATTGAAGATAGATGATCAGAGTTCAAACCTGATTTAATATGTGTTTAAGAGGTAATGATGTATCCATCTACTAATCCAAGAAATCTCTGTCCGTCTGTCTGACCCGGGAAATGTGGCGCGCATATCTCAATAAGTGTGTTATTTTATTGGTTTCACACTTGAGATGTGTGTTGTTAAGAGCGAAGTGAATGCACTGTTGAATTTGGAACGCTTGATCACGCGATATGTTCAATATGAATAAACTTTGAATGAAGTGGCGACCGGCGCTCTGTAGTGGCGTGGAGTCGAGCTCCAGCTCTTTGTGCAGCAGCGGGGACGCAGCATCATGGATTGTTACTGGCAGCCGGTCGATTGAACCAGGATTTTCCACCGGCCAAACAACAGCCCATTCTATACAGGCAGGTTTAGAACAGGCACTGCACTCGTAAACTAAATTCAGCAAACGGGTGTCGGTGGGATGTTGGGCTTATTTGTCCCCTGGATGAATGGCTAACAAGGGAAGTGCTGCTGATTGTGCTACTGATCATGAAACAGCCACGACCTGGTAATGGTCCCTCTCACATCAGCCCTTTATGATCCATCATGCACTCACAGTGGAAAGTCGAGGACAGCTGCCATCAGCACAATAAACTGTTCGGCCTGCTTCCACTGAGGGTTTGAAGCCAAACCCTCCCTTATGTTCGAAAATTGACAATTATGAATGACTTGTGTGTTTCTGGCTCCCGTATGGGAGGTGAGGGGGAAGAGGAGGAGGAGGAGGAGGAAGCTCATGAGCCCTGACATGCAGATGTTGGCAAAGAGGAAGACTCAAGAGAGTGAGACGAAAACTTGTATTCACCCTGCTGCTGCTGTCTAACATGTTTGTGTCCATGCAATATTTGCTTTATCAGACATTGAGGTTTTTTTTTCTATTTTCCTTTCAGTATGGAGGTGGTGTTTCTGCCTAGCCGGGGATGTATCTGGGCGGACAAGGTCAGCGACCCGGTGAGGAGGACAGGTATCTAAAAAACATGAATCTAAGACTTAGTGACGGGCCAAAATGGAGAGAGAAGTCTGATGTGGTTAGAATTAGTGTTCCAAGGCCTCTGCTTTTAACCTTACACACGAATATTCACTGTGTGTGTGTGTGTGTGTGTGTGTGTGTGTGTGTGTGTGTGTGTGTGTGTGCAGTGTTGCACCATGCAGTCTGCTGGTGTTCCGGGCAAAATACTGGCAGTTTGCTTCGATCAAATGCCTTTTGCTGTCCCAGTTGTTGTGCTGCCATGCTGTGATTCAAGTGTGTACTCTGTGGTGTGCGGACTAATCACAATCTCTTCTTTGTTATTAAATGGATTTGGGCATTGTGGCGCTCCGAGAATAAGAACATTTGTTTTTAATGGATGTGCCATGCTAAATATGTAAGTGTTTCCTCGCTGGTGGCAAAGTCAAACGGAGGTTGATGGCAAAAGTTTAGCAATTCAAAAAGTGGGCAGCGCTTGGTGCTAATTTGTTGATGTGGAATAAATCAAGTGTCGTGTTTTCTTTAGAGTTTGAAATAACCCCAGCACAGAAAAAGAGTGGGGCATGTAAACCTTGGAATTGGAAAGAGTGTCTACAGTGAAAGTCTTTTTGCAAATAAAATACAAAGGATATTTGTATGATAGAGCCTCTGCGAGCTCATGGCGATCTCGTCTGAAGAGCCGAGCTCCTGCATCCCCCGCGTTCTTTACCCCGTGAAGGTTGCAGCGCACGCAAGGTCCGAATGAATAAAGCTGCTCTTTTGTTGGCTAAGAGGAAAATCTTATTTCTACAAAAAGTGCGGTGATGCACAGTTCGCCCGAGCAGTCGAGTTCAATGCCCTGTGCGAACACACTTCATTCTCCTCGTGGTAGTTAGTGCGGGAGGAAGGTTCCACACACTCACCTCAACCCTCTCATGGTTCGATGAGGGGCCTCAGATTGTCAACCTGCACCATTAAGGCTCGGTGCTGTCACTGTGATTATATCTGGATTAACGTGTAGTTTTCCTGGATGATTTGTGTGCAAAGCGGAGAAAGAATCTGTCACGAGCGTCAACGAGGCGTTTAAACCTCTGAGGCAGACGGATAACGTCTTATTTTTTCGCACTTTATCTTCACCCACTCTCACTTCCTCTCCTTTCCCTCACCCTGTAACACCACCCCGCACCAGCTCTGTCTATTTCCAGTGCGCCCAACAGTGT
The DNA here is from genome assembly GCF_949316205.1 of Platichthys flesus. Classification (NCBI taxonomy): domain Eukaryota; kingdom Metazoa; phylum Chordata; class Actinopteri; order Pleuronectiformes; family Pleuronectidae; genus Platichthys; species Platichthys flesus. The sequence continues at coordinate 15,195,575 of NC_084960.1, read as the reverse complement.
TCTATAGGCACCTGTCTCTCCTCTGCGTACAGTGTGAGCGCAGTTCACCCAACATCTGCTGCAGCTGTTCAGTGATGGATAGAGTCCTTATACAAAGACTGTAACTATCACAGTAAAGATGAGGCAGTTAGTCGCTGAATTAATCAGTGGATTGTTGGGAAAAAAAACTGTTATGTTTATCGAATCATCATTTGAGTGATTTTTCAAGCAAAAATGTCAAACATTTGATGGTTGCAGCTTCTCAAATGTGACCCCTCGCTGCTTCTCGTTGCCTTACCTACTGTAAACTGAACGTATCTGGGTGCTGGACTCGTGATCAGACAACAAAGCGATTTGAAGACGTCACAGTGGCGATCTGTAGAAAAGGCTGACGGCCATTTTTCAGTTTTGTGACATTTTGAAGACAACACGATTAATTAAAAGCCGATTAAGAAGCGATGCAGCATATTTCACAGTGTGGCTCCGCTTAACAACCGACTGCACTGACTGCCACTCGCAAGGAAAGGTCTCACAAATATCAAACAGCCCCCCCCCCCCGAAACATTCCACACATTATTCTCTTGATATGTGCACATTAGCTGTTCAGTTGACTGAATCCAGTCGGCTCGCCGAGACGCCGATGAAAAATAATTCCACTCGCTGCCAAAAATCCACATAATTTCTCAAGCAGTCAAATATACAGCCGAGATGGTTTATATCATTCATAACCTTCCATTCGAAATACAGAGAATAATGAACATTTGAAACACATCCTTCCTCGTATAAACGAAAACCGGAGTGGCACCTTGTGTTAATAGGCATCTGTATTAGTAACCATTTGGAAAAGGTCCCTCGAGACCCAAATCTATCCGCGAATTGCGGCGCTATTACAACAGAAAATCTTCCAAATCTAATTTTTAATGCATAGTAGGCTTAATGCGATTATTCTTCGCGCTCCGCTGCAAAGTAAAAAAGTTACTTAATTCATTAATTGCTCCATAATTTATCAATGTCACGGGGCTAATGAATTACCCAAGATCTCCTGCTGAGGGATGTCGTGTACGTTTTTCATAGATACATGGTCTTGGAGGTGGGGGTGAGGGGGGGGGGGGGGGGGGGGTGGGTGGGGGGGTTAGCTCCAATTAATTTCATCATCATTAGCCACAGACCTTCTGGGTTACAATAGGCTGTATGCCCCTGCAGCTCACAGAACGCTCGCAGAACCGAGACAACACAGAAGTGCTTGTTAAGCCTATTATCCCACACTCTTGTATCTTGTTATACAATGGCTGAAAAGGCGCTCACCCCCACCCCTCATATTTTAATTCGCCGTGTGGTCTCTTCTTTCTCAGATCAGTGGAAACCGCTCCAAACAAATCCACAGTGCTTGTGTTCAGTCACTTACAACCGCTGTCTGTCAGACCTCAAGTCGCCAAACAGGCCCGATACTCGAGCACCTCCGGAGTATGAAATCCACAAGGTCATCCCAGAGGAGACGCCGACACAACCGGCTGCATCAAACAGCCATTCAACCTCCCATGAAGATTTCCACTGTTTCTTTTCTTTTATTTTGTTTGGAGCCTGCTCATTTCCTGGGCCCTGTGATGAGCGAGCTGCTCATCCCAGGGCTTTGGGGGTGGATGGATGTTTTCAAGTTCCCTCATGTGAATCCAGAGCAGATTTCTCATTAAAGGCTGCTCTTTAATAAATCTCCGAGCTACATGAAAGAGGAGTGGATGAGCCAAATTTGATTGTCAGGTTGTTGGACAGAGGCGGTTGATGTTTACACATCTGGTGGAGCAGGTCAGCGAGGAGCCCTCCTCCGGGTAAAATATACACGGAAAAGTTGTAGTGCTTGATTTTTTTTTCTCCTGTTAATTAGCTCAGTTAGAAAACAGAGGGCGGTGATGAGAGGTTTTCTCCCTACTTACAGATTTAACTCTGTTTTTAATTATATCAGACACGAAGGTAAGATTAGTTGTTATGTGCAAACAGTCTAAACGTGGTTGAAAAGTGAAATGTAGTAACTGCTGTTATTACCTGGTGCGATGAAATAAATATGAACTGACTCGACTTCATTCCTCAGGGAACGGACACGTTTGTCTCCTTTTTCTGTGATGGAAAATTTCCCATATCTGCTAATAGATTGTGCTGTAGATCTCCACACAGTACAGACACCTGGCCATTAACCTGCGAGCTTAGTGTGCAAAATGTGTGTTATTATAAATGTGATAATAACAACAGAACTAATATGTTGTGAATCATGAGACATATTCTTTATTATTATTATTATTATTATTATTATTATTATTATTATCAGTAGTAGTATCATGTATTTTAATATGCATTTTAAGCAAACACACTCTAGACAAATGTTTTTGATAGGACATAACTAAAAATATGTAATTCATAAATATTCAAGTCCTGAAGCGTTTAAATTATTTTGTTAAACACTTGTTATAGTGTGTATACGTGCAATAGGAGTTTTGGCTGAAAATGGAGGATTACACCTGCCTACCCTCATATCCATGAATGATCTTTGCGTGATTATTATCATTTCCGTGCACAGTTCTAGTCACAGTTAACCATGATTTGTAGTTTATAAAGATGAACGTGGTCGCAATTACGCACGGAGTAAATTAGGCTGCTGACGGACACCGACGGCACAACGCGCTCCGCACGCTCCCTGCACATGTGTCCACTGGGAATTGTTATAGTGCACATGTTGTACCAGCACCGAGCGAGGTCAAAGTGAATATTACTGTCCTAATAATCCTAACATGCGCAAAGATGATCCCACAACAACAGAAAGGCGCCTGGAAGCGCAGAGCACAATTGGTTTGAATTATCTCTGCATCAAGAGGCGAATAGATACAAATCAACGGGATTCTAGTGTCTGCTCACCGTCCTCACATGCCGCGCCACACTATTGTATTCTACTTATGTCAGCGAGTTGAGAAGTTTGGGGCGCAAACGAGATGCATACCTTTCAGTGCCTCGTGACGCAGGGGTGAATGGCGCGTTATATGGGTATTTGGGTAATGTGGAGAAAGATGCGAGTGTGTGTGAGACTGGTACTTTTCGCCCTCTCCCACTATTCCTTACCAAACACGCGGTTCCGTTGAGGAGGAGCAGGATGAAGCCGCGGTTGGGGTGCATCGTTCCGGTGCGTAAAACCCACAGCTCCCCCTCTCCGGTCGCCAAAAAACAAGAGATAAAAAGAACTCCCTCACGCGGGCTTTTCCTGCTTCAGGACGATGCTCTTCCTCCGGCACCGGTTCCCTCTCGGCTGACGCACGGTCCCATGTCCAAGGCAGACTCAAGTGCTGCTCCCACAAACATGGAAACCCGCTGGAAACCACTTGGAGTGTGTCCCACCCCCCTTCACCTTCTTTTGTCAGTTTTTGTTTTTGTCCCCCCCACAATCCTGGGTTTGAGTCACATTAGTTGGTGAGAGAAAAATCCATATGCGGTTGGCTGTTCTCATCCATGCAGAACAGATAAAAGAGATCCCAGCTCAGAGTGGAAGGGGTTGACTGGGAGGTGGGTAGATCGCATCTGGTCCTCGGTACCAGTGGAGATCTTGGTAGGGATGGAGCCGCTGCCTGCTTCACAAACTGAAGCGACGCTGAGACTAGCAAGAGCTGAACACACGTTTTAACAGTTCCCACTCTCTCTCTCTCTCTCTCCCTCAGTGTGTGTGAGGGTGTGTGCGCGTGTGTGTGAGTGCCTCTCCCCCTTTTCTCTCACCACATATCTCTTTTCTCTCTCGTCCCCCTCCCCTTTCCTCCATCTCTCTCCACCTGTCCAGCATCCCCCCTCTTCTCTCTCTCATTTACGTTCCCTAATTTATCCTGCCTATAATCAAATAATAAACAACCAGTAGCTAAATAGAAATAAGCATCTGTTCCACTTGTATTAGTGCCTCTCCCCCTCCTTTCGAATCCCTCACCAATATCCCAGACACCGGTTTTCTCACCCCACAGCAGCCTGCCTCACTTACCCAACTTGGTGGGTATTTGTCGCCGCCACGCCGGCCTGTCACCGAATATCCTCACCACTGTGGGTGGGTGAAAAACCATTGATTGGGAAAGACTGGGTCTGTTTTCACACCGCGCTTGTCACAACAACAACTCCAATGTCATATTGTAACCGAGGACGCGGAGGCTGGTGGGAATGGCTTTTTTTTGCAGCTGCAGGAGTTTGTCCCAGTGCCTCATCCTCATGCACGCTGTCACATCAAGCAGGTTCACAATCAGATTGTTTGTCTTCCCCCCCAGGGGCCCGGCGCTGATCCGCAGCCCCCCCCCCCTCAGCATCGACGCGCGCCGTGAGTACCGATGAACCGGTGGCCGTCACCTTAGTGGGGTGTGATTAATAAAGACTTCCCTGCAATAACGCATAGTTCATTAGGAGCAGGTTAATGAACTGAGATGCACGATACCACCACGCGGGTCCCCTGGCTCGCAACAGCTCCATTTGTGCTTAATTAGACTCTTAGATGAGCTTCACTCTCTCCGTCCATCGCTCTCTTGTTTTTCCATCACTTCCCCCTCTCTCTCTCTCTCTCTCTGTAACCCCTCATCTATCTGACGGGCAGCTGAGGGGACGACAGGCTCTGAATCTTTGTCTTAGGTCAGAACCTTTTCTGTCAGTGGTGCTTTGTCTTGGATCAACATATTTAAAACCTTGTTGATCCGGTGGTGTTTTTTGGTCTGCACCTGCTAGTAAAGAGTGTGGTGTTATTGGATTGTGCTGCTGTACAAGGGTTAATTGATCCCAGTTCAGGGGTTAATTGAGCAGCAATGGCCTGATGCCGAGGGAGCCATACCCCTGGAGGTGTAAGGTCAGAGCAGAGGGGCCTGTGGAGGAGCCCAGGCTGTGTCAGTCTGTGTGCGACTGAACAACATCAAAGTGGATGGCTGCAGGAAGAGTGCGAGACGACTGCTCCCCCCCCCCCCCCCCCCTCCCACTGCGTGCACACATACCGATCCGCTGCTCATTATGATGCAGGAGATGCTGATGGAAGATGGGAATGAGCTCATCAACTTAGGAGGTTGCTTGATCTCTCTCTCTCTCTCTCTCTCTCTCCCTCTTTCTTTTTATTAGATTATTTCAGACGCTAAACGTGTCTCTGTATAATTCAAGCCAGCCTCTTCAGTTGCCCAGGGTACCGGCGAGCTCTCTGGGAGAGGAAACAGCGAACCCATAAAGGGAGATCTGCTCCCTGGCCCGCAATCTGAAGAAACAGCAACCATAACAAAACGCCTTTTAAAGCCGGGCACGTTCATTCAAACACACACGTTCTCTCCTGCACATAATTATAGGGCCATAACTCTGTCTGTATACTCCCTTGGGAGCAGCCAGACAAGCGGCTGCTATTTTTTACTCACTTGGATTTCCAAAAAAAAAAGAGAGAGAGAAAGCATTGTGGATGCTTGGATGCCCATCATATGACACCAGGATAGACTTATCTTAATGTTGTTTCACAGACGACTCACATCGGCATGACAAATAGGAATGCCTGTTTGTCTTTCCTTTTTTATTCCATTCTTCTGCCAAACTCCAATAATTGTGCTCAATCATTGCATTGCTTGACACGTAATCCTATTTCACAGTATAATTCAGTTTGAATGAGGAGCTGCAGGCGACAGACAGCCTGGTGAGATGTCACGGGCGGCAGGGCCAGGGCTTAAAAGCGAGTATGGGCTGCCCTCTAGTGTCGTCTGTCGAGTTTACACCTTCAGGATGGAGATGAAGCTTCTGTTGTGGTTACACTTGTGGTTGATAAGAGTATTTTAAAGGGTAAGTTCACTGAATGTCAAATGAAGCTATGTCACCACAAATAGTAAAATGCTGATATTTAAAGTGGGAATTGTCAAGGGATAGGTGTGATATTTCTCCAGATAAAAAGTTAATTTGGTTTAGTTTGTGGTGAGAACACCATTGAATATTTGCTTATTCAGTTCATCCATTTCCAGACAGAGTGTTCCTGTTACTGTGTATTATCCACAGATCACTGTTATTATATCTTAGTTCTACAGCTACATACCCTGTGAATATTTGGAATGAATCTATAGGGTTTTCTTTGTCAGCGTAAAACCACTTTTTGGCAAATGCATAAATTCACTTATTCATTACCCTTGCACATTTTACTCAGCAGAATAACCCACATTGCATTATTCTGCCGTTTCTCAATGCAATTATACATTTTTTTAATACACCAAAAATGCTGCAATGTTTCAACAAAAGACAGAAAGAAAGACTGTGAGCTATGTAAACAATCAGTCTTCATCAAATGCAGAGGAGGGAAATTGATTCAACATGATCTTCAGGATACACACAGACTGCTTTGATGGAAAACACGAAATGTAAATAGAAATTTTTGAACTTTGGAAAACTTATCTGTACTTAACTTAAAAATAATCGCAAAAAACCCTACACAGCCTCAGACTTAACAATCATAATGTCTCTGTCCAGGTAATATAGTTTCACCGCCGTCTCATTCCTCACAAGTCTGCAAAGGTTCAGACTTTCCTGACCAGCAGCACTGTCTGTGATTCCTCCCTGAATAAATGCTGCTTTAATGTCATTTTCAAACTCTGGTTTTGTTCACCAATTTATTTTGCGGTGGCAGCAGCAACATCCAAGGAAATCAAATATATACATACAGGCTATACCACTGGTTAAATTACAAAATAAATGGTGAATTCACCCTTTAAATACCTCAAATGGAAAACTTTTTCGCGGACAGAGGGAATAACACTTACGTGGCATGATTTCTGGTTTTTCCCCTCGTTTGCATTTTGTTATAGATCATATTTACATTTTCAAATGAATCCCACAGTGCTTCAGTCACATGTGATGCAGATGTGCTTGTTGGAATGCCAGTGCTGCATGTGTCCAGATGTGATTCGGGGGGGTGAGCACCAGCAACCACTAGGGGGTGCTGTAATCAAAGGAAACCCCTCGGAGTCAGTGAGCACCTTCAGCCCCCTGCTGCATGGAGCTCACTTGGCATCCATCAGCCGAGGTAGACAGACACCGTGAACAGCGTTTATCTTCTGACTGCAGCAGTTTTGGCCATTGGGTTATAGTCTATTTGTGGCTGGTGTTTCTGGTTGAGGACATAGAGATGACATCAAGCTTTTAATTTGAGTTTTTATCTCATTCCGATGTGACGTAAGATCTGCAGGATGAAAGAACAGAATACTGCAGTACAACAGCAGGAGAGGGAAACTTTAGTGTAAAGAAATGTCAGACATCCCAGCCCCCCCCCCCCCCCCCCCCCACCACCACCACCACCACCAACACCACCACCACTCCACTAGACCGTCTTAATCTGTAATCTCCACAGATATAAATAAAGGAGGCACTTTAAGCTAACAATGGGCTGATTGAATCTCAGTGAGCTGCTCTGTGACAGCGCACTCGGTCACCATCTCCTCGGCTAATCACTGTCTTTCTTGAGAAGGGGACAGGGCCACAATCAGGGAACAGGTCAGGAGGGGAGCAGGAGTGATGACAGATGCCGAGGCGCTGACACAAGGGGATGGAGGGATGAGGGGAGGTTTAAACGTGGATTGAGGGATGAAAAGGAGTCTGAATGGATGGAGGAGAATCAAATCTCCAGCTCTGGGGAGGTCTACAAACTCAACATCCATTAATCCTGCGCAGATCCCCCTTTTCTTTTTGTTTCATTTCCTCCTTTTTCTCAAAGAAAAGAAAGGAGACAGTTTTCCATTTATTGGATTGGCCTCAAAATACCAGTCTTTTCTTATCAGCCGTTCAAGCATTACACTTTGAAAATGGCTTCTGTATTGTAATGCCTGTGTGACTTTTCTCTCTTGTTTGCTCTAAAAACATTCCCACAAGTTAAATATTCACAAGTGACGTACACGTTAAATGTGCAACAGGGGGTTAATTGAGATGCAAGAGGGAAGGGAGACACATTTGGGACTTGTCAGCTTTCTCCCCTCATTGGAGAGTTGTTGATTACTTCCAGACCTTTGACAAAGAAACTGAGACACATGAGGCTGATTCCATGCAAATGTGCGTTCAAGTCTCTTTAGCCACGCCGGTGCTCTGCTGTAGGGGAGAAATGTTGTCAAACTGTTTGACAACTGTTGAATGGGTTGATTTGAAACTCCTCCAATCTGAGGAGACAAATAGAGAAATAAATTCTTATTGTGAACGGAGGAAAAGTCTTCCAAAAGAGTCCCCAGCAGAAAAACACAATGAAAGTAGTCCTGAATTATAGTTGCTTTAAAAAAAGAGGTGGGTCACTTGGTGATCGTGGCACTTAAGTGTCAGATTTGGCTACTTTCAGGTGATTGGCTCAAGGCAAGCACGTCAGGTTGTGATTGGATGAAACGAGAGAATGATCTTCTGGATAGGATGGGAATTGTACATGTGACTTAGGAGGCACGAAGATTGTCTTCTTGAAGCTGAATTTTGTACAAAGATCCGTGATCCTGAAGGATGAACACTTTTCGTAGTGTCACAAGCAGGTCAACATTGCCCCCCCCCCCCCCCCCCTTTGGAAACAACGTGGAACAGCAACAACAGAGCAAACTCGTCTTCTGGCGAGGGGAAAAGGAACCCATTGCCTTCTTTAGTGAGGTTTACTAAAGTATAAAAATGCTGCATTTACCCCTAAATGTTGCTGTAAAAGGGATGTAATTGAGTTTCCGAGTGGACCCTTGCATGTATTAACAAGCTAAATGTAGCATTTATGCTGAAGCATAGCTGAGGGCAGGAACAGCGAGGGCAGACTCAGACCAGTTCAGACTATTGATCCAGTAAAGTGTATGATTACCTGATTACGTTCAGAAGGAGTCTGTATAAGCTCCAGAGCTTCCTCTCTCCCATACATATCACACTCTTTGATTGAAGGCTGTGTCTTCTACTTTTATGATGTGGTCGTGCAAATAAATAAAGGTCTAAAAGGAGAATATTTGCATCAACTTTGGATATTAGACGAATGTGGGTCATCCTCATTAGGCATATGAGAAGACAGGACAGGTTTCCCATGCTGTCCAGATGCTGCTGATGGTGGAGTAAAGTCGGCAGGTGGACGTCTAGACGAACCTGGAGGTCATTGCTGGTTTGAGGAGGTGGTGGTGGTTTGAAGAAGTTAATCTGAACGACAGAATGACAGGAATGCAGAATTTGATAGCAACATCTGAGGTCCTTCAGAAAAAAGAGTATAGTTCAAATATGGCTACATCAGAAATTGTGAAAGCACGGGGAAGCTTAGATCAGGTCGAAGGAGCACAAATGCAACCATTGATACCTGAACAAAGGTTAGCTCTACCTCAGGTAACCTTCACCAAAGCTTCTGACATGAGTCTGACAATCTTAGAGCAAATTCTTTAGAAAAAGTCACAGTCCAAGTGTGGATGTTAAATCCTCTTTTCTGGAAATTGCCCTCAGGCCAAACTTGAAATATTTACTCCCTCCATGCACCGGTGGTTAAAATCCTATCCATGTTATTTTCTGATGTGTAATGAGGATCCCAGCTCACCTTTCATGTGGTTTTCTTTATACACAGTGTCAGGATTGACATTATTGAGTATTATTACTTTTTTATGTATCTTTACTGGTGGCTCAGTTTTCAGACAGTTGAGATAAATCATGGCTGTCTCAGTCTCAGAAAGGACCGGGTGGCATGAAAGAAAGAGTCACAGGTTTCTCTGTGGGATCATAAAACTCCTGAAACCTTTAGGCTCATAAAACTCTTTGAAACCCGATTGGGAAACATCAAAAAATGCTTTGTCATCAAGTTCAAAACCATGCAGATATACACTTTTCTTGTAACTGTAACTGCACAACAACTTTCAACTGCAGTGGCAACTCTCTGGTTTTGTAAAGAGGAAGTGGTTTTAATTATAGGAGACTGTGCATTGTTCTACAAATACATTGGATGACACCTGATCTGTGTCACATCTTGTGAACTGCTTTCACAGTTTCAGTCAGAATAAATATTTAGATTTGCTTCTTATCAGTCGTGCGTCTCGAGGCTGCTGACCCGCCCACTGCTCATACTGGGATTGGGAAGTGTCTAAAGGTGTTTATGACGCCGTGTCGCTGTTTGTTTGGGTTTTGACACGACGTGGGGTGAGAGAGTGACTCGTCCTTAACACCAGTGAATTTCAGCTCTTCTGTCTCAACTGTTTAACCTCCCTCTAACACAGAAAATAAACATCTCAGGGATCCCAGAGAGCCCGCTTAGGGTTTCCCACTGAGAGGCACGGGGAGGTTCCTTCAAACTCACTCCCGTGTGTGCGGAATGACACACTTTAAACCAATCTGGCTTTTTTGTGTAACCCTTGACCTTAAACACGCCTGTCGGTGCACTCGTAAACATTTCCTGGACCTTTACTGGAGCCATGTATCACGCTCGAGGGCCTCTGGGGCTCAGCCTGAATACATTTGTACTTCAGTCAGGAGCTCTTTCATAGGAAATCTATTAACACCCGGGTTTACTTAATCAGCGTGAGTGATGGCCGTCAGTATTGGTTAAACAACAGTGGAAAAATAGAAGCTGTGTCACGAGGTCGCGCTCCACTGTTCCCTAATGAAGGTGTGTGAGTGGCCGAAATCCATCACCTGGAAACTGTGGGATTAAAGTGGTGCCGATTTAGAGTTAAGGCCCATTAACGTCAAAGTGTGGTCTGCATTTTTCTTAGTCGGGCTGTAATGCCATCACTGAGCACATTATAAAAAAGCATAAAACAAACTTTAATTTCTTAAAATGACGCCTCTAACTTACTATGATGGAATATATGTGGAGAATGTTTTTCACGCCACACAATTAATGAGTGAATCAAAAGTTTATGCTCCTCTTTAAAAACCTGAATACGCTTTGACGACACTGAATAAATACACTGCTGCGAAAGAACAACACACTAGAATATAATCCATTATTATTTAAAGTCATCAGATAATGGAAATCTGTCATCCCACCTTTTTAAAAGGCTCATCAGTCACCACCCTCCTGATGCATAATTCCAACCCAGAGAACAGACCAGGCTTTGTGCGCTCTTCTCTTTTGTCTTGTGAACAGAGAGGCCTGTAATATATATTCAATCTATATCTCATGTAAGAGGTTCCTTTTAAAGATAGTGGAGCCACGGCACGTTGTTCCATATGGTCTATAGGGTTATATCAGAGGGAGTCTCGTGGTCCTGATGTGGCGTCCTCAGGTTACACTTTTTTAAAAGGCAGATCAAAGTGCACCCACCATCAACTGGGATGCTCAGGGACACTGGGAAGGTCACCATGCGGGGTTGCTGGGAAGGTGTCCAACTTCAAGGCCTTTTTTTATTTTTGTGTCACCGATCATTGGTCCATTGCCATGGAGGAAAGAAGGCAGGGTGCCCTCAGGGAAACGAGGGACAGGGACCCTTTTGAAGTGGGTAGGGTTGCAACCGTGTGGCTGCACGGCCCTCCCAAAACCCCGCCCTTCTCCCTACACATCACATATGGACGCCTCCAAAAAGCTGTCCCCTGGGGAGCTCTGGGGCTCCCAGGCTGTGTAACCCGAGAGTGGATGTAGCAGCCTGTCAGACCGCCGACGGAGGCTCCCCATCGCTCCAGACAGGAAGCAAGTGTGATTCCATGAAGCCCTGGGGTCGAATATGTCATTAGAACAGTGACAATTGGATTAGTGTCTTATGCGGCCCAGATGATCTTGGCATCTCATAAAATCTGACACAGGTAGAACTAACCAGGGAGCATTTAAACCTACACAGGTCAGCACATCTTCCTTTAGCTGCCTGGTTCCTAGACACTGGTGTTCCTCGCTGTGCTCAGGCTACAGCAATGCAGCCCATTGAGCGCATGATGTCACCATTTTCATTTCTGCTTCATGGTGTGAGATTGGTAATTTAAAGTATACTCCTCTGTTCCCAGTGTATGAGTCACCTGGTCCGCCGTTCTGACCTTCCTATCTTTAGCCCTACATTAAGACTTTAGCACAGTTCTTTTATGTGAACAATACAGCAGCAGACGCACATCCACACTTTTAAAGACACACATGGAAATGTGTTTTATAGCTTTGCTCCCTGCTGCCTCTTCTCCCCCTCTGTCTTCCTCTCTGCCTTTCTCTTCATCTTCCTCGCTCTTCTCTTGCCTTGTCCCTTTCCCCCTCTCTCGAGTAGATGAGGGCACGCCACAATCACTTTAGCAGACTTAAGAAAAAGATGATTAGACAGATTTAATGCCACTGGAGCCGGTTGGGTTGTCTGGTCAAAGCATTTTGTCTCTACAAGTGCATTTTGTATGCAAGTGAGCATGTCTTCGTGTATGTAATGTACATGTATTTTGTGTGTGGTCATATAAGTGCACGTAAGCGTGTGGCTGGCTCAGGGGAGAAGCGGTGCGTACACTACCATCGGTTAGAGCACGGGGTCGGCCCTGCTTTAATGGTTGCCATAATTAAAAAAGCTTTTAGAGGAGGGTGTGCCTCTGAAGGGGGCAAGGTGGGGGTGGTGCATGGCTGGTTGGAGCAGCACAGAGCAGGGCAGCACAGGCTCAGTCGACATGGGCATACTGTCAAAATGTCAGAAAGCATAACTCCTACCGACTGTCCACTTAACTTTCAAACTCACTCGGAGGTGTTGTTTGACACATTTTTAACCCTTCACCTTTGCATGTTCATTTTTTTCTGGGAAATGCATATTTAAATGTTGAGACTACACCTTTCAGTTATCATCTACAGCGGTAGAAGTAAGATCCTTTACCGAAACCTGCCACATTTTTTTGTGACCACACCATTAGAGCTCATTTACACATTCAGGCCTCATCCACGATGTTTTTGTTTGAAAACACATCAACCCTGTTACAGATACGCCTGGTGTCCACACTCCTCCAGAGTTGGGTGCGTTTGGTCATTATGTAGCCGTCGCTGATTCATCAGGCTTCTATCACATGGGTACCAGAGTACAACGCAGCATGGATACTCTATGACATGCATTGCTGTTGTATTTGCTTACAGCTATTGTGGAGTTTCCGTGTTCAGCAGGACTCACTTGCCCAGTGAACATACTGTTAGTGGTCATGTGGTATGCGTTTGAGACGTGTTAGTATGGACGGGGATCAAAACTGATATGGAGCCAAAACATTTGTGTGGAAAGAGATTGTTTTAGTTTAAGAAAAGCTCTTTTAGCTTTAAAGATATAGCTTCAGTAGTTACAGAGCAATGTAATTATTCAATTGTATCCATGTGATATATGTATTATACCAATTTTAATCTTATTTTCGATCTTTACTTACTCCTGAGGGAAATATCTAACACTGTTGCACCGGTCAACCATTCCGTCTAATTTTTGGTGCCAAGCTTGGATGATGAGCTTCCGAAGCTTTTACCATGAAAACAGCAGTGACACTGAACCAGATCAGTAACTTGTGTGCAGGAAAGAAAATCAATAAACTGAAACTCACTTTAAAGCTCTGCCTAGAAGACTAATTCCAATATCATCAACATGTAGCAAGTAACTGAAAACATATAGAACCTGAGAGTGATATATAATATTATCAAACTATTCTTACTGATACTTTAAGTTTTAACTAGTATTATGTAGCTATAGGAGAAGGTTAAATTGTATAAGGCATGGTTAACTATCTGAAACTGATTCTTTAATTAACACTGACCAGTGTGACCAACAGAAGTTTCCAGGAAACCTGTCAAGACCCCGAAGAGCAGGAAACATCCAGGCAGTAAAATAATGCATTAAGGAGAAAAAACATGTTATTGTCATAAAGGAACACAAAAAAAGTCACAAAGGACTCATGAGACAAGACACAACATGGTAGAAATGGCAGTTAACATGAAGGGGCTCTTAAATGTTCCGCATCTAGAGCAGTCTGTTCAGTATCGTAGGTGGTGTGGATTCCCATGTTTTGTAGAGATGTCTTTCTTTTTTTCCTTTTTTATAAAAATAAATAAATAAATGGTTTAGTCTTTGCTGACATGTCATATTGTTTTAGGTCATCACAAGTTTTGTACATAAAATGTTAATCGGTAAAGATGCAATGGAGTGAAAAGTACATTATTTTCCTCTGTAATATAGGAGAGATTAAGTATACAATTACGTAAAGGTGCCATTGAGGAGTAAATATACATCTATTATTTAAATTGACCATCTAATAATGTGCATTAACAGTAAAACACCGGCCGATGTCTGTTTCGCTGTAACATAGTTTCTATAGCACGGCCAGCTGAGGAGAATCAGGAAGCTCTTGTTGATGGAAAGAACTCAGGTCTTCTGCTGCACAGACTTTGACCTCAGCAGATCTGTTAATCCTCTAAGAGATGATACTCAGAGGTCATCACAACATCCGCTGGTTCAGTCTGCAGATTACAATCAAGACTTTCGACCTAACATTAACAGTCCCAATTATCTCTCTGCCATATTCCTCTGTGATGCCATTATACCGCTCAACCCTCCTTGTTGCCATTAGCAGCCATGTTTACAATGTGGAGAAAACATTTATTTGGCTGGTTACACTGTGTCATGTATACACAGAGTAAACGTGGATGGAAACAATAATACGCAGCGGACGTGACCCCACTGATAACAGAGTATGACGCTCATCTGGAGAGGATACATATTCATAAGAGCCACGTGGGTATAAATGGGATTCAGAGATGTTTGCGTCATAGTGGAGGAAATGCAATATGCTGGATGCTGTGCAAAATGTAACAAGATTTCTCAGTTTAGAAAACGCAAGTGCGTTGACTTTGACTACTTTTCATCAGAAGCAGATTTGTGCATGTGATTTTGTATGCATTGGTTTACTATATTCAAGTGTATATCCTACACCAGTGTGTAGGTGTGTGGCCATTAGGTGTGTGGGATTTTGTCAAAATACGTATTGGGAGTATGGTTGTGATTAGCAAGATTCTCACCCCTCGACCAACCTCCCTCAGTCCCCTTCACCACCACCCCCCACGAACTGTGAAAACATTTGAAAACACTTTTCATTTCCTTTGCTTGAACTGGAGAGCACAGACACACACATGCACACTCACGCACGCACACACACACGCATGCAGACAAAACACACCTTGTGCATTCTTACTTATTCAACAGTGGACAACTACATCACCCAAGCGTGGACCACCACCACTTTTAGAAATATTGTTAATTTAAAACTGCTTTAGTAAGAGGAGACTTAAAACATTAGGGGATCCCCACAGCAGTTGATGGATCTTTCTATGTTGAACACAGATTAGGATATAAATGCATAAAAAAGTATTTTTGCGTATTTCAGAATCTAATTGCTTATCATATATATAATTTAAACATCTTGTGTTGATAGATAATCATGTTGCGCCCTATTAGGACTATACTACAGTGGTGGTCAGTAAACTGACAGCTGATGTAGGATCGGTTTTGATGCTACATATGAATGTCCATCATTACAACTTTGGGTATTTAATACTTTAAATCAACTTAAAATAAGTTTAATTTCTTCCAAGAACATTCCTGCGGAGCTATTTAGTCAAGGACTGCTTCCCGCTTTTTCTGTTTTTTTTCTTTGGGTGCCGTCCACAGAATGAAAAGATCGGAACTTTCAGTTCAGCACCTGAAGAAAGACTCCTGACAGAACTTTCCTCATGTACAGAAAGAGAAACAGAAATCATGACGATAATGTTGTTGCAGAGGTGGAAGTTTCTTCATTGAAACATGGTTTTGTTGGGATCCGCGCTGGCTGGATGGTTCGCTGTTGGTTAATGTAATTTTGTGTACTTTCACCAAATGCCCCCACTCTCACAAAGTACACAAGTCTTCATGAAGACAGATGCATGTGCGCACACACACAAGCACACACACGCACACAAGCACACACACCTCCATAGGCAGGTTAGGGAGCCCACTCTCTCACAGCAGTCCAGTGGAGCGGACCTGCCTGGCTGTGGCCTCTGGGGTCACATAGAGGAGGTCAAGAAGTTAAACAGCTCTGAGACTGGTGCGTAGAACTACTGTGCCCAGCAGTTGATCTCCAGTGAGCCTATTGAATATCACTGGAGGAGGAAAGTATCCCTCTGTTTACTGCTGCACGCGGAGGTGACCAGCCACACGGGGGGAGGAGGGGGGGGGGGGGGGTGACGGTTGGGTTCAGAAGCAGGTCAGAGTTAAAGGAAGAGTCGGGGCTAAAGGTCTGAGTGCAGGACTGATTGTTTTCACTTACATTTTATCTACATTCAATTGAAACTGACATCTTAATAAATGTAAAAGTCTCCACGTTCTGCAGGCGTAACTCACTGTAGTCACACACACAGTAACTGTGGATAAGGTGTTATATATATTTGAATGAGGTTTAATGAATTCTTCCCTTACACGCACAACAGGTTTGTTAATTCACAGGTTTTCCAAGGTTTTTAAAATTCTCAGTGCTTCAGCTGCCGTGTTGCGTTTGCCGCTGCCACTTATCATATTTTACGATCCATATATTTTTTATATGTGCAGCTTCCCTCCCTGCAATATCCTCCACAGAGGAAACAGTTGTGTGTTTGATGAGCCCCACTGATTGCTCTGTCGTTACCAACTGAACACTCGTTTTTTCCTTTTATTTTGCTTGGCCCAACTATTTTCTGCTGCATTGACCCTAATCCCCCGCGGGGATCGTAACATGTTCATTCGAGCTGACAGGGGAACACTGTCTGACGTGTAATTGGTGGGGTGTGTTGCGTGAACTGGACCCACCTATCTCGCTCCAGACATGGATAGTGGGTGGTTGACGGGGAAGTCGGGGGTGTTAAAGAGCTTAGGACCGCCAGAGTCTCCTGTCCGTAGGCCCAGGTGGGAGGGGGGGGCGGTGAGAGGCTCATGTTCAGGAAGAGAGAGCAGGGTCGCAGGATCTTAGCAATTACACTATTTGGGTTACAGGGGAGCTATTTATTTGCGCGGTTTGACATGTTTCTGTCGACCAGGGGAGCTGCGCAATATGGAAAACCGATAGCACTGAAGTGTATTTATTTATTCTGCAGGCGAAGCAGCCAAACAGAACAAGGCTGGGCAGAGGAGCTGGAAATTAGAAAGTTAGAAGAAACACACACACACACACACACACAGAGGGAGAATTATTAAAGTATGTTTTTAAAAATAGTGGGGGCTCCAAGCTTTGTCCCAGCATGCTGTGGATGAGAGTGGATGTGCATGAGTCCTGTGGAGTTGTGGGTGGTAGAGAGGACATGTCCTCCATCTGCCCGCACGACCTCCCAGACCACCGCACGATGCTGGCAACTAACCAGTGGTGATGTGAATATTTTTTTTTTACTTGTGGTTCAGTAAACAATAAAAGCAATTTCTCTTTACAATGCTTTATGTTCTCTGCATGCAGACATCTGGACTTGGGAAAATGCACATGCTGTTCTTTCCACCAATTGATTGCACACTTTGCTACACAGATATTGACCTTTCCATTTTCAAATCACACACATACATCTTTCACATTAGACAAACTAGGGCAGTGGTCTGTTTGGAATTTGTTTTGCATGTGGTGACGCTTGTTGCAGTTTCCCGGGAAAGGGATTTGCAGTGACTGAGCAGCAGCAGGTGGAGCCTGGCTGCTGGACTCCACAGGTCCACACAACATGTGTTACCGTTGTCATGAACACGCTGTTGTCGTGATCGATGCAACAATTCATCACTGTACTTGGATCGTAACATTCCACGTTTGAAGCTCATAGGATGAACGGTTCTCGAGATACACAAGCCACGGACAGACAAAGATTTCTGGAATTGGAAGATGGATGAGTGGATGGATGGATGGATGGATGGATGTATGGATAGACGGAGGGATGGATTGATGGATGGATTGTGTTGATGGGCTAATAAAGGAAGCGTTGCAGAATCTTGACCAGGGATCTTAAATATGCACTTAATGGCCACATGTGCAATACTTTAATAACAGCCCTAGTATAAGGCTGTATGACCCATTCTCCATCCTCACTGGTGGATCATTCTAACATCACCCAATTTGGCTACTTAGTTAAAATATTTGGACAGAGGCATAGATTATATGTCGTGTTTAATGTCTGTATTTTTATAAATAAGCATTTGTCTTCCAACAACAGTAGATACGTGCCGTCGTCCTACAAAACCTGCAAGCCCACAAGACAATGTACTTTGACATGTTACTCGGCTTACGTTAGCATTACTTCTTCAAATAAGTTCTTCCGCCAAGTTTTGGTTTTCATATTACGGGGTTGGATGAAATAAGAAGTCAAAACAGCGGAACATCAGTGAGTGAGCGCCCCGTCCAAGGAAAGCCTGGTCTCCTTAGTGTCAGACATTTTGCCTCTGAACACTGGTCCAAAGCACACAAAGTATAATGGGAAACATAGCAGCATACGTTTACTGACATAACATTGCATGATTCCTGGTTAAGCTGAAGCCGGCGCGAGGAAGGTCACGGCCATGTTAAGATTGTTAAGATTCCCAATAACCTTTAAATATCGTGTTGTTGATTTAACTGTCAGCACAGCCTTTCTCCGCCTCTGTGTGTGGGTTGGTAGTGTCTTGGAAATGTGTGTTTGATTTCCTATGTTTCGATCAACACAAAAATGTGAGATGCATCAAAGGAAAAAAACTTAAATCTCATGATTGACATGAATTTCATCATATCACCTTTTTTTGTTCTCAATATAACCTCTTTTCTCCTGAATGTGACTTTGTCTTACACACACACACACACACACACACACACACTTCTCCCAGAGTGCTAATATCGACCATGTGCTGTATACTGTATCTGGCAGCTATTTTAAACTCCAAACCTTTGCCCTTGCACTGTACTCTGACCCTCCTTGTCTAAACATGGCTAACCCAGCGCTCACACAGCCACAGTGGATATGTAACCAATACTGCAAAGGGCAGCAATTATTCCTCTCTTCTGTTATGGGCTTTTCATATTCCTGATTCACTGTATTTAATGCATTTTTCGTTAGGACGAGATCACATAGGCATAGGAGTGGCTAGAAGGATTGAGATGAACATGATGAAGGCACCGAGATTCTGCAGAGATGCACCCCCCCCCCCCCTCCCCCCCGGTGGCACGATGCACAAGATTACAGGTGGATTACCTGCATAGCGACGTCTTGCACCACGCGTCAATGCTAGGATACTGACTCTACTCATTCTGATGGAGGAGAACTTGACTTTGCGGTACAACAAATAATAAGTTAATTAAGAGAGTGTGTGCGTGTGCGTGTGCGTGTGCGTGTGCGTGTGTGTGTGTGTGTGTGTGTGTGTGTGTGTGTGTGTGTGTGTATGTGTGTGTCTGTGTGTGTGTCTGTGTGTGTGTCTAAATGCAGGTCCTGAGTGCTGCTGATTAATCCAGCTTCATGTGGTAACTAATGATAAGAGTTGTTTGTGACTCTCTGTCTGATGGGAGTTGAAGATGATGCGGCGGCACTTTGTTACCCCGAGAGTCATTAGTTGCTCGTGATGCTGACGGTGACTCACACGTATGATTGATTAGTCCTCACGGTGAAAATCAGCTGAAGTCTGGCTGTATTTAGAGAATATTAAGTGGCTCAGGAGTCCCGGATTCATTGGATTCGGGTCACGGAGCCATGTGAACAGCTGCGACCGGTCTTATCGAAACATTGTTCTTTGGCTTTGGCAGGAGATGCATCACGCGGAACCCGGTGCGTCAGCCCCTGTCCCTCTGAGTTGATGCTGAAGCGGCAGCTGTGGTTTGTTGATAATGGAAAAAGTACTTATTGATATAGGAGGAGAATTGTTCGTTCACTGATAAATGATTGATTAATGAAAAAAATTGAAAACTTGTGGGTTGATGAGTTATAAGTCCTCATACAGGGACCTTGTCGTGAGCAGTTGGCTTTGAATGAACACCTCATTATGTCAGACCGTTAGTATTGGCATCAGACATAATTAACATACTGGAAAAAAAAAACGATGAAATATCCAAAATGTGATTTGCATATGAGGATATCTGATAAATGGACTGAAGGAATGAAGCCACGCGGGACCGTCGAGAAGTAAACTTGTATCTGCAGATCAGAGAGCGGCACCTAATCACTCGTTAACTCCTCCAGATAGGGGAAACATTTCCATCGATGTCATTCATCATTGGTGACACTCCTTCCTTATCTGATGTTATTTGGGCCGAGGCCTCTGCCCTGCTCCGGCAGCCTGGGTGCCCCGCTTCATGATGGATAGTGCGGTGGCCGCGGCTCGCGATCCACAGTAGTTACACAACCTTTCCCGAAGCGGACCTCCTGCTCCCCCGTCGCCACACATCTGCAGTGGCTGGGGCTCGGAGACGTAGCATTAGCTGTGTTCTTTGATACGTGTTGTAACACAACCCCCCCCCCGTTACTCATGCTGACGTCTTATTGCAGATGTAAATACGAATGGCCCTGAGCTTAAAATTCATCAATGTCACATCTGTGACAGCTCCTAGAGTTTTTTCCACTTTGACTGATAAAGCAAATAAAGGCTGGGTTAGTGCAGCTTCACTACACATGGAGCAATGTTGTTGTTTATCCTAACACCCAATTTTAGTTCGGTACACTTACGCCCACCTGTTTGTTTTTCCATTACTTGGAATAGGTGAACATGACCTTGACTCCACCGCGTAGAGCCAACAGGGAGTGTGTGTGTGTGTGTGTGTAGGGGGGTTAGGCTGAATCTGGGTGGCCTCGAATGTGGGATAGCAGTTAGATTAACAAGTTGACATTTGTTTATGAATGTCAAATAGACAGCTTCTCTTCTCTTGCCGTTGTGGAGACACAGAGCCACTAATTTGTCTGGTTAATGCAGCTAATCCTGCTCCTGGAGAGCGTCGGCTGTCCGCCTGCTGCAATGCCTTCCAGGCTGCTGTCGGAGGGAGGAACAAATCATTTGTATTAATCCGTTTTTAAAGGCTCACAAGGCTCTGCTGCTGAGGGCTATCAGAGTGAACAATGACTAGGTCCAGCCAATAGGTTTAGGACGGACATTAGAGCGACTAATGGTCTTTTCTCCATCTTACACATACACACAAAAACACACACATATGCTTCGTGCTCCAGACACCAAATCCACAATCCACATTTTCACAGTCAAAAACTGCCGCATGCACATTTTTTTTACAGCAAAGTGTGAACAATTTCCTGTCACATTTGATCATAATTGATAAAAAGACAAAACCAAGTGAAACATGAGACTATTATTTTCATTTCATGCTTTTTGTTTAGGAGAAAGCAGCCGGTTTCCATTACCGTCTTCTGTTTCTGTTTAAACCGAACTAGGCAGCCGTCCAAGACCCGACCAGGCTAAAAAAAAAAAAAAAAAAACAGAGGAAGGAAAACAAAACCGTCGACTGGCACCAACATCTATTGTGTTGTCTTTTTTTCTGAAATCTCTCAGCGAAGGTTGTTTCTGTGTAATCCATATAAGCTCTCTTTGGATCTCAGTACCTCACGCTGTACGATGGTAGATTCCTGCTCCGGATGGTTGTAATCGTCTGCGCGTCTGTTTACTCGTGGCCGGCTCCAGCGCGGAAATCAGCATTGGAGCCAGCTTGCAACCAAATAATAGATAATGTGACTTTTGTTGTTTGTGTTGTTTGTGTTGCGCTGCTGTCGGGGCCGTGGAAGGATTAGCGGTGTTATGACTCAGGTATAGCTGCTTGACGGGTGTGTTTACAACGAGGACTGCTGCCGATCACTGCCAGCACTGATTGGAGCTCATGACATTATCTCAGTTCAAACTACTGCATCATTTCATGGAGTCGTATAAACGGCAGCATCATCGTGTCTGTGTGTGTAGACACTGATGTTTTTCTTGCTTTACAACATACCTGACATTCATCAAGTGGGGGTAAAAACATATCAAAAGATGTTTCTGACACACACACACACACACACAGCTGTCTCTTCCTCCTCTGCCTCCCTTATGCTTTCACAGGAAGTGATACACTGTCAAACGTGCTCCGACAGAGAGCCCCAGCTACGAACGCTGATCAACAGACACATGCATTTTTCTTTTTTTTTTACCGCCAGCTTTCTTCTTCTCACATGCTGGAACATCATTGGGTTTCCCCATTCTTCTTTCGTTTCTCTTTTCAGGCTCTCCATCATGGTGTTTGTTATCAGCTGTCCTCCACGGATAATCTCTCCTGACCCCTCGATGGAGGTGTTTTGTTTTTTGTTTTGTTATTCCATCTTGTGTCTGTCCCTTGGCTGACGTGTCCCAGAAATTTAAGCCAAATCATCTGGATCGCCCCCTGTTTACTGGCAGCAGTATATGCCATTAGCCCTGCCTTCTGCATGTTAGTGGATGATGGGACCTGGACCAAACTAAAAAGAGAATGTACGAATCGATTACCTTTTTCTCCAAAACAGGACCCGTCAGTTCTTTTTACAGGCCTGGTTTTATTTAGCTGTTGGATGTTATGAAAACAGGGTGAAATGTCAAGATTGACAGATGAGACTGACTGGATCGACTGGTCGGGCACATGTAGCAGTGTGACCTCCATAGTGTGACCTCACTCCGCGATCACTGCTTGCAGACTTGCACTCCAAGCGTGAAATGTCAGCACCCGTATCCGTGTCAATTTCAATATATGGTTCTAACATGTACGGCACTATATGGATGGGAAATGTTTGAATCTCACTTTTGCATTTTAAGTCTTCACAAAAATTGTTCTTAATAACTTCCCTCTTCACATTGTCTCACTGATTGGCTCTTTTTTTTGTCCTGTATCCTCCTCTCCCCTCTCTGTCCCCACACGCTTGATCCTCGTCTTCCTCCTCTTCCCTCCGCTTCCCTCCTGTCTCTGCATCTGAGTTAGAGACATCCTGTTCATAGCTCCACACTGACAAAGACACAGCTGGTGCGGGTCTGCATGTGGGCCGGCTGCTCCAGCTTTATTTATGCCTCTCTCCTGGTGAGGCAGCCGAGCTCTGGACCAGATGGCTGCAGCGTTCAATTGGACTCTGCCGTTGTACCCCCTCGTAATTGGTACTTGGAACCAAGTGCCTTATTAATTATGCAAAAGGGACTGTTTTAATGCATGGTGAGCCGGCCTATCTGAGGCGTAATACTAATCAACTGAGTGCCTTGCTGCATTATGCATTACAGAATTTGACTTATTTTAGTTATGGGCATGTATCCGTGTGGTTTCGGGGCTGAATGTCTGGACTAAGGTAGGAAGGAAAAACAGAATGTGTTGCATGTCATACATTCCATATCAATTGTCCTTGATTTGACCTTGAGAAGCTGCAGGTCGGAAAAAAAGTTTTTGAACTCTGATGCGATCCAGAAAAGGGACATAATTCAGTCAAAGCAGGAAACTGGGCTTCACATCAACGTGGAATGTCTTGTGGTCTGCAATAGCAATTACAGAGATTCAGAACTTTTTGTAAATGTTCTCCTTGCGACATGCAACTTGCGTGATTATCATTTAATGAAGTCCAACATTTGCAGAGGAGATATCTGACTGCAGGAGTATTTGTAGTTTTGAAAGGCATGCACTGGATTTTAAATTCACCTCAGCATAATTGATGTTCACCACGAAATCAACTGTGGCAAAAACAAATAACAGAGGTTCCCCTCCGGTGTTTGAATCCGTGTTTGGAAGTTGAAACTGCAAAAACAGTTTTTACTTATAAACAAACACTCACTGTGGTTTGGAAGAAAAACAGATTTTTGTGTGTGAAAGCAATTTTGCGAGGGCGAACAACACCTCTGAAGAGTTCTCAGGTTGAGACCTCAGTAATCAGCTCATGTGTGAAAACGCCTCCAAACCTTCAATTGGTTCAGTGGAGCAGCTAAATGGTCACCTGTAGACCGTGTCTGCACTGAAAAGCATCTGATTGAGAACCAGGATGCTGGAAATAACAGGTTGGTCTGCCACCTGCTGCTTCAAGAAGAGACGTCTTCTTCTTCGTCGACTGTTTGTTTACGTTGCCACTCCGGCTCCTCGTAGCCTTTTTCTGGCCGACAAATCGACCAGTCAGTGACGGGTTATACAAGTGGTCATACTTTCGGATCGCTTCTGGCAAGTGCTCAGAAATTGGTGGACTCAGGCAAGCCGCCGGAGGGCACGAAAGGGGCGTGTTGCGTGTCTTGCAACCCGACTATAATTCGGCCTTTACTCCGACTTCAACTTACATCTATAGCCTTGTATTGTTTGCCCTCAGCCATTTTACTGCACAACACATGCTGGCTGTCACAACAGCTGGCCGTCCAGTCCAAATACCAGTGTTTTATATGGCTGGCTGATGTGGTTGGTATGTAAACGGTTGTCACTGGTGGTTTGAGGGGGTACGACCACAGGCCAGACCACTGCTGCTGGAGGCGGAAACAGAACACCCCGGCCTGCAGACTCGCTCCACTGGAGCTCCCAGCCTCTGCACAGTTGGCCGTGCTGGGTGGTGGTCTCCTGAGGTTCAGCTGGTATTTCGACTCTGTGCGTTAATCAATGGTAATTAGAAAGATCCATCTGGGCTGCAGTGAGTTTGCCATACACATGTTCATGCATGAAGTCCCCTGCTCACCGAGTACTGGATGTTATCGTGGCTTCGTAATCACATCAGGAGATCACGGCCGTGCAGCGTGTGGTGTAGGGTGGCATGTTACATATATAAGGCTGCTCCTAAATTCATTTAGTGATGGTATTAAATGGCATTCAAGGTTGTTTCTGTGCACTCTATTTGTGCAGATGCAGTGAGCATGCAAATTATATTCTACTCTGATTTCAGTTTAGCATTTCACAGATTTATTTTTACTTTTATAATAGTCAGATTCATTTTATTTAACGCTGCAATATTTTAGCATTTATCTTTCTCCAAAAAATGATGTGAGGGACTGGAGTATGAATCTCAAATAGACTTAAAGCAATGATTTGATTAGCTGATGCAATTCAAATCCTTTCAGACGCCGCGGTGCTCTCTCAGGCTCCTGCATCATTAATGTCAACATAACTGAATAATCCATCATGTGATATTTACATATAAATATAATGTTTTATCGTAACATTAAACTCGATTTGCACTGGAACGTGCTCCTGTGTGCAAGCATATGTGTTTGTCCATTGCAGTGTATGTGTATCCTCTGTGGGGATGCATGGGTGAGCTTTTCTGAGCGTTTGTGTGTGTGTGTGTGTGTGTGTGTGTGTGTGTGTGTGTGTTTGTTTGTGGGCGCCGGCGAGGGTAGAACTCTGAGGTGGAGATTCGTTTTAGCGTGAGCACTCACCTTGGCTGTTTAATGTTAAACCATGAGGTCCAATTAGATCATTGCAGGTGCTAATGCGAGAGGAAGACTTTAGTGCGACGATCTCAGCCTCAAGAAAAACATAATTAACTTTTAAGACTGTGTGTGCTGCTTCCATCACTGCCATTAATCGGATCTTTTTAACAGAGTGGATTCATAATTACGTCACCTGCTCTTATGAACACTGAAACACTTTTTTTTTTACTTGCAATGGGACAAGACTTTACCTCAAACTAATAGCTATGGCTTTCTCCGTCTGGGCAATTCAAATCAAGTGGTTGTATTTTGATTTACAGTCTGCTCTGGTGTTAAATTTGCTTATCTTTTCACTGCATCTCAGCACAGAAACAAAAATCCAGTAATGGACATTTTCCGGAACTTTGCAGGATAATATCCATGTCAGATGCGTTCACAGCAACAGAAAAGTTCCCGGAACTTTTTCCAAGTCCAGAGGTGCAGCTGTGCAGCTGTGTAAGCACACAGGAGGCAGAACATGACCTATATGCTGCAGAAGGTCCAGTGTGAACAGGAGGAAAGCGTTCAATCTGTAGGCAGCAGAAAAATGACAGGTACATGATTACTATATTTTTTCCTTCAATCTGTGCATTAACTATGATTACAGATTTTCTGCTTAACGACGTATGCCAACGATTAAAAGATTCCATCAACTGCCCGTGTAACAAAGCAATTGAAAAACAAACTATTTTTATCTTCAGCATTTACTGAACATCTGCTCATCATTTCTTTGACAGTAAAAAACAGGTTCTGCCTCATTTACATTTTATTCATATTTATGTTCACATCAGCTTGTCAATTCAATGCGCCATGGTTTGCAGGACAATAGAAAGGTGGGAACCCCCGCCTGTGTCTGCAGCTCTCTCTCTCCACTGTTCCTCTTTGTGTCAGTGATTGCAGTCAGTGACTCATCCCTGTGTCTGCCACGATTTGCACTCGCTCGACGCTTTGAGCTGTGGCGCAGGTATGACCGTGTCTTCATTGTGTAGAATTCTGTCTCCCCGCATAAAAATAAAAAAACGTGGGATGTTATGATTATGCATCATCTGAAACAACACTCTCTCTCTACTTTTTCTTCTTTCTCTAGCCCCCCCCCCCCCCTAGAGGCGTCTATTCCTCCAGGTCCCAGGCTGCGTAACAGCCAGGTTTTGTCATCCTCAGACGCATGAAACACAAAAATCTCTAATTGTGATTACTGTAATTGCTGCTCAATTTGTCTGCCTCCGCCTCCCCTATCAGCTCCAGTCTAACCCCCGCACCATGTCTGAATAATCGGCCATCAGCAGACGTTACCCAAGTTTTCTCCTGTGTGTTTCTCATAACTGGTGTGTTATTGGTTTCTATGGTGACTTTCTAAGATAAACATCAAAGTGTGTGATAGGCGAGGGGCTTATTGGTTTAAGCGATCCCGGGGTTGCTCTCATAATCTGTCCACATTTGACCTTTGGCCCGTCTCGATGTTATTTGACAACACAGCAGTCTGTGGCTGTGACTGTGGTTGAACTGGGAAAGACTGTGGGTATTCCCCCACTGCTTTAATATCATCCTGTCGTCCCTCCACCTCCTCGGCACAACCTCAGACCTCACTCACATAGCCCCATTGAGGATGACGACACATAGGTTTATCTGCACAATAACGTTATAATCTACATGAATTAGTCGATGATGGAAAGTACAAATAAGTTTTTAATAAAATGTTAATAAAACATTGTAACTTGTTCACTAAGACCTGCTAATGAAAACTTAATTCACATTCTCATAGCTTTGGTCGTCAGGTTTTTATCTGTAAGGATAGAAATTGCCCCTTACCAAACTAACCGGTGACAGATTTGGAAATTAACACAAATTGCTGAAGTGAAATGTGTAGTTGAGACTTTATTTATTCATTTTCAAGCATTTTTCTTGTCAGCCCCTGGTTAAATGTCTTGTTAAGAAAATGAGTGATCCAGGTGAGAATACAGAAGGAAAATGTCTGGAACATTCACAGTGAGTGAGTGGGCGAGTCCATGCTGTCGATGCTTTTATCAGACATGACCTGTGGTATCTGACAGCCAGCGTGCATGACCTGTAGATGTGTACATTTCTTAACAGTACTTGTATTGTAGAGAATACCACCACAAGTCCACTTTGCACTTTTTCACCACAGGGAAAAATCCCCTTCTGTTTTTTTGCACACGAAAGAAGCCGCATTCACGATTCTCTCTGTCAAACTCCTCTCTTCATGCTCTATCTCTCACGCTTTCACTGTGGCTTCTCATCACTTAGTGTTTGTGATCAGAGTGGCGCTCACCACCACTCTGTGGCGGGGCCAATCCCCAGACATCCTCTCAGGGGGGGGTGAGGGCCCTGCTCTGTCATGTGATTTCCAGGCCTGCCGGAGAGGCAGCGTGGGTGTTGGCAGAGGGAAGGAAAAGCAAGAAAAAAGGGTGCAGGGTTAAGTCCCGCAACCCGTGGGCTGTCTGTGGCGTAGACCTTGTGAAGAAACGCTGTCAAATTGGCTCCTCGGACCGACTTATTCACACTCGTCTGCCAAACACCACCAGCTCCTGCCTGACCTCTACTCCAAGCCTCGCTGCCTCGCTCTATACCCTTTACTCAGATGGCGGGGAAACGCGACCTTTAGTGTAATTACCCTGACTGCATCCCCCTCATTAGACTCCTGCGGTGGAGCCCGTAAACAGCTGCAGTGTGTTGCCCCCAGTGAGCTGCACGGTATTCACTGTGGACCTCACCCACGCATAACCTAAAAACACACCACTCTCCTATTTACTAAACCTAATACAGTCCAGTTATGAGCACAAGTTTACAAAAAAACTGCTTTCGCATCAGATTCAGGGAGGGTGCTGAACCGTGGTTTCATTACTGCACCCAGCAATCTTATTCCTTTACACCACCCTCTGTGCCTGAGCCCACTGAAATCCTCAGTAGGTTGCACTAACACATTCTGCAATTTTGCTTTGGAATACAATTGTCTTGCCACTCTGTTAAGACAAAGTGTGTGTGTGTGTGTGTGTGTGGGTGGGGGTGTATGTGTGCATGTGGTGAAGTTGATGCACAGTTTGTTTACTCCTGCTCCCACAGCAGTGTGTGCTGGGTCACCTGCAGGCTCAGTCGGTTAGTCTTATTGAACTCCGGCTCTGTTCAAAGACCCCCCCAGGTTCAATCCATCCCTCGTTGTCATAATCACTGGATGTTTTGATTGTGGAGCGTCTGTGCGTTTGACCATAAGTGCAGCAGACTGAATCCATTAATAAAAAGTCGATGAGCATGGTCAATAAGGCAATTTAGCCAAATACATGAATCAACAATAGCGTATCGAAGCTCTTGCCAGTAAGTGGGTCCAAAGGGGGGGCTGGCGTTTTGCTGCGTGCTGCAAAAAAAATCTAATGCAATTATGATCAGAATAATGCCTGGTATTGAGCGGTGTGAGAGGCCATGAGGTGCACGGGAGGGACTGCTCTGGGGATGACCCCTTCCCACTTCATGATTGATTGGGTGTGTCAGAGCAATTCCAGCCCAAATGAGTCAGTGCGGGCCTGTGTGTCGCAGCGGAGTCCAGGCCGGGCTCACATTATTAACTTACCCAGGAAGAGGGCACCGTAAATAGCCTGCAGTGGAGCCTCACTGAGGGACACTGCAGATATAAAGAGGGGAAAAACAGCCCCGCGAAAACTCAATTTGTAATCTTATCCAAAGTGCAGCCATCGATTGAGATCTGCACCGGCGACAGCAGCCAACCTGCAGCTGGGCAGCAGATTAAAGCGTGCACCGACTTATCATCCTCCCTCCCGCTGCAGATATCTGTTTTCTGGTCATGAAATTGTCTCAATGAGCTCAGTGTTCATTATTTCTCACTTTCTCTCTGTCTCACACTTTCATTCTGCCGGTTTGGAGACCAAACACAAAGTTTAAACCCAGTGTGCATGGCCGGGGCCGTGTATTGCCAGTGCGCAAATATGAGATGAATGTAGATGAAAACACGATATGCTAATTAATTACATAATTTGCGTTGTACTTTCATTCTGTGTAGTGTCAGCCGGGTTCAGCCCTTTGCATGTTTGCACGTCGGCTCAGTCGGACATTACACAGACTTACAGAGAGCTGGCAGGGGAAAGTTTATCTTCAATTTACGGTTCTACATTTGAGTACATACGTACAGCTCCTGATGGTAATGTCTTGAATAATTTACAGTTAAAGTATATGTGTACGAGCAGTTTTTGTTTGCCAGACCACATTAAGAAGTTGAACAGAGCAGACGCAGAAAGAAAAGTGCCCTTCCAGTGGTTCTTCCATGCTGCAGTTAAAAGATAAAAAAAAGACACAGTATTATGAATTTCATGGTAAAATAAGTATCAAACGGGGGTTAGGGTATACTCTAAAAAGAGTTTAGATGTGATATGGATATGTTCACCCAAACTCCAAAAACAAATTTTTAGCATGTTTTCTATTAACCAACCCCTCATGTGAAATCCTATGAAAGTTTCTTTTAAGATACTCATCTCGTAACCACCAACTCAATACAGTGAGAGCAAAATGGAATTTAGTTTCTGAAGACTTCAAATCAGAAACACACTTTTATATAATAATATTTCTCTGGGAACAGTTTATGAAAAATTGGGACATCTGTGGACAATCCGAAATAAACCAGGACAATATTGTTTCCTGTCGGACAAGTAGGTTTACAATGTAGGGGTATACAATCAAATGATAGATAGAAACTCAACACCTGGGCACATAGAACTAAAGTAATCAATAAAACTTTTTTTTCTAATATAAGGAAACTGACACTTTAGATATAACAAATCTCTAGCGGTTGTATATTTCTTTCAATAGCGTCCTTTTATCACCTATTTAGGGTGAAAAGGATGATTGGGCTTTCTGTGACCCCCAGGCCATTGTGTATTTAAAGCCTCCACGACTGTGGTGTGGGTTTGTGCGTTTGTCGGACGTATACTACAATGTCACGACAGGGAGGCGCTCCCCCATTCACCCCGGCTGCGTTTGATCTGAGCTCCGGGACTGAGAGACGATACCTGTGTTAACTACCAGCTGTCAGCCGCCCGGGTCCAGTAGCTCCCTCCGCGCCACGGAGCAGGTTTAGATCAGTCATGGATAAAGTTCTTTAGCGCCGCTCCCATCGACACCTTTTGCCCTTCCACACATCAATGTGCCGCCACAATAACACAGTCACAAATGAGTGTGGGGGGGCGCGTTTGATGGATGCCTCTGTCCTATCAGACGGGTGGTACCGGCAACTCCCTGTAAAACAAACGTTGTGTCTCTCTCGCTCTTTCCCTGACAGCGTGAGGACACCATTTGTGACAAAAGTAAACTCTGTCTTGGCGGGGTAAGAGAAACCATACATCAGCCTGATCAGAGGCAGCAGGCGTACTCTGGTTGAACTGTTTGCCACATGGTGCAATGAAAGGCTTTTATATTTATATGTTTCACTACGGTGGTGAGGGGGAGAGGCGAAGGAGAAAATGCACGGCAGCTTTAATGTGATATGCAGAACTTATTTCACTAGATTCCTGTTTTGCTTGCAAGAGCTTCCATAATTCTTGGTGCACAAGGTGATCTGAGTTTTATTATGTCACTAAAAGATGACTCAGTTCTTTTTTAGTTTGTTTTATTCTCATAAATTCAAACTTTTTAAGCGTTTCATTGACTGTAAAAGTTCATGCATCCAGTGGTCGACTGGAGGAAATTGTCATGTGTTCTCTAACCTCACATTGACGTCTTCATCTTGTTTCCCTTGGTTGATAAGGAGAATAGACTCCATTGTTGCCGTGAGAAGACAAGCCCACCATTTTGAAAGGAACCATAATTGACCTCTTCACCTCCCCCGCGATCTCTCTGTTTCCACGTCTCCTTTTCTGCATGTAGCCCATGCATGTAGTATTTTGTGCAGCGATACCGCATTGGCTCTCAGGGTTTTTATTGGTTCCATGTGTTTCATGCCCGGTCAGGGACTCGGACGAAATGAATTGAATTCCCTACAGAAACAGCCTGCTTCAATTCTTCTGCGTCAGTTTGGCTAATAAGCACCTTCGCCCACTCTCTCACGTGGAACTAGAGTTCAGTAATATCTCCAGGAATGTTTGCAAGCGCTCACACACACAAACACTATCCATCCCTTCATGTCATGCATCACCCCCGGAATAACAGGAAACAGTCCCACTAGGTTGGTGTTTGCTCGGTTTCAATCTCCCTCACACACGAGTGGGTTTTTTTTGCAACACTGTTATTTTTAGTTATAAGGTTTCGGTAATGTTGAAACTATTCTCTCAAGTGTCAAATGATTCGACTAGAACTGACTCACAGCGCTCACGTCTCAACACGGCACAGGATACGGCACCGTGGGGTCTTTCAGCGAACCGCAGGGTATCTATGGACAAGGGCCTAAACAGCCTGCATGACTTTGATGATGTAATCCTGACCTTTCCTCGGATGTGTATCTCACTTTTATGATTAGTGGGAGCATCCGAAAATTAACCAGCTGCATGAAGCGTTAGGGGGGAGGTGCTCATTTTAAAGATTGAATCTTTGGAGGTAATTTATAGCTAGTGCGGTTCCTGCTGAAATTGAAAAACAGACTCATTTCATCAGGGGGTTTGGTCCTGCTGTTGAAGCACCCCATCTTTCCTACCCACATTTTTTTTTTTTTTTTTTTATATGATTTATGTGCCGGCTAATCCGTCACAATCACAAGCTGGGAAAGATGTTTTCAGCACCATCGCACGCTGTCAAGGGCAGGGCTTGTGATTTAGGGTGGATCTGCTGCCGCTGTGAAGGGAGGAAGAGGTTCGGATCGAGCCCGGCCCTCTCCGACACGGGTCAGCGGAGGATGTGAAGGCCCTGGAGGAAGTGCGGGGTTTTTTTTTTTCTTGTTTTTCAAGGTTTATTTTCCTACGTGTTGGCGGATCGAGGGGCGCTGGTGTGCGGGACTCAATTGGACACGATGGATCAAACATCTTGGAAAATAAACACACACTCACTGAGACGCACACTTTGTCATTCTCTTTATTGCACTTGGTGTAATTCATTCCATCAGTCGTACATATGTGAGCAAGAACACACTCGCGCACTCGCACACACACACGCGCAATCACCACCACTGCTCACCATGCAGTAACACTCCAGCTCCCCTGACACAGAGCAAACTCTAAACAAACAAGCAAGCAGATGAAGGCTGGGGTCCACGTCAGAGTTAGCTGTACTCTAATGAGCTGACCAAGGGTTATGGATTTGCTCATTACTGCAACTTTACTGAGACTTTTTCTTAAATAGGAGGAACCTAACTTTCTCCCGGTCTGGCGGTCAACATGAGTGAGACTATCCACTGCTCTTCAGGATACCCGTCTGAGCTATGGGCTGTAAATGAGGGAATTACTGGGCTGTTAAAACTGTTGGATTTAAACTGAGGAACATTTAATTGAGGGAAAAAGTCACGAGTGGGATGTTAATGAATGGCAATAATTCCATGGTTGTGGATTGACAGCTGATGTGATGAGACATTAGACAGTGGATGAGACATATGTGAGATGGGACTTGACATAAAATAGATAATAAATACGTTTTAAGAAGAGAAGCGATAGATGATTAGACTTTCGAGATGAAATATATTATTTTGAATGTTAAAACCCCCTGCATCGACAGATACAACCAGCAGTCACACTTTGATATAACACATGCAGAGGCTGTTCTAAACCTGGCTGTTAATAACAGGACGTTTCCTTTGCCTGTGGTGATGCTGGTTGAAGCTTTCTGTCCTAATCTGTAAAAGTGACAAGTTGGGGCTGCCATCTCACATCTGGCATGTCCAGATTGCACGAACTTCTTCACTGCATTTCCTGAACAATTCACATGCCAAGAGTGAAGCTGATATAATGAAGGGCTCTTGAGATGTGCGAGCCACAGAGATTTCTGGAATTCAAAGATAGATGCAAACAATAGGACATAAGTCCTTCATTAAAACCTATTCTGTCCCCCAGTGTATACTTCAAAGCATTTGAACCATCTTTCAATTATGTGCTGGACTGTATTTAAATGTACAACTGAGCCTCATAAGCTGATGAGTCATTGTATTTATGAGGTTTGAGAAATTGGCATACACCTAATATGAGCCACCCCAGGACGCGGTGTGTGTAGTTACAATTTAGCTGCTTCAATATTTTATCCCTCAGTCTCTTATTTATCGAATGATAAATATGACATGATGACATGAATGATAATAACTGTAAACTCCATCGTTAAAAGGATCATTGGATCTGCCCTTCCTCTCATTTCCTGCCTATCCTCCCTGTGTGAGACAGAGGACAACTGTCATTCAGTCAACACCAGGAAAATGAGAAATCCTCATTGTGACCCCAGCAGTCTCCAGCCTGCGATTTAACACCTGTTCAGTAATGACACTAGGACGAAGGTCACAAAATAAACCACAGCCTGGTAAAACTTTGATGTGTGTGTGTGTGTGTGTGTGTGTGTGTGTGTGTGTGTGTGAGCCAAGTAGACAAGTGTGCAGAGCATTGTGAACATCAGGGACATTGTGGCTGATGCTGGTCTGTTTTGAATAGTTCTCAGGTGTTTGACATTAAAGTCCCCGGGCCCTCCTCCCATGTTTTCACATCTCACATGGTTTATAACACTTCTTGACACACATTCAGCTCCTTCTCCTAAACGCAGAAGACAAGCCGGTGCCCACTACCCTTCCTTTCTCCTCCAGAGGTTGGCCGTCACGGCTGACACCTGCCCAGGAAGCGCTTAAAACAATTAGAACTCCCTGTGAAGCTAAAATCGCCGCCTGCCAAGAAGAGAAAAAGAGATATAAAAAGCATCACCCATCTTAGATTAAAAATCCTAAATTAAATCAAGTGTGCCATCAGTGCGTGCTGGTGAGGGTCCCTAATAGCAGGCTTCTCTCTTTTCTTTTTTATCAATTCCCTATACTTGCTCAGCCATCTCCTACTATAACAGCCTCTCTGACTCATCTGCTGCAGGAGAGGAGGAACCGGAGAGGAAAAGCACCCAAGAGTGAAGGAGTGGGTGTGGGCACGGTGCCTGCCTGAGGCAGAGTGAGTCACGACGCACCGCAGGACCCATTCATCACAGTGTGGATTTGGCCCTGCCTGCACCTTGGAACTGTCCATCACACCCAACCTGGGCAGTGGTGAAAATTAGGCTGCTTTATCTCTGAGCTCCTGTGCTATTGTTACCTTTCAGCTGCCTCGCCTGTGGTCCTGTGGTTAAGAATAAAAGGAACGCGAGCAGCAGACCCTGGACAGCCGATTGTTTAACATCAGGACTCCGGTGGCGGCTGTACATTCTGTGCACTTTGAACAGATGTTATTCTCACACACCAATAGCCTCATCATCTAGATGGCTTGGTCTACAACAGAAAAGAGCTCACCGTCTTTCCCACAAGATCACACAATTAACAATAATCCTCGCTTCTTATGGACCATGCTCAGCACATTTTATATTTCATAGGCCTGTCCTCTGGATGAGCACCAAGTCATTCTAGACACACCAACAATGAGTGACCTGCTCTGACCTGCTGCAGTGTGTTCCGGTGCATACTTAATATGCATATAACTGATGCCTTTTTCAAAAACTGAACACAATGTAATGATCCCATCAGTGTGAAAAGAATGGATGTGACGCCTCGGGACTCAGCTGTGAGAGAGATGTCTTTTATCTGAGAGTGGTCTGCTTTCTAGTGAAGAGGGGTAGAAAGGGGGGGGGGGGGGCTTCAAGGTGAAATGTATCTTGAATTTGTAAGAGGAGTGAACGCTTTGGTTGTGTAATACAAGATTTTGGGGTAATGGAGTCAAACGTCCTAATTGCAGAAAATTGTTTGTAAATAAAGATGGTCGATGCATCACTTCTCCCTCCTGCAATCCTGAAATTAAAAAAATCAAATCCCTTATACAAATGCTGACATCTTATGATACGGAAGTCTGTGCATGACCGATCACGGGATGTTGCTGTAGTATCCTGGTTCTGCCGATAAATGCTCTCGACTAATCATGACTCAATTTCAGGTTTCAGTCAATAGCTTAAAAAAAAAAAAAAACATTTATCAAAAAACCTGATACTGGTCTGTACACTGACTTTTCGCTTGGTCCATGCCCCATCCACTGACACGGAGGAGGCAGAGTTTATGACTTATACTGCAGGCAGCCACCAGGGGACGAGGAGACAGGGGAGATGTCATGTCATCCTTATTTTTAAATACAATACTATAAAATTCTATGGAATACAGCAACTGATATGGAACGGAATAAACAAAATTGTGCTAATTTCTATGTGGAAATAGGAGCGTGAATACATCTGGCGCGGCACAACATGAGACGCAGTATATGTCCATCGCTGTCAGCTTCTGAATCGCTTCCATTACTTACCCACTGAGGATTGTGCTGGTCTGTAAAGAGGCTGGTGAAACGCTTGCAGCTGTTTTAAATCACTTCTCCTAACATCCTAAACCCGCTGAATGTGAGATGCCGAAGCACAGATAGTGTGTCGGGATGAGACACTGAAGGCCGGCTGTACATTTTTCCTGTACATCTCAGTGCACTGAAGGGTCTGTCTGTGTGTGTTACCCATTAGTTGCTGAAACCACATCTGCGCTTCGATCTAAACACTGTTCTTGTCGGGGCTTAGGAACAAAGCTGAGATGGCATCAATCTGTTCCCCCGAGGAGGGGTCGGAAAATTGAAGTTTCTCCCGTTTTTTTCTTCTTCTCCTGTCTCTTGTGCTGACTGGGGGGACACTGTGCCAATCGACGAGGCGGTTCACCGAGAGGGGAAACAAGTTTGAGCCGCTGAGGGTCATTAAGGCAGCCTGTGCGTACGGAAAGAGATACGTCCATTTCAAGTGATGTAACTGCCCACATTCCTCCGTGTACCTCCCTGCGTTTGTTTTTCGTTTGCGTGGTTTGCGAAACACCCATTAGAGGGCAGAGCAGAGTCAAGAGTTTCTGGAAACAAACATGGCCACACTGTTAACAGCAGTGGTTTGCAAGGTCTATAAATATTCGACATTCGATATTCTGATGGT
The DNA here is from genome assembly GCF_949316205.1 of Platichthys flesus. Lineage (NCBI taxonomy): Eukaryota > Metazoa > Chordata > Actinopteri > Pleuronectiformes > Pleuronectidae > Platichthys > Platichthys flesus. The sequence goes on along the minus strand of NC_084960.1, from coordinate 15,159,285 downwards.
TCTGCTCCGTTAAGTATGTATACATTACATTACATGTCATTCGGCTGACGCTTTTGTCCAAAGCGACTTACAATTAGTACACTCAACATTTATGAGGGGCCATTCAGGGGTTCAGTATCTCGCCAAGGACACTTCGGCATGCAGATGGGAGAGAGTGGGGTTTGAACCGGCAACCTTCTTGTTGGAGAGCCATCACTCGAACCACTAGGCCACATACGATGTCAGAAGACGTGCACAAATACTAACATAGTTAAAAAAAAGCAGAGTATAATAAGGCTTCTTTCGTTTACATATACATATCTAACATTGAGAATAAATGAGCATTTCCATGAATCCAACATTTTGTGGATTGGCTGAGGCATGTTGATTAATGTCCTGTCCACACTGATGCAGCACTTTTGTCCTCCGTGTTTGTCTTGACCACATGCACACAGCATTTTAAGTCACTTGAATGGAGATTTTTTTTACAATCATTTGGTCTCTGTGTATCCATGTGAGTGTTTGTAAACGATGACACCGTTTTTTCTTCGTGCATTCCCACTGTGGCTGTATGAGCGTGTGTGAAACAACAACAACACCATTGGCAGCTATATACCAGTTTCTCTGTATTTGGTTTGCACTGCTGGGTCTAGTTTGTAAATAAATGCGCACCACATCACCGGCATTCACAGACGTCTGCCTCGCCCGATCTCGGTTTTGTTTATCCAGATCACATGGCCACCATATGATGTTACATATACGTCATGGCTTTTTCTGTTGTATTTAATCTGTCCTGGTCAGTTTTCTCAGTTTTACTCAGATATTAATAATGTGTAACTTTGCAATCGTCACCATTCGTTGGACTCTGCTACGCTTATTCAAACAGGATTAGATTTGTGTATAAAAAGACTTGAAAGGTCCACGTACGACCCGAGGACGTCTGTTGTTTTGTCGAGTTCTCATTTTGTTGTTTGATAACAGTTCTTGGTCAGTGTAAAAATGTGTGGACCATATGCGGCTGTCCAGCGCTGGGTTCTAACACTGAAGTTTCAGCGGGGCTCACATTCCGCTCTGCGCTGAGGAACCCCCGGGCAGTTTGGTCCCTGTAGAAGTATGGGAGGGCATCTTCGTCTTTAGGAGCTTACACGGCTCATCACGACTCTCATAAAGATTTCATTTATGGCTGATGAATTACCGCTCTGTCTCGCTTGTTTACGCCATCATTCCTCTTCGCTGCTTGAAGACTGGGCCGCCTACAACCAAGGCCACTGTGTTACTCCCCACTCTCGCTTTCTGCTCAGAAGTGGTCGGACTTCGTTGCCTCAACCCCCCCCCCCCCCCCCCTCCTCCCCGTCCATCTTTCTCTTTCTCTTTCCTCTTTCCTCTGAACCCAACCGCCCTCGGCACCACTTCCTCCACCTAATCTATCTCCTCTGCGCTGGTGTCTGGTCCGCCTCCCTCACTCTAATCTTATAAAAGTGGATCTCTGATATAGAGAGTGAGAGGCCTTTTAAGTGGATGGTACTGAGGTTGGTTGGTATAGGGTGTGTATGATGATGATGATGGCTGATAGGCAGGGGGCAGAGTGATGTGATGGGCAGAAGGCAGGTGGTTCCTGTAATGTCTCCTGCCCAACCCAGCCCCTAATAACCCCCACCCTCCCCCCACATCAGCCACTAATGAGCCCATATAAACACCAAGTAGTGGATTTATGATGTTGCGGTGAAAACTAGAGCTGGACGCAGAGAGACCGAGAGAAAGAGTGCGGGTCCATCCGAGCGGCGCGGCCAGTCACTTACTGGTATCGATCCGCGTGCCAATCCATCTCAATTTCCCTCATATGTAGTCACATTCAATTAGGCAGCAGAGGTGAGCTGCAACAGCGTGATGAGCTCATGTGTGCAGGACAAGCTAAAGAAAATGCGCTGTGCTCGTGGGTTCAGGGCTGAAGAGGAGTGAGCCTTCATGTGTGCACGATCCACTGTTCTCTGTCCAAATGCCTAAACCCTGGGGTGCATGTGCTTCTTGCTTTTTTTTTTTTTTTAAACATCTCCATTTGAGGAGCAGATGAATATGTTTCCTTCTTCACACCCCTCCCCCCGTCAAGCAGTCTCTTCTTTCCTCGACCAGCTGAGAGCTGCTGTCTGGGTGGTGAAACTTGACTGTGGAGATGCACGAACCCTGGAGAGAACAGCTCTGTCAGACGGCTGTTGTGCACTTTTCGTGTGTGTGTCTGTGTGTTTGTGGGATGAATCTTGTCTACGTACAGAACAGTAGTCCTGGACATCCATCCTCTGTTTCTTATTATACTGAAGGGTAGACAGAGAAGGAGCCCCTCTGAGTTAATGACAGCAGTTACTGCAACAAAGACCGGGCCCCCTGGAAAATAAGATGTTCAGAGATACAAGTTCTTCATGTGAATCCTGAATTATTCTCAGAAGCTGCTTTTTACTTTTAACAGATAAGATCTGTTTCCTTTTGTTGTCATGTGTGCAGTGGTATAAATACTGTGCACAGTTCTTTTTTTTACCAACCAGTGCAGTGCCCGTTGGAAACCTGTCTGTTTGGAACGGGCTGATTGCTTGGCCTGTGGTAATGCTGGCTGCAGCTTTCTATCTCAGGTCACAATAAAAGGTGACCAGCAGTAATTGAGCTGGGAAAAGGAAAGAGCTGCTGCAGGACTCCACGGATCCACAGAACCACGACGCTGCGTCACTGCTGCTGCAAAGAGCGACTTCAGTTTAGTGAAGCTCAACTCAGTACCTGAACCCAAAGTGAAGAACTGGTTGTTTCTGCCGGGATCAAACCGGCTTGTTGTGATCAACAACGTTGACGAGTCCCAGCCGCTGCTGCTACAGACCACTGGTCACTTTGTAAACAAAAAGGAGATTTCAGGTGGCAATGAGTTTACTTTATTCTAATGTAGAACAGCTTGTTTACACTCTTTACTGCAGCGCCGTCTATTTTCGGACTTTCTTAGTAAATCATTTACAGCGACGTTGCATCATGTCCGTGTTTTTCCTCTAGATTTAGTGAAGGATTCACACAGTAACACCTTAGTATGTGCTCACTTTAATTTAATTAGATTTGCGCTCAAAGTTCGGATCAATTTCAACCTTGACCTTGTTTGTCAGAGACCTGGTGAGATGACAGTTGACTAATTCATTCTTGAATGTTTGCTTTCAACCTCTATTATCAATTGAAGACTGCATCGTAGTGACAACTGGTGAAAGCTATTGTACAATTACAACATAACGACCATGGAAAAACTACAAATTTGTACAAAACTTAAGGAGAGCAGCTTGTCATTTATTCACAAATAATCGTTTGCCGGCGTTGCATATTTTTCACTTCAATTTATTTGAATGTTTTGAACCATTAATTCAGCTTTTTAACAGCGTTGTAAAATGTACTGATCCAAAGCATTTCACATGGCTGAGGTTCTGTATCCAGTCTGAATCCCATGCTTTGAGAAATGCTGCTTTATAATTTATAACGTTATAATTCAAAAATACAAATGAGCCCATCCTCAGTAATGGCCTTACTGTGGGAGGAAGAGACTGAAAGTATAACTTCAATAATATTTCACTGTTTAACGGCATCAATTTTTCATTAGTATGGTGGATATTTTGAGTGGGATATGAAACTTTATTCTTCCCTATATTAAAAAAAAAAAAAAATTCAAAGTTCTTATCAGAGAGCTTTTGTATTTCAGTTCAAGAAAGCCTGGAATGAATAATACATCATTCATCTTGATCATCTGGGACCAATATATGTGACACAGTTTAGAGGACCTCGATGCTATGACCCCAGTGAAAGTTTGACCTCCAGCATGTGAGTCTATAAAGCTTCGGCCTGTTGTAAAGAGTGTAAACTGATTGTGAGGCCTTTTGTAGGATATGACATTCTCAGCGACTCCATGTCAAAGAGTTGATGGGGGAGGGGTGTGGAGGCGTTAATGGTCTGCCCATGTGCATGGAACCATCCTGGGAATTTTCACCACAGGCTACCATAGGTTTGCTGAGAAAACCAGACAGGTCCAGAGATCCTTTTTTCAATAAATGGGGCCTTTACAGGTGCAGATTTATAAAGTTTGTCCAACGATATCAACCGACATCTTTGTAAAGGTCACCCACTGATTAAAGAAACCAACCCTCAGCTGAATGAGCAGAGTGCAAACCTTAACATCAGCATCACGATGAGACAGAGTGGCATGAAGACTGTAGGAAGTTTAGTACAAGTCTTTTCTATTACAAAACAATTAATTATCCAGATAAATGAGGTGCATGACGATGAAATCCATCAGTCTTTAGACTATTGATAATAAAAATACAAATAATAAATTCATTTTTCAAAATAAAATGTACAATAAATAACGGTAAAATGTTTCCTGCCATTGGCTTAAAAGGATTTTGTCATTTAGCATGTTTTTTTGCAAATCTACCAATTTTAACTTGGCGGAAGGATGTACATCACTGTGATGCAGATACTATTAAGGGGGTGAGCTAGGGAGCTAGCATTGTCAGAAGTGTGCATTCTAGTTGTGACAATCTGAGTAGGTCGAGGATGCTTACACTTTATTAGCCCATATTTATAAAAAGACATGTTTTTTTTACCACTTTAATACGCTACACTCTAGAAGCCCTTTGGTTATTACTTTTTCAATTTTTATGGACAACCCAAACTTATCTCCAATTGAATCAACAATGATCACAGGCTCATCCATCTGTTGTATGAAATAAAAACAGAATATTTTCCAATTCAATGGCTGCTGTTCATTAGTTGAACTTCTGTCCTCCCTTTGAAGCGAGCATGAGACGAGTGACTCTCCCTACGGAGATCAATGATTCCCCATTATTCACAGAGAAGTTGTTGTCATTTACCCCCAGAAGAAATCTTTAAAATATATGAGTAATAAGAATGCTTTAGTACCTTATGTAATTTTCTGGACTACAGTTTCTCCCTCTGGTTTGTAGATGTGTAGATTTATTGTTCAATTAAGCACCGTTGAAAATGTAGAATAACTTGAAAAGCATTTCATGAGTCAACAGAGGGAATCTCTGGTTCACGGTCAGGGGATCTGTTACAGGCTGTAAAGCACAACAGCGGGGAGCTCTGGTATAGATTTGTACACATTTACAAACATTGATTACATTTTCCTGGTCCAATATCGTTTCTTTCAAGTTTGTTCTATTGCCATTTCACAGAGATGAGACAACTGCCATAGATACCGAGAAGTAATCAGGAACAGGATCAGCGGTGAAGCATGTGTGTCTATTGAAGTTGCTTCATTTCAAACTCTGTATGTGTGTGTGTATGTGTGTGTGTGAGCGTGAGTTCATACGTGCCTTTGTGAACATTATCAATGCTAACTCTGTCCAACTTCTATAAACACATGATGCTTTGCAGCGGGTTACCCACAGCGTCGCGGAAACAAACATCCCACATGCAAACCGTCACCTCTGGTTTCAACAACAAACACAAGCACAAAGACGTTTGACAGTTGTTTATGTGATGCCTCACCGACATCAGCACGAGTGGAGGCCAGATCGAGTGTTTCATCGAGGGCTCTCCCAGATGTCACAAGGCAGCAGCATCATAAACACCCACCCACTGGAGCCCAGGGATAGCACGGACACACATGTAGTGTAGAGTTCCAAAGAGAGCTTTTCTTTACAGTTGCGGGGCGGGAGGAGAGGGATGCTGTTTTGGACGTTGTCCAGGTGTGAGGCCTGCCTCTCCCTCTCCTGTCATTAAACTCAGGGCCTGTGGGAGGGACGGTTTACTGGGCTCCACTGAGTTTGCTGAACCCGAGATGAAGCCCCAAAGATCGCCTCTCCTGGATCACCACTAACAGCTCCCATATGCACCAGAAGTCACCATGTAGTTATTTATTGCCCGTTCTGCTATTAAATGAGAATCTCTCAGGTGTAACCCTATGTGCTTGAGCCCGTGATAACATTTTTACTTCATGTTTGCAGCTTACTCTTTCACCTGATTCGTGAACTGTGTTTCACTTTGCAGATCGTACTTTGGACTCGCACGATATATTTTTACCGCCGAAAGTTGTGTTACCCTGTCCTTATGTAGGTCGATTGTAATGTAGGTAAAAGCCCAGGTTAAAGGTCCCCACATTGTTGGAAACAAAATGGAATCTTGAATCTATGCACTGCCAGAACTTGTGCTGTAGGATAAAAATACTGTGTCTTCAGTCTCATTCCCTCATGTTAAGGCATTGATCACTGATGACTAATAGGAAAAAAAGTTGGAGGGAAGTGGTTCTGCTCATTGAGGGAGCTCTCAAAGAAAGTCATTATAAGTACTCTGTTGGGTTTTCAGATTGCACTCTGTTGTCTTTTGCTTCAGAGTGAAGTTAAATCCCCGGCTCCCACTCACTTCAACACTGTTGGCCAATCGGTCCAGGATGTGGATGTAAATGTCAGATTGACAGGTTCAGAAGGATCTGAAACAGCTGGATGTTTTCAACCATCTGGCAACAAGTTCTGATGCAGTATGTATTTGGCTTATTTCCACCAAAATAAAACAGAACTGACAGTGGACACAATGACTCAAATTCAAATCTAAGACCTTTACGCTTGGATGGTGAAGGGAACTGTGACACCTGGCACATGAGTTTATCTCTATAAACAGATTCTGCATGTGAAAATGTTGAATCTGTAGGCGAGGGGCAAGGTTTTGCAGCTGGAATCCTTTTCTAGGTTGACCAATCACATTTGAGCAGGCTTTGATTGGCAGCAGGTAAATGGTTTGTCCAAGATGAATCAGCGGTATAATATGGTAGCTAGGAGATTTAAATGAGGGACTATGAAACAAAGAGATGATAAACAAAACAAAGGAGTGCATTTGACACAAAGAGAAGGGATGTTATATTGGCCTAAATGTTGATCTTGACAGTTCATTTTTTATCTTGGGAACTATACCTCTGACAAAACACACAGTACTTTTAACACCATCACCAAGAAACTGTCAAGCTCAACCTCCGAGCCAACAAGGAGGACAAGTCTGTCAAAGCTCAGAATAATGGTATTTTGGAGTTCAATGACATCTGCGCCAGACTGTGAGAAATGGCAGAGAGCTCTGAGCAAGCATTAGGCAATAAGGGCTGTTTCCAAGGTCAGGAATGAACTTTGAAGCAAAAGTTCTACCTTAAGAACTTGCATGCAAATGAAATATGTATCAGCCTGACTATTTCCGTACTCTACTCCCTGTTTCCAAAAGTTAGCTCTTATATAAATCACGTCTCATAGCTGATCTTTAGGCAGAATAGTCAGGAAGAGAAACTCCAGCAGACAAGTGTGGATTGTTCCCTTGGTGTCAAGAAACGAGTCGGAAACCAAACCCTGCTTGAGGAATCATTAACTGGGCTTTAGGAGGCGGGCTGGGGCCTGTCCCACGCCTGTCAGAGACACTGAATGTATGATCCACAGTGACAGCCTCAGGTCCAGCCTGAAAGTGTTTGCTCACGTAGCCAGCAGACAGGTGAGGTTGGATGTCCTCTGGGTCCCAGGAAACTCTGTTATAGTCGACTGAGCCGAGTGGATATTAAATACGCAGGTGCCCGATGCTCAAATGTGTGTCCCAGGTTATTGCAGTGAAGCGTGATTCTCAGACTGATAAGTTGTTGTACAGCCAGTGAGATGGGTACACTGTGTGAGCCATACAACATGTGCTCAGCCCTTGTAATTGTTTTACGACGGCTGTGTGAGCTAAAGTACAGAGAAAACGCCCGTCAGCTTATTGACAATGAAAAATTACTTCTCCTACACTCGCCATATGGTCGATGAAGCCATGCAGCAATATTATATTTAAAACAAATCCTGTCAATTTCTATTAAGTCCTCCTGTCAGCGATGTTGTGTTTCCCGATTTGTTACAAATTGTCTGTATCCGCGCACTTACGCCCTGTAAGTGGTTCCTTATTAAATGGGAGTCAACTTGTTGTGGCTGGCTGGGGATGGGATTGATGCTGGAAACGCGCTCGCTGCAACTGGTTCGTCTGAAATGAGAGAGAGAACAAAGAAAGGAGAGCAGACGAGGCAAATGTTGACGTGAACATTCACACTGTGATAATATCTGCATGCATGGTTAACCCTCATCAGTCAGTGCAGGACTCACTGCTGCTCCCGGGTGTGTGTTTGACAAGATGGTTGCCTCTCTAATTTTGTGTGTTACTGGGGTGACTTGTTCCATTTCAGGTTTTGACTTTGAGGGCCACAACAGAAACACACTTGCACACACACACACACACACACACACACACACACACACACACAGAGCAGGATATAATTGATGTGCTCCTGCGTGATGTCACAGTACAACTCATTTCGGCTGTCTTTATGTATGAATGGAGATTTGTCTGATTCAAACGATGTAAACGTCACATCATTCCATGCGTCCTTTGCCTCTGTCTGACAACAGCAAACATGGGGACATTGCAGTTATAATGTAAAGAGTTAAAAGGCATTAAGTCTCTAAAAAACTTAAGCTATTCCTGAAATTTTCTTTAAATGAGAGAAATCATATTGACACATGAGAGCATTGGTGAACCGTTCTCTTTAGTCACTTGCACACACGGTCTTAACAATCCAAATCTGTTAAGTGCTTTTTTAGCATGAGGCCCATTGTCTGTATTTCTTTACCCTCTATGCTGGGAGCTAATGTTTGAAAGGCACCATGCCTCAGATCTCTACCTTCAGCATTAGATGTCTCATCTAATCATCACCTCTGCCCATTATTTTGTCATTTTCATTTCTTTTGTGTATCTTAATAGCCACCATGGGAATCATTCTAGTCTTTGGTTTATTTTAAAGTTTGTCTTAACGTAGAAGACTCCAGGCTATGCCGTGATTAGACCCATGTCGCAGCCGTACTAACATATGGGAAGAATCAACTCTCTCTCCAAGTTGTCACTTCCTTCCTCTTTATTTTCTCTGCCTTCTGCCATGATGGAGAGCCGATGTCCATTATTCAATGCCCTTGCCCATTAGAAAGGTCACCTCGGGTCATTATTGGGGCTGCCTGTGGTGCGGAGGTAAATTTCAGACATACAGAAAGCCAACAGGATATGGACCGAGAATGGGAGAGGAAGCTCTACCTGTATTTGAAATAGATTTTTACAAGGAAGGAAAGGCTCAGAGGTAATGGCTTGTTTACACTATTTGGAAATCACTGATCTTTAGCTCCATGTAATTGGCCCCCGACTCAATCAATCAAGGTATCAATCAGCTCTCTGTGCTTTAAGTAAACATATTAATCGTTTTAGATTTCGGCCCTCCCGATGACGCCCTGAAATAAAGGTCAACGGCAACTGTGAGCAACGAGATTGTGAGAATCCCGAATGAAGGTTGTGTTTCCCAAAATAAACACACTAATTAGCTGAATAAGCAGCATAAGCATCATTGGAGGAAACACTGCAATGCAGGGGAACTCAAAAGGGCTCAATCCCTCTTCAGTAGAGGCAGGAAACGACAGGTTATAATGGCAAAGGCTCCCGGATGACTCTCAGGAGCGAGGTATCAGTTTCAGTCAGCCTCATTTACCGCAGCTCCATGTGTGGTTTGAGCTTTGGATGCAAAGATTTATCCTCTCCCTATTCAGGTTGCTGAGTGTTCATAGACTGTATCTTGCCTTAGTAATTTATGAGAGGTAAAAGGCTGACTGTCTGTTTTCTCTTTGTTTTTGTAGCAAGGGGGTCTGTCAATCAAACAATAACAAAAGACCCGGCTTGGCATCGTGGGAGCTGTCCAACGAGATAGCAAAGTGTTTTTTCTTCGTCGTACTTCCTTTGTCTCATGAGTTGCAACAGAGACGGGTAAAGTAACAGGTTAAGCAGATTTGATGCAATTAAAATGCAACCATTACCGTTACCGTGAATAAAATTGGGGATTTCTCTAGCTTCTTTAAACATTTTGCATGATGCAAGGACCCAAGGGAACAAAATATGGTCAAAAAAAAACGGTCTCGTCAGTTTTAGACCTTTTCATGATGAGTTATTACATATTGCGTCTTTAATGTCCTCTCATTTGTTAAATGTCTGCTTCAGATCGGGGGATTTGAAGTGCTCGTATCCTCTATCTCTAAATAAACATGGTGATGGGATGAGGTCACAGATGGTTGCCACAACTTTGAAGTATCCATGTTTATGTCATCGCTCTTCTGACATGCAGTGTTATGTTTATTTCTGAATTACTGCCTTGTTTTCCGGCAGTGTCTCCTCCTCCCCCTGTCCTTCTCTCTGTAAGTGTTCTCTCCACACCTCCCTGCCACCATCCCATCACACACAGTTAAAGTATTCCGGGCTCTCCTTCCGCTCATTAATCGTGTTGTTCAATCAGATCAGTGGTGGTCACTTCTACAGCTCGTTAACCTGACGTTTTTCATCCACCACTCCGTCTATGTCCATGCCTCCACGATCCTCTAGAACCACTCGACCTACCCCTTGTTTCTAGCTTCAACTTCTATTTAGCTTATTAAATCCCCATAATGTAACTAGATGATTAGTGTGCACATCAAAAACCCACAGAACATATAGTTCACATTGACGATTTGGTCATGAGCTGTCGTTATTAATTGACTTATTTCCCAAAACTCCGTCTTTTTTAATTGCGATAACATACATAACCCAGGGAAGAGTTATTTGGACAACCAATCTCAATCAACTCTCCCTGGTTCACACTTCCAGGACTTACCGGCATCAGGTCGTCAGAAGCTACTGTACATGAGCTCTCACCAGGAGAAACCCTGGCGTCATGTCGGCACGCATCTCTGGACTGCTTGTTTAACCCGGTTTTGGCTCTGATGTCTTAACCACTCTGCGTAAAGTCAGTAAAGTCAGTGTCTGTCCACTGAAGCTAAACAGATCAAATAAGATTATTCCTGTCTCCTGAGCGACCCCTGCCACCCTACGAATGTTTATGCAACCGAAATTGCAATGTGCTTCTCTCACTCACCGTCACTGATGTTGGTGCCGCTGCTGCTTCATCTCCTAATTCTTTGAATATGTGGCAGCTGAGAGTTTGGGCAGCAGCCGCACTGGTGGTCTTTCATTCTTTTAATTGCAAACCCCCCCCCACCATCACCACCACCACCACCACCTGCCCTTCTCCCCACTGTCTCCCCATTCGTCCCATCATCATCGGTGGATTTACAGCCCAATCACTGTGGCCATGGATTGCGACATCTCGTGCAACAATAAAGCACGCAGCTTTCATAATGGAGGAGCAAGCGGCCTGACCTTACACGCTGTGTGGAGTGTTGCATTTTAGTGGGCTGTCAGCTACGCTCAGAGAAATTGCAGTTATTTATACGGACTTGTCTCTGAAGTGCTACACTTATCCCTGCTCCAATGGGGTTGAAAGAACACCTTATAAAGTCAGGTTTAAGATTAAGTAGAGATCCTGCCTTCATTACAGTGCAGAGACAGGCCACTCCAGTTATTAGACCGAGCCCCGCACTACTGTTACTGCACCGGGGGCTGGCTCGGCTCACGCACACCTCCTAATGGCTTTCCCAGAGCAGCCCTGTCCTGCACTCTTTTTTATAAGAGGTCTGGATCTTTAAAATGAAACAGACGTGCCATACTTCCAGCTGGGCATGATGTTGTACAGTACAGAGTGAAACCAGGGTTACATGTTAGATTTAGGGTCCATATAATGGAGTACAGTGAGTCCGAAGGTACTTGAAGGGAAGTAGTGGTATGTTTCTTAAGACACGGCTCATGAGAACCTAACCTTGGTGTCCGTCCAATCATCCACTCCAGTGCTTTCACCCCCACAAGCATTTTCTTTACACCCCTCTTCTCTGGTTCCTTTTCGCCAAGTGTGGTCATCTTCATGCTCAGTGTTATTGTGTGTTTTCTGCCACAGGGGCGGTGAGGTGGACAGCAGGCCGGTGCCACAGAGAAGGATTAAACACTGTCATCGCCCTCTCCTCCCCTAGAGCTCAAGACACTCCATCACTCCGACAGCAGGTCCCAGTCATCCCAAACTAAAGCCAAACACATGCCAGACTGCAGAGAGACAGACAGGTAAACCCCCGCCTGATACGCAGCATATGTCATCCCCTCTGCAACCTCCATGTGCAGCTCCACTGCTTGCCTCCCAAGTCTACCCAGGATAGAGTCATGTGGGCTTTACTGTGTCAATGCATGGAGAGCAACGACCTCTCATCAAACTAACTCATAAATTAAAGTGTTCCTTTCCAGATCACATGCAGACTCATAGCCCTATAGTCTTTGAAAATGTTACTCATTTAAATGATTCATATAAAATGCTAAATTAAATAGTTTCGACCAATCACGCTGTTCCGCGACAACGACCTTGGGTCCTTTCCTTTCATGTGACGCCAAGAGCGCAGCTGGTCCTGAAACCTGAGGAAATAAGCGGCCATATTGTTCACATCTTCAGCGTTTCACACCTTTCGCCTCATGTTGGTGATTCTTTCTTCAACACGTCCCCACACCACAGCGGTATTAATGTACAACAATTGCATGGCGGTGACACGGCATTGACATTTTCCATGGGTGTCTCACATCGTTGTTCAATTCAAAGAGATTTGGTTCAAAGGGGACCTGCAGGGAAAACGGATGTCCATATCCATATCCAGCACGCACACACACACACACACACACACACACACACACACACACACACACACACACACACAAACACACACACACACATGCAGGGGCTGGTGGCTGCGGTAGTGAAGGTGACCATGATTCTTTGGGCCCACAGCTGGAGGTCGCCACCAAAAATTACAGGACAATTATTTTAGTTTATAAGTGAGGGTATTTTGGGAGGGGGGGGCAGAGCAATAATCTGCTTCCACCCTGGCTGGTGGTCCAATTTTGAAAAATCATAAAGTTAAACGTCTGAATCCTCACTTCCTTCCAACTCATAATCTTCTCACTTGCCTGGTCCATGAATTTCTCCAGCATTTTGGATTTAATCCTGGTCTCATATTTTCCCACACTGAATCTAGAATATTGTTCACTTTGGGAATAAAAGGTTGATATTGGCTGACTAAATAGACGTGGGAGCTCAGTCAAAGCGCAGAGGCCGCCCTTGGATAGAAGCTTGTTTCATAACTCGCCAGTGGGGTTAAAAAGTGCAACTAGAGTTTGTTTTGGATGTCGATCCTGCATTGAGAGGACTGCAACGTGCCCGATTGGGGTTTGATCCATTGTGTCTATGAGTTCAGTAGCCTATTTTAGTTCATTGAAGAATGAAGGAAAAGAAAAAAAGAGAGGAAAATTCACGTTGGAGTGACAAGGAAATAAAAACCAGAAGTTACTCATTCATGTCCAAAAGCTTTTTCATAAATGTCCGAATCAGAAAAACATTCACCCAATGTGGATATTAGCTGGAGCCAAGAAAAAAGAAAAAACATGGATATTTATTGATTAAAAATAACAGATAAAGAAAACAACTCCATCCTGAGCAACTGTTTTGAATAGACGTAAACCTCCCCCCCAAGAATTTACTCCTCAAATCTGAGTCTTAAGTCCAGCGAGCGTCTTGTAGCAGCGGTTTAATACGTCTCAGAGTCAGGAGAGAATCAGATTCAGAAAAGAAAGGGTCCCTCTGGGGGGGGGGGGGGAGGTATGAATCTGACATGAAGCTTGTTTAGCCGTCGGCTCAGGTTTTAACACAGTTGTAACCACTGGCTGCATGTTGGCCTGTCTGCCACTTTTATAAGGCAATTATATAAACTTAGCATTTAAGAAGAGAAAACAGTTTTAGATTTTAGCTTTGTTTCTGCTCTGTGCTGGGCATCTGGAAATTTCTGTGGGTCTCATAAAGTGGTAAAGCGCTGAAACGTCTCTCTGAAGAGCGCAGGCGTCTGACATCGTGAAATCAGTTTCAACTGGCATTTATCGGTATATGCATGCTGCAGTGGTGGAAGAGGTTTTTCACATTATACAACTTTCGATAACGTTTCACTTATTTTTTACGATAGAAAGTAATGCATTTGAGTATGTTGGCATTTGGGTATTAAATACAAAAGAACGAAATACAGTCGATCAGATGAGTGTTTGCTGAGGAAAATGGGTTTTACAGACAGACTGATTTCTCCTCTTTACTAATGCATTTGAGTTTCTTTAATAGCATCTCATAAAAATTGGCTTTTAGCAACGAGAGCTTTGTTAGACCTGTCATAGTTATTTCTAGGCACTCACATTATTGGGCTAGGGAACAATCCTCGTCTTACTTTAAAATAAAATATGAAGTTCACAACGACTTCCAGCTCCAAGCAGGATGCGTTAATCTGACCAAAATGACCAAATAATTCCTATTAGGAATACTTTTCACCAATTAAGAATAGCCTACCTACACTACAGCCTTAGAACCCTGCACACAACTGACTTGAAAGATAAATTAACCCTTTAAGCTGCATCCACACCTAAATATAGCGGGTTCTTCCTGATCCCTCCATCCAGTTTGGTAGAAATCGGATGGGTGTTTTTTGTGCAATCCCATAAACAGACACAACAGTGTGAAATCCTCGATGACGGAAGCTGATAATAAAAACAGAGTCAGTCACCCTGGATGGACAGACTCGCACTGCTCCCTGTGAGCAGCACTTAAGGTCAAGTGACAGAAGTGTTTGCACATTTACTTTGTGAGATTGATCAGGCCTGTCACGAGGCCAAAGGTAACTAGTATTGACCTCTTTGTTTTCTCCCTCTCCTGCCTGCTGCCCCGCTGGAACGGAACTGTAAGTGATCCTGCTGGGCTGATATTGACCCTCAGTCGGACCAGCGCCCCCCTCCCTCTCCTCCCCGCTGGAAGCACTGCTCCTATTGATCCCATTCTTTAAGTGTTACCATAAATTCCCTCCCCATTAGTTTAAACTGGACAGCGTTTCGTCCACCCCATGATTCATTCAGACAGTCCTCCTCTGAGATAGAAGCATCTTCTCTCCTCTGTAGGCCATCTTCTCCAGACCGTTTTTCATACCTCCTCCTCCATTCCCTCCTCTTATATTACCTCTCCATCAGCTGCTCTTTTTCCACTCCTTCACTCACTCACTCTCCTCTCTCCGTGTAAGTGTTGTGCTTCCTGGATTCCTGCAGTACAAAGTGCCTCTAAAGGAGAGATTGAATTCCCCCGCTAATTTGGTTTTGATCCTTTTTATCTGCGTCATTTGCTTTGTTGGAAGTGGAGGCCACCGTCTTTGTCTTTTGATATCTGAAATGTGTGCAGTGAAATCTGTGGAACTCTTAAAAAGGAATAGGCAGTTTACCGAAAACAAGGCCTGACAGGAAAACCCCCCCGTGAAACTGAAGCACTCCTCCTGAAAAGGCCGGTTAATGGACTACAGATGAACGTCAACATTACTCGCAAAGACCTAGGTGACATCGCATTTGCAAACGCGTTTTGCGGTTTGCTTGTTCGGGTGCCAGCTATGTGTGAGTGTTGCCAGCCAAAGACAAAAAACTTTTTTTCCCCACCCGTTTCCTGTTATTGTCAGCTTGTCTCACATTATCTGGTGTTGCCCCCTGAAACGACTTTAAAATTATTTTCAGACAAAACCCAAAATTTGTTTTAAATTACTGTAGGAACTGCACTAAGAGCAGCAGTCAGCAAGCCATCACAGATGCCATGTTTCCTGCTCCTATCACATGTCTCATGATTACCCTCTCCTCCATGTGTCCCGCAGCCTCTCCGGTGTCATGTGATCGCCGGGGCCCTGGCCTCAATCCCCCAGGTGAGCGTTTTCAGAAAATCTCCTCAAATTATTTTGCTAACGCGCTCAGAGCTCTGAATTGTGAAACGTCGAAAAAGCAAATCATTCCGGTTTCAAGCCATATGCTAGGCTCTGAATGTAAAGGGGAGCAATAATAGTGTTTGTCTGGATCCAGCATTGGAGCAGTTAGATGGATGTCGGCATAATGTACCTATGTGTTACAGTGAGTAGATGAAAATGCAGCTTTATTTCCACAAGTGATTTTCTATGTATGCTGCATAAATACTTCCCGAACATAAATTTCAAATCTTTAATGGCTTCACACAGCTTTCGGTGTGAGTCAACATGCTTGATTGTGCATTTTTCCCATGCAGCCGCTTGTATGCTTGTTTGTTCTACACACTAGTGCAATCTGGCCGGAAGAGCTGAACTGGCCTCGAGGTATCAAAGCGGTAATTTAATCAGTCCTTCAAACACACGGCAATTTGTGCAGGAAGTTTTGATTAAAAAGCCTGTGCATCATCGTGAGGAGCCTCACCCACCTCCATGGAAGCCAGTTAGCTGATTAATACCCCAGAGAGGACCCAGTAACCAATGGCCGACCCATTACTACGGCTGCACTGCTGTCGGAGAGGATGAGGAGGGAGGGGTCGGAGAGGAAAGAGGGGCGGATAGAGACCTGAGCAGTGTGCGGCGATAAATCACCTCCATCCAGGACACAAACACACACACACATAGAAGACCCCACAACATGAGTTTAGGGATTACTCATGTTGTGGGGGCCTACGTCTAACACACTTACATTAGGGGGACAAAACGCCAGTCCCCTTACGATGCAAAATCTAAGGTAAAGACATGCTTTAGGGTTATAGTAAGGTTATTTTGAAATTCACGTTAAGATAACAGTTAAGGTTAAGCCATTTATGTTGCGGTTGTAGTTATGGATACGGTTCGAATAAGTCGACAGGAAATGAACGCAAGTCTAAGTAATGTCCTCTGAAGTCATGGAGACATGACTGTGTGTTTGTGTGTGCAGTTACTTGGACCCCGACTTTGGACCTGTATCTCAAAGTGACACAAGTACTTTCACACACGGGGATGATTGCGTGGCACAAAAGCAACGCAGTGTTTTGGGGGAAATTGGTGAATTTTGCTGAGCTTCCACAACCGCAATAAAGCATCGACTTAACATATTCCAGGAACCACCTCATGAATGTCTCTTGAATTAATATGACATAGGCTATACTTTTGTTTAAAAAAAAAGAGAGAAATGTCTGAACTGAAAACGGCCTGTTGTTACTTTCAAATAAGAATATCTTGACAACTAGCTGCCATACAGCTCATTATTTAATCACGGTGTGTGTGACAACAGGAATAGGAAACTTACTCGATGACCTTATGTCCTTAATACCCCAAAAAACCACTTGCCCAGTGCTGCTGTGCTACATATCCACCTCATTAGGTCCGTTAATCCAGTCGTCTGCCTCTGTTGCTGCTCGAATGGGCATTTTTCATTATCTGTCTGATTTACCGCTCAGTATCACCGTGTCCGCGAGCCACTTGAACACCTCGGAGGCTCGAGGAAGGAGTTTCAGCTTGGGGGGGCTTGACTTCTACAGTACAGCCACATAATGAGGCGGCATTTTACCTCGTGCTGCACCGAGTCGAGGTCTCCGGGTCGCTATCATGTGATCCAGGAATTAAATGTCAACGAGTATTTAAGTCAGCGGATTCTGCGCCGAGGTGTTGCTGGATAAGGTCGCGCGGAGAGTAATGAAGTGTTATGTTCAGTGTAATGTGTTTTTTAGTGGGTTGTTCTTGTGCGGGGCAACTTGGCAGTGATGTTAAAACCACATCTATTATTCAAAATGCAGCGCAGTGGAATTTCTCTTTTGCCTTTATTAGGAGTTGGTACAATAGCTGTTAGTCAAAATCATGTCTTAGCCGTTGTTCCTGGCAGCGTGTAAGAGGATGGGATATAATCTCTCAGTCCATCAGCCAGACTAAACATTGTTATTTATAAGGTTAATCATGAAAATCCGGTATGAAGACACTTTAATATCTCTGTCGAATAAATACTTTATATTGAAGAGATAACAGATCTATGTGGAGGATTTTTATAGGATTTTATAAGCGAGACTTTGTTTTATTGACCAAGATAAGGCTGGTGGTCCGACTGAATACACAAGAGAAAGGCCTGACAGCTGCCTCGAACCTATACACACACACACACACACACATGCACCCGCTGACCCTGTTCACCATTAACCAGAGCACAGTGTGATTTCATTACATCAGAACTAATTGTGTTCGCCGTGTCTCAGCGTACATAGAAATGGTGGCGTGAGGGCGGCTGAAAGAAACAGAAGATGGGAACAGCCGCGGGGACGAGGGGCAGAGGCGATGTCAAAGCTTTTATTCACTGGCTTTTAAAAAGCTCTCTATTCCACACCACTGCATTTCCTCCTCCACAGGCCCGCGACCACGTCTGCACTGAGAAAATAACCCCCAGCCTCTGTGTCAGGCTCAGAACAAAACCACACCGACAACATGTGCACCGGCTCTCTGCACCGCAGGCCCAATGAGATTCTGTGTTTTACAAGTAAAGTGGAACACCAACATATGATGTTGAAAAATGGATAAACACCTTCCAGGAAATGGAGGAAACTGATTGATAAACCTCTATAAACTAGATTGTCACTCAGAACGTGCAACACTTCCACCAACACCCGACAGTTCCCTTTTGACACCACATTTTAATTCACTATCCAGATCTGGACCAAATTGCACACACTCATGAGTATCAGTGCCCTAAATATATGTGTTTTTATTTAATTCTCAAAGTAATATGTTGAAAAACAATTGGCCTGTCTTGCAATGTTAAAGACAGCAGGGGAAACAATCATGGATCCACCCCCTGATACGGATCTCCACCTAAATTAAATGAGTTATTTCCTGACCCACACCACATCCTTCCATCGAGCTTCGGGAAATCTGTTTTTGCATGATCCTGCTCACAAACAAAACGAACAGACAGGGGTAAAAACATATTCTTCTTGGTGGAGTTAATAAAAAGCAGGGATTGAAAACAAAAATAAAAGATGCAACAAAACTAATTCACATAACCACCATTTGAAAACCTGATTATGTCCCTATTTCTCCTGACAGCTGGTGCCTATTACACTATTGTGTAATCAATTTGGACAGCTGAAAAGTCCCAGCAGTGGCAGCAGGGCCTGGTAGAGACCTCACAGTTACAGAAGATGAATTGGCCCCACTGGGGATAAAAGTTGTGGTATTCCTGAGCCCGTCGGAGCCTGACACCTGACATGGTTTGGTTTCTCTCTCCCCCAACTGGAGCTGAAACACCTGCTGTGACTCTATGTGCAGTTGTGTTCTCCTGTCGGACCATCCAGACTGTTTCCTCTGTCACAACACAGCCTGTCTGCTAATTCCATGTCAAAAAAGATTTATAAGGGCTCGACCTTTTGCCTGTGCGTGTTCAGACACATCTGTGTGCCGGTATGCTGATTTAGCAGTTTTACTTTAGACTAAAGACTGTTTTTATTAAAACACAATTTGGTAGTTTAGGAATCCCCCTGGCTTTTTTCTCATGCATCAACCATGAGGTTTTCATTGCTGGTTTCGGAGAAATGTTTCAACTATTAGACGGATTACACACACACACACATACACAAACACACGTTTCCCCCTCAGGATTAACTGTAGTCACACCAGTGATCCCTTGACATTTAACACTCTAACAGGTTTTGAACATGCTAAAATATTAACATAAAAAAATCACATGAGAGTAACAAATTTAAAAATAGTGACACTGTAAATAAGATAAGATTAATATAGGGTTGCTTAGGAGAGTTTGAAAAAGTGAAATGACCTGGAAGTATCATCACCACAGCTAAATACAAATATAAAAGTTCAATTGGATCCCCCTGAGTTGCAGAATTGTGTAATCCTCCTTGTTTTGTTTTTATTCTAAATCAAATTAATTGTGGTGCTACTTTCTGTTAGTAGCTGACTTACTAAATGTTGCCTCTGCTGATCTGAACAGGAAATATAGATTTTTTTTGTCAACTTTTGTCACTGTAGTAAAGTAGACTTACAAAGAAAATAGTGTCAATGAATAATTCTTAGGAAAGGAGATAATTTCAGATGCTTTAAAAACCCTATAGAGAAGCCTAATCAGCAGATTGAGAAAAGACAAAGGAGCATTAAAGGACAAGGAACAGATGTCACAGAGAAAAAAACAAGAGGATAAAGAAAGAAAGGAGCGCAGAAAGGATGAAAGAAAAACAAATTTCATTACTGTTTCATACTGTCTACTATCAACTTCCAAATGGAAGAATTCACTCTCTTCAACCCTATCCCTCCATCTATTCATCTATCTATAACATCTGAGCATCCTCCCAGCAGCTGCCGCGTGTCTGTTGGGTCAATTACCCCCTTACTGTAAACACTTCTCTGTGCAGCCGTTTGTGGGATCACAAACTGTTCCCCAATCTGCAGTAAAAGAGGAATCTACCTCCAAACCAGCCGAGATGCCTGTGGTTAACCCGATTGCTTTGATTGCACCTGATGCTAATGTAGCCCTGCGAATGTTTTTCACCAGATTTAACGTTTACGATTCGGAAACTATGTCATTGAAATCAGGTTCAGAGCTTTGTACCTTTTGAAGGGGGGAAGCAAAGGATTTAATTGGGTTTAATTTGGAGTTTAATGCATAAATGAAACCACTTCTGAAGGCAAGCTGCCGATTTCACATCATGTCCTTTTAATTACAATATTGCTTGTAACAGTGGTGGCATGACGATCACTCCGACTGCATCTAATCAGAAAAGTACATGGCCTTTATTGACATAGTTCATTACACAATGCTTATGTTTCCCTATTACATTTATCTAAGTTGTTCCTTTAATTCAGCACAAATTATAAAACTATCATGATCAGGACCATGTTGCACTAACATGCTGTATAGTACTGACAGTCAAGGATCCATTTTCCTCAAAGTTAGTTAAGCTGTTAGTTGTTTATTTATGCTGCCAGATATCCTCTTGAACCTGGACTGGGTATATTTCTGTCCATCTCCCCTTTGTTGATACAAGAGCCCAGTGCCATTCTTTGTTCACCTTTGAGTCCATAAAGCAAACTGCAACAATAACTTCTCTATTAATGGTTTGAATGTTCTTAAATCATGACATTAGCCAGCGCCAACATTTTAGAAAAAGGTGATTGACTCCTTTCCCATGGCAAGAGGGGAATATGCCTTTCTGTTTTGCTTCCCCACTGACAACTGATGCGCTGTCTTGCCAAATTAGCACATTCACCAGGGTGTCACGTGTCGATTGGAACCGAACCAATGAAAACCTGTGTATACTGCCGAGTCATTTGATCTGGGACTGACTGCCGATTGTATCTGTTCCCATTGTAGACAAAACACCAGATGTTGGTGGCTGTTTATGAGTGTTTTGGCCAGAGCAATGGGAGCTTTATTTGAAGAGAGCAGTTTGATGTGAAATATTTCAGTTTTTGCCAGGATAAAGGGTTTTTCACGAGTGGATGAGCAGTGTCAGAGGATGGAGGTGAAGGTGAAGACGAGCTTGCCCCGTACCGAGGCACCACACAGAGGAGAGCATCTGCTGTCTGCGAGCCGCAGAATACATCAGCCACGATGACAGCAGTGGATGAAGGAACCCTTGACCCTCATGATATGCCAAACACCTGCAACACATTGTCATTTGCAAGAATAACATAGATTTTGAGCATGTACATTTGAGTGACTCACTGTTCCAGTGCTGGAGAGTCAAATATCATCTAAAACCTAAAAGTGATACTGTCCCTATCAGGCCTTCTCTTTGTGCCTATCAACCACGGTGTTGTTGCATGTTTCAGGATAAGTCCTGGTCATCATGCTATTACCTTCAATGCATTCGCTGTTACTTCACCATCCACATGGTCCGGCAGCTCTTTCTTCTTCTCATGGAAATCCTTAAATTGAAACTAAGAACAAAACAGGGCTGGATTTCCTTCCCAACTAAACCTTCATGTTCCTGTTTTTCTCGATGCCCAGGATGCCAACTTGCAAGCCCTGGCAACAGGATACAGTGCAGTTCCCTCAACAACCACCAATGTCATTAATAACAAGGGTTTTCCGAATGTTACATACACAAGCTATAAAGTTTATCCCCATAAATCCTCATTGACCTTTTTGTTTTTCAAATCAGATGTCCGCACCGTCCTAAGTATAGACCCGCAGCCGGGCGACGCCAAACAGAAAGCGCAGTTTACATGACAAACGTTCTTAACTTTGCTATCACCAAGCTCATTATGGACAGAAATAGAGAGCTCTTTGCTGCACAGACGCTTTCATCCCAACCCATTAGGGCACTGTTTGCATTTGTAGCCAAGCTCACAATGGAAATGGTGCTGAGCAATCTCAAGTTGTGATTTGTTGGACTGATATCTATGAGGGTGGCATCTATAATGAACACGTCCACTCTCCTGGAAGGCCCCTATGGAAAGGAGCGCAGGTCTGTTTTTCAACCCCCCCCCCCCCCCCCACCCCCCACCCCCCCGTCCTGGCTGTCTGATGCATTAACTTCTTTCAGCCGATGAGTCACTTTATTTTCAGGCTGAAGACCGGCTCTGCGAGACTCACTGTTAAATCTGGGCATGCGGTCCTCGGTGCACAATCTGACTCTTTAGTACATTAGGCCACCAATTTCGACACAGACACATTTTAAGCCAGACAGTAACATATTGCTGTTATCATGATGTTGTGCATTAGTGGTGCATTATATTGCCCTTAGCTAGTGATGTTATTGTTGTTTGCACTGTATACAAAATAAGTTTTTCCGATGAGGTAAGCTTTGTTTTAAAGAAAACTTCTCCCTCCATCTTTAAAGGTCCCTACACTCTGCAGTGAGTGCAATGGTGCTGGCTCCGAGGCATTTCACACTGTGCAAGATGGTTCCACTTAGATCTCAGTGTCAGGTTGTATTCCTTATTTTTGAGAGACGACAGGGAACACACTGAGTCAAAGTGCTGAGATGTAAAGGCAGTGAAAAAAGACAGTGAATATGCGGCAAAGATAAAGAACAAGTGCTAATTAACTCTATGATCCTCTGTGTTTTCTTCCCTTCTGCCCATTTCTCTTTGGTTAGTTTTGTGGTTAACGGAGGAATTCATTTCAATCAATACATTCTGAGTCATTTTGTGCTGTATTTTTGAAATGGTCAAGCAGGTTCTGGTTTCAATCCCAACCGTTTGCTTGTTTTTTTTGTTGGTTTCTTGGTTGGTTTGTTCAGTTGGGCGTTTGATTGGCTTGTAGGTTGATTTGTTTCAATGTATTTCCACAAAACTTGAAAAAGTACAACATGAGATGCATAGAATCTTTTTCACCTACTTTATCAATGCAATACAACACGTTTTCAGGGACTAATTCATGAATCTAGATGAAGAGAGTCCAACATACTTAGAGGACTGATATCAATGAGTGTGTGTGAGTTGGTGCAGCTTGATGTAATTCAAGGGGAATGTTGGTTTCTTGGCAGAGGAATGCGCTTGACTGAGTGCCATTCTAGTTTGATCTGTAAACGTCAATCAGGGCATTGTGAGAATTTGGTCCTGAATTTCTGACACATGAAAACTTTGATGTCATTGGGCTGCAGTGATTTAAATCTGTCTCATCTCCACGAAGCCGAGAATCACTGTTTTTGATATTCCTATTTTTCACATCACTTTAACAACTGACAACTTTTATGTGGGAAAGCACACAATCCCAGATGTTAAAGGCTGCAAGCCAACTGTGTTTTACAGTAAGGTCTTTCTTTAGACTAGATGTAGTTTAGAACTTTTAAGACAGAATTTTGTGTGCACCTTGGAATGTGTTAAAAGGAATTTCATTTTAAGCTGCAATTTCAATTAGGTGTCCTAATTGTTGAGGAATTTCTGACCATCCCCACACATTACTCTATATGCCACTATATATTATGTATCATGTATTGTACATTATATCTATACATGAGAATAGTGCTTGTCTTATTCCACAGATAATCCCTTCTCTCTCTAAGCAGTAACCAAGGTGAGGTTATAGATAAAGGACTAAACAGCAGTACACTGTTGTGTCTATGCTAAGACTTTCATATCTAACTCAGTTGCTCCAGACAGAGAGACACCAACTTCAACTCTAACCAACTTTAACTCTTTTGAGTTTTTCACCAGTGACAAGACGTAAGGACAATGTGATTTAGGAATGCATGATTTAGGCTCAACTATCCAATAGGATGCAAACACCTACATGTCACATAGAGATTGACAGCAATACTAGCCTTTCATGGACATGATGTTGGAATGGGTGACACAAGTAGAGGGACATATACCGGGATATGCTGTGGGAGACATCATCATACTTGTATATGGTTCCACCTTCTGGTCTCCTTGATGCATCAAGTCTACATTAAAATCTTCTGCATAAAACATCAGCTGCTGCCAGGGTTCTCCTTCTTCACCAGCTTCCAGAAAACTTCCACAACACTGTTGTCTTTGCTAAGCTTTTTCTGTGATACTTCTGATTTTGCTTTGTTTCAATTCGAGTTGGTCCGCTGTGATAGCGAGGTACTTGTTTGGAGTCAATGTCTGTGGCTCATAAAACCTAAATTGTTGTATATTTTAAACTGTGTGCCAGTACCACCAGGGTAATGGAACTAACAAGCGCTCATTTAGTTACCGTCCTCGCACCATAGAGCAATAATACAATTTTAAGTGCCCTCTCGAAGCACAACCTAACTTTGTGTGTTTTGTGCTCTGAATCGTACCTCTGGGTATTTCAACGTATTTACTGTTGCAGCAGGAGGCCGGCAACTCCATCCCTACCACTTCTCACAAAGACATTTGTCCAGGATTCCAGCCCCCCTGCTGATGAGAAGCTGGTCAATGCGTCTCCTGAAATGTAAGTCCTGCAGGAACAGTCGCTCCGCTCAGTGTGTTCAGTGTCAGCCAAGTGCTGCTCGGAGAGAAGACGAGTGTGAGACCAGAGAGAAAGGGAGGGGAGGAACGCCAGGGTCTAATATAATACAATTTAGTAGGAGCGCTTCCATAAAGATGGTGAGTGGATCCACGTGGGCTGACTAACAACGAGCGCAGCTGCATCTGCAAATTTATCCCTCAGCCCAGTAGAAAAATGATTGGCTGGTCGCTGGTGCTTCTTTAGTTTCGGGCTTGAGCCTTCGTAGCTTGCAAATTCTCTGGTTTTCTTTCACAGAGAAAAACACCGGGGTCGACTCGTAGCCATCAATACGTCAATATTGAAGTAAAGTAATCATCAATCACTGACACTATCTGTGATGTCAGTTTACCGAGCAGTCATTGATAAATTCACTCATTTACGTGAACCTGTACAGTCACAAAGAAGTTATGTCAGACCATTTGGAAACCATTAGCTCTCCATCTGTTAAAGAGAGAATTTGTTTAAGAGAACCCACAAAGAGTGACAAGCTTTAACAAGGAACTGTGACTTAACAGATGTTCATTGAGTCCATTTATAGATCAACCTGTTCATGCCAAGTCGGGCAGCAACAGTGAAATACAATTGTCCCTTACTCGTTCCCATGCTGTAGCAACACAAGCTTGATCTGATCAGACGGGGGAGGTTGAGGGAGTCTTGGCAGGTTACTATGAGGTGGTGGTCAGTCGGGGGTCTTTAGTTTCACACTGTGGATATTTTACCGCGGGAGGCCTGGAAGGAAGCGGAGAACTAGCGGAGTTGTTCGGGATCCAGTGGCGCTTTAGGAAAACACGGCGTAAGAATGGATGGAAACGCTAACTCCTCCAGACAGATGTGTTGATGTGCCCTCAGAAGGAAGGGCTTCAGTGAGACACTGAGAGGCAGCAGTCGAGGAAAGAGAAAATGGGACAGACAGGGCTGGAAAAAGAACAACAAGTTCACGACAATAAAGGAGATTTAAAGAAAAATACCCTGCCCTGTTCCCCAGTTCCAGCTCGGTTATATTCTCTTTCAGACTATCCCTGTGTCCCTCCGTCTAATGTAGCAGCTGTCAGACCCCCTCACACTGCGTTGCTGATTGATGACCTCATCTGGGATTTAACATGACACACTTTTTGTCAAGTTTTTTGACTGCTGCGCCCACAGTCCAAATTGTCCTCTCTACTCAAAACCTTGAACTATTCATTACTTTTGCAGCCCAACACCTCTTGTTGTTACCTGATCTGTCAAAACCTTGACCCTCTGCCACGCAGCATGTGGCGAACAGACAAAGTCACTTCATTTTCTCTCTGGTGGAGTAACAGGTTATAAATACTGTCAAATGCATGACTCTATTAAATAAGATATCCTGTGTTTGATTCTGTGGGTTTCTCAGAGGGAGAGGCTCGGGCTAGCGTGGTCCCTTCGCTTCTCGGCACACCCTCATCTTCACGGTGCTGGTGAAGCCGCAGAGCTCTGATTGATGACTGCACATCTACTCCGGTGCTCTGGGGTTCACCTCCAGTGTGTGTGGGTGTCCGCTGTGTGAAACCTTTCATTTCCTGCAAAGACACGAGGGTGACAGAAGGTGTTTTCTCTTTTAGTAGAGAAACCTCTGTTATTTTTTTGAATACAGTTTTCTATCTCAACTCATACGGTCATTACCTCATTATGGATCCTGCAGACTCTCTCAGTTTTAATCACCACTTTATCTCTCATTAAGAAGAGTCGGCCGAGGACTTTAGTGGGAAAATAAAACTTTTTTTTTACGGCCATAATTTGACGTGCCAAGTTTGTTGTGGAATCCAGCATTGTTTCAGCATGGCTTTTACGGAACAGTAAAATAAGCTGTGGTCGGTGTGTGGTTTTCCACAGGAGAAGTAATTATCCATAATATGTCTAAGATCTATTAGATGTTCTCTGAATGGTCAGCTTAAATGCATGTCTGGGTTTTTTGCTTATCCAGAGAGTCTACTCTTAATGACAGGTAATGAACTTTCATACATGAACGAGCTCACGGTAAAAACAAACGGTAAAAATCAATAACCTTCATCTTCACTAGTTAAATGCTCATTAATATATTATAAGATATGTGACATATGTTATTCTTCAAAATGTCAACCTAGCATATATAGGTAGATTTAGTTGCAAATCATAACTTACACTTTTTTCCAGCTTTTGTGATTTCCATTGCCACATGTGTGTTTTTTTAAAGCATCAAAGGTTCTTTATACACTGATATATATTGGTTCTGGAATTGCTTAGTGCAGTTTTTTCCCTGTATGACATCTGTTGTCATGCCTTCCTGATTGGCAGCAGGAGGGCTTGGTCCTCACCAGCTACTCAACAAAGCCACTGATACTGGTTACGTGCGCGATGTAGATCTGGATTTTATATTTGCACATCAACATACCCCACTTGAATTGTCCACGTGTTATTCATAGGCAACAGAGCTATGCAAATTGTAAAGAAACTCAAAATAAATGTCTTGCAGAAATCTGTAAAGAAACACATGTCCAACTCTTCAAACAACTTTAAATTCAAAAGCTTTGTGGGAGATACTTGAAACTGTCTCCATCCATTTTGGGATGGGAGAGAACTGTGGTGATCAATCACTTTAAAGGGCAGTGTTATTATGACAGCTGAGAAAACTGTAAGTATTTATCGACTTTTTATGATTTATTAAGTTTTCAAGTCTCTCTGTTTAGACTGATGTCACTCCAAGTCAGAGAAAGTGGCCAGGAAGCACATTACACATATCTAGGAGTACTTAGATACGTCTGCATAGTCAATATCACTAGAGAGTCATTATATCACTAGATTAGTAGTTAAAGATCCTTTTTTTAATTTCTATTAACTGTCACATTCTTTATTTCAAACTCATCTATTGCTTATGTGTTGGATACTTTTTCTGTAACTACAACAAATCATCCAAGTTACTCAATAAATTTCAGTGTTTTTTTCCATTGTAGACAACAAATACTTATTTGTCTAAATAAAGGATTTGTTACTTAAGCCAGGCTGACTGTTGTAAAGCAGGGTGGTAAGCCTGCAGTACTCTCAAACTAAGTCTAATAAACAAACATTTCATAAACCATTTATAAGATAACAATGATAAAACAACACATGCGACACTGGAGTACAACACAGCACCCTGTATTATTTTATGAGTACAGTATGTTGTGTTACTTCTGTTTCGCATGTAATATTTGAAGTTAGTCCTATATAGACCAATTCAGTGTGATGACGTAAGATGAATTAACCTTGCCCATGAATGTAAAAATCCCTGATGTGTTGCCTCTGATCAGCGTCAGTGCCCCGAGGTAGTTTACTCATCAACAGCCATCAACCCTGCTGCCACATGTGGTTTATACAAGCATCTCTATGCACAGCAAAAGCTTGATTTGTCTTTGCAAAAGAGTAAATATATTTTTGTTTGTGTGTGTGAGTTGTTTATCATATACAAAGTCCCACGAGGATGAAAAGAATTCGAGATGATTAGAGGGGAGAGATCATGCTCTGCCTTGTAATCAAACAGAAGTGAAAGTGTTTTCTCATAAACACATACACAGTCTGTGGTTTCTGTCTGATCCTTTTTGCCTTTTGTTCAGACATTATTGCCCGTCACACTGCTCTTGACTGTTTCTGTGGGGTCAGTACATGTGGTTCTATGTCCCTATTGACTGCATCCTCTAAATGTACCTGCTGGCTCCATCTCAGTCCAGGCTATACAGCACAACCTGCCTCAGTTAGACAGATGTGTTAATAGGTGAAGTGACATGTAGGAAATGGGATTTCGGTTAGCTCTGTAAAGGCCACTGAGCTGCCTATTGTCCTGTTAAGTTGTCTGCATGGGTTCCTTCCCACAGGCATGGGGAGGCATGCAGGGTGAATGAATTGGAAACCTTCCCGTAGGTATGAATCTAAGTGTGAAAATGCTCACCTGTGTTTTTCAGCCCTGTACACAGCACCTCTTGACCAGAGCATGCTGGGAAAGGCTCAATATCCTCCCACACTTTACAGCAACGCAAGTGGCTAAGTGAGGCTTTACTTCAGCTGAGGGGTGCTTTGAGCTTTATAGTTGTGTTCGAATTGTTGTCATAAACCAAAAATTCTACCTGAAAATGGTGGTAGATGAGAGATCACCAAAGGGGGTAAATGAGTGTGAGTCAAATGACATGGCAATCCGTTAAATTGTTCTTGTTTACCCAAAACCACATGTCAACATCATGGTGGCCCAAGATTTAAAGTCAGTTAATCGCCAAAATAATTCATCCTCTGGGATCCATGAACATCTGTACAAAGTTATGTTCCAGTCATTCAAGTGTATGTTGGAAATGCTCGTTACACTAGAATAAAAAGTCAGGGGATCAAGGAGAATGTAAAAGTGACTAACCCAAAATCAAACGGGCACTGAGAACAATAGCAGAAGCCTCAGGGTCGAATCAGGGAAGACCAAAGCATTGTTGATGAGCATCTCATGGAACGTTGGATCTGTGACCGGAGGAACTACAGAGGAGTTTGACTTTAATTACATCTGGGTACAGGAAATTGAACTGAATGGGTATGAGGCATGTTATTTGTTCCTGATCCAAAATTACATAAGGTTTGTTGTGAAAAATCTATCCTTTAACAATGGGACTTTTATTATTTGTTTGTTTTTGTCATTGTATTTTCTTTACACTTGATGATTCAAGTATTAAAGATTTGTCGAGGGAGGCGAGCCGCTGTGGGTCCTCTCCTCTTCTCTTCCTTTCTGAATAATGACTTCCCCCAGATAGAGTTTATTCAGAGAAGAGAGGAGAGGAATGGAAATAATTATTTTACACCGCGAGACAGACGTATTTTATTGTCTCGGTTTGATAGTTTCGGCCCCTAACACATGCAGGAGATAATGCTCTATCATAAAACTGATTTCCAGGTCCATTCGCTGCACTGAGGTGTGCGGCGGTGCATAGCGAGCTGTCTGCTTGCTGTCACCCAACGCAAACTGCTCAGTGCAGAGGCAGCAAGTCGTACCCAGCGTCCACGGCCCTGAGGAGAGGGCTCCATATCACACTCACTGGCTGCCATCTATCTTTTTCTATCTCAGGAAACATCCCTCCCTCACTTCTTATCATGCTCTCCTGCATATTTACAGCTCCTTATTCACCTGAAACACTCCCGTTGCTGACTTGCCCACACATCTTTCTCACACATCTTCCGAGTCAAAAAACACAGAATCTCACTTATCTTTTTCTATATTCAGTATTCATATGACATAGACTGAAATGCATCAGGTCAAAGCAAGAGAAACACAAACTATTGCACATAAGAAGGGCGCCATCTTTGCACCATTGACATTGTTTTCGAGCCAATGTCTGCACCGACGTGATAGTGGTGTGAAGCTGCAGTATGGAGGTCCCACCGATTAATATGCTCCACCGATCACATGTCAATGTCAGCTGTCAATCATGAGGCTCCACCCCATATTCATAGCATCAACTAACTAATTAGAATTTCACTCAGTCGAGCACATACCTCCGCCAAGGCCCAACTGTCCCTTTAAATAAAAACAAGCCTAATAGCTAAGGCCACATAGGTTTCTCAGCCACATATAGGTCGTAGCTACAGGTCTCTCGTCCTGTTGGTTACAATGCACTGGCTGAAAAAAAGCCTACACCTCTAGGAAACCACATTTAATTACATTAGAAGCAGATTTTCCTTATTCGCCAAGATTTCAACGGAAAAAATTTGAAAAAAACTCCCTGTCAGAACATGTTATACCTAAAGTTATAGAAACCATCTTTGAGAAAAATATTCCAAACTTGAACTTTGAGTTTACCAGTTTGGTTCATGTCCCCATCTGTGAAGGAGGCGGTGTTTTTCACCTACACTGCAGCCAGCCACCAGGGGGCGGTCGAAATGCTTCGGCTTAAGTTTCTCTGAGTCAACAGGTCGTCCATCTTTTGTCATCTGTGGGAGTGATAGAGAAAACTTGATTGTTACACTTCACTTGAACGTCAGATTCTGTTTGTCCCACAGTCGGCGCTTAGTCTGTTCAGAGGAGTTTCCTTGCTCCATGTCGTGTAAGCGATATCAACAATGTTCTGTGAAGTCAACTTCAGTTTGACGATGTACGATCACTTTACCTTGCCCTTCTTTTTGTAGATATAATGAACAATGTTTAAATAAGCTGGTGTGATGCCTCTGAGCAGCGTCAGTGCCCTGGGGCCGTTTACCCATCAACCCCCGCTGCCAAGTGTGGCTTGATTTGTCCACTCAAATGTCTACATATACGTGTATGTATGTTCATGTGTGAGCTGATTGTTTGGTTATCATAGAGAAAGTCCCACCAGGATGAAAAAAGCTGAGCTGATTAGAGGGGAGCAATCATGCCTGGTAATCTGTCAAACAGAGGCGAAGGTGTGTCTCACAAACACTAACTGTGTGTGTGTGTGTGTGTGTGTGTGTGCTCTGTCTGATCATTCCAGCCTGTTTTCGTGGGGGAATACTTTATTTTGGGGAATAACCGGTTTGTAGATTTTTGTAAAAACTCATGGTTTTACAGTTTAGGGAATACCTGTGGGTGTTATGGATAAACATATGAAACAGTGCTGTTGTTGTGCTCGGTCGGATGCTACTCCATAACAAAGACAGCATTTATATGATGGTTCTATCAACATTTAGTCAAGTCAAGTTTATCTGTGTTCCATAATATTACATATACTGTCTTGTTGAGCAGCTTTGCTTGACCATAATGTCTATAAAGAAAAGGAAAAGGAAAACCAATCCCAGAATGGTTTGTGTGTTTTTGGCTCGTCCTCTCTCCTAGTGGTGCTGGCTGGACGTGACCTCTGGTCCCGGCTCCTCCCTGCAAGCAACTCAACTGCCTCAGTAAATAAGCTCCAGCCAATCGCTTCCTAGAACGTCATCTTACCTCGTGGTATTGTCATCGCTTCAGCCGCTCTCTGATTCTTTGAACCTGTCTTATTGAACATGCCCTCTGTGCTCTAATGGTTCAGCCAGCTCCTCAGCCATACTGTGCTCCAGACTCACCCTAGAAACTCTATATGTCCCCCCCCCCCATAACCTAGAACCATAAAACTTTCTGCTTACGTTTAGCAGTCGGCAGAATTATAAGAGGCATTGTAATGATGATCAGAAAGGCCAATGCATATGTATCATATCCAGTGTGAAGAAACCCCAAAATGGAAAGAAAGTTCAGTTCAGTTTTGGATCTGTTTCTCACATCACTTAAGCTGCTGGTGCAGAGTCCTTCCCGACTGGATTGTTAGATTTCACAAAGCCTAAGGCAAAGTTTCATTATTGTTTTAAAATATAATTTATCAGGAAATGTTCTCCGTCTTCTCCTTTTTGTGTCTTCATGCACACTATAACACTCAGATAGGCTACACAACGGCCTGTGGGAGGAGGGTATGTGAGTATAACCAATGTGTTGCATTAGCCTGTAAGATAACAGTCAGTAATAGATTAAATAAAACCAAAATTACAGCCTCAGGTTTCAGGTTTGAATCAGTTCAAGAGTTTGGCTCAAGACCCTGCACAACTTGATGCTCATGTAGATTTGTACTTATGTGTGTAGCTGACTTTCCAAGTTTCTTTCCAATCAAACCACTGGGGTCATGGTAATGTGATGGTTTAATGTGTTTTTGCAATGAATTGACAAACAGAATTTGTTAAGAAATATTGTACATATAAACATTAAAAAAAAGATTAGATTGGATTAATCTGTTTGACAGGTTATTATGAATTGTTTCCATATGTCTTAATTTATTCTTAGAAAGCTGACTAGAGCAGCTCTAATTCATAAAAACAAGAAAAATGCAAGTATAGTATTCTCTCATCACTCTTACAGTATTTCAGCAGCATATGTTTTCCTTATCTGAATTCATATGGGCTGTAACTAGTTCTTCCTTTTCTCTTCACAATAGTGACAACACCAGAATGTAGAAAAATGCTCATGAGACGAGTAATGTCGCACCTCTTACTCAGAGCTGCTCAGTACAACCAGAGCAGGTTGGCGTGAAATCAAAATCCTGGATCACTGATGTACTACTGTGCAGGGACATTTTTACTGTACCTCCAGTCAATCTGAATTTGCACTCACTGTGAGCTGCCCTGCTGAAGGGGGATATTTTTATTTCAGTGACGTCTTTCCACACTGAGCAGGACGGAGTCAGTGTGTGAAGGATTTTCGTCAAGCTCCAAATGGTTGAAATTCTCCTTGTGATGTCAGAATACCTGAAAAATAAATATACAGAACATGATGTATGCGGCACACACATACACACAGCTGAGGAACAAACTGGAAACATCAACTGTTTCTTCCAAGATCTCTATCCGGTTGTATTGTTTGTGTTCTTGTTTTATCTGTGTTTTCCTACATGTCGCTGCAGGGTGGGAAATGTGCGGAGCACATGAGGAAACCATCCAACACGGCACAAGTTAAATCAACCGATCCTCGCCTGGCCTCTCCCCATCTGCCTGTATCCCATGTAGAAACAAGGGGACCACCCTGTCCCAACTCTTCATGTGCAAAGAACAAGGATTTAAAGAAGGAAGAAGAGTAAAAAAGAGGTGGAGCAGGAGAAAGCGAAGCATAGACTTAAGAGTGATGGCATCCAGCTGTGGGAGCCCCCGTCCTTAAACACCTCACCCTGGTGGATAGCACGGACCACCAACTCAAACACGCCCAAACTCAAAAGCTCATCAGTCACGTATCTTAATTCATCACATCGCACTTGTTGCTGTGGGATCAGCTGGAAACAAAGAGTGTTTTGTCTTGATATCACACTGTGCTGCATACATCCTAAGCTCTGCACAAGCCCATAAATCAAATTCATTCACATACAGACCCTTACTATTTACACCTTTTGTAAAGAAAGGGTAAACTTTCAGTCAGCTTCACTGTATATAGTTGTACAAATGAGAGCTAATCAACCCGATAAATTACTTCTTAAATAAACATCTTTTTTCTGGCCTGCAGCATTTAATTGTTCCCATTTGTTTAACCGTCTATTCTTAGAATCACAAAGAAAAAAGAGAAAACCTCAAATATGTCTCTGCCCAGCGGTGATGCAGCAGCTCCATGAATTCTCATGCATGGATCTGGTTTGCCGACTTCCTGCTCCGCTGCAAAGTGGTGTGGACAACATGGTTGACTAATGAAACGTTAGAGTGAGAATCGGCGGGATTCAGTTTGCCCACATCCATAACTCGACTGTCGCCTCGAATCAAGATGAAGATTGATTATTTTAGGGCAGGGTGAGATTTTCTTTTTCTTTTCTCATTTCAAACTCAGGGAGAGCGAAAATGAAAAGTGGGCGCATTGATGGAATATATACAACCTTCACTTTATACACAGAACAATTTTTTTTTTAAAAACAATATAGTAGAATATGCTACTGCATGGTGAACAATGCTGAAAGTTCATTTTTATGGAAAACAAACAGGAAATATTAAAAGATAGTTGAGCCCCTGGTGAATTCTCATTATTCAGTGTGTACCAGAGGAGATATAACAAGGAAATTCAATATAGCAACACTATAGAAAACAGCAAAGTGTTCTTATTGCTGCAAAGGGAAAAAGTATAGTATAACTTCCTTCAAGGAGGTTTATGTTTTCACCCCGACACACCCCCCTGTAAACTGGTTAGTTTGTTTGCATGTTTCTTAGCAAGATTATACAAAAAACTACAGTATGATACGGAAGCCCTGAACAAACATGGGATAACTGTTGTTTTCCTGAGATAATATGATAAATAACTCGTTATCACAAGATAAGTGTATATAAATCCTATCATTACGGAAATTGTTGCATTCAGTGTAGCAATGACAGATGAGCAAGAGCTTGATCATCATATCATAGTTAACCGAAAGCATTTTTAAAGCACAAAGCAAATGCATTAATTATTTAATTATCCCCTTATCTTCGGAAAACAAAGGTTAGTTATCTTGAGATGACAACTAAATTCACTTTATCAAGAGATAGCAAAGGTTCTAAATATAATGATGGATTCCATGTCCGTTTAGGGCTCCCGTAGTATGAGCCTTTTTTTTTTTTTGCATTTGTTGTTTTTTTTCAAGAAATGAGTACTGCTGAATTTGTGGTGTTTACTTGGTATCTATGGGGATGTGTAGGTCCCATCACTGACCAGTGGGCTGTATATAAAGGAAACATTGAAATTGTGAGCAGAAAAAATTTGAAAAGCGGTCTCTTGTGTCAGAATCACTTCGTTGACCTGTCCGTCCGCTTCTAAAAGGTTCTGTCTTCATCCAACCAGTAAAAGGGCTCAGGAACACTTTTGAACTACTTATGATGCTGGTTTCTCTTTTGTTGCTTTCATCTCAGCTAAAAAAAACATCTGCAATCCACAAACGTCTCAGAGCCACCATTGGAGGTCACAGCGGCCGAGTGTTTGACAAGCAAAAGACAGATTTGCAGGGGGGGGAGTTTCCATTTGAATAGCCTCCTGTTTTTCGTCATAAGCAATTTATATTTGTCCTGTAAAGCAATAAATCAAAGGACTTCATGATTACAATTTCAGTGCACCAGGAGCTGATGGCGGCTGACATCCCGCTTGGCTATACTGTGAGTTCACTAATGTCTGAGACTGGATGTAGTGATAATTTATAGATTTTTGAATCGCTAGTAAAAAGCATCTGTAAACACTGGAGCGCCAAAACAGCAGCGCAGACATTCATCTTGCTTGATAAGTGAAGGTGACTCCGTTTTCTTTACGAGTTTGTGACGTAGTCGTCTTTGAGTTTTGTCACCCTGAGAATATTTGAACGTCTGTGCTCTCTCTACAGCAGGCATGTCTATCTTCGTTTTTATCTATTTAAGACTTTTTTCTGCCATTTCAGCTGACTCGCGGTCCTGATTAATCTTGACAGAGGGAAAAAAATGTAGTTTGATTAGTGTCTCCACATAAGTGCTCCCTGCTGATGAAATTAACATTCTGCAGTCTATCTGTCACAGTCATCTCAGCCCCGGTTTTTGCAGGAGCCAGCCAGGGACCAGTCAAGTAGAAAAAAAAAGTTGTTTAAAATTGTGATGTTCTTCCTCCAAAATTGCAGCAAGACACGTGTACATTAGGGACTTTCCTCCTCTCATGTCCACCACTTATGTCATGTCTTTTTCTGTGGAGGATATATCACAGAGTCTCTGACACATAGTGATAACCCCCCCCCCCCCACACACACACTGGACCCCAGAAGGTTTGAGTGTTGATAAGACGGCATGGAGCCGCAGACGGCCGGGCCCAGTCCACCTTCCCATATGGTCCTGCTTTTGACTGTGGTTTTGGCTGCCGGTCTGCCTCTCCATACTTTCTGGTCTCAGCATTTTATATTCATTTGTGTGAGGTTACTTTCACATAGTTTTGGGGTGTTTTGGGGGAAGTGGGGGGAAATAAAACTGTGTTTCTGAAGCCAAACATCAGATTTATGGAACTGGTAGTGGACGTGCCCTCCAGGGGTGTTTGAGGTCTGCGACGTCAGCTTTGGGAATAATTTAAATAATTTAAAGTGTTTCAGTTTATTGTTATAAAAGTAGGTTTCTCTTTTTCTCTTATGCTGTCCACCCATATAAACCCCAAACCCAGTATTGCATTAAAGGAACAGATGACAGCTAGACCTTTTTGGTTTCTTGTCGGTACCATCAGCAGCTACTTAGCTTCCAGCATCAATCTTTTCTCATTGTGCTGCCAGCAAGTGAATGAGCCAATGAGAACTTAAACGGCTTTAACAGCCTTATGCAGTTCCTGATCCAAAAGGGGCTGCTGTGGCTGAGGGGGTAGAGCGGTCAGCAGTTTGATCCTGGTCTTTCCCATCCGTATGTACGTGTCCTTGGGCAGGATACCTAACCCTGAATTGCACAGATAATGTGCTGCCCATAGCTGCACTGTATGAATGTGTATGTGAATTGGTGAATGGCGACAAACTGTATTGTAAAGCACTCTGAGTGGTCGTCTATATAAATACAGACCACAAACAGACCATACAAGTCTGAGACCACTTTCCTGTTCACTCGATTGGTCATTTATCTTTGGCCTTGCATATGAACCAGTAATATGTTTACTGAACCTTCCTCGTCATGGTAACAACAGCAAACAGCCGGTTCAGTTTGTGGAACAGTCACCGATGCAGTTGAGGTTTCACAGGTGAACATTTCTTGTTGTGGCGATCCACACATCCATCCCAGCCTCATCTCGATGTAGATTCTGTCTCTCTGTATATTACCACACCTGATTCCTCCTCAGGGGGTATACACTGCAAAAATTAAAAAGGTTTGGAAAACTCAAATTTTCAAGGCTAGATTTTTTTTTTTTTTGTGACAACTTAATCTCTAAAAGATTTGGAGAGAATCGCCTATAGTTGTGCAAACTATTATCTTTTCTTTTTATCTAATTATGAAAACATTTTGTGTTGGAACTACCTACAGTTCTTACCAGAGTCATGTGTTAATTTTTGTTAACAATTAGGTTTGCCAAATGAAATTGTATGTAACCTTTGGCGTGCCCGTTCTTAACAGTTTGGAATTTATTTCTAGAGCTGTAAAAGTGACCTGCAGAACCATGCAGCTGCACCAAAAAGCTTTTTACCTGTTTATTCAGAGCTCAGTGTAGCAAAGCTCAGTACGCAACTGGCAAATCAGTTGTCCAGGGTGCTGTTGTTGTGAGTGGTAGTGTCACTTACACTGAGTCCCAGCCAGCGCTGCTACAGAGTGCTGGTCACCTGTTTATTCAAGGTTTATTTATTTTGAATGTATCGTGTGTTCAAATCTCACCACATTCTACACTACACTTCCCCTTTAGCCAAGTGTAAGTTGGATGGTTCTCAATGTGCGTGAACCACAGAGGGACATTTCTGGAATTACTTGATGAATTGCTGCAGAGCCAGAATTTATTTATGCCGTACAACCAAGACATTCACCTATATGATGAGAAGTGGAAAGCCAAGAAATCAAAGGTTTATGTTTTTTCAGTGCAACACTGAAATATGACTGTTGGTTGTAGTAAGCTGCTTTCTCGGAAAATAAAAACGGGAGCTTTTTTGTTTTTAGAGGCATTTGAATGAACTATTCATAAAATCATCTGTTTTATGAAATTAGGACACTTGATGCAATGACATCTCTGTTTATTGTATAATAGATGCTCACTGAATTTGCACACATTTTTGTTTTTGTACATTTTATAGTAGATTTCTGTATCTGGTATCAACCCTAAGAAATTCACATTTACACAATGCATTTAACATTAGTAGGTAAGTAGGACTGACATTCAGTTTTGTTTTTTTGTTTTCGTTTTTTCCCCCGGTAGCAGGTACTGATCCAACTGTGCGGAGTTAGCAGTGATAAAATCAGAGAGAACCACAGTGAACCTCGACGTGGGTTTCATGTTTCTGCAAATTACACGTCCTGTCGCCTCTGGAATGGAGAAACATGATGAAACCGACTGTACACGCAAAAGATCTGCACAGTAGAGCGCATTCCTATTGACTGACAGCATGTGAGACTTTGAGAGTAGACGTCTAAGGTAACATGTATGTTTTCATAATGCTACATGACCCTTACAGTTGCCAGTATTTATAACATGTTAAAGGACAGTATGAATACACATATTTGTACTGTAGGTCTCCACATTGTTCCCAGGTTTATACAGTTTTCTTTGCGTCTCCAAGGTTCATCTACTGCTTTGACTTCCGTTTAGTAAAAACCTTCATTAGCTCTCAAACTATCAAACAAATGCACATAGAGCAAGAGCATAAAATAACTGGAAAGGAAATGACAAAAAAAAAATCATCAAACTTCAAAATGTAAAGAGCCAACACTGTACACAGGCACTTGAACTGTGGTACACTCTTTGAGTGCATTCATATAACATCTAATAAGTGCTACAAATTAACATTTCAGTTAGAAAATATACTGATTTCAAAAGTGTAATACTATTCATAATAAAAACAAATAGGAAACATGTAAAGACAAAAACAATTAACAATGGCAAAGAATGAGGGCAAACGTATCAAAGCCTTATCCTTGAATGTGTCTTGCATATTTTTCAGTTTATATTCTAGTTGTACATTTGTGTATTGTGTGCGGGTGTGTGTGTGCTACTGGAGGACTGATTGGGCCTCAGGGGCAGGAGGGGTCTGAGTAGACACAGTTTATTTCTTATTTAAATCAACAATCTGGTCACTCATACTGTAGCAGTGTCTGCTTTAATGTCACTGCCACAGCGAGGATCCGATGAATCACACCGGCTCTCTCAGTAGAGGAGTGAATCATCCACTGTAGTCGTGTGTGTGTGTGTGTGTGTGTCTGTGTGTGTCTGTGTGTGTGGTCACATGTCGGCACCAAACGCCTCTGAACTGTGAGCAGCAGTTATATTTGTTTCCATTCATGTGGCTGCTGCAGCGATACAGGATGGATGACGTGGGAAGAGACAAGACCGATGTCTTGAGGTGTGGATGACCATGTGACCGATCCGTACAGGAAATTGTGACTCACCCTCTTTGTCGTCCGCTGTTTGAATGATGTTTCTTATCAATCTATGGCTCACTTAAATGTACACACACCTTACATCTCTAATCAATTAGCTTTCTTGGAGAATAGGGTTTAACACTTCTGTTTTTCAACAAATTATGAGATACTGTTTAATGTTCATTTATCAGCTTCCAAGGTGCAGGTTGGCCGCTGTCGACAGAGCCAGGGGACCTTTTCCCCTCATTCTCTGTCCTGCTACGCTAATGCTAAGGTGGCTGTGGTCTCACTCTTCTCATTCAACTCCTCCAGAAAGCAAATGAGCCTGTCACCTACACTGTCAAGCTGTTCCTTTATTTATCTGAATCATGGTGGAATTACATGCATTTCCGTCTTGTCTTTCTATCTTTCTACTTACTTCTATTCTTAACCTAGCTCGAGCTTTAAGCTTTATCTATCGTACCGCTACAGAATCATCTACAGACCCTCTGAGGATCTCCTGTCAGTTCCTTTACTCATACCACAATACGAGGGACCCTGAGAAGGTAAGTGCCTACATAGGAATGAATGCCAAAGCATTGCAGTCGACCTCGGCTACAGTTTACTTCATTTTCTATGTATCTGTGTATACTGCTTTTACAGTTACTGCAAGCAGCAGATGGGGGGGAGCAGGAAAGAGGACCTGTGTGATGAAAGGTGTCACCGGGCCTTAGAAGTAAGCCTGGACTAAGTGCTTTGATTTCACCATGGCGATGTAGTAAATGTCAGTGGTCTCGGACTTGAATGAGGGAGCTGTAATGTTGTGTCAAGGCTTCAAAGGGGGTTAGCATCACCCCCTCTGTTGTCCGCAGCATTAATCCAGATGAGAAGTGGCTGAGCCGAGTGGAGCAGAAGCTAAATGAAGCTAAAGCCCTGAGGTAATTACTACCTGCCTGTCAGGAAGTCTCTCTAATGGGCCCTGTGTGGACGTGAGAGCCGGTGACGATGCATTAGCACCTTAACACTGTGCATCGGGCTCGATAGTGCAGACGGAGCTGTGCGCAAAACTGCAAGGACGAGAATGTGGAGCTGTGGCTGGCGGGGAGGGTGAAACCAGAGTGATCCTCTGAGGGGTGTCCTAATTTTTCACTTAGTGAATGTAAATTATGAAAGATGGGATTCCTGTATGCACATTTCTTTCCAGTCCAAAATTCATTAGCTTGGAGTGAGCTCAACAATGAGGCAAACACTTTACAGGACAAATCGTCAAGAAGCATGTCGGTGGTTAAATGATAGAAGATCAGGAAACTTCAGAGGAAGGTGGGGGTGAGTCACAGCTCCCTCGCTGGCTGCTGAATGACGGCGGGGGCTTAATAGAGCGAACCCTATGGAGGGAGGGTTATCTGAGAGTGGGGGAGCCACAGAGGAATATGTGTGAGGAGAATAAAGGCTGAAAAGAAAGAGGAGAGCCTATTTACTTTTCAGGCACATATGTTTCATTGCAGGAAAGATGGAAAGCTTAACTGGCAGTTAGAGAGAAATGTTAAATGTCAACATTAGATACTGGGGTATTCAGTTGATAGCAGGTTGCACGGGCATATCTTCGATAAAGTCTCTGCAGGGACGTTGGTAGAGATAGTGACTGATATTGCTGTAGAGGTTGTGTCCAGGCACACTGATAAATAGAGTCGGACTCTATATGCAGGGATGAAGAGTCGGACTGAGGTCCAAAGCCGCTGGGAGGTCCATGCAAGTCAAGTCTTTGCCGTGTGGCCACTTCAGATGAGAATCAGAGTCAGTTTCTCCGCAGTGTGGGCCGCCCTCGCTCCCTGCTCAGGTTTGGGTCCAGGGTTCAGGTCCCCGCTCTCCTCTTTCCTGCCTTCTGCTCCGATGCCGTCTGCTTTCTCCCCTTCTTCCAACCTCAGACTTCAAGGGGAGGTGAGTCGGGCTGGGGGCCACCGTCCACCCTCACCACTGCAGGGAGACAGTACAGAGAGATATGTCAGGCTCTGGGAAAAAGACATGCAGGCGGTTTGTGGTGATATTTAAATCAGCTGTGGTTCATTTGTCCTGCTACTCCTTTTTTTGTATCTTATTCACTTTCTCACTTGTGCTTACACAGTCCTATCGTGTTTCCCACTGAGCGGCTCCTTGGTCAGTTTCTGATTCAAAGGCAAATATTTTAGATTATGATTTCCAATCTACCAGAACAACCATTCGATACATAAGCCCGGCTAGATGAAAAATAAACCTGACGCTCACACTTTTCCCTGCAGGGGGCCCTGTGGTGTCGCTCACTCATCCCAACAACCTGTTTAACTGTCATCACCACAGGCCAAATAAGGATGGGAGACAAATTTCTCTTTTTCCCACAAACCTCTTAACCTGCTGTCAATTCAGGGGCGCCGTGGAAACCCCTCGGGAATGCAGAGGCATTTCTGAGAGGACCCCCGAGTCAGGTGGGTGTTTTCTCATCTTTATCAATGCATCCTTGTGCCAGGGAAGTGAAGTACAAGAGGGTTTATTTTAGAGCTTCAGAAGAGGGGGTTTCTTTTGTACGGCGCCACAGGCTCCCTCTGTTTACGTTCCTTTTCCCTTCCTGTTAAACCGGTCGCTTTCCACATCCTTTACTGCACTGAGATCTCCATGCTCTGCCTCTCTGCTCAATGTATCTGTGCCATTTGATTCTGTCCGATGATGGTCACAGTCCATCGCACCCCCTCTCCCTGTCTTCCTGTTTAAACCGGCGCTGTACAGACACTGTCAGTGACACAGAGCAGAGAGACACCGACGCTGTCCAGAGCACGGATAATGTGCACAGGTTCAGGCACGTAGGCACCTGTGCCTCGACCTCAGTGTTTCTCCAGGAGCATTGCACCTCATATTGGGGGCAGCAGTGATAATAATAGCCACATAATAGAGTCCAACCTCATTCCAGGAATCAATAGAAGCTGCCTCTCACTGAACCAGTTCAATCAGGTCTACTCTGAAATGTGAACTCCCTGCTGCAGCGAAGCTTTGTTTCCCACTTCTCTCTTCTTCTTTCTTTTTCTAAATCAGCGCACTCAGGCCGGCCTGATTGGATCCGAGGCCCCGGTGAAGATTTGAAATTTGCTGACTGATGCTGAAATGGAGACGGCTTCATGGTAATCACAAGAAAAGATACGAAAAATACTTTTACTAATTGAAAAAAATATATAAGTTGTTTCTCATTTCTTTACTGAACGTATCACTCTCTAGGGGCAGTGGTGCATTGCTCAGCTTATTTCATTACTTTTCCAGTTAAAGCCTAAAGTCGTGGATAGATTATGAGTCAGTGGGCTCCTGGGCACAGTTAGTTAAATCTAGACTTCAGCCTGAATAAGTACATCTCAAAGATTCAGTTTAGATTTGGGATCCTCTGTTGTCGAGCCATATGACAGGTTTTATTTGTAGCTATCAAATGAATCAACATTACAATTAATTAAGATGGCCTAATTAACGTTCACAACATTGGATGAGGAGATTAGCAGCAGGCTGTTTGAAATAATCATTATTCATCGATAATTGCCAATCTGACACACTGAAATAACAACTGCAACACGACTTTTACATCTGATCTTTCACAAACTAACTGATCCAGACAATGGATTCACAACTGTGAGGCCAGTTGGCTCACATTAATCAAACATGTGAATCACAGACATCGGCTTGGAAGGCACATGCGAAGAACTCTGCAACAGATGATATAATTTAAACCGGGTGAATTCAGCCATTTTTAACAGCGGTAGCCACGGCCGGGGCTGGATCTGTAATGTATTTTCTAAAAGTAAGGAGGAGATAGAAGGTTCAATAGGGGACTAGTCCACGCCTTTGTTACATCGAGACTGGACTATTGTAATTCATTATTATCAGGCTCCAGCAGGAAGTCGTTAAAGACTCTACAGCTTGTCCAAAATGCTGCAGCACGTGTCCTGACGAGAACAAAGAGAAGAGAGCACATTTCTCCAATATTAGCATCGCTACACTGGCTTCCAGTTAAATCTAGAATAGAATTTAAAATTCTCCTCCTCACCTTCAAGGCCCTTAATAATATAGCGCCTTTATACCTTAAAGAGCTGTTAATACCTTATAAACCCACTAGAGCACTCCGCTCCCAGAATTCAAGCCTACTTGTCGTCCCTAAATTCTCTAAAAGTAGAGTAGGAGCCAGAGCTTTTAGCCATCAAGCCCCTCGGCTGTGGAATAATCTACCACTTTCAGTTCGGGAGGCAGTCACCATCTGTTCGTTTAAAAGTAGGCTCAAAACCTTTCTTTTTGATAAAGCTTATAGTTAGAGCTAATTAGTGCGCCAGAACGTTACTTGTTCTATTTTATGACACATGACACATGGAGCTTCTCTTTCCAGCTTCTCCTTCCTCTTCTCCATCCCTATCCCCCTTCCCCGGAATCCCTTTGCTTTATCACCCGCAGATCCAGGGCCTCTGTGGCCGCACCATGGATTACGGTTTGTGGATCGCGCACCGGGGGTCGCGGTGTTGGATCCAGTGTGGCGGATTCTGAGTCATGTGGGCTGATCGTGGTGCTGGTGGCGGACCCTGTGTCGCGTTGGCATTGGGCACGGGCGGTGGACCAGGACCGCAGTGGTGGCTTGTGATGGGTCCTCCTGGTGGGCGGCGGTGGACGGTGACTGAGGACTGAAGTGGCGTCTGGTCTGGATGGTGGATCGTGGTCTAGATGGTTGCTGAGCATGGACTGTGCTTCATCAATGCTGCTAGAGACTTTGATTATTGCTGATGTTCTCCTGCACGTGGCATCTATTGCACTTCTGTCCGTCCTGGGAGAGGGATCCCTCACATGTGGCTCTCTCTGAGGTTTCTACATATTTTTACCCTGTTAAAAGGGTTTTTTGTAGTTTTTCCTTACTCTTGCTGAGGGTTAAGGACAGAGGATGTCACACCCTGTTAAAGCCCTATGAGATGAATTGTAATTTGTGAATATGGGCTATACAAATAAAATTTGATTGATTGATTGACTTGTGAGCATTGCACCTCAATGAATCCAGGCATATTGCTGCCAGGGAACCAAATTAAACCCATAACTAGTATTGTCAGATTCGTAAGTGGTGAGATATCGGCAGTTACTATCCAAGCAATAGCTGAACTTACATAAATATTTGATTTTATAATTGTAACCATTGCCACAAAGGTTATGTTTTCATGGCTGTGTGTCTGTTTGTTTGTGTTATTTGAAAGCATTATACAAAAACGACACAAATTCTTGAAAGGTGCTGGAAGGCTGGAGTAGGGGCAATGAATAAGTTCCCCTGTGGGTTTAATTAAGTGGGAAACTGCAGGACTTTAGTTTTTTAAAGCGGTTTTCAGACATGAAAGCAGCTGGTCCAGCAGACAAATGTTT
Organism: Platichthys flesus; assembly: GCF_949316205.1. Lineage (NCBI taxonomy): Eukaryota > Metazoa > Chordata > Actinopteri > Pleuronectiformes > Pleuronectidae > Platichthys > Platichthys flesus. The sequence goes on along the minus strand of NC_084960.1, from coordinate 15,114,738 downwards.
CAGTCTGTCAGGCGTTAAAAGCATCATCAAGCATCAGAGTGATGTCACGGTAAATTCAAAAAACAGCAGCCATGACTATATGTCAATTCTACTTGTGCAAAAAGTAGTTGATGACTTAGTTTGGCTCAATGATTTCTGTGATAGAGTAAGAGTCCCAGGGTTAGGTATACTTTCCCTCTGAGATATTAATACTTCCTGATATGTGAGGATGACAAGCAGCTATGAGGCATCCCTCCTCTATTACTGAAACTGCACTCGCAAGTCGTTACATGACTCAGCTCATTGTTACTGTAACTTGCAGTCACGCACTGGGGTACATGGTGTTGAACCCGTGCAGGCCCCTGAAGCCTCCATCCACAATCACAAACATTTTCTGAAAACTACGCTGAGCCGGCTCGATGACGGTTGATTGTGGTGCTGAAATAAAGCCTGATTATCTTCGCTGTGGCATTCAGCCAAAGTCTCCTATAATTCTGATGGATAATAATCTGTGTTAATTGGATTGTGGACTTTCAGCTGCTTTTTGCAACAACCCGGTTGCACTGGCTCCGTTTTGTGTCGCCTGCGAGGTCAACCACGGGGCAGGAATACACATTTAGGGCGACGTGAGTCAGGGGACAGAGTCTTGTTTAAATTTTAAACTCATTCAATATGAATGACTCAGAGGGGGAAGCAGAGAGCAAAAAGAAGGTTTGGGGGGTGGGGGGTAGGCGGTGGCTGGTTGTTGTTTTTAATGGAGATGAAGTGAGTCAGTTGGGAATAGTCTCTCCGCATGTTGTCAGTCAAAACACGGAGCGTTTTCATTACTCTATTCCTCCTTTTTAAAAGCCTATCCACCTTGTTGTGACTGAAGGTGTTACCATTATTTTAGCCGCCAGTAAGATATGGTTCGTTGGAAACAGGAAACCCCCTGCGATTATCCTGGATTTATTGTGCGTATTTCCCAGCCCCTCGTGCATTTTAAAACATCCCAATCGGCTGTGGAAGAACCAGCAACAACCCCCCCCCTGCGTGAGGGCGCCGTTTGCTGCCTTTTTATTGGCTTCCGCGCCCGCAGACTGTGCTAATGCCAATTAGCACGTGCTAAACGCTGATGCTGGATCAGAGTTTGAAAGGCAGCGAGACGGAGACTGGATCCCGTCTGCTAACACCGGCTAATGAGCCAATCAGTTCATGAGGCAGCAGGGTAAACGGGGCAGTCGTCCTCTCAATGAACCAATCGTGAGAAATTCCCTCTTCCCCCCCCCCCTCAACTTGGTTTTGTTGAGTGGAAGAATGGAAAGAGGGACTCAAACAAAACACAAAAAAAAAACGAAATAAGCTTTTCCCAAGCCTCATTAGAATGTAATGGCTATCCTACACAAGACACAGCGCTGTGGATTGTTCCAGGGGAGGATTTGTTGGCTCTGTGGCTTGTTAGCACATTATTATCCCTGTAAAACAATTTCTTAGGCTTTACACAAAAACAGCCTATGGAGGGAGACAAATGAAATCCAGAGAAAGAGAGAGCGAGGGAGAGAATCATCAATGAATAACAAGATCATGACTGAACTTGAGACTTCTTCCTCAAGTGAAAAGCCTCTCAGGTTTATGAGTATAGATCAAGTGAGAATACCGATTTCATCTCTTTAATGTACTGTAAGTGCTGGTTGAGTACTGAGGGAAGATAGACTGCTCTTTGTTGTAGAGAGGTCGCATCTCACTGCAGCAGCGTTTGCTTTTTATTCTCCGCTCGGCTGTTTAAAGGTTATCCTCCTGCTGCAGCCGCTCAGTGCAGCCTCCCCACCTCGCAGCCGATCCTTATTTCACCAGTGCGCAGTGTTGGTCCTCGAAATCTCTAGATCGCATTTATTGATAAGGTAAATATTTCAAAGAAGGTAAACACTGACAGCAATGTTTCCATTGGTCACTAACATCCGCTAACATCTGCTTTGTTTCTCTGCAATGGGAATGGATACAATTGGATTTCACTCGCAGGTCAAATGACTGCGGTAGATGGAGGTTTTAATCAGTTCCAGTTCAGGTCAGCACTGGTGGAAACATGACACTGGGATGAGCGGGCTAATCTCGTCCCTCCTCTAGATATTGGCATTCTGGACGCTGCACCATTTCCTGTGCGACGATGTGACCTGACAGGGGTTGCCCCGTAAATAGCCATGAACATTTGTGTTCTTTGAGTTTTTGTTACATTTTGGGTACAACATGCAACAGCCATTTTTATTTTCAAGTGCAAGACAGCAAGGTTGCCGACACGTTGCTTTGTGATGTCAAACATGACTCACCGTGAAAAAACAACACAAAGGCTAACTCCTGTACTGGCAACGGGAAAGGAGACAATTGTTAAAACTGTCCAAAACTATTTTGTGTGCAGGCAGTAATTCCTTAAACGTGTTAATCCTCAGTCTGAAAGTATAGTCCCTGAGAAAAACTTTATTTACACTAATGTTTGCTTTAAAAAAACACACAAAATACACTCCCCAGCCATTTTAAGAATTTACTGAGCTTCTGTTAATTATGACACAACCTATTTGTGACTCATATTTAAAATTTGATAGAACCTATTGGGCTTGGAGCTGAAGCCCACAGGCAGGGAAAGTGGACGTTTCATTACAAATTAACACATTATTGGTTTTAGTCTTTTTCTGGAACTTCTTATTTGACAAAATACAAAAATAAATCCAACAGATAACTGTAGAAGGAAAAGAAACTTGAAATTCCCTCTGAGTTTATCTCTCGAAATGTAATGCACTAAATATGATGCATGGTACTTTGCTTCATCGTGGATCAGTAAAGTGCATAATGTTGGTCCCTCCAAGCCAGGCATGATCTGCTCAGTTTATCTACCAAAACCTTTTGGATTTTCTCTGCTTTTCCCGACTACTTGGCGTAATCTGTCCAAGACCTCCACCCCAAATACTTCATGAGTTCCCAGAGACAGATATAGATGCGGAGGAGCTGGCCAACATAGATCAAACGTATATAGTTACTTGTCCTTCTGATATGTATGGAAACTGTGTGATACGTCTGTCAACAAACCTCAGCCTCATATTGATGATATAGTAATCTTCAGTACATGCCTCATATTCATGTTTCTGCAGTGCCTCCTAATCTATATATTCCTGCAGCCGAGTACATCTTGAGTGCATGTGAGACTTGGCCTTATCTTTCTTCTCTTGGCAGCTGTAGGTAATACCCAGGTGATATATTGTATTTATCTCGATCCTAAGAAATGTCTTTCCCATCTTGTGCAAGGATGAAAAACTCCGAGCGATCCCACCAGAGTGTGTTGATTTATTTCATCGCGAGTTTCTCTGGAAGCAAGAATATGACGACGTGAAGGAGGAATGCGTGCACGCCTCATGTTAAGTTAGAGTCTCTTTGACGAAAACGTATATTTAGATCTCTTCTTTTTATGCACACTTTATTATGTTAAAGTGTAAAATCACTCATCGCTTCTTTGACTCAATAATCCATAACGACAGAGTGAAAGTGGTAAAGTAAAGATTGAGTTTCAGGCTCACCTATCTGTTCCTGTGTGTGTGAGAGTGAGGGCTGAGTCTGGACTTCAGCCTGGGCCTGCTGCTGCTGCTGCTGCTGCTGCTGCTGCTGCTGCTGCTGCTCCTGCAGACTCTGACTGTCCACCGAGATGCCGCTGTCGCTGTGCAGCTTCTCTCCTTCCGGCGTCACCATCTGGTTGCTCGTGGCCGCACGGTTATTCGCTGCCTGCTTGTTCTGCTTGCAGCTATTCCACCTGTGGAGAAGATAGAGATACAGATATAGGTGATATTTTGATTTCACAAAAGCTTGAGCTATATAACGCAGACTGTTACATAGAGTTTTAAATAGAGAACGATGACAGTGGTGGTAGTACCTAAAATATCAAAAGTCCACCTTTATGAAACCATCATTTTTTTTCAAGTGCAAAAGGTAAGGACTTGATATCCTGTTTATTTGCCTGCTAGACTCTACAATCATGTGCATGTCCTACAAAAACTAACTGAATAATACTTCCATCAGAGCAGATTCACCTTAAAACCTTGTATCTGTGCACAATACACATAAAATACATTAACTGAGCGGCCAAACACACAAAACACATTTCAGGATCATATCATCGCACAATACACAAAATATTTTCTATATTATAATATGAACTACATGGATTAACACCTGGTGAAGATGTTGAATTTTCACCCCTGACATGGACCTTCTAACCTCATTCTAATCGAATCGTCCTATAGCTTGGTAGTAGAATGGAGACCTCCACGAAGGCCTAACAGTCCCCAAAGTTCAAACCCACAAAGATATCACTTCCCTACATGTGCCTGATTTTCTATTTATCAAGATCCTTGAATTATTACCGAGGGAAACAGTGAAACTATTGAATCTTGAAATGTCAAAGAAAGTGAGAAGAAATTCTTGGATACGCCAAAATTGTATGTATTCTTCTCTGATCCATACAGAGGGTAGTCTTGCTCATAAAAAATAAACAAACAAATAGAGATGGGAGAAAACCTATTCGAGTTTTGGAGTACAAGTCAGTGTATGACTGTTAATGGTGAATAACATGAAGTTGTCAACCTCTATCCAGAAACAAGGATTCATTGTTAGACGTGACTATGAATTTCAAAGGTGATTCTGCTGTTATTGTCTTTTAAACTTAAAATCAATCCTTTGCCTAAGAATAGAACCGGAATCGGGACGATAAAGATGCTCTGATAAGCTCCAGAAAGTTTAACGACCCTCTTCTGTTGCTTTTTATGCAGGAGAAGAATAAGTCGTGAATCAATGATTAAAATATTCATGAGGTATCGAGTGGTACAGTACAGTTAACACCTCTAAGTGTTTACTTATAAAATATTAGCCATTTAGGAACTTCACATCATACGTAGAGTCTTTATGCATGACATAAGTGCACAAGGAGTTTTCGCCAGATGTGTGCGTGACTGCTGATGAACCTGGCACTCACATTTCCCCTGGTCGGCACTTTTCAAAAGAATCAATGCCTTTAATGAGCTTGTTTACTTGCTCCAAATGTGTTTTAGCACAGACTTGTAGCTGTCCCTCTGAGTGCTTGCATGTGTTGTTGCACGTCCTCACTAATGTGTTTGTGAGTGTGCGTCCTCTGCATTGCTTTCAAGTGTTGTGACTTTCTTTTTGCTGGGCTACTTTCGGAGAGAAAGAATCCTCATGGTGCACGAGTGATTCACAGAAAGTGGGTCAAAACCTCTCCCGGCCGTGTCAGGCCTGAACATTTCACCAGCCACCTTACCGCCATTTAGTAGCTCCGGGGCGAACTCTGTCACTCACCCACCAGACCACCACCACTCTGTCCTAGATTATATTGTGATGGAGGCTCAACCCCAATTAGGCTAACGTCTTTAGCCACAGAGTAGCTTTTCATCTGAGTCCTTTCTCCCACAAACTGACCTCTTAAAAACAATGTACGCCACCATGCCCACCACCACCGCGGCCAGGATGGAGCAGTAGATAGGGATGAGGTTTTCGTTGAGGCCGTGGCCGAGGAAGCGAGGCGAGCCGGCACTTGACGTGGTCGTCTCTCCGCCGGGCAACGGGCTGTCCGAGCCATCTGGGGTGAAGTAATTGGTATACGACGGCAGAGACGGCCCCATGTCGGAGGTGGGAGTCATATATGTGGGTTCGTTAGGATCTGTGGGGAAGAAGTTGAGACAGAGGAGCATTGATGAGTAGTGAAACACAACAAGATACAATACTACTTTCTCTTTCCAGATGATGACGCTGCATCTTTCGCTGACATGACGTTATGTCACTTTTTGACCTTCCTGGCGATTTTTACATCTTGTAAACAATATGCAACATTTTTTTCTTAGTATGACTCACCAAGGGGGAAAAAACAGGGATAATAAAAGTGATATTACTATACTCATACTAATCTAACTAAAAACTATTTTCAAATCGATAACATTTTTTAAGCGTGCAATAGTTTCCCAAGTTTGTTAATCCACAATCTGAAAGTAGAGACCCTTCGAAAAACTTTATTTGCAGTAATGTTTGATTCAAAAAAGTAAAACTACCCAGCTATTTTCTATAAAATAATATAATAAATAATGAAACGTCATTTTTGCGACCTAATTTGTTTTTTTCTGTAGTTAGATTAGGATTTGTGTGAAATAAAATAAGAGGAAGGAATAAAGAATTACACCAAGATACTACTGAGAAAGACTAAGAGTATAAAGCCACTGGTTGCTGTTAGGCAGATATGTGGTTTACCATTTTAACCATTTCCAGTAGGTTAACCTCATTAGTTTACCAACCAAAACCAAATGCCACATTCGTAAGAATCCTCCAATTAGCACCGTTGGTATCTGCACCAATTCTTCCAATAAATGTTTCAGTTTGGGCCAACTGACAGACGCTGCTGTCTCTGGAGCCACACAACTGACATGACATGACAAGACACTTCATAACTTCACTGGGAACTTGTTTGCAAGCCTGTATTCACCGAATCCCAAACCAGATGTTTGATACAGCACACATGCGGCAGCTGTTCCTGATAGACAAATGGATTCTGGCTGCGTTGCTTGGTGCAAAAAGAAAAGGAATGTTCCTCTATGAGGGGGTAAATATCTGTCATCGTCCTGTCCAACTCACACCCTGTCTGCACCATGCACGCCTGCTCTCCTCTCGCCACATCACATCTTTTTGATTTCTGCAAATCGCACGACATTAAGGCCATTTGGGGCCATGCAGAACAAAGTGCTCGACCACAGGGAGGTCATCACTTTGAGTGGAGCCTCCGCTGAGGCCAGTCAAGCAGGAAGGCTCTGGACTACAGGATGAGTCTGCTTTCTAACACAGCTTAAAGACGTCTCATTTTCATAAATTCTCCTATTTCCTCTTTCTATTTGAGCTACATAAATGATTCGGTGTAAGTTGCAGCAGCGCCGCGCACTCTGGTGGACACGAGTTGTCCCGAAAACACAGTTCATCCCTCAGATCTCTCCTACGGTCTTGTCATATCATGCTTCTGTTTTGAGGAGTGCTGTGTGAAACACTGCAGCTATTCTGTGACATGGTAGAGAGGTTCCCCATGATTCCTTCCCCTCGGGGTTCGATACAGCAAGATGAGAAGAGAGGGTCTGTCTGGCCAAACTAAAAACTCCTCAGAGCTCAGCAGCCTGGTGGGGATGGAGAATGTGCAGCCTGCTTCAGATCTGAGCCTGTTATTCCCAGCAGAACCTGAGGCTGCTCCTCATTAGCTTCCTACTGGTGCTCACAGGATTAACCCTGTGGAGACCCCTGAGGCTTCCCCCAAGGCCAAAGACAGGGACTTCCTATCCCAAACGGCAAATCAGTTGTGACGCAGGTTGTCCTGCTTCTGTTTTTAGCTTCATGAATTCCAATTTGATGGATAATAAATGGGTTTGTTCACAGTACATGTGTACGCATGTACTGTATGCAGCAATATTCTGAATATTTATTCAGTAAAGTCATGGCTGAATTCACAATGTGGAAATGTACAAATTACAAAATGGCCGTATTTAAAAGGGTCAGGTCCCCCAAATAATCATAAATGGATAAACGCCATATTTCTCATTTACCTCAACTTCTGTCTAGTACTGCAGATGCTTTTATTTGTATTTGTTCAGGGTGTGAAGTGTTTCTGCATCTAACCCAAAGCACTGGTGGTAAAAATACTTTCATTTTCAATGTTCACAGCTACACAGCACTGAAACCGGTTAATTCGATAATTCAACAGCAGTGTCTCTCCAGAAACAATGTTCTGGTTAGTGTGAATAATCCACAGAGCTCACTGTCAACAGTTTTCCTTGGAACCACTTGCAACTGTAGAAACCTCCCAATGAAAACTATTGGCAGGATTATAAAGGGACGGAGACATTGTTTTTACAGAGACATGTTGTTGTTGTTGGATGTTGCCTGGACGGATTAATGTGAAACTTGTTGCTATGATGAGAACAATTCTTAGATCTTGTTGAAAAAAAAAAAACGTTTAGCACACTGAGTTGGTGCAAATTGGTGCAGAGCCAAATAAAACTCTGGATCTGGTGAATTAAGTGTGGTTTCATGAGGGGGCTGTTGGACCATGGCGGTGGTCTGCACTCTACTGAGTGCTATTCTTTTAATGATACATTTCATTGATTTTAGCATCTTACATTTTAACCACTTTTACTTTGGAGACAGATATCTCAAAATCTGGATCAAACGACCCTGAAATCACTGACCAATTACAAATGAAATAATAACATAAATTGGAATAGCTATTAGTGTGTGGTAAATGTACACATGTCTTATTTATGTATGTATATGCATGTATATATATTTAAAGCATATATCAAAGACCCGCAGAGAATTGTGTCCCATTGTCACTGATGATGATAAATAATTATCTTTTTTGTTCTTGACAAAAGAACTTGAGAGAGAAACATATGAGGAACTAATTGCTGTGACCACTGATGTGGTCCAATGAGAATCTACAAAAAAACAGATTCATTGGACCATCATGGCCAAACGCAGTCTAGGATACTCTCTTTTCACTGACATGGTAAATAGTCAGGTTTCTCCACATTGATTTGTTGCATAATTCACACACAGTTGCTCCCTTTAATAGTCCGATGGGACCTTGATGGGCAACTTATGTGGATGTATTTGAAGACTTCTGTTGGACATTAAGAGTCAGCGTTGGTCTGTGTGTCTGCGTGGTGATGACGGGGCATTCCTACCCCCCCCCCCCCCCCCCCCCCCGTGGGAGAGATTGGTTTACTGAAATGTTAGAAAATATCTTTCATGGAGAGAAAAACACAGCACATGTGCGAGCCATAGTTAGAAAGAGAGAAATAATGCAGAGGCCTATTTAAAGCTGAGCTATTGATTTGGTTCAGTCTAAAAGGAGGCAGCATTTTAGAGGAGTGGAACATGAGCGTCTGCATTACATGCTTTTCTTGACCTTTCCTGGGACGTAGTCAGGTTTCCTCGCCTACGCCATACATCATCCGGCTAATGCAGGCCTGGCTAATGGTGTTAGCTATGCAACACGAGCTTGCTAATAGAATAAATTGTGCATGGAAAGTGTGAAAGTGAAGGGACGTGTGCCTTCGGACCTACACCTTTATCCTTACAGCTTTACCTTTATCACACTGGGTCATCCTAAACTATTAAAATTGCTTTTCTTTAGTGAAGCAATCATTCCCTTCATGCACATCTACACATGCATCGCTCCATCTCAGGACTCACTGTAAACTGTTTCCCGGTCTGAGGAGAGATGTCACACAACACTGACTCACATCTCACATCTTTAGTGAAACTCCTCCTCCTTTCCCTCTATTTCTCGGAGCTGATGTGGAAAACAAGGCTGACGATATAGACAAAAGGCTGCATACCTTCGCTGGAGCAGAATGGGAGCATAAAGGCGGCGGTGGAGATTTAACCATTTCATTTTGGCTTCGGTGGGTTTAAAACACTCAAAATAAAACTAGCCTAGGATTTTATGAGCGTGGGGGCCTTGCGGGCAGGGGGGATGTGTTTATTAGTGGGGTGTGGACGAGTGGGGCAGACAAAGAAGAAAAAGAGAAAAAATATTTAATTTTTATGGGCCAGTGAGGTCTTTATGGTGAAGTTAACCCAAGGGTCCTGTGCGGAGGTTGATGTCTCAGCTGCTGCCAGTTCAGGGCGGAGATGAGCAACTATCAGACCCGGCACATGTACAATGACCTCTTTATCAGCCGCCAAACACTCTCCCTCTGTCTCGGCTCAGCCTCTATCTCAATCTTCTTCATTGTTGGTCGCCTGACGTGCACACATCCATCTCGCACACACACACACACACACACACACACACACACACACACACACACACACACACACACACACACACTACAAATTATGTGAGCGCTCTGTCTTCTGTTAGGGAGGGTTAATTGGGGGAGCGGAGGGGAGGGCAGACAGAGAGGCTGAGTGTTAGGAGGGGGTGAGGATGAACAGAGGCGCTGCTGTAAAGTGCTCTGATTAGCAGGAGTAATTATACTGCAGCGGTGAAGGCACTGAATGCACACTGGCCACCTTCCACCGCTGTGGTAGCCGAGCCACTCGGATGCCACTGCGGGACGTGACAGGGGGGGGGGGGGGGGGGGAAGAGGGTAATAAAGAGAAAAGAAGCCGGCTATCAGGTTTTTTTATCTTTTCCCTCTCTTGTTCCCGAGGAGGAACACTCGAACAGACGGGAAACACTTAATGCAAATCAACACAACCCGGACACTGGAGTTGCTCCGGCGCGGACAGGAGAGCCTGAGCGAAACACGCAGGGAGGTGTTTTCAATTTCAGATCAAAAGGGGGTTCACACATGTGCAGGGTCCGGAGCTAAATGAAAAATGTAGAAGTCGAAACGCACTTGGCAGGAGGAGCGTGCATGTGCCACGTTAGCCTGTCTGTCTGCGTGGAGCAGCCAAGCGACTGAGTGTGTGTGTGTGTGTCCTGCAGTCGAGTGTGGGTGCTCACAGAGGTCACTCAGCGAAACCTGAGCACGAGCAGAAGAAATCCCAGGACTCGTATCGACGCCTCAGCATAGAATACCAGCACAGCACATATGCGGCAGCTCTCTCTGTCTGTTCTTATCTCCGCTCCTTTCTCTCGCCGCTCCTGTCTCTGTCAGTGTATCGCGTAAATTGACACTCGGTGACAGCTTGATATGAACTGGGGATTTGGGGATTTGGGGATTTGAAAAAATGCCCCAATCATATCTTCTTTCCGCATGTCGAGGAGAGAGCGCGACAGCAGGATCGGAATTAAAAAAGATCCACTCACTGAAAAAAACAAACAGGAGGGGAGTATCAGCGAGGCCGCCACCAGCTTGCTGCAGAAAACATATCTGTATGCACAGTCATCGCAGACCACCATGGAAAGCCAGGGAAACTTCATCTCCGCCACACGTGACTGCAGCTATTACCCACAGACCCACTGGTGCTATGTGACAGGGCTCCTCTTTCAAACGGGGCGGCCCACAAGGTCACTTATCGTGCCATCTCCAGCCGCCACCGTTTTCTGCCGCTAACAGTGCCATCGCTCAGGACCGGGGCGGGTCAAAGGTGAGAGCGGCAGCATGGGTGGGCGCTGAACGGCCAGCAAAAGGTTGTATTGTGCCCCCGCTGTACATCAGATATTTATGATTCATATTTCGGGTGCTCAAAGGGGGCAGCTCTGATGTCTGTCAGATCTGTGGCGCGTTGGCCTTCAGGGTCTTTCGGAGTAAACATGGCTTCCCTCATGAATGCTTACTGAGAAACAAAAGTCTTGAGTGGCTCATATCACTGTATAAGTCTTTTTTGAATACGAGTGGAATCTCAGGCAAGAAGAAGAGAAAAAGTAATTCCTGCCCTCACATCATGGGAAATGTAGTAACCACATTGAAATCTTCTACTGAGCTCGCATTAACACTTCAGATTGTATCATTTCGGGGGATTTCAATACTGTGAGGATGACGTTTTTCACACGACTCTGCTTCTTTTCTTCATTGTGCAAATATTGGAGCACAGATGTGAATATTGCGCAAGCATTGGTTCCTGTCAGAAGGAGAGCAGATGGTTTTGTTTTGAATCATCCTTCTTCTAGTACTGAGTCAGGAGGACAATGCTAACATGTGGAAGTTCAGCAGGTTCAGCAGCCCAACAGCTTGGGCCGAAGGGAGTAGTTGTTCAATCAAACTTTGTTGCAGTTTGTTAAACAGAATTCCATTATCAATGTGTCCAAACACAGGTTTCAAAATGTAAAATTCAAACTCCTATCACATTGAGAGGAAAAGTCAAGCAAGCATCGATGTCAGAGGGAATCATCCTCTGTCAATTAATCCAATAGATTCTGAGATATCGTAGTCTATAGATATAAATAAAAGGGGACCAAGAATCACTTCCCTATTTTTTGCCATGAAATAGTTTCCCTGTTGCAAATCAATTTCATTTTAATTTGACCTGAAAGCATTGGCAACATTTTAAATGGTATTGTTTATGTTCCAGTTTAATGAGTTATATTTATTGATAGTAAACAACCATAAGTTGCACCTTTGATGCTGTTCTGTACTCAGGGAAGGACAGGTGCTAAGTCACTGTCTGTGTTATTAGCCCTTCCTCCACATTATCTACCTTTGCAGCTCTTATCTCTCCTCAGTCCATTTCCCCACTGCCTGTTAATATGCTAATGCAGATTATTGAAAGAGGAATTCAGAGCCACCGCGTGGTGCTTCCGCTTTCACTCTTCACAACAAGGTGTTTTTCAGCCTCATTAACTTAGATCCAAATGCCCGCCAGCGTCTGAGGCCACGAAATCCCCGACATCTCAGTCCAGTCAGGATTCTGAATACAAATGTTCGACTTAAGACTGAGCCCCAGCATTCATATTAAAAGCTACCATTAAAATATTCATTTAAAAACGATAATGCACACAGGAGATCAATAAATGAGCCGGCATTAGCAAACGCTCCTGCTATTAAGAGCTTTCTTTAAAGCATTTAATCACTCCACGACTTAAGTGCCTCTTGGACAAAGTTTGCATAAAAAGCTCCAGATGGAAGGAGAAGAGCATCTTCCAAGAAAAACCCAAACCGTTTGTTAGAGAAAGATCGTTTGGCTGTGAGCACTGAAAGTGTTGAGCTCTATTTACCATCCTCACGTACATTATATCGCTTTAGGAATAGATAGAATAGGAAAGTGAGAGCAACAACACCTAAGACATCATACCCCCCAGATTTGAGCCTAACAACCCCCCCCCCCCAGATGAGGAAATATCTCAACTTTGCTGCTGCACTGCTGCCCTCTGCTTTGTGGGAGAGCTGATTATTCATTGTCTTGGTGTTGACACTGCAGTCGTCTTTGACCTTTTTATGCTAAAGCTTTCAACTTACTGCTATTTGAACATCTGACCAGGCCTGACCTCTGACCTCCCCTTGTTCCCACACACGTGAAAGTCACCACTGATATCTGTTTCAAATATAACCCACGTGATGCCTCCAGCACAGCCGGCAGCCAGTTTGCAGTTTGTTGCATTCAGCTGCTCTCATTCTCTAATGCGGCTGCGTTCACATATTGCCTTTTAGATGTGGTTCTAACAAACTCGGGTCATTAACGCTGGTGGGAACTCATTTGAACTCTGATGTGGACAGAACAACCACAGCAAGAGCGTTCACTTCCTCTTCCACATGTTCAAGCTTAAGCTCCGGTCCAGAGCAGTTAATGAAGATGTGTGAACTTGTTTTTTTTCCCCTTTTTCTGTTCACACAGAAAGAAAAATTGCATGAGGATTTTCATTCTCTGTGTCCTCAAGATCTAGGAAGGCAGGTTAGCCCTTGATTTATTCTCATGCTACCTTCTAGTTCATTTTGACTGTAGTAGTTACACACATCCCACTAAAGCCGCTTTCAGACATGAACTCGGGAGAATGTCCTACACTTGAACAACAGAGCAGCAGAGCTGGAGTCTTCAGATGAAAGGTGGCACAGCGTGCAGGAGGCGGAACGTGACATCACACATGACAACCACATTTCTGTTGCTTGTTAGCGAAATCATCAACATGCCTACTCGCTCGAGGTAAATCCTCCCGAGGATCTCCTACTGTATTCTCACATGGACTCATTTGGACATTATCTAGAGTTTTCACTAGGGGGCTGGACAGAGAAACACTGGAGAAAGTGCTGAGCCTCTTACTCTGACATTTGCGGACCACGCCTTGTAGTTGATCGGCTCAAGTTTCCACCACCAACAAACTCATTCAGATCCAATTTGTGATCATATTGGCAGAACTTCCTGTTCTGAAAGATCCCAGATTTTATTGGACTATGAAATGTTTGTTTGAGTTTGAGTCTGCCCAAACATCGATATTGTTCAACTGGAGCAAACAGCAAAAAGCATGTTTAAAGACTGTGGGACATTGTTTGTGGGGCAAACACAAAGCGGATCAATCTCAGGACTTCACTTGAATAATGATCAATTCAAGAGACAGACCTGCTGATTGTGGGAAGTGTCAGGAAGCCAGTGTCATGTATTGTTATTCCTTTGCAACCATGGCTATATGGTAAAAGCTAAACACAGGTATAAGTCAAATGTAAGTAGAATGAAGTGACCATGTGTCGCTAGCAACTGTCACCCTCATGATATTAAGGTTCAATAAAGTTATAATTTATCAGATCGGGTCAATTTGCAGTGTCGAAAAAAATGATTGTGTTAACTAGAGAAAGTAACTCAACCCTTCATTTCTGGTATAAAGTATCGTTACTTACTTTCTGTAACCAGATTCAATTTTATTTTCCATGATTTCAACTATGATTTTCAACTATGATGTTTTTTTTTCTCAATTATGAAGTAATAACTGGAGATTAAATCACAAGATAAACAAGAGGGATACTGCAATAATTAGTAATAAATCCAAATTTGACCAATTACTTTTCATTCAACATGTCAATTGAATAATCATTGATGTACAGTTTCAATGACAGATGACTTCAGGGTCAAACCTCTTTGTTTGTTTGTAATTAGTGACAGTTAAAGTGAAATGGACTGGAAGTGAACTGGAACCTGAGCGTGGAGAGGACTTACTGTGACAGACCGAGTCACGGGTGGGCGTGCACTCAGCCAGCTGTGTCTCAGTTTCCTCTTCACAGATGGCGCAGGGCAGGCAGGGTTCCAGGGAGCTCTCCCGGTCCGAGAAGGTATCGTCGACGCACTCCTCGCACACCGTGTCGTGATCGTGCTCGCAGTGACTGTACACACCTCTTCCCATCGGGCACACCGTGCACGACTCGCAGCGTCCAGATATGGCGTTGAAGAAGAAGTTGTAGTTGCAGACGCAGATGGCGTCGTTGGAGTCGGTGCAGGGCGTCTCCAGCCGCATCAGACCGGTGCATTCCGTGCACGGGCTGCACTGCTCCGTGTGGCTGTAGTTTCCTGAGAAGGTCTCACCTGCAGACGAAAGGACAGATGGAGGGAGACAGGAGACCAAAGCCTGCTGCGCTCATTACAATATTGATCTCAGTGTGTTTGTGCTGCACTGAGTAAACTGCTTTAATCTCAGTCATGCACAGAGTGGAGTGCGTCCACATGCTAACAATGATCCACACATGATATAGACCCGTCTTTAAAAGTTAGCAAGCAATTTCTTTTTGGAATCCTTTCATTCTATTAGGCCAAATGTTTGGAAGTACTTCTTCTATGTTGTTTTGGCACTCAGCAGTTCTCAATCCACTGCCACACACTCATGGATATCAGTTCCCTAAATAAGCCTGATTCTTTTCACCAAAATCGTTTAATCTAATCTTATAATCCTACCCAATCTGAAACACAGGTAGCAGCATGACTCCCTGCCTGTCTGACTGACATCTCTCAGTGGATGTCTGCAAACCACCTGAAAATCAACCTTGACAAGACCGAACTAATTCTCCATCCAGGGAAAGGCTCTAATCCATGACCTGATTATTACACAACTCCGCGTTAGCCCCCACCCAGACTGCTAGAAACCTGGGTGTGACACTCGACAGTAAACACTCCCTCACTGCCAACATTAACACAACAACACGTTCCTGTAGATACATGCTGCACAACACCAGGAGATATGCCCCCTTCTCACTCAGAAGGCAGCGCGAGTTCTGATCCAGGCTCTGGTCATCTCACACCTTGACTATTGCAACTCCTAAATTCACTCACACTACTCCGCTCCCTTCACTGGTTACCAGTGGCTGCCCACATCCCTGAAAAAGCATTAATATGACACTTACATAGAGCACCTTGTAGTTTGGCTTCCTTGAATAAAATTGTACTTTCTGGATTCTTGTTGGTCTGGGTTTGTACCCTCATGGTTGAAAGCACTTATTGTATGTTGCTTTGGATAAAAGCGTTAAAGAAAGTGTAAGTAAAAGTTTTTTCTGGACCTATACCACATCCTACCACAAAGTACAACGAAAATTAGTAGAGTTGATTTTTGGAAATCAAATTTGTGAAACAAACCAACTGACAGGGGTGAAAACATAACCTCTAGGGCGGAAGCAGTAATGCACAGAATCCCTGTTTCTATGTACATGTGCAATCCGTCTAAGTTTAGAACCATTCGACTGATCTACATCAAACATGGCTGGTCTGCAAACAGCTTTCTGCTGGGAGCGCCACTCTTAGACGATCACTGCAACGCTACGTCGCACAGACCGCTGCTGCTGGTGACAAACCAGTTTACTGCACTGGTACAGGAAAATGCAAACAGGCCGATGTTTGAGCAGTCATAATGTTTACCACGTTCAGCCTCTTCGCTCCACGTGTATGCATGCTAACATTTGGTTTTACGGAATGTGAAAAGAACAAAAAACAATCTGCCACTTCTGGTTTATGAGAAACATTTGTTGAACCTCCATAGGCTTCAGACGGCCGAGCAGGGCCAATGTAATTCTGCAAATTGATAAAGTCCTTCCTCTATTGTGGTATTAAAAAAGAAATCTATAATTTTAAGTCTGTGAGCAGAAGCGATAGCAGCTGAGGTGTGGAGAACAGCGTTGAACAGAATGAGGTACAAAGCCTGGCTGATTAACTGCATGCTGCTTTTCAATTACTTCAAACACTTCAGATTTGCTCTTCAGGAACATTTGCATCGGCAGGACTCGGGGGGACTTCGCTGCCGAACAAGTGATGACCTCAAATTAGCTTATTGTTACACTCAGAGCTCCGGCACGGTAATCTATTAATATTGCATATTCACATAGAATTATATTCAGATATAATTGGATGCCTGCTGATTTATGCATAGAGGGGGAGAGGGGTGTGTGTGTCCTGAGAGTGTTTCAGTGGTTGAATGAGGTGAGAGCGGAGTGGAGACGCTGACGGGAGAGAAAAACAAAATCCTGCAGCTAAGATTCGCGGCTTCACCGTTCTCCTCAACACGAGCACGGTCACCTTGCAGGAGCTGCACACAGACGGGGCACAGTCCTTCAGCCACAAGCAAACCCACAAAACATCCCTGCTGCACAGAAACCATTAGAGGGCTTGCAATGTGCAGCTGGAAGTTTGTTATCCATTCATCCGGCATTAAAGTTTACGAACATGTGATTATGAGACAAGAACACGTGTCAAACCTGCTTTGTAGATTAATTACCAGCACAGTTTGTTCCTTTCCCCCTTCATCTCACACGCTGAAAGATTCTGCAAGTTTACACTCGTCCCAATCTACTGTGTGATGAAACGCTCATCGACTTACAGTGAAATAAATCATGGGTGTAACTCCAAATATGTGTCCCACACGTTATGAACAGTTCTCTGCATTTGCATATGTCTCTCAGTGTGCGTGTGTTTCCCCATGCGTTTTAGCGGGAGCCGTGTTGAGCAACAGCATATTGTCAGTGTGAAAAGCCCTGCAGCAATGTCCCAGCACTCGCTTCTGCACTGCAAGCGGCACTGCTGTGTAAACACTGGCACAGACTGGAGCTCTAAGCACCTTGTAAACAGCAGCGCAGCTAAGAGTCCTGACGGTGAAGGCTGTCACATTACACCGGCTCTGTGAGCGGGGCGGGTACACGCAGGCAATGTTACAGAGACGGGAGAGGAGGCCTGCTTGATTTGTTTCGAACGAAACCTCCAGACTGTTTGACACAACGCAATCGGAAGCAGGCGTTTGCGGGTGGTCTGGTGCTCAAATCCCAACCTCTGTGTAAAAAGCATGATTAAGTGGTCGGAGCGTAGAGGAAGTGCTGATGTACGACTGGAAGGGGAAGGGTCACGGGGGAGATGTGGCAGTAAGGGGGAGGTGGAGTGAGTTGAGTTTCCTCCTCAGGTAGACACATACACCAGCAAATCCAGAGTTCTTTCATCACCTTTTGCTCTTATTAGCCACCGGTGACTTGTGGGGGTGCCTGGAGGCAGAGATGATAGAGGAGGGTGACACTGGCTGAGCGGCCCCAGGACCCTGACATACAGCAGACCCCCGGGGTAAATGATTATTTGAATTTCATAAAGCTCTGAGGCCTTTGTTTTGTTTGCAGTCAGGCTCAGCCAGTGAAGCTCTCCTCCTCATTCATTTCAATTATCCCACAGCGAGCAGGCTTCCTTGCTAATTTTATCTTGCATGCTTGAGCCCCCCTTGCAGTCGTCGTGTGTAAACACGTCTAAATGCGACCATATGCACCGAGTGATGAACGGGCCAGGGATGAATGTGTGGGTTGTGCGCATGCACTTGCATCTGCGTCTGCGTGTATGCGTGTGTGTTGTAATGGAAAATTCTACTGTTCCTGTAGTGCCTGTAAACACAACACAGGTACAAATATACCTAATCATAATTTCCAATCTGATACATCTGCATCAGTAAACAAGGCGTAACCTTAAAACATTGTTAGAACAATGTTTGTTACCACGAATCTCAGATGAGTCATTGAATGTATGTGTGTCCCGAAACTTTCTCTAAAAATCTATCGTTGGAGACTGTGCCAGATTGTGTCTAGACAAAGTTCCTGTTTCAATGCTGTTTCTTAAGATGCACCTCTGTTTTTTATGCTGCTATTGTGTTGATCAGATGATCTGCCTGCCCCACGTGTCCTGTACATGTGTTTTCGTGAATTTCCTGTTACTGTTTTGCGGAACTCGGGGGGGCTTCTAAAACTGCCACTTCTTGAGAGGCTCTTTGCACTCTCAAGCAGACAGCCTTGCTGTCTGTTTGACTTGTGTCCGAAGCTTCGTAATAAAAGACAGATAAACTGTTTGTCTGATTCACTCTTTATTCCTGACGACGAAGTAAAAATTGCCATAACAGTGTGCGTGTGATTTACATGTCATCTGGGACACACAAGAAGAGAGTTAAAGGCCATCAGGATTGTGCTCTTCAATAAAATATGATATATTTTCTAATTGTCCCCAATCGAGCAATAATCAGTGCAGCACAGAGTTTCTCGGTTGGGCAGTAAAAACTCTCATTGGTAAAGGGAGATGTGGCTGTGTGCGGGGAGGGGGGGAACGATCCACTTAAAATGTGTCCCACCCCCAAACGCTGATGCATTTCAGCCCCATTAGTGACATCAATAATGTACCTCTGGATGGCCTTCAAACTGCCCCATGATCTTCACAATCAGCAGTTTAGGTGTAAGCCTTTAGCGAGGACAGACATTTCTCCCACATCTCAGCTTTCCTCCCACCTGAACGGCTGACCTTTTGCCGACTGGATGAATTATCACTATTTGGAAAGCTGCTCTGAAACTTTATTTGTCTTTTACAACATGAACGATGTCTGTGTTTAATTACGGCCCCGCCTCGTCGCTCCACATAGAGCTCCAGATGTGAAACAGGTGCTTGAGGATATTACCAGAGTTATTAGGAAGCGAAAGGAGGCTCTAATTTTACAATGAACATTTCCTCTTGCCTCCTGTTGTACTCTGCTTTAGTTGTTTTTTTTGCCTTGTTAGAGCAAAGACTGTCTTTCTGAAACAAATGAGCCCAAAGGTCATCTGTGCAAGTGGCTCATTATGACCCGTGTTGTCAGGTGACACGGTGGCTGTAGTAATTATGACGGGAGCAAAGGAGGATGTCAGGTGGCGAATAGAGACAAAGTCCATGGAAGGAGGTTGGGGTGCAGGGATTGGTTCAGGAAAACACAGCATCTGATCTCACATTCTGTTTCAAATAATCGCTGCAATTGAGCAACACTTTATACAATCGCCAAGAGCTAGAACCTAATGTTGGGCTCTATCCGAACTGTACAGCTCTATCATAGAGCGTCCGACTTGTCATTTGATTTGGTGTATAAGTGACTGATAGTATCAAACATAACCATGGTGTGCGTATTGCCCTGATGATGCCAACGATTGTCGTCTCATTTCACCCCTTGTCACAGCCATGTAGAGCCATTGTAATTACTGATGTATTTCATGTCTCATAAGGAAATGTGAATAATCCTTTGACTTGCATTGGACGGCGACCACAGACCAGATTTCCGGGTTATAAGACTCTGTCCTATCCATGGTACTACACGTGATCTATATAGTCATTCAAGTTGGAGGACTTGTATGGGGAGTCATGTAGGGAAGAAACGTTCTTCGCCACGAAGGAACAAAATCTCCATTTCCACCTTCTTTACCCCCCATGAACCAAAGTTGGAAGTGATTCTTGGCGCTCTGCTTCTGCCTTCATCAGATTTTTTTTTTCTTCCTCCTTTAAATCCCCAGTGAGCCCTGTTCCAGTCGGGGGCAGCAGAGCTAATCTTAAACGCTACATTGACTCATGGGGTTCCGCCTTTTCTCTCTCAGATCCTAAGGCAGTTTGTGGGGGCAAGTTTTTTTTTTCTCTTTCTGAATGGTTCACTAAGTGAGGCAGGTCCAGTTTGTCTTGTCTCCCATGACAGCTGAGAAAAGTGGAAGAGACTGATGAATATTTCAGCGATGCTGACGCTGGCACTCTTCCGAGCCAGGACCGCGGAGGAGGGGGAACCCACAGGCAGGAAGTGGGGAATCCAGGGGGGCTGGTGGTAAATAAAGATTCACCCATATTTACCATGAAACAGGAAATGGATGTGCTGAATTCTTCTCTTCAATTATTGATTTCTGCACTTTAGAAAATGTATTCATAGCCTTTTTTATTTTTTTTTCAGGTATAAGGTCAACGTTTCAGCATCTAACTTCCACATAAATCCCACACAGCCTTATTTAGCTGTACGTGCTCCTCTGGGCCTCAGATACATTAAGGTTTTATATGCTGAGACGAAAAACAATACTGTAACAGACAAAAATGCACTCGGCACCGGAAACCTCTGAGGTATTTGACCTGAGGTTTCGCGCGTTTTTCATCTGTGAATATTTTTCAAGACACATAGATGACAATTTAAAGGAAAAAAGCTCAATACATGAGGGGAGAGACATAAGAAATGCAAATGCTTCCACACAGGTGTGACAAAGCAGTTGACATGAAATCATTCTTTGAGGGGCGTACAAAAAGGCTGAGCGGGCCCGCTTGATTCTGATGTATCAAGACAGCAAGAGGAGGAGATGTAAGTGACTTGGAAAGAGGGCTGGTTGTCGGGGCAGAGAGGGCAGGAGCTCCAGTCACACAGACTGCTCAGCCGGCTGGTGTTTCAGAAGGAACAGTGACCAAAGGGACATCTGCATGTAGATCCAGGGGGAAAACGTCTGTAAGTAGGCTCGGAAATTGCGGGCAACAAGTGTGATGCTAACTGCAATATGTACGAAAAAAACAGAGGAACACTCCTCCTCAGGTGACTGGGAATGACTGTGTAGGACATGATGAGACTGGGTCAGTGAGAACCGTTCAACCACAATTACAGAGATGGATTATATTGAAAGGCTGCAGTACATAAACCCCTCATTACAAAGATGAATGCAAAAACTACAGAGAGGTGGTCAGAAGAGTCGTATGCATATGCTGTACGTGTGGGGGGGGGTCCAGTGGCTCTGTTATGTGAGGAGCACCCATTTTTTCTGCCATGGTTCGATTCCACTTGTCCCCTGAGAGGGAAGGACCACTGCAAATGAACGTTTTTCTGAGTGATCATCTACACCTATCTTTTTATGACACATTTCTATCCTGATGGGATAGAATGAATCATACTATGGTCTTCGCAGTCAACAGATCCCATCCCATTGGAGCGCACATGTTTCAGGATACATTCATACTACATTTGAAAAAAAACATTTTCCATCTTGGTCCTCGATCTCCATCCAATCAAGGGTGTTATCTCCATTACCGTCCATAACACCTGAAAACCCATATGACCATTAACGTCCACTGGGCGGTGGGTGCCTCTGTGAGGAAGCAGATGGTTTACACTCAGTTTCATACTCACAGCAAATACTATGAGAGAACAGCAATTATAAATGTAGGATGAGGGATATCTGTTTTTGGACTGACAATGAAGTGAAACTGTTACTGACAGTGCAGCTGATTTCAGACATGCACTGACTTCCGGATAATCTGCAGAAATTCTCCAAAGAGGCTGTGTGTGAGAATACAGACGCACAAAAAGTGAGAGGCTCTGGACTTTCTTCCAGACAAATGCTGAACTGATAAAAGAAAACAACTGTATCCGGATAGAAAACACGGACGAAGATGTCAGCCCTGGAATTTACCAAACTAAAACGGGACCAGCCGCCTTTCAAAACGCTTTTCAGGCGCTTAAAAAAGTGTGGATGTCAGGCGTAAAAAACACAATGATGAGTTTTAAAACTAAAAGACAATAGTGTGGATGCAGCCTTAGACAGCGCTTTCCAGCACCATCATTAAAACCGCCAAACAGGGGAATATCTTTCGGGAGAACAGTGTCCCTCTCCTCCAGCAGACCTGCAGAATCAGTGCCAAGGCGCACGGAAGCTGTTTTGGCAGCACATGGCAGCACGACACCTTCCCAAGACAATTTATGTCGGTGTTTCCATTAATTGTTTCACCCGTCTGCAGTTGTTCACTGTTCGAGGCACAATAGGTTTTTCAATATTTTTCTAATACGCTTTAATTAGCCGGATCAAATGAGTAAAGCTGCTTTGATGTAACAGTATGCATGATGAATGAGCCGATCTTGCCCTTTGGAGCCTGGCTCTCTAATACCTCTTTATCCGCTAATACAGACGATGAGTCATAGCAACAGGGAGAAGGAGGAGGAGGAGGAGGGGGTGGTTGCGTTGCTGGCTGAGAGAGGCAACTACAGGATGGAGAAAAGAGGAGACACGACGAGGGATTCACTTGTGTGGAGGGGCGGGTGGGGGGGATGAGTGAGTGAAGGAAAAAAAAAGAAAAAGAGAAATACTCATCACAATTACAGTCCTGAAGGGCCGACCCACTTTATGAGGAAAACAGAGCTGCAGTGTAACAGCTACACATCGTCTGCTGTTGTTTACGGCAGCAAAAGGAAAAGGGAATATCACGCGCTGGAACTCATTCCTCCTGACGCAAAGATAAAAGTCCAGACATTCATGAAGCTGCGGCGCCTGTTTCTTCACAAAATCCAGAATCTACTCCACCAATTTCCTGCTCCGGTTGATCATATCCATATTGTTTGATGATGACATTTAACAGTGTTCTCCTCCATTTTATCTTTATCCCCCTTATCCCCCACACATTTTTGTCCATTAAGTTAGCTGCCATGTCGCACGTTGACTCTCGGCCCTTCCACGCATTACTGAGGGTCTGGAATTCCTTTATGTGAAAGAATAACACCTTCAAAGGGTTGAATAAAGCCAGACTTGGGTTTCTTGATTACATACCATAACATGGAAATAAGCATCTGTTGTGAAAATACGTTCAAAGATAATCCGAAAATGTGTTTTCTTTGGACAAAAACGTTCCCATCAGGCTGGAAGCGTTCCTGCAGAATTTGATGGAATCCCTCATGAGGACATCCGGTTGATATCAATGTGTTCTGCTTCAGCAGTTCTTCTATTCAGCCCCACAGCGTTTACATGTTTTGTCAGGATAAATCATTGCAACCTGTCAATGCTCGACACAGAGCTGTCTCTGACCCCATGCCTGTTTTGGATGTGTGCTCCGTCAAAAAGCCTCAAAGACGCCACAATCAGCACGTGCGATCGGCAGAGAAGAGAATGAAGCACCGCAGAGACTCGAACCAGCAGGTGTGATACATTTGTCTCGCTGCGGTTCCGCGCCTCCTCCTGAACCCAATGCGGTGACGGCCGTGACCTATACTTTGACGTTTACTTTGCGCCCTGACAAAGTTACAGACCAGCATCTTAAAGGGCAAAAAGAGCTGCAGGGACCCCGATGCAGAAAGACTCCTGAATTGAGAAGAACACATTTGCGGCATCGACTCTTCTTCTTTGTCTTTGTCTTCTTCTTCTCGGAGATGTTGCAGCGTTGGCCTCTCTCCCAGCTCTGCTGTGTGGAGCGAGGGCTAATGGTTCACAGCCTGAACAGACTTGTAAGCGAACACATTTGGAGCCACTTACAAGCATCAAACATGTGAATTCCCGCCTTAATTCTCGGGACTGTTTATAAATGAATAGAAGTTTGTGTTGGCTTTTGACGCTGCTCTAATTTGAAGTTCAGAGCTGCCATTAAAACCAAAGCAGGTGAAGTTGGATGTATAAATAGAGATGATATAAGAGCAGAGACTTTGCATTAGTCAGGCGTGAGTGTGTCCTGGTGGTGAGGGTGAAGAGTTTTGCAGCTGTGCAGCAGCTTGTGTACATATTTGTCTCCATGTTTTTGATTGTTTCCAGATTTTATTTAATCATTTTAGGTATGACAAATTTCAGGAAGTGGAATTTCTGCATTGTCAGGTTTTAGCATTCTGGTGTGAGATGTTGCTTGTCGGATCTATTACAGGGTCAGCTCACCCAAATCACCGAAATATGAAACATATTTTGACCACATGTTGAACCGTTTTTGTTGGAACCCCATTCTAGAAAGATGAAAGTTGACGTTGGTGTGATTTTTGATGTAATTTTACGATGGTGTGAAGACCACGAAACGGGGTTGGGACCACGAAACTTCAGATATTGCAAAACCTCCAATGTGGAAAAAGTGTTTTGAACTTTCTAATAAGACACCTGTCATAGAATTTAAAAGATGATGTGGGATCATTTTACTCTAACACACTATAAAACATACATGTATTACTAGATAATTGGTCCTGCAGGCAACACAGCCTTTTTTCTCTCTTGTTACTATGTCTTCATTATCTCATGTGGGATTGAGGGCAGACTGGACGCCACAGTTACTCTCTAGCGCCTCTCGTGGGGCCCTGCTGCCTGAGGTCCTCTCTTCCCCCGTCTTTCTTGTCTATCCCTCCGCTGGCAATGTCAATAAAAGATAAACGAGCAAACTAAGCAACAAAAGATTAAATCATGCTCGTAATTTTTAGAGGATAAGGCAAATGTTTGTTTTTTTATAACCTGGCAGCCTAGGTGTTGTGTTTCTATTACGGGGTAATAACAGATTCATGAAGTCATAATATATGTACACACTGTAACTTCAAGCCATTTTTAGAATGTAGGACCCATGTACAAAGAGGTACGCACGTTTTCTTGAACAGAATTGACGGCAGCTGACATTCTTAATTTTGAAAAGTTTTGAGTTGGATCCCTTCAGTGCATACACGTGTGTAATATCCATGCAGTAAAATCTCCACTCACTGTCCAGACACTGGGCGCACACGGTCTGAGTGGCTCCACATCTCCTCACCACGCCCTCTCCAGGTGGACACTCCAGGCAGCACTCCCCGCCGCTTGTGAACTGGCCGGAGTCACAGGGGAGCCGCTGCACCGCCCGCTCCGTCTTGGACGACGCCACCGACGCCACCTGGCAGCACAGTAGAAATGTGTCAGAGGGGCATGTAGGTCCCACACACATTTACAGCGGGTAGAAACAAACTTTCACACTTGCAAACATCACAGAGTGGGTCTATACACAGCAAAACAAATTGTTAAAAATCACTGCCATGTGTCCAGCCTGTTACTTTAGTCCAGCCGCTCTCAGGATTAATCATAAATCATGCTGTCTCAACCCATAGCCTATTAGACACACTCTGAAGCGGGCAGTCATATAAATTGTCCTAATGGTTCCCCTGAAGGCACATCAGCTCTAATATAGTAAACGCACAACATCCTCCAGTTACCACAGGCTCATGTGTGGAGCACATTATTCACATGCCCGTCCTGATTACTGTGTAAAGGTGAGAGTGGCTGTGAACGTCAGCCTCTGCTTCCCATCACCATGGACACACACACACACACACACACACACACACACACACACACACACACACACACACATACACACACCAACAGAGACATGCATGTACCTCTACACTTGTGAGGACTTACAATAAAGTATTTCCTTGCACCTATCTGAATGCCTGTATTGCAAATATTGTGTTTGAAATTCACAGAGACAAAATTCAATGGATTCACAGCTGAGCCAATGAGTTGGATTTGCATTGGATCAGACTCTTTTCTATAACGCTCTCAAATTAGTTTAGTGTAACTTTGAATACACATGTACTTCCTATCACATATCTCATTGTATGTAGCCGCTGATCATTTGGTGTTAATGACCTGCATGCACAATTTACCCTTCTATACCTTGTGTGATGTCTGATTTCTGATCAGTTAAGTCCTCGTCTCTCTGTCTCCTTCCTCTCATGTTGCATTTTGCCATTACACTGTGATATGAATGCCACACGGCTTTACTGGCAAAATAACTGAGGCCTTGTCTGTGTGTGTGTGTTTGTGAGTGTGTGTGTGTGTGTCTGTATGCGTAAGTGCGCAACAATGTCAAATAAAAGGAATTCATATCCAGACATTTCAGAACAAAGAAAATCATTATACTGAATCACTTTCATGTCCTGTGGCTTTTTGTTATACAACAGGCAAAAAAAAGCTCATTTCCACTTAATTCACATTTGCTGAGACATCAATTCAAACTTTTCTGTCACTCTCTCTCCCCCTCCCTCGCTCACTCTCTCGCTCGCTCCCTCCCTCCCCTCTCTTTGGTCCCTGCTTTCATTCACAAGCAGATGTACTGAGCAGCCACCAGCTCCCTCTCTCCCCCTCTCCCCCTCTCTCTCTATCGTTCTCCTTCCTCTGGCTCAATATTTCCCCCTCTCTGTCATTCCGCGTTTTGCATTTCTCATCCTCCTCACTGCTCCTGACTTTATCGCAACATTTTCTGCACAAACATCAGGTTTAGAGTTAAAATCGGGCTGACAGACGCATTCCTTCCTGCAAAAAGCAAATGAATATTGGATGCAGCCTCCAAACCTCCAGAAGAAGAATTCTCTCTGCACCAGCCACCCCCCCCCCTCTCTTCCCCTGACACCTCCCTGGATTTGAACTCAAAACGCAGATTAATGAAACATTCTGTCGGGAGGGAATTCGCTGCACCATCCCGATTGACACGCGCACGATGACCCGGTAGTTTTACGCTTGTTTTTGCACTTTCCCCCAATTTCACGGTCAATTGGAGAGTTGATTTCTAAATTTAATTCCAACCCGAAAGTGCAGCCGACCGTCTCCGACCCCTCGCAACCAGCTGTCATAACAGAGTGTCCCCTCGCGTACAGGGGCTGTTCACACGATGACTGGGAGACCAGCTGCTGTGGACACATACCACTAGGACGCGCGGGGAGGAGGATGTGCGCTCCACTCTGCGCTTCACCACCATGAGCCGTTCGGCAACTTTTCTCATGACGCTGCAGCATCTTCACCTCTTCTACCACGTAACTGTGCCTAAAATGTGTCATTAATTGGCAACTGTCGGGGCCAGTGCGCATCAGACTGGATGTCCTGGATGCAGCCAAATGCGAAGCTGAAATTTCAATTTCCCATTGAAGTAGTCCTAGAGCCGCGCTGTCTCTAACTTTTCCTCCGAGGATGGAGACCACGAGAGGAAGGCGTGGGTGCTGGAGTGAGGGTGCGTGTAAGGGCATGTGTGTGCGCGCAAAACTGGAGGGGGAATAATAATAATCATACAAATAGGGTTTGGCAGCTCGGAGCACCTGCGTGTTAAGCAGGGGGGAAACAACCCATCGGTCCAAACAGGTGAGCACAGAGGAGGACACCACAGTGCCAGAGAAATATGCCACAGCCATGACGCAGAAGATGGCACGAAGAAGTGTGAGATTAGAAAAAGTCACAACGAAAGTCCGTGCAGGATTGGTATAGGGATATGCTTGCAAAAACGCATTAGGAATATTATAGGGAATATTTCGAAAGAATAACACAAAGTGCGTAAAACTCACTGACAGTCCTGACAGCAGCAAAGACAATAATTACAGAAGACTCACCAGAGCGCACAAAATCACCAGCGGTAAGGTAGTAGTCATCCTGCGTCGCCTGCTGGAGTCACATATACAACAGATCATGTGCAGAGAGCAGGCAGCGCTATGAGGAGGAAGAGGAGGAGGAAGAGGAGAAGGAGGAGAGCCGCTCAGCAGGAGAGTTCATGTTAATCCCAGCACCACTGATTTGTTTTTTTATCAATGAGTCCGCGCCGTCACGCGCCTCTGGAGTGTACAAGTCAATGCGACTGCCGGTGCATCCGCCCCCCAACCCTTCAACACAGAGAGGAGAAGGAGAAGAAGAAGAGGAGGAAGACGAAGAAGAAGAAGAAGATGAAGTAGAGGAAGATGAGGAGGAGGAGAGCGTCCTGTCAGGAGGGCTGCTCAGCTGCAAGTGCACTGCGGAGGAGGAGGAGGAGAGGAGAGGAGAGGGGGCACGTCCACTCTCCAGTTTATTGCCCCTGATACTCCTGCAGTACAACCTGATCTCTCCCCCCCTCCCTCCCCCCCTCTCTCTCTCCCTCTCTCTCTCTCTCTCGCTCTCTCTCTCTCTCTCTCCCCTCCAACCCCTCCTGCTTTAATCTCACGTGAGGTCTCCATAGCAAAAGTTGCAAAAATATGATTTTCATTCGTTTATAATGAGCCCACATTTATGTCCCTGACAGACTCAGCAATATCACACCCCTTCCCCTCGTTCCCTCTGTTTCTAATGTGGGTTAAAAACCATGTGGCAAAAAAATGAAAATGAACACCCCTGTAGGCCATTAGTCATAGTTAAGGGGAATCTCCATACTACATGAGGCTGTATAATAATATTTAGTGGGAAAAGACACTCCTCTATAGTCTGCATGACTGCCCCCCCCCCTCCCCATATCTAAACACATTCCTATTTATAATAAAGAACTTACCACTCAGCACCAGTGGTCCACTTCACTGATGCTCTTGTAGAAAAAAAATCCCTGCAGCCGAGGTTTGAAGATCGAGCTCCAAGAGATCAGAACCATGGATGCTGCTACAGCCACATGTGCATGTCACACTATCATTGTACACATATTTCTGGCCATGTAGTAGGCCATGTCTCATCATCACATAACTCAATATTTTTAATTGCCACCGACTGTGCCAGAGGCTGCATGCAGTTTGTGGCATCGTGCTGCTGGGTCGCATTAAACCGGAGTGTGTTTCCGATTATTCACTCCTCCATGTTATGTAAATGAGGCAGTCAGATTATTAGAAACACCTTTCATACCATAATGCACTCCAAAACAAGACCACCACGAAGCCTCGCAGCCCCCCCCGCCTCCCTCCCCCCCGAAAGCTCTGTCTGAGAACCGAGGCACCACATACACAACATCTGACAGGGTGTAGAGATGACATATCATTTTCACTCCATTAAACCGATACACACAATCCCAGTTTTAAAAACAAAGTCTGTCTGTGCGGAACATATCCTTTTGTTGCCTGGCCCATTACATAGCAACATCCACACCCGACCGAGGTAATCTCATTCCAGTTCCAGGCACAGGGAAGTAAATGACCATCATGCAACACTAGAGGGAGACTCAGCTGAGCTCAGATTCAGCGGCTGCTCTCACTCTGATTTGTCTGATGGGAGGTGTCACTTCACGGACAGATGTGCACATGTTATTTTATAACATTACTGCACAGATGATCACGGAATGTGTTTATTTGATGTATTTACCTGTAGCATGTACATTAGAACATCTGTTCCACTGTAAACACGTCTGTGGTGTAAAAGTACCACATTAACTTTAATACCTCAACAAAAGTAAGTCCTTGCTTTTGAATACTCTAAAAGTTTTAGTAGTAAAAGTCCTTGCAGGGTTAAGCCTATTCCTTTATTGCAACAGTTTACAATCCTTCTAACAGTATACACAGAGTGGTCTCTAGGTACAGTATTAAGCACTTCCAATGAAGAACTGGATATTCACTGTAGTTCATATCTCATTAAGGAAAACCTGCCAAATATTGTTTGAGGTTTTCAGTCACACGGATCCATTAAGCGATATCAAAGATTTATAATTGTTTTCGTCAAGATGATAATACATTCGTTGGAACCACTTGAAAACCACTAATGTGTGATGTTTGATGCTCGTCGAGGTGGATAAGCCTTTTTTGCGTTTTTGGAAAAACCAGTGTTGATGGATATTGATATTGATCCGAGACTATGTGGCGATAAAGCAGTCGTTTCCACCAGAAGAAATAAAATGGGGCTTTCAA
Organism: Platichthys flesus; assembly: GCF_949316205.1. Taxonomy (NCBI): domain Eukaryota; kingdom Metazoa; phylum Chordata; class Actinopteri; order Pleuronectiformes; family Pleuronectidae; genus Platichthys; species Platichthys flesus. The sequence goes on along the minus strand of NC_084960.1, from coordinate 15,084,758 downwards.
TACGCTTCAAACCTTTCCCTGTTGTGCCATGATCCGTCGTGACCCTGCCACGTTCACCCTTTTTCGGCACCGATCCTCAGCTCAGGGGACGCACAGGCCGATGCCCCCGAAGCAGCAGCAGCAGACAGAGGGTGATTCGGTTACACTGTTGAGACAAATATGCTCTCCTGCATCGATCGTGGGTCACATCAATTTTTCCCACTTCCTACATCCTCCTTCGAGATCGCACCTCCGACTTGCCCTCTTTCTGATGGCGCTGACAGCACTCTTCTCCCTCAATACACCTTTCTTTGATTCTGTATTCACACATTGAGTTCTTTACGGTGTTTACTGTCTGTGATCGCCACAGTCTGAGGGAAGACACAGAATCACCCAGAGAGTCACGGGGGCCTTTTAAAGCTTGAAACTATCTATGGAAAAAAGAAAATAATTAATATGAACACTCTCCAGCGTTGTTGTTTTTATCGTCTGATTCAAATAACAGTGTAACAGAGATGTTCTACAACTCTCAGATGAAATCAGAGAAGTGTCCTCTGAATATGAACACCACATGAGTCGTATCATGGGTATAATGATATGTGCTGACAGGGCATCTGGGAGGATGCATGTTTTTTTTTTGCGGTAGGTATCAAATTTCCGGCCATGTGATTGGTCAGCAAAAGGAAATTTCACGTTGTCCGCAAGGTCACAAATAAAATACGATCTTGATGGAGATGACTTGCAGCAAAACATGACATATCCTGCAAACACAACACAGGAGGGTGGGCTTTTTGGAGCAACACACTTAATATAATAAGAACCAGGATCTGAATAATAAATGGAGGAGTAAACAAAAAGAAAATGGGATTAAATAAGTAATACAGATGACGTCTTTTTTTTAAAGGGAGAAAAAGAATGTAGTATTGTGTCGTCGCTACACACATCACATTGTTTAATGACCGACATCAGAGATATATTATCAGTTTCAGCATCATCCATATACACACACATCATAAACACGTCTCATCCACCCTCCAATTCTCAACACGGGTGATAAATGGCTGCCAGCTCTTATAAAACACATCAGTGTTTCCCCCTCAGGATGAATCTAACTTTCTCTAACTGCTAAATGGGATCTTTAGTGTCGGTGGGCGGTGTTTCATTCCCCACTTTTATGCATTGCACATAAACGTCCTTTATTACAGCTGCTGGTTAACTTGGCAGCTTGAGGAAGACCTAATCATCTGAATCATCCTGTGTTTAAATGATGCCTCATCGCTGCAGTACGTTGGGGTCTGACTGTTGAAAATGTGCAAAACCATTTATTGTACGAGTCACGTATTTTCTATAATTTCCTAAAACTTTGTTTTGGGGTTTGGCTGTGAACTTTGAAGATGTTTCCTAGAGGCACCAAAGCGAATTTTGACTGTCTATATAATAAATGATGACAGATTTTGTTGTTGCAGTTATAAGAGATTTAAGGAGTAATGTTATGAAATATGTAAAAGTTAAATGAAGAATAATTCATAAACAAGCATGAATATCTGTGATTCCTGTATAAAGATTGCAGTGATTTTAGAGCTCAATTTGATTGTACGTAATGATACATGTGAACCATATACCACCACCAAATATCCCAGACACAAATGCTGCCATCTTGTGCCAAAAAGGTAATATGTAGTTTAAGTCTTTACAGTTGCGATCACGACCAAAAACAATCACAAGTCAGTCTCAGCTGTCGATCATGACAGTGCACCCTGTTTTTGTATTTCAAATACATCAATGTAATAAGAGCTACCTAATATGACAGACATCTTTAAATTAAGTTTATTTTCACTTTAGACTAGTAGCTGTTACACCTGTGGTTATGAAACGTTTTGAAAGTTTTGTGAACATGCTTAAGGTGGGTATTGTTTCAAGCTTGGACCCCTTCCAATTTGCCTTCAGACAGGGGCGAAGCACAGGGGGGGCTGTTGCAAATGTGACGCATCCAGTCAGCAAGAATTGAGAGAACTGCAAGGCTTACGCTTGGGTCTTATACTTATTGGTCCAGATGTTAAATGACATGCATGTAAATCATTTAATCATAAAATGGCTTTATTAGATTAAAATAACAGGTCCCAGCAGGTGAGAGTAAATAACTTACTTTCCATTTTTTAATACTCTGGCCCAGGTACCACAGGGCTGCGTGAGCCCTCCTCTACTCTAGAGACTCTACGATAATGAATGCAGGAGCAGTCTGACGAATAATTACATTTCACATTTTCTGATGATACAGGGACTTTAAGCTTGTTGCACAGGGATGACTGCTCCGCAATGTAACTGAATGAGAATGACACCTTTAAAGACTGGTGTGAAAGTCATCATAATATTTAAAAAATAAAGGATGAAATTGGACCCCAGAGAGGGGAGAGTCCGTGATCCGGTGATAATCAGTGACAAAGTTGTGGAGCAACTGAGCACTTTTAAATATCTGGGCATACACCCGGGACTGTAAACTGGAATGAAGTGCCTGTGTAGATTTTCTGTCTGGGAAGTTAGCTCAAAGGCTTCACTTCCTGCGCAGGTTGCTTGGTGTGAGCACCGATGTCATGGGGATATTTAACACTGTAGTGCTAGAAAGCATAAATAGATCATGATTATATATATATGTATTTGGTGCATCATGATGGTGTAACCTGATGGAGGTGGTGGATCCTGATGGTGGTGGTAGCTGATGGTTATCTTTGATTACAAGACTCAGTGCGCCTACTCACATACTCCAAAACTGACAATAACCACTCAATGAATTTGTCATTACTGCTTCCTTCATCTCTATCAGACATTTTCCTATGTACAAATACTTTACTTTACTATTTTACTGATGTCCGTCCTGGGAGAGGGATCCCTCACATGTTACAATGTTTATTCTCCCAATTTTTGGTAGTTCTTTCCTACTCTTGTTGAGGGTTGTCCATGAGACAAATTATGATTTGTGAATGTGGGCTCTACCAGTAAAATAAGTTTGATTGATTCAGATACAGAAAGGCAGCATGGTTCGGCACTCTCAGATCAAATGGTATAAACTATGAAGGTGATGGGTAAAAAGGACAACCCTTCTCTTCAGACCATCTCTGAAGGTTCTCTCACACATTCTGGTCTATGGGTTTGACTGGGTACCTTCAGGCAGATTATGTGTGTAAGACCAACTGCTTCAAGCTCTCATTCATTCCAACGCCCCTCACACTACTAAATAAGGAAACGGCTTGAATCAGACTTGTATCTCAATAACCTTCACAGTTTTTTTGGCATATTATCCACTTGGTTTTTACGTTTTAATTCCAGTTTTTGTGTTTCATCTTTTATGCATTATATCCTTTTAGTGTTTTATCTTTTTAAGTGTTTTTAGAGCAGGTGCAATATTGAGCTCACTTTTATTTTGCATTATTATTCTGGGTCTTACACTTAATGTCCTTGTGTCCTGTTTTTTGTTGTTGATTACACTGCAGCTGTTGTAACACAAGGAATTTACGATGCAGCAGGTGTAGGACCCTTATAATACTAATTATAATTGTATGTCATAATTCAAAACTTTTGAGAAGCACAATGGTCATTTTCAGATCAATAACATCCATGTAGCGTCCGTGCCTTGAAACAAATTGACTTTCCAATTCGGTAATGTTTGAAGGCTGTAATACACAGTTTAATACATCATAAGTCTCAGCATCTTTCAAATCCATCCGTAATGCTACTGCTGCAGGAGGCGTAGTCTAATGTTACCTTCAGTCCACTCTGATTGGATCAGTGGATCAATTCCCCTTTTGTTATTCATTTAATACTATTAAAAACGTGTAACAAAATGTTTCGTAAAATTGTGCTTGAGTAGAAAGTACAGATATGTGTTGATATGAGTAGTGGATTAAGTACCTACAAATAAATCGACTTAATCAAGTATACAGTCTATGGTACACATACATCAAATATATACTTACTTTGGTATGTCCCAATCTATTTCCCTCTGCTGATCATTAACACTGAATGTGCTTCCTGTAGTGTTTATCTACAGCACACACACACAACGAGTGAGGAACAGAATAGTGTAGATCCTGGTTGGTTTATTTTCCTCCTGAGCCCCATAAAAACGTTTTTTACTCTCAATCTTACTTCCTACATTTATCTTTGTTCAATGTGTTAAGTCTTTACAGTGTTTGCTTCATGAGCCACATTAAAGACTAATAGCTGTAAAGTTTTTCTCTGATTGTGATTCAGATTCTTTCAAAAAGGAACTATGGGAGCAATTAAACTCCTAAATGTATTCTGGCAAAGGAAGAAGTAGTTTTGTTTGATGTTGAAGTGCCTGCATGTTTGTTATCAGTCCTGTTAGTGAGTTGTTTGGACTGAGACACGCTGCAAATTAAAAGACGGAGGCCGAAGCGATGACTTTCAGCTGGAAGGTTCTTTGAAGGTGGTCACTGGTTTTCCTCAAATTAAAATTGAATTTGCATTCTTTTAATTTTGTACCAGTACTTTCTGGAACCCTAAAAATAAAATAATTACACGCAAAAAAATATTCATGAGCTGCACTGCAGTTGTCCTATAAAACCCTACAAACATTTAATTAGTGCAGTATTTGGAAAAATCCTATACTGCATGTTTTAATAGCCTGTTTTGATCCTGAGGATTGTGGGTACTGTACGTAATCAGTCACTTCTTGGCTGTTTTTCACATCCTGATTGCAGAAGTAAAACAAAAAATATCCAGGTTAACACCACTTCTTTTTTCTTTTAAATGTGGCTTCAGATCTACAGGAAACCAGTAAATACACTGTGGGACGGTGCAGTATTTCTTCTCTTTATTGCACATCTTATAAAATACAGATGTTGTCGTGTTTAGACTCAGATAAGCCTGCTCATGACAAGAGGCTATTTCCCGCCGAAGTTTAAAGACTGAGTGTGTGGAACCCTGGTGCGATGTTACAAAAGGGCTTAAAGTGATTTCTTATCTCAGTGCAGTGGAAATGACAGACTGTGGCTGATACAAGAGCTGCGTTGCCTCCGTATGAAGTTATGGATGAGTGTGCGTCCAGGGAGCTACTTGGGGGCGGGAGTCGCAGCGAGACGAGAGGGTGGACACCAGATGTTTTGAGCGGGCTGCCAAGTACAGGATAGGACGTCACCTGTGACTGGTTACACATCTGAAACCATGAATTATAGCTCCCACTCAGCGGCGAGGAGGAGACGGGCTCACCCTTCGCAAATCGTTTGCAAATATAAACCACAAGAAGCTGGGAGCTGGAGCCGAGCCAACGCCGAGGGGAACCTAAACTTTTCTCCTGGCAGCCTGTCTTTACGCTGTCATATTCATGGTTGTTGTTTTTTTCTCCTTGGTTAACTTTAACTCTGAATAGCTCGAGTATCAGAGGGTTCAAAGAGGAGAATGAAAATGGATTTTTAAGCAGATGACCCCATCAGAGCCATTTAACCGACCCTGTTACGGTAATATTACAGGAGCCAGAGCACGTTTCCTATAAAAAATAAATAAATACACGTGTCACATGTTTTTATGTAAAACAGATACTATAAATACCAGCTGTGCATTCTGATGTTAAAACTCCTGACTGCCTCAGGCTGTAATCAATGGTTTCGAATTTTGGGCCAATAACACGGCGGCAGTGGTTGCTCCTTCCTGTGGCTTCCCGACACAGAACAACATCTTCCTGCCAATACATATAAAGAAATGAGGGTGTGCCAGCATCCGTACAATTCTTAAGGCTGTGTGACATTTTCTAAGAAAAACGGCCAATGATTTTACTGCCTCGCTTCACTCTGCGGCAGTGCTAAGTGAATTCCTTAAGCAAAGATTAACACCGCGGCTAATTAAAGTAGGTGTGTAATTAATGACTACTGCACTGAGGAGGATGAGCTCTAATTTCTCCTTCTGTCGCTTCCATATGGAGGGTGTGTCTCTGTCTGTGAAAGGATTCCCCCCCCCCCCCCCTCGGTGCTTCAGTGACACATGTTTACTCTGCACTTTTACAAAGCCCGATTTTTTTTCTGTTTGAGTTCAGGAGCAATTTATTGGAAACACAGCTCCACGCGAAATCCAAGCAGGAAATCAGGCAGTCTCCCCGCTCATCTGTTCTGTGCTCGTTCAAAGCTTTGTTTGCGGCCGTATTCAGCTGCACTCCCAATGTGCATTCCTCAGTGAAGGAGATGACCTGCAGCCAAACGCTGCTCACATGTGCCAAGTCGGAGGCAGACGTCAGAAAGCAGCAGCAGAAATAACAGTGTGACAGTTAATACGGCGCACAGACTTCTGAGAAGTTTCTAAGGAGCAAATGAGGGAAACAAATCAAGAACTAAACGCTGAAATTAACAAAAAGCACCAAGTAGCAGCTGATCAGGTCTGAATGGAGGCCTGTGATGTAAACGTAAAGCTACCTTAGAACAGAATTTGTAAAGATGAATGACGTGACAGTTCCCCAAAAGTGAAGCCAAAACTTATTGATTGCCCCCTGGTGGCTACCAGAAGTATATGTGATGAACCTCATCACCTCCATGTTGCTGGATGGGACATGTACTGATCTAGAAAGTGAGTTTTTTAGATGGTTTGGGTCATGTCAGGTATCACAGTTTGTTTTAATAGGCACATTTTTTTATATCTTCAAGAGCATAATTTTTCAGTTTGCGATCAGAACTTGTTGATTGAATGTTCGGATTTTGTGATGCTCTCACTCAAAACCTTTCACTCACACTCAAACAGCCCCTGCTGGTGCTTACATTTTCTGCGTTTGTGCTCAAATTGTGCGATTACACTTCCTGCTCTTTGGCTTCAGCTCTTCCACTGGCGCTCATGTCACATCTGTGTCCCCAGGTAATGTCTGCTGTCTGATTTCTCCTTTGCTCTTGCATTTTTTACTTCTTCTCTGGAATTGTTTGGGGCATCGAGTCTGTCAAATTACCCAACCACTAGAACGGCAGGTCTGGTGTTAACAAATGAGAGTAACTTGTGATTGGCTTGAGTGCGTGTGTCTGTGGGATCTCGTTACAATGGCTCCATGTCCCATTCCCTAATGGTCAGACTTAAATAATGCATTCCTGTGTTTCGGCTTCATTTCTGGATAGTGGGAGGAAGTGGAAAGGCGTATTCCATCTTTATATACAGTCTATGTTTCATATGTCCTGTTACATATACTCTATAATCACCATGGGGTTGTCTGTAGGAATATCCCTGTTGGTGCGTCAGTCAGTCAACCGGACAACTCCTGTACAAACTGCATGAAACCTGACTGTTCCTGTGGTTTCGAATCTCACCGCTCCCACCTGCCCTGCGCTGACCCCAGTGCTTCCCTCCACGCCTTATACCCCATACCCAGCTGCTCACCCTTTACACATTCCCTCATTAACATCCCCTCTGTAATTTGCCAAATATTTACACTCACCCCTTGCCAGATTGTCAGTTCTGACATTTTTTCAAAGCTTTCTAGCTTTTTTTTTCTCTCCTGCTTGATCGTCTGCCGAGTTTTTGGACTTTCCCTTTTGATCTGTTCAGCTGTGATTTCTGCCAGTGTCTGACACAAGCCTTGATTGCAGACTAGGACACTCACGATTACCCTTTGCTTGTTGTGACTTTGCCAACAACCTTTACTATAGAATGAGTTTGAGCTTTCATTTTTGCAGGCTGACCAGAAAGCTGGTGGCCCGATCCCCAGTCCCTCAAGTTTGCATGCTAAAGTGTTCTTTGGTGAGATATTAAACCCCTGGCTGTTCTGTCAGTGTGCGAATGATGTGTGATTGAAAATGTGTTGAGTAAATTGACGAATGAGGCACTACACAGCTGCAATCCATTCATATAAAAATTTAGCTCAATGCACCATCACAGAGTAACAGCATGACTGTAGATTCTCTATAAAGAGTAAACCCTCTCTGGTCATCACAAGCATCAGCTTGGCTTGTTTTACTTTACAGCTTCACACTGCAAAATTGCTATTATTATTGATGTTTTTATTGGAAATGATTTCTCTAATCAGAATTATAATTTAGACGAGAGCGAGAAGTTTATTTACCAGACTGCAACCAGAGTAAAGATAAGCTGTAATTGCTGCATGAGATAACAGTTATTTGGAGGAAATGACACATTTTGTATTCAATTATCTCAACGTGAAATATGTTATATGTTCCAGAAAAACTCTGATCAGCTGGAGAAATGAAAAAAATGATTTGTCAGTGACTTCTGTTCAGTGGAAAAAAAAATTACTAAAATTAAATCCGAAGTAAATGATGTTTGATATGAAAATGCTCTTGCTCAAGTAGCAATAGGGCACATCTGATCAACTCTGATTGATTGATTGATTGATTGCTATGGGAAGTGTCTGACCATTATTACACCTTTTGTAACTGATCACTTTAGTTGGGTCGTTATTCAGGCTTGTGTGTACCCACTTGTAAAGTATTAAGCAATTCAAATTTAACTCTCAGGTGTGATAGTAATTCAAAGGGTCTGTATATAATAATAAATTATTTATATTAATTCATTTGGATGTATGAGTAGTTGTTTAAACAGTTTTCTGTAAAGTTACACTTGTGCAGTACTGGGAAAGATCATTTTCCAAAAGGTTTTAATCACCTTGAATGAGAGGTCATACTGGCCTGCTCCCAGAAAAAAACAAGGGGCTGGAATTGGCCAAAGTGATAGAGACATCCTACCATCCCTTGAGACTTATGCCTACACCACCCAACAATGACAAGTGGAGCTGTCAGGGCAACTGACCAAGGAGGATACTGAATGGGAGCTACTCAATTGCATTTAAACTGTGTATCGTTACACGGTATAGTTACTCTGCAGACAAAATCAGGTTCATCTACCAACTTATTCCATAAACGTCTGTCTTTTTTGTATATATAACTCGTGAACTGTTCATCTAATCAACCTCACCCCTGGCATGAGTATTCATAGTGGTCACAGAAAGTGCAGTGCCTGGTTTTGGACACTTTTGGACACAAGATAAATTCAATATTGATAAAAATTGAATAAAGAAACTGTAGCATTCAGAGCGATCCCAGTTGAATCGCCTTCTACGTCCTTAAATAAACTACAGCAGCAGTCTGCAGCTGAATCCAGCCGTAGACATAGACATTCACAGGTGTCTTCAAATAAAAGCACTACATACGTTTCATTCCTGCTACCGCGCTGAATCACAGAAGTTTTAAATTGAAAAGTTGTGAGCATCTGAAGATGTCAATTACTTGACAGATCTTTGAGAAAGCCAAAATGCAATCTATCAAAAACAACATCATTTAGGTGAATCATCAAATCTACATATGAACCACACACATGAGCAATAAAATTAAGAAAAGTCTGTTTTATTTCATGAAAAATATTGACGGTAAATCTTCTTGGAAGATTATCCAGGTAAGATGATGTAAAAAAAATCTGATTTCACTCTTCAGTGAAGACACCGTTGATAAAAAAAGCTCTGCACATAATGCCCAGCACTCAAACAAGTGACAGTAGATTGTTGAACTGTTTGAGGAGGACTCATTAATGACAAGGGATCATTCCGAGGCTGATAAATCTCTTGGCCCCGATCCACACATGCCCAGATGATCATGCCACGTCAGAAATGATTCCCAGATTCCCAGACAGACACAGGACGCAGCAGAGGAGCAGTAAAGCATCAGTCATATTTCTCCTGAGATGGTTCAGCGTGCTTACAGTGACCCAACACATACAGACACTAAACACTAATCCTTTTATGCATGAAAATCGGACAGAGACATACAGAGGAAGTATCGCTGAGCAGGTGCAGCTTTACTTTCCTGTACAGTCGTTAAGAAAAAAGAAGATCCTTCTGTGTTCTCCCTGTTCCTGTGTCTGTCTCCACATAGCTGGTGATCGGAGCGTGTTCACCTCCATATTCACCCCCCTGGATCCCCTGCTGTCACTGCATGGGGAGGCACAAGCATGAAAGCTCCGTGGTTGTAAAACATGTGACCCCCCCTGTGAACAGTTGACCCTAAAGTACCTGGGAACCAGAAGCCCGTAAGACGCAGGAGACAGGTTGTGTTTACACAGCTGATGTTCAGGAACACATATACAGGTCGTTTTTACCGACACGGTTTCTGCAACAAATGTCCATCTTAAACCACTCACTTCATTTCGTTGTTTACTCTTCAAATAATTTTTTCATGGTGCAAGGGTCAAGGGTGAGATGATTCCGGAGTTTCCACCGCGGCTCAGAAAGAAGAAATAAACATGTTGTAGGAAAATTGTGAAGTGTCTGATCTCACAAGCAATTGACCCAAACCCAGTGATCCTCTGAGATTGAGGAAAGTGATAAAAAAATTGTAACTTAGAGTTTTTTTTGTGTCATTTATGCACCACAAACAAAGAAAATGATTCACTTTTCTGAAAATCAAATGTCATCACTATGACAGGAGACATTAAGAGTTGCAGGTTTGATCTCCCGAAATCTGAGAAGATGAAACAGAAACTACCTGTTGGGTTTCACAAGGCTGGAGATCCAATAAGTCCTGTCTTGTATTGTCAAGTCTAAATAAACTACTCCTGTTATATATATATACATATATATATATATAAATAATAGTTTTCTTCAAACTACAGACTGGTGTGAATTTTTTTGTTTCTGTATGTAGGCCCTGTGATTTGCAGGTGACCAATCAATGTGCACCCCTGCCTGCTGCAAACAACAACATCTGCCCCCTAGTGGCTAGCTGCAGTATAGGTCAGAAGCCTTGCCTCTTCCATGATAGTGGAGGGGTACGGAGCCCCCCAGGGGACACGGGAAAAAAAGAAAGAAAATGAAATTCCTGCATTAAAATAATGAATCATGACAGTTTGGATGAATTGAAATGGTCATTTATTATACTCCTCCGTGACAGCAGCAGCGGGTCCGGTACCAGAGCGGCGGGACCCGTGACCCCGCTCTCCAAGTCGTCCTCCATTGCTCCTCTTCTTTAATCAACGAAACACCGGTCTTGTCCAGAATACTTTGTTTGTGGGATCTCGCAAAACTTATAGAACTTGACATAGACCAAAATAAGAAAAGTTGATCTCACAGATTTTCGTTCAAGTGCACAGCAAATTTGGTTTATTTAGTGATTTGATGTGTGTGGTCTTTCAGGTTGCAAGCAAGACTTATGGATTTCATGCTCAAATTTTTTAATTATCTCATTCAAACTGCCCCTGCTTGTTCTTAAATCTGCTGTGTGTCCTCAACTTTTGTGCTTACACAAAGAATTCCTACACTCCAGCTCAGTTCCTCATGTACTGTCTGCTGTCGGATTTATTGTGCCTGTCAAGTCTGCCAAATTCACCCAGCCAATAGAACTGCAGGTGTAGTGTTGTCATTTTAGACTAATGTGTGTGTATTTGGTTGGTTCAGTGTGTGTCTTAGTGGGACGTCATTCCTGCGGCTCCATCTCGCAATTCCTATTGGTCAGTCTCAAATTATATCATCAGCACCAATCTCCTTGATCCTCCCTCTTTTAAATTCTGTCTTTGTGTACTGGAGATAATTTTGTAGCAAAAACACACTTGCCTTAAGATGCTTTCCTTTCGATTCCATCAGCTCCAACTGCTGCAGGCTCACATTAACCCTAACCCTGTCCTTCACACCTTAAGTTTTTGGGTGTTAAAGTAGGAAGACTTTAAATATATATAATATCATAAAGGTATAGGTTCAGATTTAGAGCTGCCATGACAAATATCCAAATCAGCACCGTCCCCCACTGTTTTTTCCCAACATATCTGCTGTGCATTGATGTAACCAACTCTGACTTGTTTCCATTTATTTCCATGTGAACCTTTAAATTGGTACTAACCTTTCATCAGCTGTTTTGACAAGCATGCTTTTCATTGTGAAAAATACCAATCACCTGGTCCATTACCCTATCTTCATACCTCCCGTATTGCCTCTACGCCGCCCCTACTCTTCATGTGCATACTGCATCAAGTGGCATTGACTTCTGAGCAGCAGTCCTAATGGATGCAGGATTCCAGAAGCAGCCATCATATGCACGCAAGCAGCTTCACTCGACAGCGGGCAGGATTGTAGACAGAACTGGATGATGCTTTGATCGTACTGTAATGGGGAAATAAATGGCCTCCTGATTGCACTCCTTCATCTTTCCTTTTACTTGTCTCCAGGGAGTATTTCAAAATTAACTGTCATTGTCATCGTCTTCATTTTGTTCTTCGCGAAAACGACAATAAAGACACATTTCCAAAATGGATTGGAGAGCGTCCTTTCATCTGCAAGTAATAACACAGTTTCTCTCTCCTCGGAGTGAAGTGAAGCGCCGCCTCAGATAAAGCCATTTACGATTCCCTGTAATGGAGAGAGATACTTCTTATCTGCTTTCCTGCCCACTTTTCTCCGTCCTCTTCGTGGTGAGGCTAACCACTGTAATCAGCCAAATGGATGAGCTGCTTCATGTCAGGTGATGGCGATGGAATATTGATGAGTTAGTGTGATTTTAAATCTTGATGTCTGTCAAGGTGCCGCTCCCCGCTCTATGAGGGTGCATCAAGGACATCAGTGGATAAATATTGCTGTTTCCTCAGCATCAATAAGAAAAGCTTCTATTATGATGCAAAAATTGTGATTCAAATATATTCAGATTGGAGAACTGCAATTATATTCTGGTTGTTTGCATAAATAGAAGCAACAGAACATTTGCATAATACCCCTGCAGGCGGAGACGTTGGCATTTCACGTGCCTTGCACAAATTTGTCCTCATGCAGGCATAATGTCTCAGGAGCTTATGTCCATCTTCCTTTGGGCTGCATGAGCATACTGGGATCATAAAGGCCACTGATGTTTGACCTCTTGAGCCCCTGGACAGAGGCGAACATCGTGCAGACGAGTGAGCGATCCAAGAGTGAGGCCAGGAGGGAAATTGGAACGAATGAAAAGAGGTGTTTAGAGCGAAGGAGAGGAGAAGAGAGGGACGGTGGTAAAAGGGGCGACATGAGGATGAGTATTGACAACCGGGAAACAGAAAAGGGGAGTAATGCGATTCGTTGGTTGGATAGTATTGAATAGCGATCCCAGATAACCCGATCCCCTTCCTCTACCTTATACCAAGCATCCTCTTCTTCTAGAATGGGATCTTCCTGAGCTCCGGACTTCCACAAACAGCTCAATACCATGAGATAATATTGAGTAATAAGGGCTTTTACTCACATCATTCAGCACATGAATCCATTTGGCTCTAGAGTTTGAGTGCTTGTCAGTATTTTCAAGCCTTGATTGTAGTTTATGTTATTGCTTCAGGCCATAAATGTTACTAGACTTGTGCGTGTTTATCTGTGTGTTTGTTAGGTGTGCAGTCAGGTTGTGTTTGCTTTACTCTACTTTACCATTGTGCTTTTCGTCTCATTGGCTGTGATAGGGGGTCGTAACCCTGGGGGGTTACTCTCCATCTTACACTCAACCAGCGTAGATGGCTGCCTGCTAATGTCCTGGAAATCCTCAACATAGAGAAAATAAACCCTCACTGTGTGCGTGTGTGTGTGTGTGTGTGTGTGTGTGTGTGTGTGTCTAAGTGCACATACGCTATCAATCTCGGCTGTAAACATAAAATCTGAATTCATTCGACACTGTTTTTTTTCTATTCTTATTTTCTTTTAGAATATCTTGTTTTCCAGCGAGCACCATCACATATCTCCCACAAAGCAACTTGCATCCCAATAACCTCTTCACATCCCTTTATGTTGTTGTCATTCAAGCCACAGAGCTCAGATTCCTCCAGTCAACCGTACATTCTCCTCCTCAGGGAAAAGACTGGCTGCAGTATCGCATAGCTACAAACAATTAAAGTCAGTCATCCAAATATGATGTTAAAGATCGTATCAATGGTAGACTAAATTCATAGATGCTCGCATCTATAAAATAACTTCTGTCAGTATGTTAATGTTATACGGCAAATTAAATCAAACCTGATCTTATCTGATAATCAATCAACTCACCCTCAAAAAACAAAAGTTGAAATCATAGACTATCCAGAAATAATTTGCCCAAACACAACCGCTGCCATCTCGTACCAACTATGGAGCCAGAGTCTTTGCATTATTAATCAGGGAAGAGGGTGTGGTTACAAGGTCTAGTCGATACAAGCGCTCGACCAATCGTGAATCAGTCGCAGCTGTCGATCATGGCATGTCACCCTGTTTTTTGTAAAATCAAATCAAAAACTAAAACCAAACTTATAAACAACGGAGTGAAAAGAAGTTACTAAAATAAACATCTTCGACTTTACAGTTTGGTGAATGCCCCATCGACAAACACGGAGGAGGAGGAGTTGTCAACAGTACTTCAGCCAGCCACAAGGGTGACCAAGATGCATTGGCTTCACTTTTGTATTGACATCCATCTTCGTATACAGTTCATGGGCTGTACTAAGGTTAGTATTTCAATCTAAATATTACTGCTAACATGCTTGCACACAAATACTATAGCCGTGGTTATTGTTAAGATGTTTCGGTCTAGAACAAAGTGGTGAACTGACAGACATTAAAGCCATGAAGCTAATTTCCTGATGTCAGTTCATATTTTGAGCTCCAATAACCAAGGTCTGCAGGTTGGGAAACACTGAGCATACTTGAATAAAAATTTAATCAAATATTCTGATGTATCTTTAAGTCCAAATAATAATTCCCCGGTTTTAATGCTTAGCTGTCATAAAGCAGTCCTGAGCGGTTATGCTGTTTTAGAACTTCTATGATATATATCTTATTTAAGTGCTCCTGACATATTGCAGCGCTAAAGTGCTGTGAAAGCATTCTGCCACGTCGGCCGTTGTTGGGAGATGGGCGTCTGAAGGTGAAGTCGACTTCAGGGTCAAACCAAACCCAGTAAGCCTCGGCTGATTTACAGGGGGCTCTCCACTCATCCTGTAATAGCACTCTTCTAATAGCCACTTGCGAAGCAGATGTTGTCGAAATTTTTCACATGCAACTGTGTTGCTTTTCCTCTTTTGTGGTCTCTAGTTGTGGGGTTAATGATTTAACGAGTGGGACCTTCTGAGAAACAGACACATATTGAAAATGAAGCTGGAATTCGGGCCACTAGTGTGCAGTTATTTTCCTTAATTGTTTCCTGAACTTTGCCCTTGAGGTTTTTCCGTGACCCGGCATATCCTGATGGGGTGCAATGACAGACGTGAATATGGGAAGATGGAAGAGGGGAGACCTGGAATGTGTTTGTGTGTGTTTGTGTGTGTGGGGTTGTACTGGTCCAGACCAGGTGGTAGTATAAAGCCAAATCTACCTCATTTACTCCTGACACGCACTCCTCCATCACCTCCACGCTTGAAGCCTGGACCCATTCAGACTTTTCCTGAACTATTCCAATGAAATTGCTCCCACAGGCTAAATGTGATGCTGTAATTGGGTCTCGGCGAGGTCAGACGCTCCCACATCAATGTCCCGTGCTGCCCTGATGGATTATTGTTTGGAATCAGTGCTGACTTGGCTGCAGTAAGAGTGCACCTACTTGAGACCAAAATAAGCACGACTTGACTGTGATTTACATCCGTACATCTGTCCATCCATTATCCATCACAAGGTAGCCCAGACATCTTTCTGCATGTATAGCGCCTCCTGAGGTAACTTCATCAGACCTGAAGGACTTGACCTAAAACTTAAAAGCAAACACACTCAAGTCTTAAGAGCGGAACTGGTGAAATCTTGAAATAGCAAAGTAAATAACACAAGGATTCTAGGTTGTGTAGCTACACATCGTAGCCTTTTGACCCAACGTTTGGTTTAGAATCAAATTAAAAACTCAGTAGTTATTTTTCTAAACTATTCAGCGCGTTTTGGGGATTAACAGTGAGGACAAAACTTAATATATAGTAGTATCCTAGTATTACCAGTATAGAATCCATCCTAATTGTTTGGTCGGGGCCTATGGACCAGTGTTTTCGGGGGATATTTCAGACTTCTGGACAAAATTCCGGATGTCAGAAAAAAATCAAACTATAGAATAAGAAAAAGCAAAGATTACTTGTAGTCTCTGCCTCCAGATAAAATATTAAAATGAAAACAATGTTGATTTTGTTGGTAGTAATACCGTAATGTCTTTACAATGGCGATGGAATTAATCACTTACTTTATTTTCCTCATTCAATTGGAAAGAATACTTATTTTTCTATGTCAGACGACAATGTCAGACGCACGCCCCTCTACAAACCAATCAATGTCAAGTATAGGTAGATGAAGCCCACGTAAGTGATGACACCTGCACGTACGAATGTCACACAAAAGTCTTTTAAAGGTTCATTGTGTAGTATTTAGTGACATCTCGAGGTGAAGTGTCATGTTGCAGTTGAATACCCCTCACCTCAACCTCCCCTTCCAAACCTGAAATAATTTCAGTTGCCATAAAAACTCAAAGAAAAGCCTGACGACGTGCATAGAGAGGACGAGCTACCAATTTTAATGTAAAGTATGTCAATATAAAGGTCCCATTCTAGGGTAAACAAGACCACAATTCCTACAATATAGATGAAACACACTAGTGAAAACATCATTAGGTATATTTTATGTATAGATCTCTTTCCATTAAATCTTACACACTGGACCTTTAATAACAATATGAAATCAAAACTAATCTACTAGACAGTGTAACAAGAAGTAGCAAAAGTACAAAATACTCGATCCGCTAAGTACTTCAGAGAGTTGACTTAATTGGTTTCAAATGGCTTTAACTTGTTTGGACTGAATGGAGACTTTACTTGGACCAGTCCCATACTTCTATTTAATACTGTGGCTCTGGTTCGAAAGGGTTTTTAAAGTAAAATATGAAATTATCACCCAAACAATTTAACTATGATGCCCTGAATACCCTCAGTGCCTGTTCGGCTTCACTAAAGCCTCTCCGACCTGAACTAAGCTTCTAATCAACCTGTACCACACAACCATGATCTGACATGGTCATCCGATCCAGCTGTTTCTGTAGCTTAACATACATTTGGGCCTGAAATTTGTGTGTAAAATCTCTATCAATGTGAGGTCATGATTCAGACTTTCTTTATGGGCTGGACAGGACAGACAAGTTCATTCCTCCTGCTGGGAAGCACTGGTCGACAATATGCCGCGTCCCAGACATCTGCCCCCGGGGGCCTCATCATATCAGAGCATGAAGGGAAGCGGAGGATGGATGCTTCCTTTACACCAGGTCTAAATCACCCCCCCCCCCCCTCTCTCTCTCTCTCTCTCTCTCCCTGCCTTTGCCCATCTCTCCGCCTGGCTTTCTTTTCCACCTGGAAAAATAGCAGGCACTGAAACGTGATACAGGGTGGCGGGTGGGGGGTCGCGCTGGTCGCTGCGCCGTCCCGCTAATGGAGATGGATGTCGGCTCAGAGTTGTCTCCTGAACATGACAGCGAGAGAGACAGTCGAGGAGGGGGGTGGAGGGGGATCCTTTTCTCCTGCACCTCCTCCTGGGCTGCAGAAATCCTGTAATGAGAGGGGAGGGCTGAGCACTCACGACTTGATTTGAGAGAAGGATGGGGAGACCACAGGATGGAGAGCTTCAGAAATAATGGGACGGCAAAAAAAAAAGACAATGGGAGATAGAAAACAAGGAGGGGCAGAGAGAGAATGAACGGCAGGAGGACAGAATGGAGCAGTGACATGTTGACAGCAGAGAAAGACAGATTGTAAGAGCGCAGGGAGAGGGGGATCGAGCGACTTATGTTATAAATAGAGATATAATGCAAAAAGGAGAAAGGCTCTTGATGAAGACTGGCAGAGATAAATAAACCATAATGGCCAACAAATCACTCCTTTGCTATAATGCATCCAATTGATCTTTCCGTCCTCTGTCCTTTTCCTGGTTTCCAACCTTCTGAGATTTTTTTTCAACTCCAGGATACTGTGGCTGTTCATTTGTACAACTATAAGAGGAACAGTTTTAAAGCTAAAATCAAAACAATATCATTTTTGGATGCACCAGATTATTCCCTAAATAACATCTACATATTATCTTGTACCTTTGACTTAGTTACTTGGTATTTTTATTTTCTAGAAATTCCAACTTTGGCTTGTTCTGTCATAATTTTGACTATACATTGTATATCTGCATTTCCTCCCACTATCTAGAAATGAAGCAAAAGTGTCCTGAAAATAACCTTTGCCATCTTCCAGTGATGAAGCCTGGGTCTGCACAGCAGACATCAGGAGCGACGGCCCACGAGACACCCGCCCAACCAAACGTTTGTCATTCTCAGCTGTCAATCATGACGGGTCACCCTGTGTTTATAGCAGCAAAAAGGTCATAACAACCAAACATACAGGACCATTTGACATACATCAGTATTATAACAACTACCAAAAATCAAGATATTTGACGTGTAATTTGACGTTTTAGTTTGCACCATGTCCCATCCACTGACTGTAGTGCAGCCAGCCACCAGGGGGCGATTCAAATGCTTTGGCCTTACTTTTTGGGAGCCGTCATGTCGTCCATCTTTATATACAGTCTATGTCTGTGTCTGAATTAAAGGGCGGCAGCCTTCGGAGAACGTGGTCTACCTGACCCACAAAGACCATCTCCTCATTAGGCCAAGTAAACTGCGAAGGCCGAAAAGAGATGGCCTGGTCTACTATGGCTTTCTGTGACCAGCTCCACCAGCTGGTCCCACCCTTACTGCTGTTGCCAGGCAACAGAGCTGAAGTTGGACATGTCGAGTAAGTTTTAATGACCCTTGTGGTTTTTTCACCATGTGTGCCATGAGCTGTTTGGTCGAGTTAAGCGTGATACTCTGGATGTGTCATCGCTTGCTGGTGCTATTAACTCGTCATTACGACACTTCACTGAAGTACAATGAATCCTGGGATAGGTTGGGCCGGGAAGAATCCACCCATTGGAGCCTTTGTGTCTCGGGGATGGAAGGACACATTTGTCTGCCTCATTTGAAGCAGCCTTGGAAATTGGACAGCCTTGTCACGCTGCTGTGATGCAATCAGTCTTCAAATGCCGCCTTTGAAGGACGCGGCCCGTGAACTGAGACAGAGTTTGTGATTATGACTCAACATAAGTCATTTTTAATTCCTCTCCGCTCACAAGGGGCAGTGACACCCAAGCTGCAAAATCCAAACTCCTAAACTGCAGTGAGTGAAATGTATAAAGCCTCACAATGCAGGCGGCCTGCGTTGAGTTCACTGACGTCACGTTCACATGTTGTCAGTTTGTTGTCGTTTGAATTTTTCAAGCAGTTATCTCTCTCTACCGTGTGGAGTCAGCAACGGGCAAAGTTGCACAACGCAGCTTTAATGGAAGTGATGGAAAACACTGAGACGCTGGCTGTGAGAAATGAAAACATTAGACCCCTGCACACTCATACAAGGCTATAAATAGACAAACAGATGCCGTCAGATATTTCCCCATTTCATCATTGTTTGTACACGCGTCTGAAACAGCAAACCGGATCAAGCAACTTTACCTTTTCGACGCCCACCTCCTGATGTTACCATACATTTTGATTTGCTGGGATTTAAAAAATCATCCTTGACAGAAGTGGACTTTCATACTGTTTACTCTGCCAGAGCCCTATTGTGTTTGTTCGTGTGTGCGATTGTGCGTGTGTGCGCGTGTGTGTGTGTGTGTGTGTGTGTTTGTATGACTCACTTGATAAATCCTGGAGAAAGAGCTTTGAACAGAAGCGGCACAGATTGTCTGTTTCCTCTACAAAGAAAACGGTCGTCCGCATCGACTTCCTGATTTCAGCGACTGTCAGATTCCTGAAGGTGAAAGCGTTTGACTCTAAACTGGAAGACACACACAGAAAAAATTATGAGTTTTGGCCTTTTCACGCTTGTGCAAGAAACTGCCAACCTGCAGGGAATCATTTAATAGTAAAGGGGAGGGATTTATCGTGAAACAAATAACTCTTCCACTGTTAATTATACAAGATATTCTTCAGCTTTAGTTTTACCTGTATTTTTCCAAAATATATGAACTATGTTTTGATATTTTGATCCTGTATCTTCGTCCTTGTACCATAATTTTGAGTTTCCCTTTCAAACTGTGTGAAACGTGTGTGTCCTCATCTTGAGTATTGCTGGTGATGACTTCCGTCAGATAATAACTTCTGTTTTCACATTTTGAGTTCATCATCCCTAGTTATGTCCACTGACTGTGTTGCCAAATTCCTATAACGATTTGTGTTTGGTTTCCAGTCTGTCTCCCTTATCAACCTTCTACCAGTTAAACCTCTTAAAGATCTCTCGCTATTTCTGGAACCCACAATTCAGAATATTGCACATGCATCTTTATATCACAGGCACTTTACAATATTTTTGCAGACTGCTGTGGTTAAAACCTTAATTTATGGTCTTTTAATCATTATTTACTGGCCTCTGTCCTTCTTATCCTTTTCAGTCTCTTGTTTAATGCTCGTTTTCCAAGCAGGGACGTCCATAAAGAAATGGTTTTCTCCATTTAATGTGGAAAAAATTGACCGACCTATGCAGAGGCCTAATGCTTATTGCACTAAAGCTCTTGTGGCCAAATGGGAGTGAATCCCTGCAGCCAGGTTTCAAACTCTTATGGAAAACGTATCAGTGGAGGTTGTTTTAGCAGCAGGTTAATGTCTAGAGTTCAGTTGTCCATATAATCTTAAAATAATCTTTTTTGTAATTTATGTTAAAACTATGCCATGGCTGAAATGCAAGTTTTTTGAAACACTGTTTAATAAATGCTCAATACATGCTCAGAATCTGAGATTTAGGGCAAAACAACTTAACAAATCTCAACAAAGAAAACAATTTTTTATCATGTATTGTTGTGTATATGGTGCATATTTGGAGGAAAATAGTTATAGTTTGCTTTCTTCTGTGTGGTATTTGGTGCTGTAACAAACCACAAGACATACTTCGTTTAATCCATCCAAAGAGTTCTAGGAAAAACAAATGTAGTTTGGTGGATCAGTATAATACCACCCACTCTTATACAAGAGCTCCCCCCTGTGGAGAAATGTCATAACGCAACCACAGAAGTTCTAAAATCATTTAATGAAGCACAACTACCACTGTGTAGAAATACAATCTGTAAAGTCCTGTATTTAACAGGCATCAAATATATTTAATGTGCCAATATTAATAGTACTCATTATGCAGAATGGCCCCTTTCAGAATAATTTACCAGCTCCAAAATCAAAATGATATACACATCAATATACATTCCAATAACATAATATACAATTTATATACTGCTGGGTAGCTTGTAAAATGTTCTCCACAGGTTCAATACAGTTTTATCTTATTGACATATAATAATAGATCAATATAACGTATATATTTACATTGTTAATGTGAATCAATTAAAGCAATACTCCAAGTGAAATGATAATTGAATAATAAATAACAGTCAGTACTATGTAAGTACTCTGTATTAACATAAATTGTTGGGGTCTTGTTCATGTTTGTCTCTGAGTTCCTGTATGACCCTCCAGCTCTGCTCCAGACTCTCCTTCAGCTTTATCAGATCGCTCCTGATCTCCTCCAGGAGCTCCAGCTTAGACAGTTTCCTATCTATGGACGAGAGCACCTCCTCCTCTCCCACCTCCCTGACCAAGGTGTCCCGCTCCGTGGCAGGTGGGATGGGCTCGGTGGGCTGACATGACCCCATGGTTTGTTCCCACACCATCTCGAAGTACTCGTCTATGAAGGCCTCCAGTTCCTCCAGGCTGCTGTCGCCCCATTGGTCGATCAGCAGCTGCAGGCCTCCTGCCTCCGTGAGCCTCCTGAGGGTCCGCTCTCTCAGGGCAGGAAAGCCAAGAGAATGTACATTTAAGACATTTTCCTCTGTAAGCATCCCGCTCTGAGTTTGACCTAAAATCAAAAGCATAGTTGGATGTGTGGGTGAGTACGGACACACTTGGCTTTCACCGTTCCGTATCAGGCGGCTGTGAGCATCAGCAGCTGGGGAGTAGATGGGCAGATTTACATTTAATCTCTGTTGCCCTGCAGCGGTGCACCTCAGTCCTTTTTGACCAGAGAGCATAGAGACTAAGATGGACATGAATCTGTCTCGGCCCTGGACGGAGGATCCGGTCTGTCCCCTTGCGCCTCCTGCTGGTACTGCCACTATCTGACCCCCGGCATTTGTCCCTTCTGAGCTGTTACCTGGTGCTTGTGTTTTGGGAGTGGCTGATTCAGTCGCTGTGAAGAAAATAATAACACGGTTGTGATGACGCATGTCAGCTATAAACATTCCAGCCTATCCTTTAACATACAGTCTCCACCCTTCCTGAACCTGTTTCTCTTTAAATGAGGGCCACCTCACCTGTAAAGTAGATCCTACTTGATCTATCTTTCACCTGACATGACTTTTTGAATGTACTGTATGCAAATGTTAGCTTAAAGAAAATCATAATCTAATTTTATGAGTCATTGAAAAGAGACATGACCACATGTGTTTTCTGTAAGTTAAGTGTTTAAGGGAACATTAACCAATGTATTATTATTAAGTTTCCCTCAAAACAACAGTGAAATCATTAGTTTGTCTTTTGGTATTCACATTGTATCAGACGTTTCCTGACTTGTCTGTCTTGTGACCTCCTCAAACGAAGTAGCTTGTTCCCTCGACCCCTTGGCAATGATTCAGTTCTTATCAAATTATCCTTTTTCAAACCGCTTGACAAGTGACTATTTGTGTTATCTATCCAGTCCTGGAAAAGTGAGGTTACCTCTGGAAGAGAACGCAAATATTAAAGACCTCTCAGAGAGAGAAATATAAATGTAACAGTGGAACAAAAGGTGTGTTTGTTTCGAGTGTCTGAATTGGCTCATGACATCTCAGATTCTCTTATGACCTTAAGAAACCCCAGCCCTGGAACCGAGGCACTAAAACAAGCAAGCTTTACTTACAGTCACAGGACATCTTTAAATCTTTTTTACTGTGTGGCTCCTGCCCACATGCCGCAGAGACACTTTCCCACATGTGATCACCTCGGTGAAGAGCCGCGCGCCTCTGTTCAGCCAACATCTCCTCCATCAGCTCCATCAGCCCATTAACCTGAGCTCCATCCCCCAGGTCTTTATTATTCAGGACATGATATCTGTTCCCACACTTCTCCACCAGCCCCTGCAGCGGTTCTCCTTCACTCTCGATGCGCTGCTCGATGCTTGTGTCGCCCAGCCAGTCACCGTGGCTGAACAGCACCAGGGCTCTGCACCACATCTGGCCTCCTCCTG
The DNA here is from genome assembly GCF_949316205.1 of Platichthys flesus. Classification (NCBI taxonomy): domain Eukaryota; kingdom Metazoa; phylum Chordata; class Actinopteri; order Pleuronectiformes; family Pleuronectidae; genus Platichthys; species Platichthys flesus. Next base: position 15,061,574 of record NC_084960.1, on the reverse strand, counting down.
CCTCCAGCTGTTTCTCCAAGTCCTCCCTGTGGGCATCTGTGAAGGAGCAGCTCGCGTTAGCCACCAGCAGGATAGCGCAGGATGAAGGAGCCCCGAGGAGGTCAGAGGTCACAGAGAAGCCACCTGGTGTGTCAAGCACCGTGACCATCTTGCCACTGACTTCTCCGTGTTGTTCAGTGTAGGAAGTGGTTTGTGCGTCCGTGTGGAAGCACTCTCTGCTCAGGATTGTGTTTCCGCAGGAGCTCTTGCCGGTTTTCTTGCCACCCAAGAGAACCATCCTCATTTGTGGGAGAGGGTTGAGCTTTCCTGTTGGAAAGAAGTTTTAAAGAAACATGCCAAACAAACTCTTTGGGGTTGAATTGCATCCAAAAATCCAATATGCCAAAGAACATGTCAACAGCTAAATAGAATATTGTCTATTAAATAAGAGAAACTGACATGCTGACTCTGTTTATCACTTTTAAATGTAGTTAACTCACCCAGCTGAGATTTCGCCATCTGCCTGTGTTTCTCCTTCATCATTAGTCTCTCCTGGGCTCTCTCATTCTCCCCTCTCATCTTCACCTCCATCTGTTCCATCAAGTTCCTCTCTATTTCATAATACTGCTCGCCCCCAGCAAGCAACAACTCAATCTTCCCAATCAGCTCTCTGACTTGAAATCCATCTCCTGTGGTTTTATTGTTCAGAACGTGATACCTGTTGCCGCATCTTTCCACGAGCCACCGCAAAGGCTCCCCCTCGCTCTCGAGGTAGTGCTCAGTGGTCGTGCCCCCAAGCCAGTCCGCGAAACTAAGCAGCAGGACGACACGACTCCAGATGTGCTCGCTGATCAGCTGGAGGTGCTCCTGCGCCGCTCTCCTGTAGGTTTCCGTGAAGGCCCTGTCCACGCGTACCACCAGCAGGAAGACTTGGGGCCCGGGAGGACACAGAGACGGACTCAGCACCAGCTCCCTCAGGTCAAAGATGGTGCTCTCGTTACAGAAGTAGTTCATCCACCAGCCCGGCGTGTCCACCACGGTCACATGTCTCCCGAACACCACTCCCTTATCAACCACACACTGAGCTGTTCTCCTGAGTGGCTGAGTGCTGTCCCTGCCCAGGATAGTGTTAAGTGCTGAAGTCTTCCCAGAACCCTTTGCTCCCACCAGCACAATCCGGATGTCAGTGATGGGTCGCAGCCTCTCTGAAAGGATGAAAGTGGACATGCAGATTCGGAAGCAGCTGGTGTTCATTCTGACTTATATTCAATATATTTTCTTCATAGCATGTAGATTGGATGATTGCGGGTTAAGAAACCACGAGCTGCAGGGGTGTCAGGGAGGATTTCACACTTTCAGAAAGATTTAAAGAGTGAGAATAATTTATCTATTTGGTCAAAATGAAGCTGGAGCCACAGCGTGTTAGCTGGGGCCGCAGCGTGTTAGCTGGGGGCCCAGCGTGTTAAATGGGTCTGCAGCGTGTTAGCTAGGGCCACAGCGTGTTAGCTAGGGCCACAGCGTGTTAGCTGGGGGCCCAGTGTGTTAAATTGGGCTGCAGCGTGTCAGCTAGGGCCACAGCGTGTAAGCTGGGGGCCCAGTGTGTTAAATGGGGCCGCAGCGGGTTAGCTGGGGCCTCTTTCAAAGCCCTGTGCTTTTAAAAATGACGGAATGTTTTAAAGTTCATACCTTCTGGAACATAGAGATATGGTGACAGGTACCATAGCCAAGGTATCGGAAAACATAACAAATATTTTAACTATATTTATCTAGATTTGTTTTTACTTTCATATTCGGAGAATATAGTAATAAAATACTTAAACAATAGATATATGATAGAAATAAAATTAAATAAATTTGAAATAACCAACTAGTCATGCTAATTTTCTGCTCTACCTGCAAATGAAAAACTAAAGGGGACACACAGACACTCACACACACACACACCTTTGAATCTCACCTTGCATGAGAGATCTATGTTCTTTAACCCTCATCGACCTCCTCTGAGCTCTCTCCTCCACTCTTCTCTTCTCTTCTTCAGTCGCCTGTAAAATGTTCTCCTGCATTTCAAACTCCCTGTTTCCATTTCCTCTGACAAGTTTCTGTATTTCCTCCAGCAGCTCTGTGACCTCAGTGTTATTACTCAGGTAAACACTGTGACTCCTCTGACCGCACCTCTCACTGAGCCAGCGGAGAGCCTCTGTTTGTGCACGCTCCTCTGTTTCAGAGGGTTTCATCCTGTCAGTGCAGGTGAAGACAACCATGCAGTGACTCCACACCCTCTCACCCAGCAGGGCCACATGCTCCTCCACCGCCCGCCGTCGCCTCTCTGTGAAGGCCGAGCTCGCCTTGATGGTGATTAGAAATACATGCGGGCCTGGTGAGCACAGAGACACGCTGCTTATAATCTCCCTCTTCACCAGCTCAGATGTGTCCTGAGCACTGAAGTCGCACCACCAGCCGGGGGTGTCCACCACTGTGAGCCACCGTCCGGCCACCATGCCCAGCCTCCGGGAGCAGGTGGTCCTCTCTTTGGTGACAAACTCCTCTTTTCCGAGAAGGAAGTTCCCTACAGAGCTTTTTCCAGAGTTTCTGCCACCAAGAAGGACGATCTTTAACTGTGATGTATAACATCCATCCCCTAAAAAAAAGGAAAAAGACATTAATAAACAAGGAGGAAAAGAAGAAACCGCACTGCCTAAAATCCAATGGCTTGTATCGAGGCATTGATAAATTCTCATTCACATCAGCTTCTGAAATGTGAATATTTGACCTCTTTAAGTTTAAATATCAACATTCAAAACTGTAACTAAATTACTTAAATGTAAATACAGTATTTGCTGTGTTCTTTTATGTCTTTATCAACTAATTGAGAAAATAATCTAATTGAATAATCTCTTGATTCTATTTTTTGAAAAGTGGCATTAGCTTCAGTACTATTCATTGTGTATTAAATAATGTCTTCAGCAGTTGTATATATGCTAATAGGCAACTGGATATTCAAGTATTTCTTGAACACGTTTCACCTCTCATCTCTGGAATGAGACATGAGGAAGCTCGGCTGTCATTGGGCTTAACTCCTGATATCATATAATGCTCTGTCCATTGTAAAACAATATTTAAAAAAAACTATTATGATGTAGTGTCAGGATAATCACAATCAACTATATAAGTTGCAAATCAATACATAATATATAGTGCTGTTATTGTAGATCAGGAAATAAAACTTACATGCTGACAGCTCACTGGTTGCCATCTCACATTCTGATTAGTCTATGAGAAGTTTGGTTATTATTCACTCGTGTAGCGTCCGTGTTCCCTTTTCCTTTGTGAGCAAAACTGAGCTGCTTCGGCAAGAGTGGAAGCCAAAGTTTGAGTTTTATGGGTTTATGAGTCTAAAGGTTGTTTGAAATGAGTAATCAGGCACATGCAGTGGACTCGGAAGAACCACACCTCTCAGCAGCAAGTCGATAGTCCACTCTGAAGAGAAACGTAAAGAGCAGCATTTATCATTTACAACCCATTGTCAGAGAGAGAGTTTAATTTCTAAAGTGTACAATTTATTTTCCTCTGGGCTGCAACTGGTTATCTGACATTGGACGAGAGGTCCCTGGACATGTCTCCAGAGTGTCTGAGGGCCACAAGGGAAAATAATCACACTATGATAACTAAGAGCAGGGGCTAAAGGCCAACAGGTTTTGTGAATAGCAAAAATTGAGCTTTTGAACCGGAGTTCACTATCAGGATCTAGCCCAGGTTCTGAAGGGTAAGTGTGCACATGCGTCAGGGTTCTTGGAAAGAAGAAGGTGTGAGTTCTCTCACATGAAAGAGTCAATGATCAACACAGACACAAGATTTGATTGTCTGATCTGACCTTTATATGATGACACATATTACCCATGCATGCAAAGATAATTTATGAAAGCATGCCATCAACACAATAGATGTCTGTGTGCATGGCAGAGCAATAAAGTAGATTTGCAGTATGGACAATATGCCAAAATTATAAATTGTGACCATTAAGGAGGGATCTGATCATGGAGGAAGACAGCAGGGGGTGGCTCCGACAGAAGGGGGTCAAGAGAGAGAAAAGCAGAGGGCCTTTAACAGTGCCCAGGGGTACTCCATTTTTCACTACAGAAAATTATTGATGTAGCATTATTGAAGGTAACACAATAAGTCCTTTCAGTGGAGTGAAACTTCAAGCACACATGAGCCCGGCCAGTGACGTTAATTGGTTTTCCAATTGGTCTCATTTGGCAGCGATCTATGGAATACAAAGCTACACTCATGTGAGAGAAGCACAGAGGTGGAATCTGAAAGTTGACTTAAAAGGTTTAAAGAGAAAACTGTTATATTAGATGCTGGTTGAAAGCTGCTGAAATTCACCTCACTCTCGCACTCCAAAGAATGGAGGGTTAAAGTCAGGTCATGCAATTACAGTTAAATAACCACGGCCAATTTAAAGGTGGGCTGGAAAATTTAGGATGTAAATGATAAATAACCAATATTTAGGATTGCAGGTCTTTAAGCCGGTGATCTTCGTTAAGCAGCTGGGTTGAAGGGACTGGTTTTAGTTTTAGAGAATGGAGTTGACAGTACGTGATATAAATTCACTGTTGGCCCGTAGCACCACAGGTTCCTGAATATTGTTGTCTTTCTTCTCTGGTATCTTCTACACGTACGGCTCCTCTTTTCATCATCCTGAGATATAAGGTTTTATTTTAGATTTATTTTATGTTTGATTATTTCTTTATATTTTACTTCCTTGACGTGTTATCAACGTTATTAACACGCTCAAACATGTTCCTGCGGTATTCTAACATGGTCTCACTCAGACAATTGTGTTCGGCTTCTAGAGGCCCTCCGGAAAATGTCAGGAACATATCTGGAGTACTAACATTTAAAAGGCATAAATCTAATAAGATTCAGAACGAAAAACTCGAGAAAATGTCCCCTATAGACATTGCGTTTCATCCTGGACTACCTTGCGAGCCACACAACATGGAAGCTGTGAGTGTGGACACTCAGTAAATATAAATGGTGTGGTAACAAAGTTGTGTTTATATCACACGCAGTCTTCAACTTGACGTGACCCAATGAATCACCACGGATCCTCCTCCGGAGATCAGATGAGGTGTCCACTGGAAAACACGTTTGTCAACTCAATCTGGAGGAGGCGTGGATCTGAAATATCGGTTAGTGTCGGTGTGACTGAAGAAGTCAGCTGCTTTAAGGGGAGGGGTGTGTCTCCTCTCCTTTACTAACCACGCCCAGCTCTCCGGCTCAGCTTTACAAAACGCAGCGAACGCACCGAACCTGACCGATCTCCGCACTGGTGACTGAGCCGCCTGAACAGAAACGATGGCGTTGACGATACGAGTTGAATACTGGTTCGTATGACTTGTGTTTTACATATTTCCCTTCTGCTGACTCGTGTCTCATGTTTACAGACGGCTCAAGGCTGGAGATTAGCCCCGGCTAGCAGCGTTAGCGCGCAGCTAAGTTTAGCTTTAGCGGCTAACTGTCGCGATAACCGCAGCAGAACGGCGAGCTTTCACCTGATATTTCAGAGTACAGTGATTTGGATCTGTGAGACACACAGTGTTCTACTACAAGACTTTTGTCAGCTGTGTGGACGACGCTCCCGGAATGTGTCCCAGCTTGGGTTCGAGTGTCACCTCGCTGTTTATCTCAGCAGCTCAGGAAATAAAGAATAGAAGCTACGAGCCCTGGTGTTGATGAGGCAGTCATCAACACCATGGATTTTATAGCTGTCTGCCTGTCACTCTTCTTTAACTCTCCTCTTCCTCTTCAGTCTGCCTGACACTCTTCTTTAACTCTCCTCTTCCTCTTCAGTCTGCCTGACACTCTTCTTTAACTCTCCTCTTCCTCTTCAGTCTGTCTGACACTCTTCTTTAACTCTCCTCTTCCTCTTCAGGTCGTCTGACACTCTTCTCCTCTCCCTCTGTTCTCCTCTCTCCCAACAGGGATACGAGGCCAACCGAAATGGAACTAAGCTTATTTTAACGAAGCGATCGCATCATATTAATGACATTGGCTCAATTTATCATATGAACAAACCTTTTGCATATTCAAATTCTTCAAACCATTAGTGCATGATTCCATCGCACAGGTAAATGACCAGGATCCCATTTGGGCTGACAGTCACACACTAGTGTCAATATCCAATGAAGCAACAGACAGATATTAATCAGCACTTTACACTTTCATAACCTTATCCCTTCCACTGTTGGTCTTGTGACTTGATCTGACTCACGGAGCTATAATCACATGTGCAGGCGTGACCTGGTGTTTTCATAAATGTTTTAAAAAAATGCTAGACACTTTGGTTAGCGACTATGTGCTGCTAACTGCTTTTTAAAACCTTTTTTTCTTTAGTGGCTCATGAGGGTACGAACCCCGCTATAAGGATCTCGCCGCGGTTGTCAAGGCTGAGTTTCCTGATGCGGATGTGTCGAGCTTCGTGGGAAGAAGGGGTAAGTGTCATGTGACTTGAAAGGGCAAGCAATCCACTGGAATGCAAGATTTGTTTAGTATGTCCTGACTTTTATGTGAAGGCATGTACTGCTCGTGCCACGACAACTCCGAAGATCTGGCAACTGATGGAATCTCCTTTTTGTCTTTTTTTTCTCAGGCAGCTTTGAGATCGTGGTCAATGGGCAGCTAATCTTCTCCAAAATTGAGACCAGTGGCTTCCCGTATGAGGATGATGTGAGTAACGCAATCACACCGACTTCTCAGAAAATATGAATCACAGCAATAAGAAACTATTGATTTATTTATTTGTATTTTTTTCTCTCTCTTTTCCACAGGTCATGGGTGTGATCCAGAATGCCCATGACGGCAAACCTATTCAGAAGATCACCAAGAGCCGCCCACCATGTGTCATCATGTAAAACCTCCCTCTGCAGCACAGAGACAGGCCAGTGCCACTGCAAACTGCCAATACCACCTCTGGCTTAAAACTCCACAGAAATGCACTATTGCTGCTGGCTACATTCTCTGATGCTGATCAGCGAACTCTGATCTGACTTTTTTCTCCCCTCTCTGTTCCCGTTGCTGTGCTCCAGGCTGTTAATGATTACCATGGCCTCACCTATTAAGGGTTATGGTTTGATGAACCCATTCCTGGTAGTGCTTTCTTTTATAGGAACAGAGACAGGGAGATGAAGAGTTGGAGGGAGCTCACATTTATTTGACCACAGCCTTATTGCCTAATATACTTAAACTGCCTATTCTTTTATTTCTATTTTTATTTTTTCTGAAGTCTTCATGATCTCACATGCAAGTAACCATTTTCAGTGAATAGAAGTAAAGTACAAAGTAGCTGCACTTAATATTTAACCATAAAGGGAGACAGTCCTCATCGAGTGATGAAGTGAATGAGAGTTGAAAATGATTTCAGATCAGTTTACTGTACAGGTTGTGAATAGAAAAGCAACGTCAATTTGATGGGAAACAGCAAAGTTAAGCTTACAGGATTTTTTTATCTTAATAAATTGGACGATCAGACATTCCAATCCTCACCTGTATAGCTGCCACTGGTTGGCTTTTTTTTTTTTTTTTTTTTTAAGTTAAGCTCCTGTTTATTGATCTTGGTCAGGTAATCAAGCAATCATCTGCAGTGCTTCTGAAGACCACCACCCACTGGTCTGTCAGATCATACTGAGATGTCTGCTGGTTTCCACAAATCTTCCTCCTCTGTTAACTATGATCATCAAACTGTACAATTTCAATAAAGGTAATGGTTGTTTCTCTATCTAGTTGTTTTGTCTCTTTTTCATGATGTCTCCATGTATTACCCAAAGACTTATAGTGTCCTAAGGGACATTCCTATCTGTTTGAGTGGTGATGTTTTGCTGTTCCTCTGGGGGGCATCAGTTGTTTCCTAATGAGTCTCTTGGTAATGTTGGCCAGCAACTGCCAATTAATCCAGGAACATGTTGAAATTTTTGTTTTTGGAAACCACCTTATTTTTTTTAAACAACAATATAGATGTTATTGTAAATCATGCTGAGCTTTGATGTGATCAGGAGACACCACTGCAGTTAGTCAGGCAGTATGTTGCTTACCACATTGTTTACACTAAGGGGCGCCAAATTCAACGGAGACTCCCGTCTTCTGTATATTGCCGAACTCCAGGGGGGCTAGTCAGTAGCACACACGCTAGCGCGCTGATGTCAAGTAGAGATAAGTGTGCACTGGTCTGGGGGGAAGGCTACCACAACCCTTGAGGCTGCTTTTGCATAAATGTTAGTTATAGCATGTCATTACTGTTCAAATAGCAAGAACGTGACAAATTTGTCCTTTAGCCAGAAGATAACTTGATGTTATCTCCACAGAGGACATGGTAAAAGATAATTTTAGCTTATCTGTATATCTAGACACATTGACACAAAGACCACTGAGTACAGTAGATTTCTGAAGTGGTTAAAAAAGAGAGAATCTGTAATCTCAGCTCACATCTCAAATGACACTTTACTGATAAATTTACACATGCATACATATAGTCTATCAGAAGAGAAATGTTTGCACTGTGGCTTTAGTTGTAATATAAGTTCAAATTAACGTTCCATTTTGCTGATATGACCTGAAGTGGATACTACTTGTTGGTGGATGGCCTGTTGTATTGTAGGTGGGTCTTTGGTGCTGCCTCTGGCTCTTAGTGATAAAGCAGCCTGCTTGTTGGAACCCTGATAGAGCTCATCAAGTTACCCCTCCTCCAGTAAGAGGTTCGAAAACCTTCTTTGCCTTTTAAAAGGTGTTTAAGTCTGACCTTCCAGATTTATATTTAAATAGAGAGACCACATGATTGACCATGATGATTTAGCTGCATGTAAATTAGATGGATTAATTTATTTATTTTAGTGGGAGATTAATAAAGTAGTTTGTCACAGCAGCAGGTGTTAAAAACAAAACCTAATTTTAAAAATATTTAAACTCGACTGGCGATTATGTCCAACCGTCCCCTTATGTAACCTCATTTAAATTCCCAATATCCATCATTTGTATTTGTATCTTTATCAAATTATACACACTCATAAATTGTAGTCCACTAAATATGATTTTCAAGTATTTACGTTTACAGTGAAGAGGAATTATTCATTTTCCCTGGTCCAGTGTTCACAGGCCTGGGCAGTTCATCCTGTGGCGCTCCCTGACACAGTGAGGTCGAATGTACTCTGTGAGTGAAGCTGCTCTTTATTTTGTTAAACGTAAGGAGGTTAATACTGAAACAAACAAATATTCTGGATTTAATATCTGTAACTAGTTAAGCCATTCTGATATCACAGTCTCCTTTTCTAAAATCTGCTCTGATTTAATGTTATAAGTATTAGATCATCCGGTGATTGGGTCAATCGTAATTAGATGCACTGAGGCCATGTGAATTAGGTGGTTTGTGATTGGTCGGCTGTCATTTAAAATGCCTCTGCAGCACTATCAACCACAGAGGCCAACAGTTCACGTTGCATTGTAACCAGTGAGATTTTCTCCTCAATTGCTATTTATCTTATTCTTGCTGCTCTTTCTAGGTGCACCTGTCTGCTGCTCCACATACAGCTGGTTTTATGTTATATGCTTCCATACCTGGTCACTTTCAGGCACTTAATTCATGAACAGCTTTGTCAATTTAAAGATTTGTTTTAAGTGGCCTTATGTAACACCATCTGGATGTGTTTCTTCAGCCCATTCCACTATGTTTTTTTTGTTCCTTTATATCCCTCATATAATGTGTTTTTACTAAAGATTACGCAGAAGCTATGGAGACTGGGAGTGTCAGTACACTGTATGCTGAGACACATGGACACAGCAGATAGCTTCCACTCCTGGTGATAACAGTGGTGTGCCAGTGTTTTTAACTGGGGCCCGATGTCTCTCAGAGTCGGGTGTGTGTATGTATTTAGTATGCGGACAATTAGGGTTAACTATTTGGGGTTGTTTTTAAATATCTACATTTTCCATAAAGTTTTGTAAAAATCATTCAGTTTGAGCCTCCTTCAGGATAAGGACTAATGGAGTTGATAAACTCGTTTCCACCAGAATCAGCTCCAGGTCAAGGTTTGTGAGAAATACAGGTCTTACATGTTAGTGTGAAACCAACGACTTTCCCATGAGCCCCAGCTGCACATGGATTTAACTCAGAGGAATGCTTTGTCTATATACAACTTTACTGGGCTGCAACCATGACTGGAACATTTCTTTTTTTCTATCGTTAACATCTATGAAAGGATGTTTATTCATGCTTATATTTATATCTATTGCATTTCAAGCTATGGCACCTAGTAGATTGCAATCCCCTGCAAAGGCCCAACGGTCCCCTTAAACCAAACTACACACACTCATAGATATCAGTCCCCTTATTCCCTCATTATTACCCATAAATTATTTCCTTAGAAATAGCTGAGAATGTATAAAAAAAACTAAATTTAAAGATAGTGAAAAATCCAGGTTCTGTCCCTTCGGCCGAATCTACGGTAAAATTGAATGAGCTCTTTCTCTGCCTATGTCCCATCCTTCCTCTAAGTTCCATGGAAATCTGTTGAGTAGATTTTCCTGCTGACGAACAAACAAACAAGCGAATGAAAAGAAACAAAAACAGTAGCCTGTGGGGATTAGCCTTGGCAGATTATAACTATAGTTTAACAGCAAAACCTTTTCAAGTTTAATTCCCCCACTTAGCATTTATAAGTACAATAAAACAATTAATAATGATTTCTAATGGTTCATGTTTATTATACACTTTAATGAACGGTTTGTTACACAATGGGTAAATGTGTAACATATATTCATTTTATTTAATATTCCCCACTTCTTCACCCTGTAAACTGTTGCTTCTTTTGGACCTTGATCTGCCTAGGTTAGATGTTATACATATATTCATATTATTTACTTTAATATTCCACACTCCTTCACCCTGTAAAGTCCTGCTTCACTTGACTATATTATATAATATGATGTTATGTTATATGTTATGTTACATAGTATGTTATTTTTCTACCCTCTGAACAGTCACCATGTACATTCTGCTCCCCCACTCGTACAAATATACTTACTTCACATATATTAATTTATTTAATATTCCCCACTTCTTCACCCTGTAAACTGCTGCTTCATTTGACTTTGATTTGACCATGTTATATGTTATACATATATCCATATTATTTAATTTAATATTCCCCCATCCTTCACCCTGTAAACTGCTGGATCACTTGACTATGTTATATCTTACGATGTTATGTTATATGTTATGTTACATAGTATGTTCTTTTTCTATTTTGTAAAGTCGTCTACTGCGTAGATGTTGCCTGCCATGTCACAAGAATTTCACTGCTCCGATGAAGCTGTCATTGGTGCATGTGACAATAAACTTTGATTTGATTTGATTTGATTTAAGGTTCCTATACCGCTGGTAGAGAACACTTAAAATAAATAAATAAATAAAAAAGGGTAAGTGTTTAAATTTCATAAATAAAATCATGGAAATTCATGAATTTCAGTTGGTAAAGTAGCTTTGAATGTGGCAGATGAAAACACTGCGTCTGTATTTTTGAGCAGCTTTCGCCGTCGAGGGACATCTCTGCATTTTTCCTGTAATCACTGTCACTCATCACTCATCGTCATCCGCTTATCCGGGGTCGGGTCGCGGGGGGAGCAGCTCAAGCAGGGGGCCCCAGACTTCCCTTTCCCGGGCCACATTGACCAGCTCTGACGGGGGGATCCCGAGGCGTTCCCAGGCCAGTGTTGAGATATAATCTCTCCACCTAGTCCTGGGTCTTCCCCGAGGTCTCCTCCCCACTGGACGTGCCTGAAAAACCTCCCAAGGGAGGCGCCCAGTGGGCATCCTTACCAGATGCCCGAACCACCTCAGCTGACTCCTTTCTAAGTAAAGGAGCAGCGGCTCTAATCCGAGTTCCTCACGGATGACTGAGCTTCTCACCCTATCCCTAAGGGAGACGCCAGCCACCCTTCTGAGAAAACTCATCTCGGCCGCTTGTACCCGCGATCTCGTCCTTTCGGTCATCACCCAGCCCTCATGACCATAGGTGAGGATAGGAACGAAGATCGACCGGTAGATCGAGAGCTTTGCCTTGCGGCTCAGCTCTCTTTTCGTTACAACGGTGCGGTAAAGCGAACGCAATACCGCCCCCGCTGCTCCGATTCTCCGGCCAATCTCACGCTCCATAGTACCCTCATTCGCGAACAAGACCCCGAGGTACTTGAACTCCTTCACTTGGGCTAAGGACTCATTTCCTACCCGGAGTAAGCAATCCATCGGTTTCCTGCTAAGAGTCATGGCCTCAGATTTAGCGGTGCTGATCCTCATCCCAGCCGCTTCACACTCGGCCGCCAGCCGATCCTGTCGGTGCCCTGCAACCGAGTCCGGAGACCTCCAGGATATCATATCCCGGAAGGCCTCCTTCTTCAATCGGATGGCTTCCCTGACCACCGGTGTCCACCACGGTGTCCGAGGGTTACCGCCCCTTGAGGAGCCTAAGACCCTGAGGCCACAGCTAGCCACCGCAGCTTCAGCAATGGAGGCTTTGAACACCGCCCACTCCGGCTCAATGCCCCCAACCTCCACAGGAATGCCAGAAAAACTCCGCCGGAGGTGTGAGTTGAAGATACCTAGGACGGGGGCCTCCTCCAGACGTTCCCAGTTCACCCGCACTACTCGTTTGGGCTTACCAGGTCTATCCGGAAATTTCCCCCATTCCCTGATCCAACTCACAACCAGATGGTGGTCGGTTGACAGTTCCGCCCCTCTCTTTACCCGAGTGTCCAAAACATGTGGCCTCAGATCAGATGACACAATCACAAAATCAATCATTGATCTTCGGCCTAGGGTACTCTGGTACCAGGTACACTTATGAGCACCCTTATGTTCGAACATGGTGTTTGTTATGGATAATCCATGACTAGCACAGAAGTCCAATAACAAACGACCGCTCGGGTTTAGATCAGGGAGGCCGTTCCTCCCCACCACGCCTCTCCAGGTGTCTCCATCGTTGCCCACGTGGGCGTTGAAGTCACCCAGCAGAACTACGGAGTCCCCTACTGGAGCCCCATACAGGACTCCATTCAGGGTCTCCAAGAAGGCAGAGTACTCTGAGCTGCTGTTAGGTGCATACGCACAAACAACAGTCAGAGTTTTCCCCCCTACAACCCTTAGGCGCAGGGAGGCGACCCTCTCGTCTACCGGGGTAAACTCCAACACCGCGGCGCTCAGCCGGGGATTTATGAGTATCCCCACACCCGCCCGGCGCCTCGCTCCCTCGGCAACTCCGGAGAAGAATAGAGTCCAACCCTTATCCAGGAGTACGGTACCAGAGCTTAGACTGTGCGTGGAGGTAAGCCCCACCAGATCTAACCTGACCTTCGCTGCCACCCATGTGGCTGCGCACCCGACCCTAACGGGTCTTCCCACAGGTGGTGGGCCCATGGGATGAAGAGAGGGGGGGTGCCACGTAGTTTGTTCGGGTTATGCCCGACCGGGCTCCGTGGCAAACCCGGCCACCAGGCGCTCGCCATCGAGCCCTCCGTCTGGGCCTAGCTCCAGACGGGGGCCCCGGGCTTCCTCCGGGCCGGGTCACATCTCCTCTTTTTTCGTTATTCATTGAGGTTTTTTGAACCATTCTTAGTCTGGCCCCTCACCTGAGACCACTCTGCCATGAGAGACTCTACCAGGAGCACAAGGCTCCAGACAACACAGCCCTCAGGTTCATAGGGACACGCAAACCTCTCCACCACGATAAGGTGACGGTTCCAGGAGAGGTAATCACTGTGTCATTTCTTAATGTGTGAAGACTAAGGAACATTCCCTTACAAGCCATGACATTCCATTACATAGCCTATTGCTTCCTTTAGGTCCTCTCTGGCTCTGTTGGGACTGAAACTGAACTCTTATATACATATACATATCCATGGAACACAAGCGTTGCACAGATTTAAACACAATGCTGTAACGTGTGTAACAAATGTGTATATGCCCTCAATAGGGGCCTAATTTGTAATGCCCCACTCATTCATATGGCCTTTTAGCTGTTGAAATCAATTATCAACAATAATGTGTTTGACGGGAGAGGCTAAATGGAGGCTTTTGTCTGCGATTAGAGTCCATTAGACTTCATTCTACACAAACTGACACACAATTTATTATCTTGTGTGAAAGAAGATGATTATCGTGTGTGCACAAGATCTGCATCGTGAAGACATGACGCTTTGAGGACATCACTAAGTTGCGTTTATGGCTTTTAAGCTGTTTTTTCCTCAAGTATGATGATTGAAACATAGTCCTTCCGTCAGCTGAGCCAGTTTTCCTTCAGTATGCGCAGCAATTGATTCCTGGCAATCCTGTGTCTCTGTGCAAGAGCAACAACAATTTCATCGTTGGACATTGTGTTAATTCTTCTGACCTCATGACTTGAGAGCAAATCGGAGTGGATTTCACGTTTAATAAAATTATCAATAGTCTCTAACTGGAAGTCCAGGACATACCTCCACCAAGGCCCAACAGTCCCCTTATGAAACCACATTTACGTTCAATAGATCCAGATTTTAATTTGATGTGGATTTGGATCTGCAACAAACTGAACACACTCATAAATATCAGTTTTCCAAACATACATAATTCATAAAAAAATATTCCTATAAATAAACTATAAACAAGGCAGAGCAAACATGTAGATGCCCTACTGATAACACATATGAATGAAGACTATCAGGAAGATCAACATAGTAAAAAATAAACACAGTGAGATGGGCTAAACCTGAGAACATGCTATGTCGAGTTTGCTGGATTCAATCTCTTCAATTTCTGTTGTTTCATAACTCGTTCAATCTTAAAATAAATGTTGTGTAATTGTTACATAATGTAGTGAAGGGCAAATCTTAATCATCCAGCTGCAAGGGAATGAATAGAGCTCCTCACTGACTTCTCAGTACCTTCCTCCAAGAAGGTTATGTTTTCACCCCCTCTTTGTCTGTCTGCTTGCTTGCTTGTTTGACAGCAGTATTACACAAAGAAGTGTTTCATTAAATATGGTGGAATATTGGGCCATGGACCAAGAAATACATTTATTTTGGGGCAGATCTCTGCAATTTGGTGCAACTTAATTGAATATGAAAGGATTGTGGAGCCTGGTGGAGGGAAGAGCTCTACTGAGTGCCATTCTAGTTTAAAGTCTGTCCATGTTAGTCCTTAAAACAGATTGTGGATCAAATGTGTGTATGTAACATTGATTGTTTTCCTCCTTCACCAGTCTGACCTGCGCTCTCATCAGTATGGGGTTGAGCCACCAATACCCTGCTCCACTCAGCTGGAGCATGTCTTAGCCTTTCACATCTACCAGAGACATCCACGTGAGCTTCAGACCTAAAGTCTCAGAAAAATATTAATGTGTTTATCACTTCACTATCCTCTAAATGACCAGGGGCAGAGGAACCACCACACGGTCATCATGAGGGAATCCCCAGTGCGTAAACAAGATGATGTCGTAAGATGCCCTCCTCCTGACACTGGACAATGGCCCCAACTCTACCCTCTTGGCCCCCTGTGTGCCCCTCACACAGGTTGAGGCTCAGGCTGCTGGTCCCTACAGCTTCTCCGTACGTCAGTGTCCACGTACGGACCTGGTTGATGCTGCGAGGGCGGAGGAGAAAAACTAGGGCTGGGATATCCCTGTCTCAAGGTGTCACTGGCTGATAGGCAATTTTGTCTGTCACTCAGGTCTTATCGCCACCAAACCCTGTGAGGTTGCTGGGCAACCAGAGGTAGAGGGGTACAGCGCTTCTTAGGGTCAACGTAATTTCCTGTGGGTGTTCCTGCTCTTCTCGTTCTCTCGCAGCGCTCATCTTTTTTACTTTATCAGCAGGCTCGTCCAGGCAGAGATCGTCCCGTTTCCAGTGCTAAAGACCAGGTGGGGTACCTGTACGCAGGTAAGGGTGTGACCTTCTGCACACACAATTTATAGCACCTACAGGAACTGAGGTCAGAGGTCAAACTGGATGGATATCTTAGCATTATGTTATAACATTTAATGTGCTTGCCCTGATAAGAGTGGGAGTTCAGTCTGAACTAATTATTGAGCTAAAGTTGTTTTAGAGCAATGAAAGTTTATCTTTACTTGAAAGAAAATCTTAGCTTCTGACATTCTTAATTGTTTGATCAAAGTCATGTCGGATTCTCCTCATTAGAAAATTACAGCAAGTGAAGATTCTCTGTCATTCAGATCATGGTATATCCAAGTGCTAAAAACAGGACTGGAAACTGGACTTGGTTAAGTTCCCTGAAAGAAACACACTTGGATACAGCAAGTGATGTTTCCTTATAATGTGTTTGATTTTTTTTAAATGTTCTCCTCTTAATTTCAGTTTTTGGCCTACCTTAGAGTTACAGGGTGAAGAATTATTACCTCGCAACAAAATATCATCCGAATATTCCTCAGTTGAATTTATTAAAATGCACTGGCCGTATTTATAAATTGTTCAAGGCATTATTATCAATCAATCCTTGTCGGTTTTTGTGCAGTTTTAAAGTGAACATGTAACTGTAAGTCTTTTTTCAGCTTAACCGTTCTTATTTAAAAGTAATTGATTGACCATTTGTTTGATAAATTGATATGAAAGAGATGAAAAAACATATAATGACACATCTTTTTCATATCAATTCATATTTCTGTATCATGGTGTAGTCTGCAGTAGTTGAATAATGTTTTAAGTTGTGCTCCGTCCTGCTGGGAACCGAGGTGTCTGCCTGACGAAGGGTGTAACCCCGAGATAAGGCTCTTGTACGTCTTGAATTTAAACTATAACGTAGTCCACCTTCTCAACGGCTGACTGATTATCTGTCCTGGGCCATGGCCGCTCTGCGCCTGTCTGGCGGTAGATGGCGGACTCTCTGTAGCGGCCGGAAAACCTGTCGTTCAATAGAGCAAAAACTCAAACAAGATGGCGTTTCGAAAATTGTAGGATTTCTGGTAAAGTTTGTCAAAGTCCAGAATTCTTACCAGAACTTGTTCAAAATTCCATACAAATGATCCGAAGTTAGTTAGTTAGTTAGTCAGCAGTTATTTCCAAATAATTGAAAAAAATTAAAAACATTGACATATGTGCCATTATTATTTTATTGCTTATGTTCCCTGGTTCTTTTTCTGTCCCAGGTAATGCACAAAGGGAGCTGAAGAAATCTTAGAAACATCGATGGATAACCATTTCAGTATGGAGGAGGTTTGTCTTTTGTCCTTTTTTCTCTAATTCTGAGAGGCAACTGTCCTTCAGCCCATTGCCGATTCAAACAGAATGCTGGTCAATATCTGCTGTCAAATGTAATGTAAATATATGGAAAGTTGACGGACACTGTGGAATTTGACATGTTTCGTAAATCTTGCAGCAAAACCTTTCTTTTCATTGTTCCATTTTCATTCAACGTCCACCCTATGTTTTTTTCCTCTCATGCAGGGCAGTGACATGTCATATGAAGACAATGACTCAGTCCTACCCTCTCCAGTTAGACTGTAAGTGCTTTTCCTCAGTGAAGTATATCCGTTTACACTGTAGCTAGGTCTAGTGTGTATAAATAGGTAAATAAACAGGTAAATAAATAAAAAAGAATCAGACAAGTTTAGGGGTGTGTTGATCTGAAGTCATACAGGGGCTGTAAAATCCCTATGTGGTTGCATCTAGGAACATTCATACCATCACAACCATTAAAACACGGAGCATTTACCAAATCACCCTACAGCCACTGGGAATTATGGACATGAATTGAATTTCAGTTTCTCTTTGGTTAAAAAAACACAGTACAACTGTGTACATTAATAACCCGGATGTTTACATGCATTCTCCATGTATTTTGCGAGTCAGAATATCAGTAATAATCGATGTGTGGCACATAACGTGATAGGGCCATGAAAGAGTCTCCAGCACCCGACATGAGGAGGGAAACACCGAGTATTCAACCGTAATTATAAGACATAGGTTGAGCAACTCTGCTCTCTTGTGGCCAAGTACAGAATAGCAGTAGAACCATGGTTACAAACTTAAATAAAAAAAATATTGGAATGCGTTTTTCCGAATCATCCTATATATTTTCTCCCCATCAAAACCTAACTGCATTGTTTTAACTCACATATGACATTTTTTATGGAGCGGAGGTGGAGGGAGCTCATCCTTCATTCTTATTTTAATTAATGTTCCTGTTTCTCCATCAGAACTCCAGCAGGCCAGAGCTGCATCTTTGACCTGGCAAGGAGGAATGAGGAAGAGGAGGGAGAGAAGAATAAGCATCCTGTGGCCGCCATCGTCATCCCCTTTGGTTCAGATGGTAAACTCCCCTGACAGTCCATGCACCTGTTGGACATTTCGTGTCTGTCCACTGACTTGTGGTTTGTCTCTGTATTTCAGCTCATCTGAACATGAACACCAATGCCACCACCAGAGGGGACGCTCAAGTTAGTCCATATTCTTTGAAGATAAAAAAAACGGCTTTGTCATTAATCGCTGTTGTCTACTGTCCATAACTAACTCTGGTGAATAACCACAGGCCTATGTGGAGCTGAATGAGCTCCAGGGCAACACCTGGGAGGAGACCAGCCGCTGGATGGGCTACGAGGAGAACCTGAACACCGCCACGGGAAACTGGGGCTCTTCTCACGTCTCCTATCTCACCTTCAAGAGTCTGATCCAGCTCCGCAAGACCATGGAATCAGGTGGAGAGTCAGAATTAAGCTGAAATCAGTGTGAAGGTTTTATGGTGTAATTCTATGGATATGACCTCAGTAACACGTGACCCCACATAATCTTAGGGGCCATCATCTTTGACCTGAACGCCAACAGTCTGTCTGCTGTGGCTGAGAAGGTGGCTGACGAGCTGCTGGACAAGGATGAGATCCGTGCCAGCGATCGCGACGACCTGCTGAGGGCGCTGCTCATGAGACGCAGGTAACCCACAGGGTTACCCACAGGGATCTCTCATTACGGTCATAATAATGTTGTATAGAGATTTGCACAATGCTCAATTTATTTGTCCTTTCAGTCAGGCGGAGGGGCCTGTGGTTACCGCCTCCGGAGACATTGAGATGCAGACGTTTTCCGTAACCAAGAAGGTATAGTTCTACATTTTAATTCAATGTGATCATCTGATCGTCAATATCATAATCATGTATCAACATATCAGACATGACACTTTCTGTGCTGCTGGATCTTTATTTTTGCAGAGAGAGAGCTCTGACAACATGGAGGCCTCAGTCGTCCTCTCAGGTACGTTCATGTTATCCTGATGCAGTCGTGTGTGTCTGTTCTTTGTGTGTGTGGTACTGGAGCAGGTGTGGTTACGAGCTGGTGTTTCCCTCAGGTGTCCTGGACTTCTTGCAGAAACCAGTGGTGGCTTTTGTCCGGCTGCAGGACTCCGTGGTGATGGACTCTGCTCTGGAGTCTCCTGTCCCGGTCCGCTTCGTCTTTGTCCTGGTGGGGCCGAGCCAGAACGGGATGGACTACACCGAGAGCGGCCGAGCCATGGGTGCTCTGATGGCCGACTGGG
The DNA here is from genome assembly GCF_949316205.1 of Platichthys flesus. Lineage (NCBI taxonomy): Eukaryota > Metazoa > Chordata > Actinopteri > Pleuronectiformes > Pleuronectidae > Platichthys > Platichthys flesus. The sequence goes on along the minus strand of NC_084960.1, from coordinate 15,042,037 downwards.
TGAGAGATTGAGATAACAACTCAGCAACATGTAGCCTCAGCACTGAGGACACACAGCCCCACTTTGCGTAATACAGGTGGATTCAAAGTTTCACTGGCCCGACAGGTGTTCTGTCTGGAAGCCTTCTTGGCCCAGACCGACAAAGATCTGACCAACGCCATCGCTGACTTCATGGACTGCAGCATCGTGATTCCTCCAACTGAGATCCAAGATAAGGCCATGATGGATCCAGTGATTGAGTTCCAGAGGAAGATGCTGCGTGACAGACTCCGCCCCAATGACACACGTCTCGCATTTGGCGACAGGGTTAAAGGTCAGCTTGTACACGACTTACAGGCAATACCACCTTTTAAATCCAAAATAAACGTTAATATTCGGCAAGCTACTGCTACTGTTTCTTTGTAGTCCTGAACTGTGTATTTGCTGTGGTTTACAGATATTCATCACAGTCTGAATGGAATTACACAGCAACAGAGAAAACATGTATATGTATCTTTGTTTAAAAACAACAACAAACAAATCAGATCTCTGGAAGCTGTGTATATTACACACTGGACCTTTAAATTATATGACAGAGAATTTGTTTTTTATTTCGAAACAGGGTTGGGAAAGGGAAAGGCAGCGACATCAACCATTGCATAGGGACCACCAAGGCCTGCTGGGAAATGAAGTCCTAATTTTATAAGATCAACGCTAACAGTCTTATGAAGTACTTTTAAATTTGAATTATTTATGCACAGAAAGCAATAGAAAGCAGAATTGACACACACACACATTTAGCCCGTGCTATATAAATTGGAGTTGGGCTGAACTTCTTTTGAGCAGATTTAGTGTAATTAATATCAATGACTTTTTAAATTGTGTGATTTTCCAGTTAAGAAAATTCCAGAGGAGCCGAAGGAGGATCCTCTGGCCCGTACTGGATACCCCTTCGGTGGGATGGTGAAGGACATCAAGCGCCGGTACCGTCACTACCTCAGCGACTACACTGATGCTCTGAACCCTCAGGTCCTCGCAGCCGTCATCTTCATCTACTTCGCTGCCCTGTCCCCGGCCATCACTTTTGGGGGACTTCTGGGTAAAAGGGTCTAAAACATATAAAGATGTGCCTGATTCATCTAGTTGAAGCTTGATATTGTAGTAACTCTGGCTGTTATCTAATAATAGCTGACAAGACTGAAAAGATGATGGGTGTGTCCGAGCTCATGGTCTCCACCAGCATCCAAGGTGTCATCTTCTGTATCATCGCCGCCCAGCCTGTCCTTGTCATCGGCTTCTCTGGACCGCTGCTGGTGTTTGAGGAAGCTTTCTACGCTGTACGTACAAGTTGTCCGATGTGGAAATCCCTGTGATCAATCTCTGGAAGTTTTCCTCTGTAAAATCCATTTTCCTTTTTTAATTCCCCACTAGTTCTGCAAGTCCCAGGACATTGAATACATTGTGGGTCGTATCTGGGTGGGGATGTGGCTGATCGTGATCGTCGTCATCATCGTGGCCCTGGAAGGCAGCTTCCTGGTCCGATTCATCTCCCGCTTCACTCAGGAGATCTTCTCCATCCTCATCTCTCTCATCTTCATCTACGAGACCTTTAATAAGCTCATCAAGGTTTTTCTCATCTCATCCCTCCATCCATTTCAAATCATGCCTCATCCCATCACAGTCTCATGAGTTGTCTTTTTATAACTTTGACTCCACTGACATCCCTTCCTCTCCTCTCCTCTCCTCTCCTCTCCTCTCCTCTCCTCTCCTCTCCTCTCCTCTCCTCTCCTCTCCTCTCCTCTCCTCTCCTCTTCTCTCCTCTCCTCTCCTCTCCTCTCCTTTCCTCTCCTCTCCTGTCACTCAGATCTTCAAAACCCATCCTCTGATTCTGAACTACGACCCTCTGAACACCACTCTGGACAACCCCTTCCACCCGATCTTAAAGGAGCACATCGAGTACCATTCAGACGGCAACATCACCGTGCATGAGCTTGAGGTTGAGAGGCCCTACCCCAACACGGCCCTGCTGTCTATGTGCCTGATGTTTGGCTGCTTCTTCATCGCATTCTTCCTCCGTCAATTCAAGAATGGACATTACTTCCCAGGCCCGGTGAGAAGAACTTTTTATAATTATTATTCACGGGAAGGTGTCGTAGGAGAGGTACTATAAATGAGAATTTCATGGGGATTTTGGTGACACTGTTCCTCTTTGTCTCACTAGATCCGTCGTCTGATTGGAGATTTCGGTGTCCCCATCGCTATTTTCTTCATGATCGCTCTTGATATCTGCATTGAGGATGCTTACACTCAGGTAAGTGTTTTTGAAGCATCTAAAAAAAGTTCCTTTACTTTTTTGGTTTATTGTCCAGCCGCCGGCCAGAGACATTATATTTTCGGGTTGTCCATTCGTCTGTCACCTTTCGAGAATTTCTTCAAATTTGGTTCATACATACAGTTTGACTCACAGACGATTTGATCCGACTTGGTCGAAGCGTTATCTTAAGACTGCCTTGAGAAAACCCAAATGTTCACTTGCACTCGAAGAATATCTGATTAGATTTGGGGGTTTGACGGTCAGAGGTGACCCCCCCATCAACAAACACAAAACTATTTCACCTTACTCCCTGTGATAATATTTACCCTGTATATACCGTGATAACACTGGTTCACATTTCCTGCACATAAAATGGGAAATTTACACTGAATCGATAAAAAATTATATGATATGTTAACCAAAATCTTCTTTGGTCTTTCTGAGTGAATATCTTGTCTCCTCGTAGAAACTGGTTGTGCCAAAAGGTGTTCAAGTGACCAACCCCAACGCCAGAGGCTGGTTCATCAACCCCATGGGAGAGAAGAAAACCTTCCCCATCTGGATGATGGGCGCCTGCTGTGTACCTGCAGTGCTCGTCTTCATCCTCATCTTCCTCGAGTCTCAGATTACGACGTGAGTGGCGCTATAATTTACGGGGTTACAATCTACTCCTTGATCAAAATCCGGAGATTGAATTTTTGTTTCTGTCAACCATATCTACGGACCATCAGGCTGATTGTGAGCAAACCTGAGAGGAAGATGGTGAAAGGATCTGGTTTCCACTTTGATCTGCTCCTCCTGGTCACCATGGGAGGAATCGCCTCTCTCTTCGGGGTGCCGTGGCTGAGCGCTGCCACCGTGCGGTCCGTCACCCACGCCAACGCTCTGACTGTCATGACCAAGGGCCCGAAACCGGAGATTGAGAAGGTGGTTGAGCAGAGGATTAGTGGCATTCTTGTGGCCATCATGGTCGGTAAGGGCTGCCCTCCACAGACACGTACACCGCAGGATCAGGATAAATGACCGGTTTCCTTGAATCCTCATTCTTCTCTCTCTGTCATCTCTCCAGGTGTTTCTATTTACATGGAACCCATACTGAAGATGATTCCTATGACGGCCTTGTTCGGCATCTTCCTCTACATGGGTATCACCTCTTTGAGTGGCATCCAGATGTGGGACAGGGTACTGCTGCTGATCACACCGAAGAAGTACCATCCCTCTGAAGCCTACGCCACCAGGGTACGCGACTTCCCCAAATACAGCTCACTTACATCGATGTATTTTCATGTGGCACAACCTGGTGTCTCTCAATAATAGTACAAATACAATGTCAGTTTCAGTGGTTTGCACTTTTTTATTGCTGACAAATAAAACGCTGTAAAAGCATAACTTGCACAACCAAGTCCTATTCAACAGCCCTGCAAGAAATCATTCATTTACTAAGCATTTTTGAATTCCTTATTTGTTGTTAAAGTGTCAGACGGGTCTTGAATCAAGTATTTCTATTTAAAGGTGGTAGTTTGTCAGTCTCAGCTGACGAATTACATGAGATCATTAGAGAGACACCTCCACAAAGAAACACAGTGTGATCATTTGTGTGTCTCTCTCTGGTTGTTTTGTGTCTTTTGGTAATGACTCTGTGTCTCTTTGTGCTCATTTTGCGTCTCCCTATGTTGTTTTTGAGACCCAGTAGTTGCATAATGTCTCTTTGTTGTGTTTCATTACTTCCCTTTGTAGCCATTTTGCGACTCTGGTTATTTTGCATCTCTTTGTGGTTGTTTTGCATTTCCCAGAGGTTTTGTTTGTAGTCGTTATTTCTATCGACTGTCTTGATGTGGCCATTTTGTGCCTGCTTGGGGCCCATGGGTTCCTTAACGTCATCTAACCCTCGGCCTTTGCACAATGGGGCTGCTCTGTGATTCCCATCATCCCTTTATTTTTCAATTTGACATCATCTTAAAACAATACCCATTTACATCGTCTCAACATGACTTAGTGTATTTTGCATTGTCTCATGTCTAGCTCCTCTGCTAACACGCTCCTCCGTCTGTTTTGCAGGTAAAGACTCTGCGGATGCACCTCTTCACTTTGATCCAGCTCGTGTGCCTCGGCCTCCTGTGGGTGGTGAAGATGAGTCCCTTCTCTCTGGCTCTGCCTTTCGTTCTCATCCTCACAATCCCTCTGCGCATGTTAATGACCGGCAGGCTCTTCTCCGTCAAGGAGATGAAATGTGTAAGTACCCCTCTATATTTGTATGTCACCCCAGAAGCTCAGACACACGTTATTGTGTTATTGAACATGCAGGTCCCTGTGTTGTAACCAGATGGGTTTGTGTTGCAGCTGGATGCGGATGATGCCAAAGTGACATTTGAGGAGGAACCTGGGGTGGATGTGTACAATGAGAGCCCTCTGCCATAGACCATCGCCATAAAATTCATATTAAAATCACAAACTTTTTAGGTGAGTCTGTTCTTGATTACAAGCCAGACTGAATATCAGGTACCTACAAATATGAATGCATAGATGTAAACAACACTATGCTGTTTCTAACTGTTCTGTTATAAAACAATGTTTTACCTTAAAGGGAAATTACCTTTCATTATCTAGGCCTCAAACTTTAGTCCAGCAGCGGAAACTTTGTTTGTGACCATCTTAGAAAACTATTATAAACAATCCATAATGTCATTAAAAGGAATTACTACTAGTCCAGCAATCTCTCATTTTCCATATCTCGTGTGGAATTAATTTAAAATGCTTCTTTTTTGTTGTTGTTTTTGTTGTAACTGAAGGTGCTGTATATTTAAAATCATAGAAAATTTCCTCTGGATATTTTCCTTTAGTATGTGAGGTATATTCAATCATTGTATTTTTTTTTTCTAGAAATGTCTAAACTGCAGAATACAGTAGCTTTAAAGTAATTCCCAGTGCTTCCTTGTGTAGACCGACCCATGTTGTGCTGATACAATTTCATGAGCACAAATAATGACTTTTTGTGTGATTCCTGCCTCTTCTGCATAAATAAGTCTGTCCACTAATTATTCCCAAACATGTTTTAAGCAGTGTTACTCAAGTTTTCCTCGATTTATATATTGTGTATGATTTACTGAATAACTTCTCCTCAGGTGACCGTGTTTAATGGACTTAGATTTGATTAAAAAAAAGGGACGTGCAGGAAAGAGTGGATGTGATTGTTTAAGCCAACTGTTGCACTGATAATATAGTCAGCGACAAACTTATTGTACATGTATCTCGTAAAGCATTAAGTGTTGCCTATCATGTGTTTGCGTGCTTGAAAGACTGTACATCATTTCGATTTACACCTTATTAAAAATAAAAAAATAAACATCCTTTAAAGTCCTTTTTTTCTTGAATGCAACAGACAACACGTCGTCACATCACTCATAAAAATCACTGTTATCAATTATCTCTGCAAGCAACAGGAGAGGATGTTCAACAGGTCCGCGATGCATGCAATTTAGCTGCATGCTGCATTCAATGTTGTCAAGTAAGTTCCAGCTTTCAGTACTCCTCTTTGGAAAACAACATGGACACTCTAATACCATTATTCTGAAAATAGAAAATTTTACTCTACATCAAGAAGACAGAAGTAAACAGCATAGAGATTCCGCTGGATACTTTATTTGATTTACATTATCAGACTGGTTCAATAGGGCAATTAGAAAAAAAAATAACAGAAAATATATGGTACAGAATGAAATCGAGAAATATTACTATGCATTTTAAAGTCAGGTCATTAATGTGATATTTCCTCCTGTTTAATGACAGTTTATTGCAGGTGCCTCTTATTCGGTTTATAAACGTTGCTGAAAATTATTGTTGTCACGAATGCAGCTTCTAATGAAAAACTTTATTCACTTTTAATGAAGGCTCCTCACGTGATGAGTATGTATTAAATTGTCACTGAGGGGAAAAAACGTCATAAATAGATGTATGAATGATTTGAAATAAGAACTTTGAAGAAAATACCAATAATCTGCAATAAACTTACGTTAAAATTGCATAATTTACATTTATATTGATGAACTGAGGCTTGAACATTTATAGAAATGACACGTTACTTGTGGCAGTAGTCGCATAATGTATCTGTTGTGTTTTATTACATGTGACTCTCTGGTTATTCTGCATCTCTTTGTGGTTGCTATGCATATCCCAGAGGTTTTCTTATAGTCGTTTCTTCTATCGACTGTATTCATGTGGCCATTTTGGGGCCAATGGGTTCTTAGAGATCGTCAAACTCTAGGCCTGTGCACAGTGGGCCTGCTGCGTAATGCCACATCATTATTTTATTTTGTCAATGTACATCATCCTAAGACAAGACCCTATAGAATCATAACAGCCTGACTTAACGTATAATTGCTTTTTCACGTGAGAGGAGGAGAGGAGAAGAGGAGAAAAGATGACTGAAGAGAAGGTAAGTGTAGGTACAATCAAAACCAATTTGCTTAAACTTTTGCTAAATTATCTGTACTTGTCTTCATTGGTGCATATTTTCTCTGTTCAATAAAACAAAAAATACAATAAAATATTAATATTAAACATTGTGGTTAACTGTCTAATCTGTGCACATGCTGATTTAAATATATGTATCTATATTTTACATAATTTGATTCTTATTTAACGGTATTTCTTAAAATATAAAAAAAGAATATGAAAAGTTATATAAAATACAAATAAACGTGTTTCAATAATCAAGCAAACATTAGACATAAACTTCGGTGTTAAACAGTGTGCTCCTGTCGACTTTTCCCACCGCCGCTGAAGGCAGCAGGATTTAACGAGGTTCAGTGGCTGGAAGTCATTTGCGGAGCCCGGGTGGAAGTGACGGGATTGGACGAGCAACGGACCCGCCCACAAACACGCAAGGTGGAGTTGACAAAAAAAAAACACTACGTTAAAATGAAGCTGTCAAACAGCCGCAAGAGTTTCCTCAAAGAGGAATCGAGCAAAGTGAAAAGACACGGAGCCGGTGGAGCTGTGTGCGACACGCTCACCGCTGACTCACGGAGATCCTAAGATTAAAACAAATATTTATATAGATTATTATGTTAACTACGTATGAGTGTGCGGGGTGAGGCATTGATTTAAATCATCACTGGCACACGTTTGGCTTCCATGAAACTTCCCTGATTACACACTGCAAAGTTCGGCCGCGAGATGAGGCAGGTTCGCTCTCCGGGAGAGAAACGAATAATCGCCCACGGTTGGGTTCGGAGACATCGGGGGGGGAAAAGTGAACGTCCCGGCGTCGCGAAATGGTTGGCTGGAGAGGAGCTGGTGCGCGCTGAGTGGAGGGGGACGGCGAGAGAGATGGAGGCGGGGGGGAAGGACCATCTCTGCGGGGACCGGAGCCCGGGACCGACGGCGCAGTGCTGGCTGTCGTTCAACCCTCCCCTTCTTCCTCCACAACCACGCCGAGAGACAGGTAAGCCAGCGCAGCGGCCGCTCGGTTTCATAACACGGCGAGAATGCACGGAAAACCCACCGGAATAGAATAGGAACACCCCGAAAAATACGCATTTAATGTTTTGTTTTATTTCGGAAAAAAAAACCGTGCTCGGTTTAGTCTTTGTGGCCGCGAAAGCAACCAACCGCTGAGGCACAGCACGGAGGAGCTAGGTCGGCCATACCCGGTTTTCTTGTCCTCTAAAGCGGGGAAGAGGCTGCGCGTAAGACCCGGAGGTAAATGTGGAGTTTTCGTTAAAAAAATAATATCAACCAGCGGTTGTGGTTGTGCTAACTCCCCCCGCGCACACTCGACTTTTCGCGCTGGGAACCGGGCTATCCGCGTGGGGGGGACTCAGCGGTGGTTTCCGCGCCGAGACCTCCATGCGGCTGTCGGCGGAACAGCCCGCCGCCTCTCTCGGTTAGCCATCAGGGATCTCGGTTTAATATCTCACCGTGCACACACTCGCCCTCTCTCTCCCCCTCTCTCTCTCACGCCGAGCTAACCCCCTAGAACCGCCGAAGACCGAGCCACGGAGAACCCGCCTTTCTCCTCCTCGCTTGTGCTGCCGCTCGGGGTCGAAGGGAAGGGGAGTCTGCACCGCCCTGGGCTTTTAGGTCCGGGCTCTGTTTTTCCGTGTTTGCAGTGCGCCATTGGACCTTGTCACGGTAGGTTTCCTCGTCGAGCAGAGCTGAAGCATGGCGGACCTGGAGCTGTTTGTCGCGCCAGTGAAGCAGCTCAGCCTCGGTTGTTGACGCTTTCCCTCATGGAGGTTTAATTTTCGATTTCAACAGACTTTAAACCGCGCAGGAACGTAACAGCTACCATTAAACTCCATCTTTCCGACTGTAACGTCGAGTCTCTAGCGTTGCACGGTGAGACATATTTTCCATTTTCTTCTTTCTTCCTGTGCCTCCGCAGCTCCCTCCAACCCACCACCGTGCATTTCTCTGGCCATTTGTTCCAAAAACCAGACCTCGGCTCCATTTGGAGCTTTTTCAATATCGTTTAGCTCTATTTAAAACGACAGCTGTTTAATAATTATTTTAAACGATTTGTCCCGTTTATGTGCTCCTGCTCTAGTAAACGGGGTTGTTATTAAATGTAAATGAGTTAAGTTTTGTAGTAAACACGAACGTTTCAAAAAAATCGGGAGTGCAGGAGAAATGCCCGATTTAAGCACCATTTGTCGTGCCAAGGCGTCCTTGGTCATGTAATGTTCCAGTTTTGATGTGGAAATTAAATGAAATATAACAAATATGATGTTTAAACGACTCGACGTTTACGTAAAATCTGATCTGTGGTGATGTAAAAGGTTTTATCTTGAGTTTCCGTGGATCTTGGTCCCACGGTCGACGCCACACTGAGCTGGGGCCATCAAGGACACGATGAACAACGAGCAGCCGCCATCATGGAGGGCAGCTCGGCTACGCCTCGCTGAAGAATGCACTGCATGTTTTGCGCTCCAATTCCCTCTTAAAACGTTAAAAATCGGACTAAAGCTGTGTTCGAATAGTCTTTCATAGACGCTCAACGAAAGAAAGCGAACATTAAATATATTTTTTATCGCTCCGGTCGGAGTGAAACACTTGAGGAGGAGATTATAGGTTTGCACGGCGGAGCTAGATCCGCAGCCAACGGTGGTGAGGTGCCTCTGCCGACTGGCGCATTTGGCTGCAGTGCTTCCAGGCCGCCATTCCCCCTCGTCGGAGACCGAAAGCATATCCCCCAGTCCGTGGTCAGCTGGTTGCCTACAGCTGCCTGTCCGTCCATTCGCTTCCTCCTTCCGTGGATCCTCCCCAACCTCCGCTCCGACACAAAATCCTCCATTACCGAGCGGACCAGGGCGAGGGAAATGGTCGCTGCCGTGCGTCCACGATACTTTAGTCCCGGAATAAGGACGGCAGTCATGCGCCAAATTCCGCCTGGAGAAATTAGCGCGACGGAGGAGACTCCGGGTGTCGTAGCTAGTTGGTGCTAGATGAAGCCCTGCGCAGTGTTATTTGAGATTTGAAGCCGTCACTAGCGATAGCCTATGTCTCACCATGTAGCGTAAACGTTTAAGGGGCGGTGTAATGATCATAAACCATTATCTCGAGGCGAATTTAACATCCACCACTTGGAAACGACACTTTCCCGTCGGGATCCAAGTCATGACTCCTTTTTATGGTGTTATATCAAAATCACATGAATATTAAACACTTTAAAAAAAAAAACCATTATAATAAAGCCCCGAAATTTAAAAAAACGTATTTTTGAGTAGGAACTGATCGTGTCTTATTCATATCAGGGATTGTTTTATTTTTGAATTAAATGTCATGACAATGATAGATCATGTTTTATAACTTTATTTGTGTTGCTTTTGTAGATACGAGACAAAAGACTACAAATGAACGGAGACATGGAGGTGGCTGCACCAGTGCAAGGTGGGGTCTTGGACTTTCCCCTTTTTACAGAAATGAATATATATATTTACAAATATTGCTTATATAACTTAAGTTATACATTTTGATTATTCATCCCTATGCCACTAATCATGTTGTCTTTCAACAGCATAATCATCCTAGAATTATGACTGTATTGAATTAGTGTCTTATCAGATTATTATTCTTCATTCTGCTCCTTTTGTTCAAGATTTTCGTTTTGAGTCCTGATTTAAATAGTTTATTGCTCAATGAGTGAAATAAATGAAAATATCTCTGTAACTTGGCTACTGAAGATCCAATGAGTGAAATAAATACAATCATACAGGATCAAACAATGATTTTTTTCTCTCTCCATGGTAGCATAAATGAACAATTGTTCCAATAGTAGGACCAAACATGCAATTGTAACCTTTAGAAGACTGTGATGGGTATTTTTTACTGGTTTCTCATACATTACCCACCAATTATTAAGGGAAACATCATTAATCACTTTAATGATAAATGGCAGATTTTACCGAAAAATTACTCTAGACTTTCAAATGTTTTCTCCAGCCCGTGTTGTAACAGGTCACACCATAAATGGTCATCCCTATATTTATTAATATGTTTGATTTTTTTCCTTTTTTTACATCATTGACAGTTTGGGCACAGGATGACCTCTTGAAGTTGCTGGAGGCCATGCAAGTGGCCCTTCCTCAGAAAGACATGACGAAATATAAAACATCAGAGTCCCACCTCGACTGGCAGAAGGTGGCCTTCAACACCTTCACAGCGGAGATGTGTAGGCAGAAGTGGCTGGAAGTCTCTAAAGAGGCAAGTCGGTTAAATTCATATTGATTTACTTGTGATGTGCGATTTCTTGTTTGCTGTAAATCAAGTTTAGTGCTCCCTTAAGTTAATGTTGGTTTAATTTTTCTGCTTTATCCACAGATTCGTAAATTCAGGACTCTGACAGAACTGATTGTTGATGCTCAAGACTACATCAAGAACCCTTACAAGGGCAAGAAATTAAAGGTGAGTTAAAACAATTAGCTTGACTGATTTTAATGAACAACTTGCCGTTTAAGAAGATAACGCAGAATTTTCATTCCCATTTCTACCCATGATGTATAGAAACATCCAGATTTCCCCAAGAAGCCCTTGACTCCATACTTCCGCTTCTTCATGGAAAAGAGAGCCAAATATGCAAAGCTGCACCCTGAGATGAGCAATCTAGATCTCACTAAAATCCTCTCAAAGAAGTACAGAGAGTTACCTGAGAAGAAGAAGGTAGGTTTAACTTGGTGAATAACTTTGACTGCAGTACCGTTTAACATTAATGTAATGAAACATTTTCTTTTCTTCAGAAAAAATACGTTGAGGACTTCTTAAGAGACAAAGAATCGTTTGTCGGCAGTATGATGAAGTTCAGGTAGGATTACTTATTGCTAGTCCTCATTATTATGCAGTAATAACATTGGTTTTATTAGGCCTTGAACTCTAGCACCATTAAAGAGGATAATTGTGTTTCAATGCTGCCTTATTGTGTGTAATGCAGGGAAGATCACCCAGACCTTATGGAGAGCATGGCCAAAAAAGGTTCAAATGTTCCAGAGAAGGCCAAGACGCCTCAACAGCTGTGGTACAACCATGAAAAGAAGGCCGTCCTCAAAACACGCCCAGATGTAAGCATTGCTGCTCCTGCGCAGAGAATACAGCCTCTTGAACTATGACTTTGTGGTTCCACAGATCTTAATTTTCTCTGTTTGACACCAGGCGACCACCAAAGACATTAAGGAGGGACTTGGCAAACAGTGGACTCAACTGTCCGACAAAAAAAGGCTGAAATGGATCGCAAAGTCTCTGGAGCAGCAGAAACTGTATGAGGTGAGACCACAATAAGGGTGATGTGTTATCAACTTCTTATGACGGTGACAATGTGTCTGTGAATCATTTTCGTCCTTTTAAACGGTTTGTGTCCTTTTATTATTTTTAGCTTACAATGCGGGATTATATCCAGAAACACCCGGAGCTTAATATGGTTCAGGGGGATTATGTGAAGTCCACCCTGACAAAGGCTGAGAGGCACCTCAAGGACAAATCTGACGGCCGACCCGACAAACCACCACCGTGAGTTGTAGTGAAATGTAGCTCACACATCAAGATGATCCTGGTCGTGGCAGAGTTATTTAGACCAAACTGTGTGTGTGCTTTCAGAAATGGTTACTCGATGTTCTGCGCTGAGTTGATGTCGAGCATGAAGGACGTACCCAGCACAGAGCGCATGGTGATGTGCAGCCAGCGGTGGAAGCTGCTCAAACAGAACGAGAAGGACGCTTATCAGAAACGCTGTGAACAAGTCAGTTCAGAATCAACACGCATTATATTAGAAAGAGGTCGATCACCTTAATCCTAACATGTTCTTCTGTTTGTTTGTTTTTTCAGAGAAAGAAAGATTATGAAATTGACATGAACAGATTTCTCAGTGTAAGTCTCACTTTTTATTAATCATGTTTTCTCGTTCTGAGTTTTGACAGTTATAGTTTGTGCTTTACTTTTTTGCTTTAAGAGTTTCGTGTTTATAATTTCTCTGCTTGTGGTCCCGTGTAGAGTTTGTCAGTGGAGGAGCAGCAGCGTGTCTTGGGCGAGGATAAGTTTGGTTTAAGGAAGGGTAGCGCAGCAGGCAGTCCTGCCGCCAAAAAGAGAAATGCGAAAGCAAAGGTATGAATTTGTACAAAGCAACATCCACCCAGTTTTTACAGGTGGTTATAGTCTATGCTTTTCTTTTTTTTTTAGTTGGCATTTTGTAGATTGTTGTAGTTTCCTTCTCTGATTTTGTTTTGCCTAATATCTGTAGGCCAGTCCAGAGAAACCCAAAAGGCCCATTTCCGCCATGTTCATCTTCTCTGAGGAAAAACGGCCAAAGCTGCAGCAAGAGCGACCAGACCTCTCTGACAGTGAACTCACAAGACTGCTGGCCCGCATGTGGAATGAACTGCCAGATAAGAAGAAGGTAAACAGTTAATATTATACTGCAGAAGAAATGCCCCGCCAGTAGAGCCAAATCATATTGATTTATGATGTAATAACATTTTTCAGTATTTAAAATAATTTATCTTGTCTTGGTTATTCAGGAAAAGTACAAACGTCTGGAGACGGTCCTAAAGGCAGAGTCAGAGAAGAAGGAGAAGGAAGATCGTAGTCGTTTGCCAGACCCACCTAAGACTGCTCAGGACATTTGGCAACAGAGTGTCATAGGAGACTATCTGGCCAGATTTAAGGTAGGCATGGCTCCTATTTCCCAGAAGTACATCTGGTGGTTGGTTATGGCCATTGTGTGATACAAAAGAGTTAGGATAAGGTTTTTGAATGTCAATTTTTAATTTTCAATGTTTCGATATATCATTAAGAATGGGAATAGTCGAATTCACAGCAGTCCTACTTCAACAAATAATGATCTTGGAGGGCACTTGGAGAGCAGACACTTCAGCCAATGCCTTTTCTCACAATGTCTAAAGGAAATCTATTTTGAACCCTAATTCTTATAATACTGCTAACAAACCAGTGAAAACATAACTTCATTAGCAGAGGTAACCACAGGTTTATGATTCAGTAACCAACTACTTTCTGCATAAAGATGTAAATTATTATTTTTTTTATCGCAAGATTAACGCAGAGCCGCCAACTCTCACGCTTTCGCCGTGTGACACACGCTTTTGCATGTTGGTGGTTGACTGAGTCACAATAATTTTTTAAAACATCATCGTATCAGGCCGTCATGAAGTACAAGGAGCGGGCGAGTGTGTCTGTCTGTTTGTGTGGTTCCAGATAGCGCACCGTAGCCCCGCCCCCTGCCCCGTGCACTCGCCCAGGGAGACACAGTGAGATCAGAGCTCGTTCACGTGAAGCAGTGACTCACTGCTTCTTAACTATGAAAACAGTGAAAACAGAGTTTCTCTGGTCTCAGCCTATCAGAGATCAGCGCCTCAGCTTCTCGATCAGAGCAGAAGCTGCAGTTGGTTTCTATCACGCTTCAGTTTCTGTGTTCGCCTCCAGTCTGTCCTGCTCTCGCTTTTTGTTTTAATATTTCGCCAACTAAAATATATATTTTTAAGCTACTAGGCTGCAACTATATGTTTTTATTTATTTCAAAATAGGGTACTTCATACATTTTCCACAAATATGGGGAGGACTCAAATAGCCCTACACAGTTCTGTGTTTAATTTGTTTCAAAGTAGGCCGACACTTGCCTGTGTATTTTGTTGCTTGTCTGTTTGAGAGGCCTGACTGCTATGTTCAACGCAAACTTGAAAAAAAGAAAATATTAAGCCATGGTTTAACTGCGCTATAGGCTGAGTCCTTGTTAACCTGAAATGTGCACTTTATAATTTTATTTTGTACCGCCCTGTTTTGCAATGTTGTTTTTCAATAAAATAAAACATTTGCATAGAGCAAGCCAAACCACTTTCCATGTTGATAGAGCATTAAAACCCCCAAAAAATGATGTAGAAAAAATGAATGAAGGGACATTAAGAATAGGTACAAATTTGTGTATATGTTCTCTTGCAGAGCGACCGACCAAAGGCTCAGAAAGCCATGGAAGGAACCTGGAGCATCATGGAGAAAAAAGAGAAGATTATGTGGATCAAAAAGGCAGCAGAGGATCAGAAAAGATATGAGGTATCATCATCATCATCATCTCTGTTCAGCAGGACTCCTTAACATTCATATACAATTCCTCTGAGAACCAACCAGTGATTGATCTTGCTTTAACAGAGAGACCTGTGTGAGATGCGCTCACCTGCTACTGCCGCCATTGCCTCAGGGAAGAAAATGAAGTTTGAGGGTGAACCCAAGAAACCACCATCGTAAGTGTGTCACACCCGGTTCATCCACGCATTCTGTTGCATAGTTACAAAATTGCAAATATTTGAGATGTTTTTTCCCCATTGCTTTTTCTCTAGGAATGGATATCAGAAGTTCTCTCAGGAGATGTTGTCCAACGGAGAACTGAATCACCTCCCGATGAAAGAGCGGATGACTGAGATTGGTAGCCGCTGGCAGAGGTTATCTCTGAAGGACAAGGACCGTTACAAGAAGATTGCTGAGGAAAAGCAGAGGCAGTATAAAGTCATCCTGGAACAGTGGCTTGCGGTATGGACCGATTGTTTGGGGTTTGTTTGAGTCAAGAATTATCCACTAAAAATAATTTGTCTAACACACACTTCTATCCCCATGCAGAGCTTGTCCTCACAAGAGAGAAACACCTACAAAGAATATACTTCACAAGTAAGTCAGTTATTTTGCTCTCATGGTTGTCACATACAAGATCAGATAATGTACACCTCTATACCACTATATAGTACCTCTATAAACATCCCCGCTTGTTTTGACACCTTTTTACCTTTTACCTTTCAGAAAAGGAGAACGACTGCAAAAGCAGGAGGCCCCAAAGCAAAGCTCAAGAAATCTGTGAGTGTGGACTCTGATTCTTCTGTCTCCATCCATCAGAATCATAAATCAGCTGTTAGTACACTTTTAGCCAAATCTGATGATGTCTTTTCTCACAGGACACTGAGGAGGAGGAGGAGGATGAAGAAGATGAGGAAGAGCCGGAGAAGGCTTCTTCTTCCGCAGACTCCTCCAGCGACGATGACGAAGATGAGGATGATGATGATGACGAAGAGGACGTGAGTGACATTTCTTATTTGTCGCACACAGTGGTATTAAATTGATCTTGAATATGCTTGATGATATTTTTTGTTCCAATTTCGAAGAAGGACGATGAGGACGACGATGAGGCGGACGACAAAGAGAACAAGTCAGATGACAGCAGCAGCGATTCAAATTCACAGGCGTCGTCAGACTCTGATTCGGACTGAACTGGGCCGTCGTCACCGAGACGAACTGAGCAGCGCTGAGCTGAGCCAAGAGTCCGGGGAACTCTGCCATTGTGCCAACCCTGCTCTCCTCCCACCACCAGAGGGAGCCCCTGCATTGCCTCATCCATTTCACATTCGCCCACTTTTTGTTGCAGTGTCACTGATCTGTACTCACGGAGGGACCCTGCCCTTATGTCCAATATCAGTTTTGTTCCCTCCCCGCTGTGATGGTTAATTCACAGAACGGGCTGCTGACATTATGCCAAAAACAGCATCCCACTGGTTTGAGGATGTCGTGAATAGTTTTGCGCTGGTTTCAATCTTGATTCACAGGTTCAGTGGTTTAAAGTTTGAGTTTTAACGTCCCTCCAGTGTTCTCTTATTCTGGTGATTAGTTAACGACAGATGGCATTAGTTGTCAACTGGCTTCATGGAGCCAAATAATAGTAAGGGGGGGGATCACTTTAGGGAGGGGTGTGTGCGGGGCACTGAAAAATTGCACTCTTCAGAATGTTTCCTTTTTAACATTTATTTTCCTCCAGAATATTGTTGCTTTGTTCTCTCTTCTCAATTTGTGATGTCGATTTTATCATTTGGTTCTTAAAGAGTTGGTATTTGTTCAGGAAAAAAACAAGCCATTATGAATGTCTTTTTTTTTTTTTTGTTGTTGCTGGAAAGTTTCAGAACTTGTTATTTACCCAACTGTTTTCATTTGAAATAAGCAGTGCCTATAAAATGTTCACTCCCCTTGAGTTTTTCATGTTTTATTGTTGTTAAAGTGGGTGTAATGAGGCTTTTTGACTAAACCAAAACTCCTTTTCAATAGTACATTCATAGGAAATTGACTTATTTGCTGCAGTTGTGGCTCCGCCCAACTGTGATCAGGTTTAGTGTGAAGTGCAGCAAACATTTGAACACAAAGCTGAAACTGACATTGACTGACTTTGTGACAGCAACAAGCTAAAAGGAGATTTGCTTGTGATGCCACAAGGAGATGATCTGAGATACAAAACAATCTATTACATTTGTAATAATTTTCTTCAGTATTTACGATAAACATTTCATAGCAGGTGAGGATTTGACACGTATGCCATTACACCCTACTGAGCACATTTACAGCAGTGTCTTATCCTTAAAATTTAGATTTTGCATCACTGGTTGACCTTACTGTGGCCTGGGGCGTCCTCTGTCCCTTGAAATTCTACTTGCATCCATCCCCAGAGTTATTCTTTCAATTAAACTTGTTGCAGGTGATCTTTAATGTTTTTATTAGTATTACTAAAAAGCTGTTGGAGCTTCTAGATACAAATGTGTTTACTGACAGTTTACACCTTGATTACACATTAAAGTGATCTCCATTCAACTTTTCTGTCTTGAAACAATTAGATTTGTACTTATTAAATTGGTTCATTTGATTTTATATTGCCCCTTAGTCAGCATTCATGTAATTTGTCAAAAGGCCTTTTCGCAGCTGCTGCGCTTCTGTGTTTAGAAAACAAAAAGTCTCAATGGTGGTGGAAATGTTATAGGCACTTCAGGATCCGTTGCCATGTGTCCGTCAATTAAAGTGTTACTTGTTATCACGCACACATTCTCGAGTCCGAAACAATCTCTGTTGATTCAGTTTGTTCCGTTAAGTTAGTGACAGTGTTTACAATTTGTCACTAATGCTCATTTTCCATATTTTAAGCTCAATCTGACCTTTTTAAAGACTGTCATACAGTTGGTGTGTGTTTCTTCTGTCATCTTTTTACTGTTCTTTTACAGTTTGTATGAACGGTCAATAAGATTGTTTTATTTGTAAGCAGTTGTGTTCTGATTCATCTGGATTTTATTGTGGATGTTCAGTTGTGTGGTTCCATCTTATTCTTTTATTGGAAATTGTAATTGTATTGACTTTAATCCAATCTGGATTTAAGTCTTATGCTTTTCCCAAAAAAAATGTGTGCACTTAATGTAAATCTGTCCCTCTGCGTGAGTTTGTGTGCATATGCACATAGCTATATATGAGGGTGTATTTGTGTTTTTTTTTTGTTTTAATGTTAGCTAAATTTTTTTGCTGTCATGTTGCAACCCCTGATGTGACGGCAGCATGCATGTATGTGCCTGTGTGGGGAGGTCATACCAACACCATGAATGTAGATATTGTTAAATCTTTTTCATTTTTTCTCTCCAAAGTTCTTTGGTAATTCTTTGTCTCTGCACCGTTGTGTCATTTGTTTTCTGAAAACGGACAAAAACTGTCATTTAAGCTTTGCAAACAGATGAGTACATGGCAATTATTGATAATCTGTTAGTAATAGACTGATTTTGACCATTATGAGTCTCATCAAAAACTGAAATAAAACCAGCCTGGGCTATCAAAAACAACTTGGGGGAGGTAAAAGGAAAGCGATTGCTGATATCGATTGATGGGAGTTTGTTAAAGGGATTTCGGGGGAAAACGAGTTGCCAGTGGAATTTGGTAAATGACAACAAAATAAGAAAAAAAAAACTTGTAATTTTTTGTAAATACTGTTTTTGTATGGAGTGCTAATTGTTTTGTTAGGTCTTTGATTTGGCAAACCCTCATCTGTGACTTCTGGGGCCAGTGGGCCTTTCACACACAGGGGAGAACTTTTGGTTGAATTCACCTGTTTTTGTTTCTTCTCTCCCTTCTGTTGGTTTATAGAAATATCTAAGACTGCAAAGCTTTACAAGTTTGTACTGCTGACCATTTGACAAAATTTGATGTTTTCTATAGCCGAGGGTGCTCTCATGTCCTTGTAGTTCAAGTATTTGGGCAAATAAAAAAAATACCTTTAACAGTTAGAGAAGTGTTTTCTGTTAAAATAAGCAGACAGAATGTAGATGAATACTGATGTACTGGATGAACATCAATTTAATTGATGTGAAATAATTATGAGGTTTGGACTGTTGGATAGATGAAGACCTCAAGAAATGTTTTTACTAACCATCCAGTAATTAACCAAGAAAAAAATGAATTTAAAATTTGAGGGTTTCAGTCAGCTACACTGTTCTCTGAAGTGAGTATATTTACTTGCATGTCATTACTACAGTAATCTACTGAATGCAGGTATATATTAATAGTTTTACCTAAGTTATATTTTGTATTCAGGTATTTGACTAGTGTTTTCAGTTACATGCTATGACTAAAGTTTGAATTTATTTATTAATAAAATTTGGATGCAGCTATTTTATTAGTACTTTTCTTACAAGATTGAACAAAAGTAATATTTTGAATGCATGTATTTTATTGGTACTTCCAGTTACACACTTTAACTAAAGTAATATTTTGCATTAAGGCTTTTATTATTACTATCACTAAGTTGCCTTTACTGAAGTACTATTTTGAATGCAGGATCAGTGCTTTTATTTCGGTACATTTACGTACTTCCCCTTTGACACGCCTTCCTCTCGAATGTGTGACCTTTATTTTTGAAACTGAACCGGAAGCCGGTGGTTGTGTCGTTGTTTGTTTCCGCTCCGGTTGCCTCATCTATGCCTCATCCTCTCTCTCTTCCTCCTCCTCTTCCTTCTCCTCCTCCTCTTCGTCAGGCGGCTTTTTAACGTCATTTTTAACCGTCACATGCGACAACAGCCTGAGCATCTCGCTTACATTTCAATTTGGCCGGGAACATGAAGATGGCTGCAGCTAAACAGCAGCTTCTCGTTGGCGTGTTTTGAGTGACTCGGTCCTGTTGTCTTCCTCAGAGAAACTGCCTGCTTCAGGCTGAGTTTTCAGGGTAAGAGGAAACTGGGGTTCGGGGTGAAATGAAAAAATAGAACATCTCTCCTCTAACTACATGTCACGTGTGTCTTCCTCCACATAATCTCTCCCTTTACATTAAAGTAGTAGACTAGCATAACCAGCTAGCAAATGCTAAAACCTAAAAGTATGCAGAGTGCTAATAAACTGACATTAACGTTAGCTCTATTTATGTTTTTCTGTTAAGGTTAGCTAGTGTTGTGCTACAGTTTATATACTGTATGTAATCTATCATTTATGAATCACGATTTAGCTTTTTCGCTGTGTTTAGATGTAAATAAGTACGCATGTTATCCAAGATCACACCTGACGCATTGAGCTGCTCTGTTTCCTGCCATGATCGATCCTGATCGCTCTGAAGTTGGTTCTAGGTTGGTACTAAGGGACCATCAGTGAAGCAATGATGTAATTAAATGCAGGTTTTAATGGCCTCCATGTCATGTGACCCACTGACTCCAAATCAACCCAGATGTTATCACTGCACAAGACAGCTGGAAAACATTCCTATTTTCTCAGTTGACTTGGATATTTAAGTGAACATTTTTAAGTTTTGAATATAGGCGGGACAAAACAAAACATGTAGTGGTTTTATGGTGAGCTCTAAGAACTTGATTTCATCATATTTGTGTAAATGTGTTGAAAACAATCAATTGATACATTTTGAAGATAAGTAGAAGACTGATAAACTAGTTCAATGCCCAATATCTGAAAATTATTTTCCTTTTGTTCAACAGAATGAAGACAGATCCACAAACATTGATAAATAATTTTAAAGTAAGTATTCTCCGAGCTGTTTTTCCCTTGACAACAGATTGTTCGATATCTGTAAACTATTAAATCACTGACCATATCATGACTCGTAAGTTTGTCTTCTACATTCTAAATCCACAGGCCAGCATCTCATTACCTTGCTATCAAGATTTCCAACACAGATTTTCAAATGAAAATGGAGGATATGCCCCTGTCAGGCCCAGACAACACCAAGCTGGAGGTGAGGCACTGATCTACACAGATAGATACGTGTATATATACCTTTTTCCCTCATGTCTAGTAACATGTAACAAATTATTATTTGAAGCTTTCTTTAGAACCGCTAATCCAAAAACATTCATAGTCTCCTTTCGACACCCAGTTTACAGTTATATTGGATTTCTTTAAAACATCACGTTTATCAGTTGATTTTTTTACTCCATCATGATGTATTGGTTAATGTCAAATGCTGTATTTCATGTTGTAGGCCTTGGTCCATGAGATCTACTCTGAGCTGGTGGAAGATGCCTGTTTGGGCCTGTGTTTTGAAGTCCATCGGGCTGTGAAACAGGGACATTTCTTCTTGGATGAAACGGACCAAGAGAGCATGAAGGAGTTTGGTTAGTGCCACATATTTAAAGGTTTTATGTGCTTGAGAATTTTCAAACATAATGTCGCGGTCAACAACTATCTTATGTGTATAAAGATATGGTGGCGTATTAGCATCCGAAGAATGAAGTCACACTCTGGCACGGACAACTGTCTCCTGCCCAGCATAGTGCAGTTAAACCAGAAACATTGCGGCTAACTCATTCTTATACGGTCTACGGGCTTCATACAGCACAGCTTAGCTATGCAAAAGTTTACTTCCCACCCCAACTAGCTGCTAATTGACATGCAGGTTACAGTCTGCCACTGAAACTTATTTCTAGGCCGTCGCTTATTCCGGCAACTTTGAAACAAGTTTACAAAAACATAAACAGAGCAAAGCTTCTCACACAGAGGCACAAACTCTGATAGGTGCACCTACAGGATCAGTCTTACCAGTCTGTACGTCAGCTGAAGAGTCAACGCCTTGAACCTTAGACTGTATATAAAGACAGCTTTTCAGAAATGAAGCTAAAATGTCCCAGATACAAACACTGCCATCTTGCCTATTTGATGTAATAGTCTACACAGTAGTGATCGGGGGTGGATCCGGAGTATAGAGGTCCCGCCGATCAATCATGAGTCTGTCTCAGCTGTCAATCATGATGTTTCACCCCAGTTTTATAGCACAAAATACCTAATATAAACCAAAGTTATTGGGAAAATAAACATCAGTGTGAAAAGCACTAACTGAACTGACTGAAATAACATTTGCGAAAACTTATTTGACGCTTCCAAAAGCCTCTGTATGCTGTCCATCAATTGATTTGCCCACATGGTGGCTGGCTGCAGTATAGTGACATTTTTATGGTCATATATCTTTACTTACAGTTTATGCTGTGAACACAAGAGATTTGTTTAGGTCAGAGATTCAGATGTTAGTGCAACATCTAGGGACTATTTTGTGTACATAACCTTTTAATTCAGTTTGTGTCTTTTGCATCTCGCTTGTCTTTGCCTTGTTTGTTTATAGTCTGCCTTTTCTACTCTTGTAGAAATTGTGGACCAACCAGGAGTGGACATCTTTGGGCAGGTTTACAACCAGTGGAAGAACAAAGAGTGCGAGTGTCCAAACTGCAAAAGACTGATAGCAGCTTCTCGCTTCGCTCCACACTTGGAGAAATGCCTCGGCATGGGACGCAACAGCAGTCGAATCGCCAGCCGCAGGTGGGTCAGTAGAGGGCTTATAGTTTAGCATTGATTCCAAATATGTGTGAAGATCTAGGCATCTTACTCTTTTCCTCTTCAACAGGCTAGCCACTAATAATAATATGAACAAATCAGAGAGTGACCAGGAAGACAATGATGACCTTAATGATAACGATTGGTCGTATGGGGCAGAAAAAAAAGGTGAAGCAGCTGAAAATAACTGAAGTTAAATGTCATCCGTAGAAAAGGAATTATAAGAAAAACTTCAGATTTCTTTCTCATAATAATCAAACTTCTTATTTCTTTTTTACAGCAAAGAAGAGAAAGGCAGATAAGGTATGTTTGCATTCCTTTTGCACTTTGTAAATGTTTACATGTTTTAATGTGTCGAAAGAGGTAATTCAATCTTTATGTTTTTCGTTGTGCAGAATCAAAATTCCCCCAGAAGATCCAAATCCCTAAAACACAAAAATGGTGAGTGTATCAATTTTCATTTCCTTGTGTCCAAAAGAGGTTTGTTCCCTGCTGTCATCTGAACATGCAGAGCAGAATTCACTTATGTAATCTAACCCTAACCCAAATCTAAAGATTTCCCAAAGATCATTTTTCTCTTGATATATGTCAGTCAAAATACAACAATTTTGAAATATTTTGCACAGTAATATTTTATAACATGCAACACCAGATATATTCATCCACAGATCAACGTTGATCAAATTTTAACACCTAAAATTGTGCATGTGGGGCGCACGTGCTCCCAGGTGAGCTAGCAGAAGGCTTGGTTCCACATGCCCGGGTGGTGGGTTCAGTTCTGACCAGACCCTTTGCTGTGTGTCTTGCCCACTCTCTCTCCCCATTTCATGAATTCTGTCCTATAAATAAAGGTAAAATTACCAACAATATCTTTAGAGCATGCACATACACAGGGCTAACAATTGTCGTTTTTCCAGGTGATCTCGGGAGCAGCATCACCTCAGAGCCCTACAAGGTGAAGAGTGTTACCTTCAAGTTCTAGACGTCTTCCATCTTGTATTGTAAACACAATGCAAAGTTTTAACAACAATCTCATCTGTTTTTCAGTATAACTACAACACTGGCATCAGTTATGAAACATTAGGGCCTGATGAAGTCAGATCCCTCTTAACAACAGTAAGCTACTTATATGAACCCATACAAGTTTTAATTTTTTTTTTGCAAACGGTGATCAGTAAAGTAGTGTTTGTCCCAACAGCAATGTGGGGTGATCTCCGAGCACACCAAGAAGATGTGTACCAGGTAATGTATTATCTGCTGAAACCTCTCCAATCTCTGAAAATCAATAACAGCTTTTTGTGTAGCTCAAATCTGCGATAATCCTGCAGCACCTTGTCTTGTGTTGGTGTTTTCATGTTATTTACTTCAAGTTCGGAGGTCAGGGTCTCCTGTAAAGCTTTATCACAGAAAAGTTTCTGAATGAAAACCATCTAGTAATTTGGTTAAGATAAACTATCTTGATCGGCCCCCTGGTGGCTTGCTGCAGTATAGGTGATAAATCCTGCCTCCTCTATGTAGGTGGATGAGACTTGGATCAAACTAAAAAGTTCAAATAAGTGTCAAAGTCAAAAGTTCAATAAATTTTCCTTATTGATGGTGTCTGTCAGCTACAATATTTCTGATCACACTGATTGATCTCTCGCGATTGGACAAGCATGTGTTTTGGCAGGACCCTACTACAGGGGGGGGCGACCTGTGAAGCAGTGTGGTGGACATTTAAGGCCATCAGGCAGGCATGTATAATGCCACCTTGTGTCCCACCAGGTCTCAGCGATGTCCCCAGCACACGGACGAACAGAGGAGGGCCGTCAGGTTGTTCCTCCTGGGGCCGTCCGCGTGAGTGTGCCCCATCCCCCTCCTCCTCCTCACCCCTACATGATATGTCAAGCTTGTCGTAAATGCTACAGGTCATGATGTTGACAAATTATTGACAGACAAACCTCACGAAGATCCATTGCTGTTAATTACAATTACAAAGTTGACTGGCCCTTTACTGGTTTGACTTGTTATTTAGTGAAGCCCTAGTTTCAAAGGTATGTGCAATTAATGTTTTAGTTAGATATCAGCTGCAGCAGTGTAACAGACTTACTCCCACTACTAATTTATAAAGATGTTCATTTACATGTATGTTTAAATTTTACACAACATGAAGTTTCCTGACATGTGGTTGTATTTGTGTTTTCTTTTTATTTATAACTGTAGAGTTAGACTGTTAACTATATAATTAACTGTTTAAAATACACATATTTATTTATATCAGCTGGTATGTAGGTATCCGACATTTTTTTCTTCCTATTATCGGCAACAATATCCTGATCAGTCGGACTCTTGTGACATTGTTTGTGTGTCTGCTGGCAGGTCGTCGCTGCCCGATGCAGATGCAGTGACGGAGAGCGACAACTTTGAGCTTCCAGACGGACAGACCCTGATGAGCCGCCTGCAGTGGGAAGACTCTCCTGATATCTCACCCACAGACTCTGCCTCCTCCAAAGCCAGTAAGGAAATAAGCTGCAGTCCACTTAACATCACTTAATGATGAAGCGCAATCAGACTTGATGGATCATTTCCTGTTCCTCTCACAGGCACCAACCATTCAGACTCGAGGAAGCCGAAGAAGAAGAGGACGTCTCTCGGTTTGAACAGCGGAGGAGGAAGTCTGACTGGAGGCTGCAGCAGCAGCAGCGGCAGCTCTCAGAATAATATCAACTTGTCGACCAAAAAGAAGAGGCCCAAACTCTCAGCACCTTCTATCTCAAGTATCTATGATGATTTAAACTAGCAACAGCCTGTTTGTCAGGCCAGTCCCTCCCTTCACTCAGGATGGGATTCAACATGACTTAGCAGTAGCCTTAACACAAGGCTTCTCCATTTTACTGAAGATTCATTCTGTTTTAAGAACACAGTGCTGTTGAAAGCTGAGTCAGTCACTTGGTGTCAGACTCCAGTCCGAGTGTCTGTGGGTGATAAACAGGGAAATTCTACAAAACATACATTCTGCTTTTTCAGGAACTTGAACAGTTCTGTAACCACAGACACCTGCTGTTACCCGAAGGTGGAAATCAGGACGACTTGACAATAGGCCCTTTCACCAACACACAGTACTGAATGAGTCCCAGGACTTAATTATTAAAGAAAATTATCAATAAGCTCAGACGTAATTGGTTCTATTGTCCGTACTTAGAAATTAGATAAACAGATTTCCTATTTCTTATTCCAACATAAGTCATCCTGCACTTTTATCTCATTAACTCGACTTCTGATGCAACATTGATCTATGTGAGCGGAGGGGGCTGCTTTCCCACTCACCTGCACACACAGAAACATGTCATCTACACAGAGGCGCTGCTCTTAGGTGCAAATTATAATGCCGGATGGAAATAAATATTCAGACGTGTGGCTTCATTTAAATTGATGCTAACGATACTTGTTGCCACAAGTGGAACAAATCATTTGGCTTTGAGGACAGAAACATGAGAAATGCGTCCAAACACCAAAAGTGTTTTAGATGGCTCATAATTCCTCTGCCTCTCTATGTTGGCCTGTGTAGATCATGAGTTAACTAAATGATAGGTGATGGTTGCTAAGGGTGCTTCTCGAAATTCAACCTGAACTGGTTTTATCGTTTCAGTTTCAGATCAGTGCAGATAAAGAGAAGGTCAGGGGAGTTTGGAAAGTATTGGTCAAATTGATAAATTAATTGGTTATTTAGTTTGAAATAATGAAACACAAACAAATGTTTTAACCAAAGGAGGGGAACGGGGCGGCAAAAGAGAGAACTATAGATCGCAGTGTCAGAAACTAGTTCCCTGAGAAGTCAAAACAAAAACCTAAGTACCTTCTCTACTACAAACAACACATTCAGAACAGCAACCTTGTTTCTAACAGAAAATTCGAAAAGAATAAGCTGTGAGCTTCCACACATCGTGTTTTACATCTCAGAGAAACTTGAATATGTGAGGTAGCGGCGCCAGCTACCATAACAATATTTGACTTAGAAGTAAAGTGCCTCATCACTGACAGCGTTTACTGATGCACTTATATGATCGACAGCCTCTGTTGACAGCAGTAAGAAAAGAGAGCGCAGACTTAAGATGCCCACCTACTTATTTACCTTTTTAACTAAAAACTATTTAAAAAAAAAACATGTTTAACGTCAATAACGTCCAAACAATTGAAGTCTTAACTGTGGCATTCTGAAACCTTCAGATTCTCTTCGGTGACGACCTACTGACGTGTCCTTTTGCTTTTAATTCAACACTTGACATACGGGAGTACTCCTTGGTGGCTTTGTGATTCTAGCATTGTATTGCACAGTTTGTGTGAGTGTGTGTGTGTGTGCACCTCTTTATGCTGAATCTAATTCAGTGAGAATGTCACCTTTTAGTGTGTGTGTGGTTAGAGGCTGCGTGTGAGTGTAATCATTTATATTTTCACAAAACTATGCATCCTAGAATGTGACATTTTTTGTGAAAGTGTGTGCCATTTTAAAAAAAAAAAAAAAAAAAAAAAAATGCTTTTCTGTTTACATCTTTAATTTATTTAAGTTTTCCTTTATCACTGCCTATTAAGTGATGTGTATATTATTTGTGTGTAAAAGCAGATTGTGATATTTGACGTGCCTTTAGGCTTTTAGGGCACATGTACAATACATGTATGTATGATTTGAGTCGGTATTTGAATCATTAATCGGAAGTAAATTCTTTCTTTCTTGTTTTATTCTTCCTCGGTTTGTCGGTCAGTGCTGCTGCTCTGCTTTTCATTCATGACTCTGACCGACAAGTCTCCATCTTGTAAAGCTCGGACCAGCGTCTCATTTAAAAGGTATATGAGCCGTTACTTGCTTTAGAGGTCGGATGCACTTTAAAAAATCATGTACTTGCAACTTTTCTCATTTGATGTCGTGGTGAAGTTTTTATAAATCACATCAACAAATCTCAAAGACTTGACTTTTGTAGTTATTGTCGTAGAAAATCCCAAATAAAAGTAAAACCTGGGGACTGTACAAAAATGATTTTAGTTAAGAGGGGTTGGGACTTGTAAGACTAGTTAGTCAGTGTTGAACAGAATAGATGTAGGTCCAAGTAAATGCAGTCCCAATCAGAGTCAGTTCAGTGAATACTTAGACCAACCCTCCACACATGATTGTCTTGTTCTTATTATAGAAATATAAAAGAAAAAAGGGTAGTGCTGGGATAATCTAAATTATTTATCATACAACATAGTCAAAAGAGAGTGGGGAAAAACTGCCACTTAATCAGCATTCACAGCAAATGTATCCGGCTCTTCCCAAACCCCACCCCTTCACCAATAGTGGAAATCAGTCCTGTCGTTTTGGACCAACTAGAATTTCGCTCAAGTCCTCTTCAATTCAATCAAGCTGCACCAATTTATTTTAATGTTTCATCAAGATCTTTGCACTGTTTCTTGAGAAATTCTCAAAAATTACTTAAACCCCCTCATTTAGCAGTTTTAAAGAAAGAGAAATTAGATAAAATCCTCCATACAATGTTGGGGGGGAATCCTGGATCAACCACCTGATCTGGATCTGTGCCAACATTTAATAGGTTCTTTGTTCTTCCACCAAGTGTCCTGGACATCTATCCAGTAGTCCGTGTGCTGAATCAGCTCATGCACAAACAAATTTTGAAACCTCATTGGAGGAAGTTAAAAAATGTATATTTGTTTTGGTACTTCCAGCCCTCCCTGCTCTAATCACTTGATCCAAGGCTGACTTTACTGTTTATCCAGCTGCTCTTAATATTTCGTTTCATGACTTCAGACGGAGGATTTTGCAGTGAATTGTTTGAAGCCATTCAGGGTAGAGTGAGACCTCTAGCTCATCTTTGTTCATAAGCTTTTTAGATAAAGATTTCTTATAGGACACCTCCCTCCCCCGAAAATCCTTTATGTACAGTCTCTTAAATCTTTTTCAATTTTCACATGTAATATACAGTTGAACTCATTTCCAGTATGACCAGTTCTTTTCTTCACTTCATTTCTCAAGATCTGCATGACAACGTGCACCCTTCTGAATCTTTTCCAGTGGAGTCTTGTGACGTGCACTAAAAATAAACGGTGGACATGATCCATTATTTTGTTCCTTTTTATTTGTGAATGAAGCCGCAACAGCTGATGTTCTGGTGTGACTCTTTATTGCAAATGAAAGAGAATGCAATGTTGTAGGTTCTATATATTTTTCTGTACCATGCCCAAATAAGTGCATGTGTGACTGGACTGTTGTATCTGAACATAATGTGATGATTCGTGGGTTATTTCTCTCTGCTGCCGTGCATAATGATGTTTGTATAAATAAACGCAGGTCGCACACAGACTCGTTCATCGGATCAATAAACACTAGAAACCGGGATGGTTTGAAAAGCTTTAATCTGAGACATCACTGAAGCCAGAGCAGTCCAGCGTAATCAGGAGGGTTTTACATCCCACTCCAAATCTTTTAAGTGCCAGATGCAGGTTCATCTGATTCAGTTCATCTTTTTTATGTTATTTACAGAAAATACACAATATATTTACAATATCTTCTCAAAAAGTGTCTATTTTAAAGTCTAGAGATTATTTAAATTAGCCTCTTTCTACATTGTTGAGCAACAAAAAATATTCGAGGTCGTCGGCACAGCGTCCAGGCGGATCTTTAAATCATTCACATAAACTCTAAATCATGGTAAAGACTCCAACTGGCACACACAGCACAAACAGTGAGTGGTTCCATTAAGACTTGGGATTCTCGCATCTTTTTTCTTCTTAAAACACAGAAACTGGACTAACGACAGTAAAAGAGCAGACGAGAGAAGGAGGATTAAAACGTGGTGTGAACCACTACGTCGTGTCTGAAGAGAAGCTAAATGATGGTTCCGTTTACACAGAACTTCACTCACTGCAGATTAGTATTTACCCACATGTATTGTACAATCACTCATCTTATTTTGTAATCCTGGTACGTGCACAAACAGGCTAACCCATCCACCCACACATACACTCACACTCCTCAGCTGTGGTTTCTGCACCAAGGCCTCTTTTTATGATTAGCCCATCTCTCCAGATGTTCGCCCACTTGCTGCGGGCTCTATAATTCATTTTAATTTTTACCTCAAAACATTCAGTCCCCTCTCTGCCGTTTTAGCGGCTGTGCATCCCAAAGATCAGAAAGCTGAAGAACACAGTGACTCCCACGAGGGAGATGGTCGCAGGGGCAGTGAAGAACTGCCTGTAGTTGATGCGGAAGTACCACACCACGGCCAGTATCACCACGAACACGGGCACCACCAGGCTGCTGGTGCTGATGGCCACGCCCGCGGCTCTGAATCCCCCGGAGACTCCGGACGAGACCCCGGTCCCGGACTCATCCTCTTCCTCTGGATCAGCCTCCTGCAGAACCTGGGAGATGTGGCAGTGGATCACGCTGTTGTGGGTAATGTTTAGGGATAACAAAGTCTTCTTGGGGTCCTGCAGCAACTGGCCTTGGTAGATCAGTTTTGTCAGATGCTCCCGACCTGAGAAGTATTTACTGGGGAAGAGAAGAGGTGAGAAAGAGGAACGGTTGAATGGCATATTAAAGATTTATGTTTGAACTTTATCTGTGGATGTTTGAGTATATTTTTACCTTTTCAGTACTCCCACTGTATCTTGTGGTTCCACAACAGCCACCTCCTCCGTGTCATTTAAATACTTGAGTCGAAGAGAAATGGTAGTGGTAGTGTTAGTAGTAATAGGAGGAGGAGGAGGAGGAGGAGGAGTAATGGTGGTGGTGGCGGGAGAGATGGTACTGGTCAAAACAGAGATAGACTTCATAACCCTTTTATTTTCCTCTTCCAGCTCCTCCTCATCCTCCTCCTCTTCCTCATAAACGTCATCTTCCTCCTCATCGGAAGTGTGTCCTCCGGCCTGCGGTGGTTTGCACTGAATGTCCAGCAGCAGATCCGCCCTGACCCCCTCCGCACCCTCCCCCTCTCCTCTCTCAGCCCCCGGCTCGCCGTCATCGGACTTGTTCTCCTGCGAGGGCGGAGCAGCCTGCTGTTCGGGGGCGTCTGCGCCTGGGGACCCCGCACTGTAGCTGTCGTGGGCTCCCAGTCCGATCAGTGAGGCGTGGGCTCCCACAGTGAGGATGGTGCCCAGGATGTGGTCGCCTCGGTCGGCCACGTGGGTAGAGACCCAAGCCAAGACGAGCGCCAGGACCAGGAGCAACACGCCGCCTGCTGCCGTGACCTCCCCCTCCATCCCGTCCAGCATGGTCAGTGCACACACTGCCATCTCTGTCCTCCGAACCTGGTCCACACAAAAACACAAGAAACGCGTGGGCTTCACTTTCTGCACAACAACAAAGCAACATTGAGTAAAAACATGTTAGTTGTGTAGGCAGAGTCCTAAATGTGTCATCGTCTTATATGATGGAAACATTCAAAATAAATCTATTATAATCTCTGGGAATATAATGTGGAAGTGCATATGTAAACATAAGAGAAAAAGAATGAAATCTATAATCATCCATTTTTAAACTCATCAGATCTACTTATTTCATTTCTAACATTAAGAACCTGCGGAATATGACAATAAAATGTATTTATATAGCACTTGTCTCAACAACATTTATAACAGGGAACAAACAACACCAGACAGGCAGGTGGAAAACCATCAGAAGACGAGGGAACATGAGCAGAACAGAATGTACAGCAACTCCATCTGAACACTACATGTCAGACAGCCTTTCAGTCTGATTCACACCGGGGTGTTTGCTCCTATCTGCAGTTATACGAGGTCGCCGTGGAAAATGTTTATCAGTGATCAGCAGGACTCGTCTGTGGTAACACTGGATTTACAGTGTTATGTATTTAGATCACATTTCCTGCTTCACTGGATTTACCAGAGGACACATGTTCCACTTGTGATGTTATGTTAGAAACTGCAACAAATGATTTGATATATGTCATGATTGCTTCATCGGCTGGTTAAATGATTTTCACTCTTGAACAACTGTTTGAAAAAAGTAAAATGGCTGATCGTGTTTTTAAAGCCAAAGGCGACATCTTGACGATGTCTGTTTTCAGACATTTGATCGTGACGCAGATGAAGACAAACAGCAAATCTTTAAAACTGAGAAGCTGAAACCCAAGTTCTCATTTGTGCTCGACAACTGAAAACCATTTGATCAGCAGAACATTGTCATTCGTTTTATTTTGATCAACAAAGTGATTAAACCACCTTCAGCACAAAGCAACAATTAACAGGAAATACACACATTACAGAAATAATCTCTCACTTGGTGCTTTTGCTGACTTTGACATATATAGATTGATAAATTATATATATATTTTTTAAATTGTATCACTTAAATGGATCTCAAATTAACAGTGGCACAATTACAGAAATTCTGATTCATGTGTATTGTCCTTATAAATAAATATAGGTATTTCAATGTAACAATTGATCAATACGTCCCACCAATGGCTTTTATGATGACAGTAAAAAACATGTTTAGTTGTTGTTTTTTTAAAGCTCCCACTTAGCAGTAAATAAAATGGTATGTCCCGATGAGGTGAGCTGGGACTGAGGTTCGGGTAGAACACAATCCTGGTTCATGTGTTTACCTCGAATCAATAAAAGTCTGTAAACGTGTGAGTTCGCAGCCAGATGTTTTTATTAGTAAGACAACACATCTGGCAGGACACACCCAGCCAACCGGTTAACGTGCTTTGACTTGGTTATTCAGCGAGATCGTTACTTTACGTAAAGATCGGCAGCAGCTTCTTGGGCTGGTCAACAGCTGTGAACCTGTAGCTGTGATGCTAAGTATTACCATCCGGCTAATATATGCTCAACTCGACCCTTTGTTGGTCAACTCCACGTCCACACCTCCTGTGTTAAGCACACAGACGTGGAATCCGACGTGTCGAGCTGCTAACTTGTCCCACTGTCTCCGACCTGCTGCTTTTTCCCACAGAACATTTCAGCTAAGCTAAGTTAGCTTGTGAGCTAGCCCTCCCTGCTAGCTGAAATACGACCTTCGGCGGTTCGCGGTGTGTTTCGCCGCCGCGGGTGTGATGGAGTAAAGGATGTGCAGAGTGTGGTGAGAGCGGAAGCCGCCGCGGGGCAGAGAAGCGGAGATCTTACCTGGCTGCTGGGAAATCAGCGCATGTTTGAGGACGAAGCTAAACGCCAGTTAGCAGCTGCTGCTTTACACACAAAACAAACAACCACTGAGGCGGCGTGACGTCGGCCGGCCACAGGGGGCGCCTGCTTTGGTGACGGCTCGTCCCGGTCGCTCCTCCTCATAACATATAGATGACTTCCAGTTAAAAAATAAATATTCTGTGTGTCTATATATATATATTCACGATGGGGTCTAATAATATACTGATTATTCCTGTTCTGGTGCATTCTGGATCATTTCAAGGATACATTTAAATTCTATATCTATCTAATATATGATGGGGTTATTTATAACTCGATTTTAATAGAGAAATTACAAATTAAGGTTAAAACACCTGTTAGATAAACCCTGTATCCTGAAGAAAATAAAGAAAACGTAAAACAATGATATCTCATGAGATGTCCAAGTTCCTTGTATTGTCATTCAGACATTACACATAAAATGAATATACTTTTTCAAAGTATACACTGTCCAAACAAAAGTAACATTAAAAACACTCCCAAAAAGCACCATCCTGTTTAGATCATTCAACACAAAGTCAGTGGAGCGTCCCGTCGTTACACAGCAGCACATAATCCCTCACAGAGCTGGGAACGTCCAGTTTACTGACTGCAGAGAGACACCGGGCCCCGAGGTGCAGGCGTAGAGCACACCGACACAGGTGCTGCAGAGAGCGAGGCTGGCCGCTCCGCTGACGCACCAGCTCGAAGAAAGGCCGGTGGTCCTGAGGCAGAGAGGGAGAAAAACAGAGATATGATCGAGAGCTGGGTGATGAAGAGGAAGAGGAGAAGTGCTTGGACTCACCTCCTTTATGTCAGCAGACACGGAGTCAATCCATTCACAGGGAGGGACGGACGTGTACGAGTTCAGCATCACCTCCAGGGTGGCAGGAGAGAGGAAGCACTGCTTCAGCTTCTGCAGGGAGGACAGAGCAGGTAAGAAAATGTCTCCATGACAGGATATTCAGCTACTTTAAAGGTTCAGTAGGATTTAGTGACACCTAGTGGTGAAGTTGCATGTTTCAGCTGAACACCCCTCACCTTACCATCCCCTTCCAAACATGAAGGAGAACCTGTGGTAGCCTTCAGTTGTCATAAAAACTCAAAAGGAGTTTAGTTTGTAAACTTTGGGCTCCTGTAAACAACAGGGGGGCCTCCGTAGAGAGGACGTGCTCCCGATGTAAATATAAAGTATTTATATATAAAGGTCCTATTCTAGGGTAAATTTTCTTTTTATAATTTAGAGGAAAGACATGATTGATAATATCACTAGGATTATGTCATATTCAATTACTGAAAATGAATCCCTTTCACCTAAATCCTACAAACTCTGAACATTTTAAAGAAAAAGTTCTGCTGAATGGAATTTAAAACTACATTAAAACAGAGGAGAGGGATGGTTTCATGGGTTTATCCTTATCTAACTTGTCTAAAAGGACATTTTACAGTATCACATGTAAAAAGCAATTTTTGTTTCTTTGATATTTAAACTATTTTTACAATTGCCTTCATCATAAGAGCATTACAAATTGATCCTTTTTCCCCACAATTCCTTTCTCCCTCTCACCTTTTCTATCACCCCTGTATTAGCTAACACTTCATTCACATGCACGAGTCATGAAATTCTCTCAGTGTGAATGATGATTGGAACCTTTGGTGAAACGGTCTTGGCTCCGTGGTTGAGAAGGGATCGTGCTACTTCTTCTGGCTGCTGGTCCAAGTAATCTTCCACCACCTTAAGGAACAAGAAACAGAGTGCTGATTTTGCCTGAGCTAAATATATGGCCATCTTTCAAAATACCAAATTTGACTTCACTCCCTCCTCTGCTACCTGCAGCAGACAGTCCATCGGTGTGAATCCTGCACAGTTTTCGACGTTAGCCTTGGCTCCGTGCTGCAGGAGGACGCTTACGATCCTGGAGCAGCAGTTGGAGCAGGCGTTGTGCAGGGGTGTGTGCTGCTTCCTGCCCGAAGTTCTGGGGTCAGCTCCTGCGTCCAGCAGCATTTGAATCACTCGGAGGTAGCGGCCGGACTCGGACGGCCTCTCGGCTCCGGAGCAAGCAGCGTTCAGAGGGGTCTCCCCCTCTCTGTTCGTGACCAGCACGTCCGCCCTGTGGCTCAGGAAGAGCTCCACGTGCTGCTCCAGGCCTCGCCGAGCCGCCACGTGCAGAGGTGTGAGCCTTGACTCCCTCAACCTCACGTCAACATCTGCACCTCCATCCAACAGCAACTCGGCACAGCTGAGACAAAGTGCACAGGTTATGATCACACTGTGCACGAGCATCAACCTCTACAATACCAAAAACATCTTTTCTCACAAATGTTTGTTCAGAAAATGAAGTGGTTCATGAAGTGATATTCTTAAACCTTTTAGGAAAAGTGGATTCTTCTTATATTCTTGTCAGGCAATTGACCTTACTCTTAAAAGTGATAAGGACTCAACCTCAGCGAACCCTGAAGACAATGTGGGCCCAACAGAGAGCAGCATGGTGTTTTTAATGTTCTATAAAACGATCAGTTTGCTCTTTCACTCACTGGAGAGACTCTGCAGAGTTGCAGAGGTGAAGAGGAGCGCTGCCGTCTGCAGTCAAAACCTCAGGGTCCGCTCCATGGGACAGCAGCAGCCCGACGCAGACAGCGTGGCCGCCTATGCAGGCGTCGTGGAGGGCGCTGTGGCCCCCGGGGGCGTCGTTCACCTCGGCCCCACGAAACAGCAGCTCCTCCACACAGCCTGCGTGTCCTCTGCTGGCAGCCAGACGTAACGCTGAGGTCTGCTTCACCCTGGAGCTCAGCGTCCACATGCCTGACGGACAGCACAGAGGACATG
This sequence comes from Platichthys flesus, assembly GCF_949316205.1. Lineage (NCBI taxonomy): Eukaryota > Metazoa > Chordata > Actinopteri > Pleuronectiformes > Pleuronectidae > Platichthys > Platichthys flesus. The sequence continues at coordinate 15,006,656 of NC_084960.1, read as the reverse complement.
TCACATAGTCAAAACACTAAGGGAGGATGAGAACAAAGAAGTCTCACCCATCTCTGGAGTCCAAACCATCTCCTCCTGCACCGTCTCCATCAGAGCGTTGACCATCCCTGGGTCCTTCAGCACCGCATACACCCCCTTCATGTCTCCAAACATGAAGGTGTTGTGGATGGTCGTGTCCCTACAGTGGACCTGGGACGGAGGGGCCCGGACCTCCTGGAGCCGCTGCTGCCTGGGAGGAGGCCTTGGAGCTCGGGGCAGCGGGGCCCGGGTCAGGGCCCTCCTCTGGGCCAACGCTCGTCGAGCATTCTCCCAGTCCTGAAACTCCTGCTCCAGTCTCAGAGAGCGCAGGGACGTGGACGTGAAGGGAAATGTGTTCCCTGACATGACACCTTAGTGGTCAGTGCAAGAGAGATGACTATTTTCGCAGCTATAAAAAAACTAAACTGGTTTTGAAAGAGAATATCTTTAGTGTAAATAGTCTTTAAGCTGAAACTTCATACAGAAATCCTCTAAAGCGAAAGGGTGTTTCCTCACATACCCCTGAGCAGTACTGTTTACATAAATGGCAGCTTACACATTTCCTCACCCTCCACTGGAAATGCAATGAGTCACTGGGGTCCAATCAGAAGTCAAGTGAAAACTCCCATTCCTGTGTTCAGCTGCGTTTCCTTTCAAGTTAGAACCACGACAATAAAAGCACCACGTGAAACGACCTGTTCCCTGTGAGCCCAGTCACAAGCTTGTTGCTCAAACACAACTTCAGCAAGTTAATAATAGATCGGAATGCAAGCTGACACTCGACCATTCCACTTTGAACACTAGATGGCAGCATTGATCCAGCATGTTAAAAGCCAACGCAGATAAATCCAAGACGAAAGAAAGGTCAAGATAGACAACATCCTAATTCATTCACAACTTTCAAATTGTTTTGTAGAATATTCTAATATTCGGTTTGCTTAAATGTAATCATTCACCTGTAACATTACTTACAGATTAACTAAGATGCTTAACGTACTTGTAGATGTTAATGGAAAAATTTGTCTGAGTATTAAATTATTTGGGCCATGTTTGCGTTTACATTGATTGATGATTAATTTATTTAATAATGAATTAGATCTCTTGACATTGAAATAAAGAATCTTGACTATTGTTTAAATTGAGGCATAAATGGTCTATATGTCCTATATAAGGTCTACATGGTCAAAAATTATAAAAATATAAAATATAATGTAATGTTATATCATTTTTCCTGTCACGATAAATGTCATATAATATATATAATAATTTAGTGTGTGATTTTTAAGTGTAAAGACAGTTAAGTGTCAAACCTTCTCACCATGCTTGCACAATGTGTACACTTTTAATCAATATAGGCTGGACTTTTGGTATATGATTGCTGTGACAATTATAAAGCGATATTTATTTTGATTTATTGCTCTAGTTTACATTAAACCAGAGGAAAACTACCAAACAAAGAGGAATATACCTGGTACAATGTTTATGCTGCAGGAAGACTTTCCTTTTCGCTTCTGCGTTTCATTAAATCTAATACTACTATTACTTTCCCTCTTGTATCCCGTATTTTATTCATGTGTTTCATTCCCATTGTACCTCTGTGGTTTATTTGTCTGAAAAGCTTCTTTTTGTGTTGTTTTTACTACAAGTCACCAAAGCTCAAGACAAATCATCTCGCCACGGAACGCGGTGACGGATATCCTGAGGAGTGAACCCTCCCGATTGGCTTCAACCCTCTTTTTGTAAACACTGTCTACGTCATCACGTCGGGTTTGAACGCTGCGGCGCGTTACCGAGGAAAAGTAACTTCACACGCAGCCCGTGATCTTGTCGCGTCTCCTCTCTGTTTATAAACACGTGTGTTTAATGGCATCGAGCTTCTCCCTGCACCTGAACCATCACGCACGGCTTCTGTCCGCGTGCCTGCGATGGTGAGTGAGCAAACACCCTTCAGCTAACGAGGCTAACGCAGCCCATGCTAATAAGACGCTAGTTTGAGTGTATAACACGTTTAAATGCAGTTTATCACACTGCTCAGTGTTTCATGTAACATGTGTGTGTTGTTTCATTCCTGTGTCACAGACCTGTAAACTCAACGGCCTGTTCAGCATCGGGGAGGACTTCGATGATGAGGTGATTCCCTGCAGAGACACAAACAAACACAGACACACACACACACACCCTCTCATAGCTCCCTTACCCTTAACCTAACCTAAATCTAACCCTAACCCCTAAAGTGAGGACAGGTCAACATGTCCTCACCCTGTAGGGTCTACGCTTTAAATGGCACAGGAACACACACGCTTGATTTCAGCTGCTGGTGAACTGTCAGCTGTCTGTACCCTGATGATCGTCCATCTGTGTTTCCCAGGACCTGCCCGGGACGGACTGGTCTGTCCGCTCGGCGTCCGGAGCCTCCGATGTGGCAGCTGTCGTGTCCTCCTGCTCTCTGCGGGCCCCCACTGCTGCTCACACAGAGCCGGAGGGGAAGCACCTCCAGCGAAGTGCTCAGAGATCAACTGCCCCGTTTAATGGCACCGCCTCAAGCAGCAGCAGCAGCAGCACGCACACTAATGCTGCTGCTGCTGGACAAACTGTTGTTGTGGGTTTGAGAGAGCTCTCCACCTCTTCTTCCTCCTCGTCCTCACAGCTTCACTCCCTCCGTCCTCCCACACAGAACAACACACTTTTGGCACAACAGCCGAAGCCCTGTGCGGCCCAGGATGATTTCGATGATTGGGATGTTGACCTGGCAGACCTGGACGAGTGTGACGGCCAGATGGGTCAGCCGCCCCAACCTCCCGCCCCCTCTCCATCTGTGGCCAGAGCCGAGCCGGCATCTTCAGCCAAGACGCTTCGAGCCCTGACCTGTGGAGGGTTACAGACGCTGCCCGATCGGACGCTCAGGGAGGTCAACACCGCACGCCAACCATGTAGCTCGTCTAATCACAACCCGCCCTCCCAGATCCTCTCGTCTACTCACATGCGATCTCCGCTTCCCCGCCCTGCTTTCCTGCCTCCGCACAGTCCGGGGTTTTTTTCCGGCCTCACTGCCACTTCTCCTGCACCGAGCCCCATTTCCAGGACACTAATCCGAGCCCAGCCGCCGCAGAGGCTATGGTCAACTCCAGGAGCCTCCCCTCAGGCCCGTGGCTTCTTCGAGACAGTCTCCCCAGCCCCCTCCTCCTCTATGAACTCCAGCATGCTCAGCCCTCATCCCCTTCGCACGCCGCTCCTCACCAACCGGCTGGTCCAGCTTGTATCCGCTTCCAACAGGCTTCCTTCAAAAAGGCCTCACTCGGAGCCTCACAGGACGAGGACCCGGCGGTTCCCCGGGCCCGCTGGATTCCTGCCACAACAGGTGAGTACCATCCGGCCGTGGTGCTCTTCCTCTGCCATCCAGCTGTATTTCCTCACATCTGTTTGTATCTTCCAGGTTTCAGTTTGTTAATGTTGCCCCCAGGGACAGTTAAATCCCATAAAAGCTCCCCTGATGATGTGCTGTGGTCAGAATTAAATGCCGCTGCTCTGTAGACACTAATGCAATAACTGATGGAGAAATCTATCCATTATGTGTTGGTTTTTCCACAGTATGATAATCTGCTATGTCTCTCGCTCTCAGACACAAGGGCAGAGCCTGGACGATGTAGTGGTTTCTGTCCCTCACACCCCTGCTCACGGTGCTGTGGCACGGTCACCAAACCAGGTAATAAAACCACTGAAACACACACAAAATAAAAACCATGAAAGCTTGTTTTGCCTTTTTATTAAGTATCAACCAAATCTCTGATGACAGCTGCAGCTGTGAGCCTCTGACTGACCATGGTTTTCATTAGCAACCGTCTGTTGATTATTTTTCTTATTAATTGATTGTTTAGTTCATTAAATGTCAAGTAAAGTAAAGTGGCAGAGTCTCCCAAAGCTCATTCCAACATCCTCTAGTGTCTGTGTTTTGATCAACTGTCCAAAACCCAAATTATCATTTTATTATTATATAAAAAAGGAACATTTTTAAATGTATTTTTTTCATAAAGAAATAATTGAAAGGATCAATACTAATCAGTTATTTCACAAATTGATAAACTTGTGACAGAAGTCAGAGAACACAATGCTTCTGTAAAACCCCTATATTTATCTCCAATCAGAGGAGTTGCATGCTGGGATATGTTCCATGAAAAGGACAAAGGAGCGTAGAATACAACTTAAGTGATTTGCACTCATAGAACTAAAAGAGACAAGAAATTACCACTCCTGAAGAACTGGTACACTTCCGTCTTTTTTCAGTGCAGAACAGAGGAGCAGCACATAATAATTGAGGCTTTGATTGTTCAATGACTGTTAAGGGCTACTCAACAAATGCTTTTAGAATCCTCTCTGGATTTGTTTCTTCTATTTCATAACAACATGTATTGAGGCCAATTTTCCATCAAAGTCTTGTTTTCTTTATCAGCCTGTTCCACCTTCAAAACCAAATGGAGACGAGGTCCTGCTTCAGATGTGAAATAAGGCTTTATCCTCAATGATATGTTAAAAAGATCCTGGATCACACAAGCTTTTATAGTTCCACTTCAGTCATAATCTATGTCCATATTTACACATCGGAAACGCAGTTCACATGACCATTCATATAGACTGGGCATTTGTGTGTGAAGGTGTAAACAGGAAACAGATTCTTTACTCACTGCGCTGGAGTTTTTAAGAGGGGGCTGGCCGACAGAAATCTCTAAAAAATGTCTATAAGTCACGAATCACGTTGGTGTCCGCTTTGTTTGGGTGATGATTCCACTTTCGGATTTGATTTAAAGGTTTCCAGCTCCCAAACGGAGGAGGACGAGTTCAGTGGCGGGGCCTGGGCAGCGATGAAGGCAGAGATGGGATTGGATGAGCGGAACCCGTCGTGCTTCCTGCAGACCTACAGTGTGGTCATGGTGCTTCGGAAGGTGATCCCAGTCGCTCTCACACTCGTCTCTGTCGCTCAATTACACAAACCAACGCCTGAAAACAGTTTTCCCCAGACAGGTCTACTCGAGCACTGAAACTTGGTGCTGATATTTAGGTCCAGCAGTTTATTCAATCATTTCTCCGCCATCCGAACAGACTGTGTTTCCCTACTGGAAGTCAGCTGCCATAATCAGGACAAATGACTCCCTGTACTGGAGGTGTTTTGTAATTATAAACCGTTAAAATCCCCCATCTATCACTCTAATGGAGACTGTGCTGTTATTGTGCACCTTCTGCGTGTCGGCCTCTCTGGAATAATTTATCAGTGTGTTTGAGTGGCAGACGGCGTGAGAGGGCTTCCACGTGTCGGCTTGACGCTGTGTCACTCTTAGTGCTGGCTCAGCTCAGTCAGGCTAAGCTGTTTACACTCAAATTGAAGTTCCAAAAATCCCTGTTTGAAATGGACCCTTCCCTGCTCCTGTTGACTGAACAGTGCAGCAGAGGGAGGGAAGGATCCCGACAGCAAATACACATCATTGCTGTTTATTTGTTGACAGCAGGAAATCTACAAACACAAACTCGGACATTTGTTCTGATGATGGGAACCAAAATTTGTGAGGGATACAATGATTAATGTAGTAGGGCGGTTTATTCATAGAGATGGACAGTTTTAGTTTTTATGAATCAAGTTTTATAAGTAGAATATTGTGGTGTAAAAATTATCTATATGTATATGCTATATGAATAGGCAATATTTCCTAAGATGTTATCAAATTACTTTATAGTTTAACCTTGAAATCTACTATAAATAACAATAAGTAAAAAGAAAACAAGTCTAACCAAATAGATAAAACCGTTTGTGCATAAAATGTAAACATTGCATCTGCATTGTTTTTAATGTCACACAAAAGGTTTCATATCTGTAAACAAACACAGATACGGTACAGAGATGTATGTGAAATGCTCTGAAATGCAGTCAACAAAGGGTTATGTGTGTTTTTTATTTTATTTCTTTAATATAGGCTGCGCTGAAGCAGCTGGCAAAAAACAAAGTGCCTAACATGGCCGTGCTTCTGAAGAGCATCGTCCACACGAACACCGACGCCAAGGCCGTGTTCAAGGACCCCACAGGTACTGTACATGGACACACACACACAAGCACACACAGACACATAGATTTGTTAGAGAAGAATTAAAGCCTCATTGATGATACATGTGAGATGAGGTTATTAAAGATCTTGAAAAAAACAACTGTTTAGAACTGTTAAGTGATTTTGAATAAAAGGGATCAAGAAATGGAGGATAAGCGTTTCCTCCTGCTTAGCTCCTGATGCTTCAGCCTTTCTGTCCGATCGGCGCCTTAGCTTTGCCACGGTTGCCATGGCGCCCAGAAAGCAGCCACACGAGGTGTACAGATTATCAACACTCCAGTGTGGATGTTGTACTCGACACCAGACTTAAGTGCTTATTAGTGATTCAATTGCAGTAGATTGGCATCAGCAGTGGGTGGGTATTAAGTGCTCCTGACACCACGAGGGACCGTTCTGTCAGTAATGTGCCTCCCACCAGTCGGAGGTTTGCAGCTTTCGCCTGCTGAAGCTGCGGAGATTAACACCAGCGCTGAAAAGATTAGCAGGTTAGTGGAGTAACGTGAAATTGACAGATTAATCATGTAAGTCATTCGAAATCAAGAATGAACAGACAAAAAAAACCTGCTTTCTCTGGGTCGTTAAATTTTAAATTGAACATCTTTAAGGTTCTGTGACAATTTGATTTTATTCAAGAAGTCCCCCCTTTTTTTTTACTAAGGCAAATATCTCCTCCACATACACCTTGTCTGCAGATACAAGTCATTTCTACATATTTGCAAAGTTGAATTTTTTCATGCTGATCTTACTTATATGTTATTGATTAGGATTAGGCCGGGAGGCTCATTCCACTGTGCACAAGTCTGCAATGAAATTACGTTTTATCCATTTGAAATAGTAAAACCATAGAAAATCCACATGAGGTGGACGATGTTATCATGGCACTGCCACAAATAACGGTTATCAAAGACACAGAGCAGTGTTAAAATGTTATATTCATCATGAAACAGTGACAAGAAGCAGCAGTTTATGTAATTAACAGGAAACACTGCATATTATTCAATTGTTATAGTTGATGTGGAAAATAGCTGCTTATTTAGATATTTAACAAACATGGAGCAACATTAGCATTAATCTGAGTCTGATTTTGTTTCTGGTTACCTGACAAATTAAGTATAATATTTGATGTACGGATGATTGGTGCAGAGTGTGTAGTGAACACTGGAATCATCAGAGCCTTCTTGCTTGTTTGATTCGCTCTGGATTTTATGAGACATGTATTTCCCAGAAACACACATGTGTTCCTACGCAGTTCCCCTGTCACAGAACATGAGACGCACACAGCCAGGACATCATGGTTAAAGTGACAAGAATGATTCGGATTCATGACCCGACACCATCGATTAATACATAAATGTCAGTTTGCGTGTGAGGAGCGACAGAGACGAGCAGAGACACATTTACTCACAGGCTGCAGACAGGAGAGACGTTCTCCTGCAGTTTAACACACAACACGGTGTTCCTTTTGAACTTCATTGTTGCAGAAGAAGTGACGCAGCACACGGGGTCTGTTAAAGACAATTGGCAAACAACAAACTTGGTGAGTCGATTGATGAGTTTTTCACCTTTTCATGTTGCATCTTCTTATTTTTGTTCCTGTTGATATAAAAAATGAAGGGGAGATTCAGGGAACTGTGCACCGGCGTCTTCTGGAGGAAAGAGCGGAGGAGCTGAAGGTCGGAGCCGTGCTGCTGCTCAAACAAGTAAATCTCACCACCACAGATTGTTAGAACTTTTATTTCAGTCATGATCATAACTGCGGTTTAATTTTAGCTTCAGCAAAATGCACAGTGGTTACAGATCTGGTTTGATACAGCTTCACCGAATCCTTTGTCTTTGTACAGGTTGGTGTGTTTTCCCCGTCCCATCGGAACCATTACCTGAACGTGACACAGAACAACCTGCTGAGGATCTACACCTCTGATGGAGTCAGTCTGTCCTCCACTCAGCTCCCCCAACTCGTCCTGGTGAGTGTGTGTGTGTACTCTCAGCCGGAAAAAAGGAATCGGACAGTTGTATTCCTCCAAATATTAAATCTGTTCGTTCAGACAGGCGCCGTCAACCTGCCAAAACACTTTTTTTCCTCTCTCTATCAAGGAGCCAGTGTTGCAGTCAACCGCTCAGCCTCCCACCATCCGCCGGGAGCCAGTGTCTCAGATGCATCTGGTGTTTGACGAGGAAGAAGACGAGGGACAAGAGGGTGGAAGATGCACAGAGGGAGGCAAAGACCCTCAAGCCCCAACAGACGGCAGACTCTGCTCCAGTGGAGGCCCCCAACAGCCTGCTGGGAATCCAGCACCACAGAACCCAGACTGGGATGCAGGTGGGGAGTCTCATTTTTTCTGTAATAATACTGGTTAGAGAAGGAAAGAGACTAATTCTGATTTCCAAATAAAACTGATTCAGTGTGAGTATTTAATGTTTTTGACTCTTAGGACAGTGATTTCACTACATCTGCAACCTACCAGTGTTTTCATTTTTATTCATCAACTAGAATGTCACAGTAGAGTTATGGAACCACATTAAAATTGACCAGATCCAGAATTTGATTCGAAATTGCACCAAATTAGACAAGTTTGAATATCAGCCTCATCACAAGCAGGGAATTATGAGATAGGTAGAGGAGTTTTTGCATAATCCTGCTAAATAACAACTCTTTGCCGGATATAATTATTATTCAGCTAGTAAAATGTGATGATAACACATTTTTCATTCGCTTACTTGTTCTCCGTCTGTTGTGCAGATGATGACTTGGACGAGCTCCTGGGAGAGTTGCCTGAGGACACCTACAGCCTCTGATGTAACTTTACATCAGCAAATGACTGTCTCCACCGACTCGAGCTCTTTCAGGACAGACAGATTGTGAACCTTTTCTTTTCCTGACATCGCTTCTTGAGAATCAGAGATGCCTGACGGCTGAAGAGCCAGAGACAGAGTGTACTACCGTGTTCAGCACCGAGTTAAAAAAACAAAACAACAGAGTATCGTCCTCAGTTAATTTGTTGTCACAATCTCATTGTTCTGCATCAGTGATGATTGATGTGTTATAAGAAGCAGTCACTCGAAGCCAACACGTGTGTTAATTAATCACAAAGCTCCAGAAATCCACCCAGTTTGAGTTCAGCTCCACTTCTCACATTCTCATAAAGACTGTAATTATAATTAGAGATCGTGTGTGTGTGCGTGCGTGTCCAAGAAAAAAATCCTCTCACTTTTCCTTCATTCTTGTCCATCGTCGTTGACCTTGAAATGAAACACACATATGCACAACATAGATTTTTCAATAATACAAATTGAAAGCAAAGAGCGACATGATTTTCTCTGCTACATTTTGGTTTTCGTCCGTGCCCTCCTCTTTTTCGGCTGTGTCTATTTATCTGAGCCTCGGAGTGGAGTGGATAAACTGTGACCCGGCTTGTTGCCGTGCATTAAGAGGTGTATCCGAGGTTGTCGGACAGGGATTCCCGCGAGGAAGTCTGGAGTCCCGTGGGATCTGTTTGACCACGAAGCGTTGATCCTTGCCTGAATCGGGGTGGAGTCGCTCTGTGACTAACAGGCTCTTACGGAGGCTCCCAACAGGATGTTAGCCCCGGATCCAGACTCCTGCACTGCCCCCTGCATGCCTCAAACACTGTAACAGATTCAGGTTAATCCTGAGTCCTTTGTCATGTCATCTCTGATGCTGCAGCAGAAATTTCCTGGCTTGTGTTCAGAAGAGAGGGAGAGGGAGGGAAGGGGGATGATGAAACCGGGTGCGTTTGTAGTTATCCCAAATACGTCTGGCTTTCTCGCCTTAGCTGTGGGACTGAAATAAGTTTACAGCACAGTCTTTAAGCTTTTGTACAGTGACACGTTTTGTGCTGCCTTGGCTCAGAACATCTACACAATTGATCATAGACAATGACTGAGGGTGAAGTGCTGAAATATGGGGACATTTACATCCATATGCTATGAACGGAGCAGAGATGGTAACACTGTCCCTTTCTTCCTGCTTCAAAAATTGAGTTGTATGTTTTTTAAGGGATTCAAGCCTTTTGAATTTGATATGGATTTGAATGGCATTAAAGGGACGATTCACCCAGATATCAAACTCACCCCGCCTAGCTGACTTAAAATCACTGGCAAAACACATAAAAACAAGTCGCAGCAACATGTCTTTCCAAAAATAGCTTCCAGGTTTCTGTGAATAATCCACACTAATAACCAGGACACTGTTTCTGGAAGAGAGATGTTAATGTTAGGTGTTTTTGAAATGTAATTTTTCAAGCACAACAAACTCATTTCCGTTCTACAAAGAAAATTGCCTTTTTCTAGCTTGATATTACCACAAGTTATTGAAAACATATCCGATTATTGTCATTTGAACAAGCGTTTAGGTTTGAGGGTGTTTACATCCACAGAATAGGAGGTGAACAGATTTAAGTGTGTTCACTAGTTAAGTGCAACATCAACACTTTGACCTCAACGCTACTGACTAAGTTCAAATCCAGTCTTCTGCACCAAACCACAAAATACATATGTCACTGTCCATAAACTAAAGAGCACAAAGCATCCCACGTTGAAACCTCAGGGGTCACCATGGTGATACATAGACTGGAAATCCCTCATGGCAGGTTGCATATGTTATCAGCTAAACTACAAGGTAGTAATTCATCTATCATTTGTATGAATTGGATACTGTTTATGGATCTTAAGGAGACTTTAACAAGTAAATGACAGGAAAGATGTGAAGTCTGAAAAGATCAGAGCCTCATTTAAAGAAACAAGTTTTTTTCCTCTGTCCTATTAAACATCTAAATGATCTTTTTGGCAGCCCACGCACCAAATAACAATATGTATGGCTCTTGTTACATAAATGAAAGAAATATTTGATTGTTGCCATATTCTTGAGAAACACTGGATACTGTCCTGTCTTCAAGCGTCTGATCATTCTCCAAATTAAATGATCCAAGAAGGTGGGGGAGCATTTAATGAATCGCTCATAACTGTCCATGCTGTCTGTGATGAGGGTTAAAGTGAATGAATTCAGAATGGTAAGTAATCCTCTGCTGCAGACAGAACATCTAAGTTTCGCTGCACACCAGCAGGGGGTAGCATTTCACAGCCTGCCTGGCAGTTCTGGTCCTAGTGGACCTCATTAGTCAAGTTCATCAGTTTATGAGGGCAAAGTGACATCCACACCGAGTTAAGAGTCATGATAACAATCCGAATCAGAGGAGATCTTAATTTGACCAGAACAAGGCTCTTTGAATCTATCTCTGTGTGTGCGCTCTCTCTCTTATCCACACATCTACCAATTAAGACCTCCGTAAAGAGGAGGGAGGCTTGGTTCAAAAAAGTCTGCAGCTATGGCTCACAATCTGGATTAATTTGCCCTTCAACTTCAGTTGCCTCTCATCTGCTGTAATAATGGAGGCCCGGTCTGGCAAAATTTTGTACTTTTGTGTCCTAATTATCTCCTGGTAACGGCATATTATTTGTTCATTATCCATTGAGATGGTCAGAAGTGTAATTACTCTTTCAGTCTCGAGTCATGCATATAGTATAAGACGTGCCTTATGACATATAATATATTTTTTAAAGCGATCCTTATCTATGGTTTACTCTGTAAAGTCCTATCTCTGAGATTTGACCAGAGAGGCCGGAAATATCCAACAGGCATCTTTTTTAATAAGTTTTGTATTAAGGGAAGAGCTGATGACTCAAAAACGTTTGGAAATTTGAAAAAAATAAATGTCAGGCAGTGGTCAGGGAAAGATTCAAATGTGCTCTACAGTACCAAAAAAGAACAAAAGATGCGGATTATTTACAACAAATTACATTAGAGAGCATGAAAATGTCCACCTGCCATGTTATTAAAACCAATAACTAAATTCAATGATATATATGAAATATGAAAACGTACACATACCAATCATATCAATATGATGGTAAGTTTAAGATGTTCAAAATGTATCCTAGGGTCGAAGAAAGAAGTTAATATTTGAACTACAGTTCCATGATGGTAACAAGCGATTTATTATTGTAAGAACGACAATGGACCTTGTTCTGTCCTTGCTTTCTAGGAACATATTTTGAATAAACATTTCTTATACTCGATTACATGATACAGTGAATAGTGTATGTTCACAGGTGACATATATACAAGAAAAATCGAAATAAATGAGGAACATGGTAAATGAAGCTGCTTCAAATACTGTAAGTCATCAGATCTCAACCCAACTGAACACCTTAGTAACATGTTGGATAGCCCATCATCTAACCCCCACAGCTTGTGTCTTTGTGTTCATTCACCTATTGGCACTCTCAGCAGCATTTCAATGGTTCTTTTATGTATGTTTTCCTTTAACCTGGCACCAATCTCTACGCAAACCTTTGTTAGAGTAGAGAAACACCTCTGTGTGATTATCAGATATCCATGATTATCTGAGGCAAGAAGGCGAATTTGATATCTTTAACGTGTGACGGAAAGAATATAGTCATATTTCATCATGTTGCACTGAGCTGTTTAAGTATAAACACCTTGCAAATTAGAAAGAGAAGAATATGGCAAGGCTAATGGGCCTTACACCATTAATAATAATCCTGTGGATGGAAAGTTGGCTGGACGGATAAAGCCAGATAAGATTGCTGAAGCATGAAGCCTTATTTTCAACTCTGGAGACTGTTTAATCCCTGTAAAACTACGCTCATTACCTCGGTGGGAAAAGGGGAGATTTGCTTAATTAAGTTGTTAAGAAAGCAGCAAACCCTGCAGCTGTCTGAGACCATGGCAAATTTCATTTGGGAGAAAGACTGTGATCGACTGACAAGTGTGTGTGGGCGTGTATGTGGGTGTGTGTGTGGGTGTGTGTAAATAAGTGTGTCCTTAACCGCAAGATAAAAATACAACACCGTGTCTCTTTCAACTTCAGTAATTCTTTACTTTTAATTGTATCTGTGCACTTGCCGTTTACTGAACTTTGCCTCCATGTGCAAAGCGATGGATAGATGCACCAAGATTGACACAAAACATGCTGTTCATGAATGTAAAAAGGCTATTATACTCAAGACTTCGAGGCACAAATTTACAAAGTAGTCCATTCATTAGAACCATCTCCAAAATCAAACCCATTCTTTCACACCATGACTTGGAAAAAAAAAAGACGCCACATCCGGCCGCCGTCTTGATTGACTTCAGGTGCGTCAGTTTCGCGGACACCTGTGGACGAAGAAGAGGAGCATGTCAGTAAACTCCAGCTGGAACATAGCGCCCTGCCCCGTTGACGCTTTGTTCTACCACACGTTGAGGACGAAGGATTCATTCTTATCAGGATGAAGATGATGAAGAGGAGGAGGACTGAAACATGGAGCTCCACAAACCGACCTGCTGCTAAACGACAACACAACAGGTCAGTTGCTAGACAATTAACGCCATGAAACGCATTTCAACAATACAAATACACAAAAATACCACAGTAAAATACTGCACTAACAGAAGTCTCGAGTCTAATCTAGTATAATAACAATAATTTGCCATGTAGTATTCTGCAGTGAATCCAAATTTGTATAACATACCCTGCTATATACCTATATGATTTCATTACATTACATTACATTTCATTTAGCTGACGCTTTTATCCAAAGCGACTTACAATAAGTGCATTCAAACCCGAGGGTACATACCAAGGACGACAAGAATCAAGAAAATACAATTTCGTCAAATAAGGCAAAACTACAAAGTGCTATAAGTAAGTGCCATTTAAGTGCTAGTAAAGTGTTAGTTTCAAAAAGTTGTTAGTGTTTTTTTTTTTTTTTTTTTTTTTTTTTTTGTTTGTTTTTTTATTTATTCAAGGTAAAGTCGGAAGAGGTATGTTTTTAGTTTTCGGCGGAAGATGTGTAGACTTTCTGATGTCCGGATGTCAATGGGGAGCTCATTCCACCATTTAGGAGCCAGGACGGAAAACAGTCGTGTTTTTGATGATTGTTTAGCTCGCAGTGAGGGAGCAACGAGCTGATTGGCCGAAGCAGAGCGGAGTGAACGGGGTGGGGTGTAGCGTTTGACCATGTCCTGGATGTAGACTGGACCGGATCCGTTCACAGCATGGTACGCAAGTACTAGTGTTTTGAACCGGATGCGAGCAGCCACTGGTAACCAGTGAAGGGAGCGGAGGAGAGGAGTAGTGTGAGTGAATTTAGGTTGGTTAAAAACCAGTCGAGCTGCTGCATTCTGGATGAGCTGCAAAGGTCGGATGGCAGTAGCAGGTAGACCTGCCAGGAGCGAGTTACAGTAATCTAGACGTGAGATGATCAAAGCCTGGACCAGAACCTGCACCGCCTTCTGAGTGAGAAGGGGGCGTATTCTCCTGATGTTGTACAGCATGAATCTACAGGACCGTGTTGTTGCAGAAATGTTGGCAGTAAGGGAGAGTTGGCTGTCGAGTGTTACACCCAGGTTCCTAGCCGTCGGAGTGGGGGTTAACACAGAGTTGTCAAAGTTAATAGTCAGGTCGTGGATGGGAGAGTCTTTCCCTGGAAGGAAAAGAAGTTCAGTTTTGTCAAGGTTAATCTTCAGGTGGTGTTGAGACATCCACTGAGAGATGTCGGTCAGACAGGCAGTGATTCGTGCTGCTACCTGTGTTTCTGATCGGGGAAAAGACAGGATTAGTTGGGTGTCATCAGCATAGCTATGGTAGGAAAAGCCATGTGAGTGAATGACAGAGCCGAGGGAGTTGGTGTACAAGGAGAAGAGGAGAGGACCTAGGACAGAACCTTGAGGGACCCCAGTAGTGAGAGAACAAGGTTCAGACACAGACCCTCTCCAAGTTACCCTATAAGTGCGTTCATTGAGGTAGGAAGAGAGCAGGGAGAGAGCAGAGCCTGAGACACCGAGGTCCTGAAGGGAGGAAATAAGGATCTGGTGGTTCACTGTGTCGAATGCAGCAGAGAGGTCTAGAAGGATGAGGACAGAGGAGAGAGAGGCTGCTCTAGCAGTGTGAAGCTGCTGAGAGACAGCAAGGAGGGCAGTCTCAGTTGAGTGACCTGCCTTGAAACCAGACTGGTGAGGGTCAAGAAGATTATTGTGGTTAAGATAGGAGGAAAGTTGATTAAAGATAGCACGCTCAAGAATTTTGGAAACAAAGGGAAGGAGAGAGACAGGTCTGTAGTTATTTACTTCAGACGGGTCCAGGGTGGGTTTCTTCAGGAGAGGATTTACTCTTGCCTCCTTCAGAGAATTAGGAAAACAGCCAGTTGACAGGGAAGTGTTGATTAGATGGGTAAGAAAAGGAAGAAGGTCAGGGGCAATAGACTGGAGAATGTGAGAAGGGATGGGGTCAAGGGGGCAGGTGGTCGGGCGGGCGGAGGTTACCAAGGTCAGAACTTGATTGGGAGACAGGGGGGTGAAAGAGGAGAGCGAAGGGGACGAAGATGAAGTTGTTGGAAGTGTGGTTATAGAAGGAGGATCAGAAAATGAAGAGCGTATGTCATCTATCTTTTTGGTAAAGTAGTTGACAAAGTGGCTTGGTAGAAGAGAGGAAGGAGGAGGGGGACTGGGAGGGTTGAGGAGTTTGGAAAAGATGGAGAAGAGTTTTTTGGGATTAGAAAATGAGGCTTGAATTGCAGTTTGGTAAAAAGTGCTTTTGGCTGTGGAAATGGAGGCAGAAAAAGAGGAGAGAAGAGACTGATAAGATAGCAGGTCCTCCAGGTGTTTAGATTTCCGCCATTTCCTTTCTGATGATCGCATAGTGGCTCTGACGGCACGCACCGAGTCAGACAACCACGGAGCTGGGAGGGACTTGCGGACCTGTCGTGACGTAAGAGGACAGAGAGAGTCAAGAGAGGAGGACAGAGTAGAAAGGAGAATGTCAGTGGCAGAGTTAGGATGCATGAGTGAGAAAGAGTCAGTGGAAGGGAGGGCTGATAGAACAGAGGAGGCTAGAGAGGAAGGAGAGAGGGAACGAATGTTGCGACGGACAGGTACCGACTCTGTTGATGTGTTAAGGTTGTCAGTTCGAGATAATGGGAGAGAATAAGAGATAAAGAAGTGGTCGGAGACATGAAGTGGGGTTACAGTGAGGTTAGATGTTGAGCAGTTTCTGCTGAAAATATAGTCCAGGTGGTTACCAGCTTTGTGAGTAGGCGGGGAAGGACTGAGTGAGAGAGCGAAAGAAGACAGTAAAAGTAAAAGGTCAGATGATTTGTCTGTCTGGATGTTAAAGTCACCCAGAAGGATAAGTGCAGGGCCATTTTCTGGGAAGTTTGACAGGAGGACGTCTAATTCCTCCAGAAAATCTCCCAAAGAACCTGGTGGACGGTAGATGACAACAATAGTTAATTGTACCGGTTGAGTAACAGTCACAGCGTGAAATTCAAAAGATGTTGGAGTAAAGATTGGAAGCGAGTAGAGAGAAAAACTCCATTTGTGTGAAATGAGTAAACCTGTACCGCCACCCCTACCAGTGGGTCTTGGTGTGTGGGTGAAGGAAAAGGCAGTGGAGAGGGCAGCTGGGGTGGATGTGTTGTCCGGTGTAATCCAGGTCTCAGTGAGAGCAAGGAAGTCAAGTGATTGCTGTGTAGCAAAGCCAGAGATGAAGTCTGCCTTGCGGGTAGCTGACTGGCAGTTCCATAGGCCCCCTGTGACAAGGTGTTGGGTATGTGTGGAGCGGGTTGGATAGATAAGACAGGAAAGGTTACGGTGTTGGTGCGAGCGAGTACAAGGCCTATAGTAACTACGATTAGAAATGCGCACAGAAATTATACACATATTGAAAATAAAAATGCAGCTTTATACTCAGCCTCCCCGAAGACTCCAACGAAAGACTCCTTTGTCTTTATCCTCCGAGTCTTCATAGACGCTGAAGCTGACGCTCCAAACAATTCCTGGTTTTAAACCAGGGTTGACGATGGCTGGCTTCAGCTGTGCTGACCACTCCCCCTGCTCATGAGCCGATTTCCTATTTATGGAAACGTTTACTATAATATTCCTCCAAATTCAGTATACATCCAATCCTCCTGGGCACATATGTACATATGTTCATATCTCCACAAGCAATATTTCTGTAGTGAATATTATGTACATTTTCTCTTTACTTTTTTATTTCAATACTTTTTCTTTCTGCAGCTGTAACGATAGAAATACTCTACGATGGGGTCAATAAAGTTAAATCTTATGTTGAAACACCTAAATGGATAATTGTCAAGTTGATAGGTGGTTTTTAAAATGCCTGTGGATCAGAGAATTAAATATTAAAAGTAATACAAACAGGTATATATATTTATGTGGGGCATATATTTATTTGAATTTTGCCCATTACATTTGATCACCTAACTAGTGTTGTACAGTTATCACCCAATAATATTGAGACAAGTAGGTTCTCGGTTTGAATTTTTAATCTTGTTTGAAACAATTCTCAGTACCTTAACTGTCTGTTGTACTATTCGCACATTTCTCATTTCTAAGTTCACCATCGCCACCATGACGGTCATATTTCCAAACCTACAATTTTTTGAGAACTTTAAAAGCAGGCACCTTGCCCTCCTTTTGCTCTGTGGGCTTTCCTTTTAAAGGTCGGCTTACTCCT
This sequence comes from Platichthys flesus, assembly GCF_949316205.1. Lineage (NCBI taxonomy): Eukaryota > Metazoa > Chordata > Actinopteri > Pleuronectiformes > Pleuronectidae > Platichthys > Platichthys flesus. The sequence continues at coordinate 14,988,991 of NC_084960.1, read as the reverse complement.
TAATCCTTATTACTCCAGAAGATCTCCCCACATTTGTTCATTGGATAGCATTCATTTTGGAGCCTGTTCAAATATGCTGGTGGAAATTTAAGACATTCTTATCAATTATGTTTGCAGTCTTTTTCTGAAAAATGTACCAAGAATCCACCATTGTTTTCTTTTTTGTGTGTACATTTTAATCTGTCAGTTTTTAACTTTTGTTTAAAAGGATAAGGCGATATTGTGATTTATTGTCGGAGGTCCGGTCGACAACCTGCGCATTTCCATTCAGTCCAAAACCGACACGGAATCTGATTTGTTTTCTCTTTCCCCCACTTTGAACAAGCTCTCACACCTTTTAGTTTCTCCTCACTGCACAGATATAATACCTCCGATTCACAATTCCAATGTCCCTACACCAGACTCAAACTGTGTGGTTTGGTTTCTTTCACATCTCTGCGTGTGACATCGCTGTGCGACTGCACCCCCGCTGGCTTACTCCTTTTTTTTTTTAGTTTTACCATATTATTTTGTTCAAAAACCCTCAATGAATATCGATACAAGTGGAGATGGGACCCAGCCCGGAGGAAGCCCGGGGCCCCCGTCTGGAGCTAGGCCCAGACGGAGGGCTCGATGGCGAGCGTCTGGTGGCCGGGTTTGCCACGGAGCCCGGTCGGGCATAGCCCGAACAAACTACGTGGCACCCCCCCTCTCTTCATCTCATGGGCCCACCACCTGTGGGAAGACCCGTTGGGGTCGGGTGCGCAGCCACATGGGTGGCAGCGAAGGTCAGGGGTCTCGACAGACCAGACCCGGGCGGCAGAAGCTGGCTCTGGGGACGTGGAACGTCACCTCGCTTTGGGGAAAGGAACCGGAGCTTGTGAGGGAGGTGGAGCGCTATCAGTTAGATCTGGTGGGGCTTTCCTCCACGCACAGTCTCAGCTCTGGTACCGTACTCCTGGATAAGGGTTGGACTTTATTCTTCTCCGGAGTTGCCAAGGGCGTGAGGCGCCGGGCGGGTGTGGGGATACTCATAAATCCCTGGCTGAGCGCCGTGGTGTTGGAGTTTACCCCGGTAGACGAGAGGGTCGCCTCCCTGCGCCTAAGGGTTGTAGGGGGGAAAACTCTGACTGTTGTTTGTGCGTATGCACCAAACAGCAGTTCAGAGTACTCGGCCTTCTTGGAGACCCTGAATGGAGTCCTGATGAGAGGAGAGATATTATTTTGTGCTCATCTCTGCCCTCAGCCTACATCTCCCTGCCCTCACTCCTCCGTCTCCGCTTCTACTTCACTTCCCATGACATACACTCCCACCCTTGACCAAGCAGCCACCACTGTTTCCCCTCCCTTTACTATCTGTATCTCTCGACAGCCTCCTGATTTGCATCCATCCATCACTCTGTCTGTGGTGACAAAAAGTGGAAGTATGAAGGGCTTAAAGACAGATGAGTGAAGGTGGCGCCGTGGGAGGAGGAGGGAGGAGGAAACCTATTCAGTGAGAGACTTGGCTGTGGAGAGAGCAAGCGAGGAGTGTGTTGCCTACCCTCCTCATTCTCCCCCTCCCTCTATTCCCTCACAGTCTATCTCGCTCTCTTGCACGCTCTCTCTCGCTCTGTGCGAGCATGTGTGTTGGTGTGTGCGATTCTCCTCTCTCCCGGCTCCGCTGTTGTTCGCTGCCGCCACAGATGAGCTGGGAAGAGGATGGAAAGCGGATGTATCTGGCCAGGGGAAAAGGAAAACCGGAGGAGTTTGGTTTCGGCATGCAAGACTAACCAGCGGCTCTGATCATCAACAGCACTCTCTCTCTCGCTCTCTCTCCCCCTCTCTTTATCTCTCCCCCTCATACTCCCCCCCCCCCCCCCCTCTCTCTCTCTCTCTGTGTGTCTCTCTCTCTTTCTCTCACTCACACGCACAAACACATACGCTCAGACTCACACACACTCGCGCCGGGTGGATGTCTCCTCGCTAGGCTGAACGAGAGAGGTGCTTAGGCTTGTGTTTTTAGTTGGGGGCATGGGAGATCCTGAGAAACCTGGATGTGTGTGTGTATATATATGTGCGTGAGAATCAGCTTGCACACTCATGCATGAGTGAATTACTGTGCGAGTGTGTTTTTTTTTTTGGAGATGAGTCGGGACGTTACACACGCACACACAGAGGCAGCTTTGATTGGCTTGCGGCTTAAGTGACTCTCACCTCTTCGCTGCGGGTGTCACAGAGGAATTACCTCTGGGATTTTTTTGTCAATGAAATGAAGTAGTCAAAGAGGGCAGTTTCGAGTTTGGGTAGATTATTTGTTAAGTGGCTGTGTGTATGAAGATGTATGGGGTGTAGCATGAGCGACCGGCCGTTTCAGGAACTCTCAGCTCAAGGGAGTGATTGATTTGAGGTGCAGTGGAGAAGGCTGCATGGGGGAAGCATCTTCATCCTGTCTTTTATTTTTAGGGTTCCAGAGGTCTTCATCTGTCATTTTCTATGACTTAACTGGTTTCTCTCTTCTTCTTTCTGCCTTTATTTTCCCTTACTCCCTGCGTCTTATCAGTATGGACGGTATGTATATGAGATGTGACTCTAAATCTTTTATGGATGTTTCCTCTGTCTGTGCAGGTGTGAGTGCACCTGGGGCTCTCTGGCTGAGGAGCTGGAGGGCTGATGATGGATCTGAAGGAGAGCTGTGGCAGTCAGGGGAGCCAGGAGAGCTCCAGTTTACATCCCACCTCCTGGCAGGCCTTTGCTCACACCAGCACACTACATGGCCTGCGCTTTGTCTTCCCTTATGGTCAGACCAGCGTGCGCCGTTTGCTCTGGGCCGCAGCACTGCTGGCCTGCTTGGGACTGTTGGCCTTGGAGAGTGCAGAACGCCTGGCCTATTTCCTCTCCTACCCTCACGTGACCAGCGTGGATGCCGTGGTATCGGGCAGCCTGGTCTTCCCCGCAGTGACCATTTGCAACCTCAATGCATATCGCTTTAGTCGCCTCACGCGTAATGATCTGTACCACGCAGGGGAGCTTATGGCCATGCTGGATGTGCACCTGAAAATCCCCCAGCCACACCTGGCTGAGCCGGACGTCTTGGCGTTCCTGCAGGAAAAAGCCAACTTCACCAAATATAAGCCCGCTACGTTCAGCATGAAGGAGTTCATCGAGAGAGTCGGCCACGACCTGGGAGAGATGATGCTGTACTGTCGCTACCAAGGCCAGGAGTGCAGCCATAGCGACTTCCAAACCGTGAGTACACTGATATATCTCTTGTAAATGTCAGCTCTGTTATGAGATTATTTAGGGTCAGGGGGCATCTGTTGCCTCCCAACCTGTAAAAGACCACTGTATGTATGTGTTTGCTTCTAAGTCTTACAAGTTTAATTTTCTCCTGCCAGTAAAATACCTTATGCTGATGGCTGCTCTTTCCCTCCCATGCTGCTGCGCTGGGAGTCTCCTGCTGTGTTTCCTCCTTGGGAGTGTTTGGCTTCGTTGATTGACTCAAGATTTGTTCAGCAAATACACTCTGCTGTTAGCTTGTTGTTGTCCTCAGCCTTCATATAACAAAACTGTGCTTACTGGCACGTACAGCTCTGCAACAGGTGTGCAGTAATTAAGTCACTGAAGGAGAGTAATTGTTTTTTTCTTGGGCCGTAGTGAACAATAAATTCCTCCCAATCCCTCTGCTGCTTTCTTTCTTAACTTTTGCAGCCAGAAAGTTTCTCTTTTCCCTTTCCACTGCAAAGATCATTCAAGGGATGTTTATTTACCTGCTGGTTTTTCAGATAGAGAATAAAGTGCAGCATTATTTTGATGCGTTTTGGTGTTTTTGGAATTAAAACAACTCTTTTGGCTTTTTGTTGAGGAGCAGCTTGTTGTTTGTTTGTTCATATGTCAAGACTGTTGTTGTAGAATCTGTAGACCAGAACAACTTGGTCTTATGTTGTTGAAGTGCAGTTTATTTTGTTGAAGTGGTAAAACGGAAGTGCTGATCAATTAAGGCCTTTGAATGAATATGTTATTTGGCAGAGCAAAAGGAGCAAGTTCTTGCTGGCACCGAGTTGGATTTGATATTAAAACACATTATCCTGAACACTCACTTGTTACATGCTCCCTCTCTCTCAGACTGATAGTTTAAGTCAGTGAGTGAATATTTGAACAGCACACAAAGTGTATAATAGCAAATGAAATAGTAAAGCACAATCTAGCTTTCCTGTCTGCTCTGTTTGTTTCTTCTTAGACGAACAGAACGTCTGAAAGCTTTACAGGTCTTCTAAAATCCCTTTGGAGACTCTAGTGAAGGATTTGGTCGCTCGCCAGTGTCTCTGCAAGATTTTTACCAGAAGTCACATACAGTATATTCCTGCAGAGCATTTTTAGATGCATAAACTGCACATGCATCTAACAATGCTATTGGGCCTCATTCACCAACCGTTCTTACCCAATTTTACGATGTTTTGGTGATTATGGATTTGTTCTTAGGTAAGAAAATAATCTACGCACCCTGAATAGCACCCTTACGCAAACTGAAATGCTTGTATAAAATAATCAGTTGGTGTTTTTTGCTTTTAAATATACAGTTGTATAAATTACCATAATCTTAAATTTGTATTAAAGAAAACAACAGAAAAAAAACTGAAAATCTATTTGAAAAGATATAAATGAAATCTATGATATAAATTATCAAATATTTATTTCCTACTTTTGATTTCCATGATGTTCTCCTGGCGGATGCTCGCACGAGAATAGGTAATGCGCTTCTGCCCCCGGTGTGGCCCCGGTGTCAGGCTCAGGTCGAGTATCCACAGATGTTCAGCTGAGTGTTCACCTGCAGTTTTTCCAATGATGTGCATCTCCAACTCAGATAACTCTGTGCACTTCCCTTTTCTTATACCTTCCTTCTGTCTCTTCTGTGTTTGACAATATTTATTTAATTTCAACTTTGAGATCAAACAAATGTTTTACTTTTTACCGATGAAGCTTTTTCTGAATGTGTAACAGGATTTCATGTATCGTTTTTTGTGGTGTGGCGTTATCAGAATCAGTAGAGTCAGTGTGATGCAGAGTCAGTGTGATGCAGGGGGCTTGTTTGTGAGCCCCACTGCCATGGGGAAACAACTGTTCAGGTGACGCGAGGTTTTAGTCCTGATGGCCCGCAACCTTTTTCCGGATGGGAGTCTCTGCAACAGGTGGTGAGTGGGATGGGAAGGATCACAATGATCTTGCCTGCTCTCTTTCTCGTCCTGGAGTGGAACAGATCTATGAGAGCCGGCAGGTCAGGTGAATCTGACGTAAAGTATTTCTATTATTTGTTAGCCTACTCCTGGAGTTGTGATATCTAGTGCACTGAATACCAGATGTTATGTTTTCATCCCTATCAGTTTGTTTGGTGGTTGGTTTGTATGTTTTTTTTTTTTTTGTAAAGTAGGCCCGTAATGTTCTTTGTTTCGCTATAAAAATCATGACACCAGACCATCTCAGAAGTTGCTAGTTGAAGTATTTTGAGTTCGGAACCGTAGACTGTAAAGTAATGATTAAAGTCGAGTACTGTCTTCCTCGTACTGTGCAACTGCTGCCAACAGGTGAGCCCAAAATCTGTGGGCTCACCTGTTGGCAGCAGCTAAGGAGGCACCACCGACGAGCAGTGCAACCAACACTGCGTGCATGGGGAAGGGGCTTCAACGTAAACAGCTCTGGGATCACATTTGCTTTGATGCTCTCATCATTGTGTTTAGAATAGACTCTGTTTTCTAGATCCTAGATATTAAAAGCTTATCCGTCTGTTGGACTGATCCTGTCACATTGAGAGATGCCCAATGCACAGACATTAATTGGAAAAGCAACATTTGTGTTTTTATATGTTAGCCACAGTAATATGCCTTTCACACCTTTGGACAGATGCTCCCCCTGGAGCTCTGACCCATATGTCAATGAGCTGCAGCAAAGCTACAAGTGAACAGGTCCCTGCTCGTGTCTGCAAGGAGAACATGTGATTTTCATAATTGCATTCTGTTGAGTCTTAAGGGGGTTAATGCCAAGCCTGCTCAGCCCAGTCTCCATCTTCAGCCCAGTCTCTATTTGACTCCCCTTAGTAACCATCTTGCATGTTTTCTGACGTGCCTTTGACCTCAAGCTGGGTTCAAAGATAATCATGTTGACAGAGAGGCTACTAGAAGGCACTGTCATCCTCTTTGCCCTCTGCCTGTTGCTGCTGCAGCCGAGCTCCTCCCGACTTCTCCTCACTCCTCTCTGATGACTTGCTCTCTCTCTTCTCTCTCTGTCACTGCAGCGACAGACCTCCCCGGCGCCTTCTGAGAGCAACGCAAAAAAAATTATACAGGTTCCCAAAAATAGAAAACTGCATGCATGAATGCACTCAAGACACATGCATTCAGATAAACACACGCATAGAGAGCCACTGAAATATATGTATACATGACAGAGCACGCGCTGGCAGACGGACCACATTTCCGTGACACTCCAGGGACCAGAGTCAGCGTTTGAGTGACATTGTGATGAATGACCGCAGGGAGGATTGTGGGGTTATGGGAGTCAATGTGATGTGACTGATGGAACTGGAGCAGCACTGCACAAATGGGAAATGGCATCAGTCTACGCATTTCCACCTATAAGCACGTATAATGTCTCCTCAGATGTGCAGGCTGCTCATCTCGCTAATTCACAAGCTCATACAAGAGCATGTCTGCAACCCAACCAACCTGATTCATCCTTAATAAGCACTTTGGTAAACTTGTTTTTCGAGGATTTCAGAAAGGAGGGCACGTCTCGAGCCAAATTAATTATTCTGCCATCCAAACAGAAAGTGAAGAGAATGTACAAAAGCCTTCTTTCAGCCTGTTCAGAGATTCCTTAAAATCCAGCATCTGACAGAACGCTGAGTGGTCAGCTTTAAAGGTCGTTCTTATCAAATTAATGCAATTTGTATTTTGATGTAAGGCTCATCTTTAGTTTTTCTTATACTATTGGAAACAGTATGAAAGTAATGAGCAGCTGAGTCGTGAGACCTCGGTAGAGCGCTACCATCGCCTGATTGCCACTATGCCAATTGCAGACTTAAAGGGGACATATTATGAAAATGTCACTTTTGTAGTGCTTCAACACGTTAATTTGGGTATCTGGCATGTCTACCGTCTAAAAAATACAGAAAAAAACAACTCCCGCTATTTGTTGTGGTTCCTCTGTCAGAAACGATACGCTAGATGGCGTCAAATGGGATTACGACCGAAAAATACGTAATGTTCCAAACATGCCAATGTAGGGAGTCTCGCTACATGGCCTTGGACCACCCCCCACCATCATCTCACCGGCTCCGGGGGAGCCGGGCCATCTCTCCCTGGCTCGCCGTCTCCCCCCCGGTGGCGTTAGCCGTCTCCCCCAGCTAGCGTTAGCTCGCTGCTGCTACCCGTCAGACATCTAAGTGGCCGAATAAACAGGCCGATCGTCGAGGCGGAGGCCCCCGGGACACCTCTAAACATTGACTCAAAAGTGTTGAAGGATGCTGCTGCTGCGCCAGCTACTGCTCCCACTGCAGGGCTGCGCTGGGGAGCAAGGGCGCTGGGGCTCTCGCAGCCATGCTTCTACCCACCTGACTGGTTCCAAACGATATGGTTGCAAGATCTATCAATCTGAGGAGGGCTGGTTTAGACAGGGTAAAAAGGTGCTGTTTTAAATGATCCTGTTACAGACATTTCTTTAAGACCCAAAGGAACCATATCAACTGTGCTAAAATGGGCATACGATGGGTCCATTTAAGGTAGTAGCGCTTCATTTCTGAATAGTGGGAGGCAATGGAGATGTGTTTTCCATCTTTATGTTCACTCTGGGTCAAACAACCAAATTAATATATATGGGTAGTTGACAAATAAGGGTGAAACAGTTTTTTTTTAAATAAAGACCTAATGAGGATTATAGTTGTATGAAATTATAATGTTCAAATGCTGACTATTTTTAAACTGCTAGTGTTCCGTGGATTTTTGGTAAAAAAAATTTTTTAAGCTTTTCTTATAGCTTCAGCCACAATTTGTCCTGCGGTGTGACATGTCACTATGACAAAATTAAAATATTTTACTATTATTGATTTCAAGTATAAATCAGTTATATTTAAAGTTTAAGAAGTACTCTTACAGAATGACAAAATCACCACAGAACATGGCCGTCACACCACAGGACATTTTCATCCTAGTGGCCATTTTGAGTCATTGCTATACAAGGCTGACCTTAGCTATTATGCTAACTGAATAATAACACAGTTTTAACCTTAATATGTTTAATTGAAAAAAATATTTGTTACAAATTTTGAACTACAGCCGTCACACTACAGGACTCTCAAAAGGACATTCATTGTCTGACAGACAAGGTGATATTTATGAAATTTATCAGATGGTAACACTCACTTGGTAGGGGGATAAACTAAGGACCCCTATAGGTGTCAATGTAACTGCCGTTTAAAAAAATCAGATTTTCCATGTCACGCCACAGGACAGCGTTTGTGGTACGAAAGGTATTTTGCTGTAAATACTAATATACTGTTTTTGTACATACTAAAACCTAATATTAATAAAGTCATTATATACAATATAATGCATTGGCAATCATTAGCTGCTCCAGATATTTCTGGTTTATTTTGTTAATATGTAAGTTTAATGCTTCACCTATGTTATGGTCATACCGCAGGACATTTTGCGTATTCACCTTGAAATATAATCAAAACATAACATTTCATACAAAATCGTAAGTTTAAAACAAAGTACCATAATATGCCTCACATCCATGTGTTGTTTAAGTGGCAAAATGCATCTAAGTAAAAAATGTACACTTAATTACAGGAAAATCATGCGTCATGTCATCCACCCATATATTAATGTATATTCATATTTTCTCATGAAGTTGCAAATATACAACTGTGCCTGATCACAACTTAATATTTTCCTGTGGTCAAAACACTGTCATTTTAATCACACAACTCAATCTTGGAAGGTGTGTTGATGTCAGTGTGAGTAGAAAATGTGTCATGTGTATTTTAATTAGTGGACTCCCCTTTACCTGGCTCTATTTTTGCCGTGTTTGATTACAACCGTGGTTAAAAGCTGATTGATCACACTGAAAAGCAGCATCAGTGTCAGCCAGAGCGGATTATCTCAGTGGGCCTGGCCTGCGCTCCCTGCATGCCTCAGTTATATAAATATAAAGACCCCTGGAGCACTGCAGGCCGGGAAGGACCCTATCACACATCACATGCCTTAATGTTGAACCTGATTGCAGCCAGACCCTGAGCTCTGTATCACACAGACACTAATTAGCAACTCGTCTGTTCCCCTTACCGCAGCCTTGTTGGATCAGCGCTGCAAATGTAATGGTGCTGGCTGTTTACAGCAACAGCAATTAGCCATTACACACAACCCATGGCCTTATCACTTCACTCGCTGATTATTGCACGGGTAGATTTGCCTCGCTCTCACCAGCAGAGTCGCACAAAACCACTATCAGTCACCCATTGGGGAGGACTGTGTTCTTTTATAATCTATCCTCCCACTCCTCCTCTGGTTGCTCAATCACACTAACTGCATTTCATCATTTGTAGACTCATTTCTAAACATTTGAAAGCCTAATGCATTAGGTTTTACTGGGTGTAATGTATTAATCACTAATGTGGCATTACCATGGCATTTTACATCCCCGGTGGGCATAATGTCTGAGTCTCTTAAAGGGCATGGAAAGTGCCGCTGCCAACCGTAAGCCCACCACTCTGAAACACCCCGGAGAGGAAGCAACAACCTGTGCTATTTAACCAGCTCGAGATGAAAGCTGGTGTGCAGACACAGATGGCTCAGTGTGGATATGTGGTTGATGCTGCATCTGTCTGCAGTTGTGGATTTTTGTTCCTCATCCTAAAACATCTCATTTTGACTTTGGGCTGGGCGGAAATTAGTGATTTAATTACAAGCTAAAACAAGTAATTCAGGATTTTCTTTTGTGTCCAACTAAAATATGAAAGTTTGACATAACTCCAAACAACTGCATCTATTTTCAGATCTTTATTTATGAAAAGGAGACACAAATGCTGTATGGTCTTGCTCATTTAATAAGGATCTTAGGTACTTCAGAGGCGCATGAACTAAACAACAAAATCATGATCAAATGATGTCTGAGCTTATTTACTTCATCAAACTAAGCCGGTCAGGGATGAGTAAGGTTATCTGTGCTTTGTTTACTAAATTAATTCCCTTCTGGCTTTTGAAATATTTTTGAAAGAAACATCAGTTACTGACTAAATATTTACCTGTTTATATCTATTAGTATGATTCTCATTTTATCCCCTTTGCATACCAAAGTAAATCTCATCAACATTAGTGAGCCAGTACGTATACAACAGGCTAGTTCCAAGACTTAATAATGCTGGTAATTGGCAGTCTAAGAGAACAATACACAAACGCATGTTAGAGGCATGTAGAAAAATAGATGGCAGCATTTTATTCGGCTCAATGCGATGAGGGGCATTCATTCCAAGACCAGCAGCAAAATACATTTTATGAAACACTTGAATGTGGTTGTGCATGGAATAAGTTTCAACACCAGACAGGTGCTCTGGATCCGCCTGATTTTACAGGATCCATGACTTAGAATTTACTAGGTACCATTAAGCAAATATAAAGAAATGTCCTACTTGTTCATTGTTTACTAAACATGGGTACATACAACTGACGACTGGCTGAAGCGACCACTGTTGTTGCGTTGAACATGTTGAGGCAAACACCGGGGGAAGCCAGCGGAAGAGAGGAGAGAACTGGCTGAAGTAAGGACTACAGCTGCGGTTTACATGTTGTGGAAGCGACGGAGAAGCAAGCACTGCCCATTTAGAAAAGCAGACAGCTCTGGGACTTTAACCGGCTCCTTCAAGAACTTTGTCTGGACGACTGTAGTTTCCAGCACTACCTAAGGCTAAGCAGTGACCGGTTTGATGACCCTCTAGCTCTGGTTGGTGCCAGTATTGAGTTTTTTAATTAAATTCTCAGAGCTGTTTGGCAATCATGACATTGAGTCAACCAAATTTGACCCAGAGTTAAAATATTTCAACTCAAGGGTGAATTCGTATACCGTATTATTCACAGTACTAAAAGCCTTACATTCATAGCCCTTAGGGAGAGATGCGATACTGGAGTCTAATCACATCTCTGCATTGATTTTGTATGTAATCTTGATGCGTGAAATCTTTTCTTCACGTCCGGTGTGATTGCAGCATAACATTTTTTTTGAAGGGCTAACAGAACTCCAATGTTTACAGAGACTTTCTTTATCAACCTCTGAAGCAAATCGACATTAAAGACAAATAAAGACAATTGATAGACTCAGCGTACCCTCAAGTTAGTATTCTTCAAGTACAAGGTCAAAACACTTGAAGACGCTAAGGTGCATAACTGTCTGTAGCATCTGCTGGTGGCTGATAACATCTACTGGTAGGTGGTAACTTAAATTGTGCCGAAGATCTTCAAACGTACAAAAGACATTCTATTGAATATTCTAAAATCAGCTGGCAATCTAGCCAACACCAAAAGTTGAGCTGCCGGTATCCAACATTTTGGAATACCTGCACTGCTCAGGAAATCACCATTATACATGTTTTCTTTGCTGGCCCAGTCAATCATAGTGGATGTTAAAGTAAGACAGAAAACCAGAGGTTAATGGCTGACATAGGTGTGTCGGTGACTGAGGAGAGGAAAAGTCTAGTTTGAGTAGGGATGTTGGCTGGCATTCCCTAGAGGAAGAGAAGCCGGCATCTGTGTCTGTATTTGTTCATGATTGTGTGTTTTATTGTGCTGGAGGGTCTGTTTTTATTTTCATGCATCTCTGGGTGTGTGTTATAATGTGCTGTCACATGAAGTCAGTCGTTGGTGGGTCCCGTGTGGGTGATGCACTGTGACACCCCAAAATACTTATGGGATATAAGGCCAAGTCTATAGGATTTAAGAAGATCCATCAGCAGTTGAGTATAATATCATTCATCTATTTCACAATATCATATGGTATGATGTTTTCATTTGGGTAACATCACATGAAACTAAGAATCATTGTGTTTTCATTACCTTAGAATGACTGCTTTATATCGACAAGAGCCGGTCTGCCATGTAGTATTTCTACATTAGCCAAAACTGGGCAAATTAAAGTCTTGCTCTAGACAGGGCGTTTCACTTTTATTACTGTATATTAACTGAAGGCCAACACAAGTTTTCCAAAACATCGGAGTCTGCTGTCATCCACGTACTGAAGTCACATCAGAGGAGCTGTTTGTGAGATGCAAATGTGTAAGTTGGTTTCAGGACAATTTCAAGAACATTTCCTGCCAACCCCCTGATAAAGTGTCCAGAAATCTCAAGTGAGAATACAGTGAAAATCCAAGGTGAGTGGAAGGGGGTGTCGATGAGGTTTCTAACATGTGATGTACGCAAAACATAAAAAAACATAAATAACCAAACAAAAGAATACAATTATCTCAGGCTGAATAGGATGGTAAAGACGATGTTAACTTGGAAAGACAACTATAGGGCTGCCGCGATTACTCGAAGTCATCGATGACATAAACGCTGAAAATGCGTCCATCAATATTTTTTTCATTTTTTTTTCTTCTATTTCCCTTTTCTATTTCTAAAACGTTTCATTTCTATTCATTATAACAAATGCGCCGCGCAGCACAGCGCTATTCTCAAGCGTGCTTGCGCCTGCTGTTCACGCGGGACACGCACTTCTCAGTGCCGTTCAGCCCGCGATTCTGCTTTCTCCGCTTGTTGTTGTATGTATCCCGTTCAATGTACTGGTTTAGGAGTAAATGATGATGGTCTCCATAGACCCCCTCTTTCTCTCTCTTTTAATCTGCTTGTGTGCTTGTAGCGAATGGGCAGAGGGGGATATTTAATTGGGATTGGGAAAATTGGGGAAATCAAAACACCAGGACAACATAAAGGGAATACAAAGTATGGGATGCATATTTGATAATTTATATAATTTAAAATACGTCATTAAAATCGTTTAAATCATTTTTCAGTGTGTTTCCTGGCGCGATGTGCTTGCGGCGAGCACATTTTTTTTTATGTTCAATGTTATTCACAACAGTTGATTGACATGTAGGGTTTAGCTAATAGGAAGCCCCTATGTTGGTATGTTGTGGACCATAGGATACGGAAGGGAGGACCCGAATAAAGATGTCATCATTAGTACACAGTTTGTCTCACACACATTATTAAGCAAACTCGATGCCGAAACCATCGGTGCAGGGCGCGAGGCACATCGCAGCCCATGTGAACCGCACAAAGGTTTAACAGGGGGATGGATAGGCGGCGCCTGGCTTTCCTTAGCGCCGTGCTGCGCGGTGCAGTGCTTCGGAAATTAAATGAAAGGCTAAATTCGAAAAAATGTATCATTTAGATCAGTGGTTCTCAAATTGGGCAATGGCTATTTTCAAAATGAAGGTGGGCACATTTACTTTTGACTGTTTTTGGAGTCTACTACTGAATTAGAATTTGTACCAGTAGTTTGCTGCATTGAACAACAATGATGACAACTTTTATTTCAAGAGAGAACTAAATAAAGCTGAGTCTGCTCTGTGACATGAAGCTGAACCTCATTCATCACCTGTCCTTCTTACTGCATAATCTGCTCTGCTTACTCCACACCTGGTCATGAGTGTGTTCTGCTGTGTCAATGCAGATGATGACTACATAAGCAATAAAGGCTGTCCTGAGCATACAGTGGTCAAATGTAATTTCATGCAGCCTGCAGTGATACTGCTCCTCCCGTCTTCTGTTTTTTTTCTCTTTCCCCTTCATGTCTCACTCTTCTTCTTCCACCCTCCATAATTTACCAGAAAGACTGAGCTGAGTGTTAGATGCTCGGACCGGGTGTTGAAAAAAATCACATGCCCTTCTTAAACAGGCTGACAGGCTCTTTTCGACTTTCTTTTTGTCCACCTGTCTGTCTCTGTTTAATCTCTGTAAGCTGCCCCGGAGCTCTTTTGATCTCGCTGTTCAGACTCACCTGAGCGCTGTCTGCATGAAGCCTCCAGGGTCTGTTTGCAGCGGTAAAACGATTTAGACTGCTTTAATAGAAAGGGACCAGTGCTTAAATGGATATCTGGATGTGTAGAGTCGCAGTGTCTTTTGTCATTTGGACCAAACGGGTCACATTTTGGGAATCCAGGAATGAATGTTTCTCTGGTGTAAAAATAGTCATTTTTAATTAATTTAGACAATTATTCAGATTTTCATTCGTCCAATGTTAGGGTCTAGCGTTTTTCAAACATTTCAGAGTGACCTTTCTACAATTCCTTGTGTCGAAAAATACAGACACTATTTGAAGAGCTGCTGTGATTTTCAATCAAGATTTTTTATGTCCACTGCGACTTCTCTGTCTGCCCAAAATACCAGTCTAAAACTTTAAATGTCAAGATATCCTTTCAACAATTCAACCTGCCAGCACTGGGGCCCTCTCAAGGTGCGGCCACTGTCCTCCTGGAACGGATCCTAACATCCGTGTCAGGACAATGTGCGCTCTTTTTGTCAAAATGACGCCCTTGTGAAGGACTATTTGGCTGTATTGGTTGACCGAAATATTTCTCTTTTATCTTGCGAATCCATCGCTAATTACAGGCTGAATGAATGATGAGTCTATTTACATTTTATTCGGCTAACATAGTAAACTGATGTAGTAAACATGAGAGACATGACGTTTATCAGGTATAGGATTATATTAAAAAAGGGCAAATATTTGGTTATTGTTATTAAGTCTAGATCAAGTTGGCAACTTATCATGAAGACATTGTTTTACTCATCACCACCATCTGCTCAGGAGTCATGCTTAGTGTCATAGCACTCTCTGCCAATCAAACTATTTGATGACAAATGTCTATAGTACTCAAGACATCTTGTGTGTATTATTAGGTGATGTGTAGAAATGTGTTTCTATCTGAGACACATGCACACACACACACACACATCTCTCTATAGTTGTGAGGACACTCAATGTAGATGGTGTATTTTTTGATTGAATGAAATGTAATTAACAGTTACATTTTTTAATTAAAAGTAAAATCATTTGCAGACTGCACTATGTAACACACCATTTAATATACTACCTAATGATTAAATTAAAAACTACACACACGCACTGTATCACTGTTTTTTTCACACAACCCACCACACAAAGTTTCACCAACTCCTCTGATCCCGCCTTTAACATGCAGTTACCTAGGCATGAGACGGCACCACTTTGGGTGTCAGTGACCCTTCTGCAGTCCACTGTGATATTAACGCACATCTCCATACTGAGCTCAACCTGCTCTACTACTCCATCTCTGTCTGCTTGCCAGTTGTCCTCCTGCTGAATAAATGTCCACAAAGTTCCCATATCAAACAGTGCCTCGGCTGCCCGTCTGCTGTCAGTACATATTCATAACAAGTCAAACGCTACACCTGCCAACCCTCCCACATCAGCGCTGATGCTGACAATAAGCTGGCATATTCGCTTCACAGGTATGCACTCATCTCGTCAGAACACCAGCCGGTATCACCACCAGTGGTATGGGAAGCGTTGTTGTAACATGACATGATGGAGACAGTTACTAATGGTACTAGTCGCCCTGCAGTGCCACGTGTGGTATCTCAGAATGCAGTTTGGATCCAGATCCGAGGACATCCAACCAAACGTTCCCTGAATAATGGATGGGGAGGGAAACTGAGGCACCAACTGACAAAGCAGAACTAAGTGTCAATGCTGAGGAGAGAAAGTGAATAAGGCAGAGCTGACACAAATTTAGGGAGATATTATTAGAGAGAATAGAAGAACAGAAACGATAGGTGAAAAGAGAGAAAAGTACAAGTGAAGAAGAACATAGTGAAATAAATGTTTTTTCAAGAGCGTTGTCTTTCAGTTTGAGAGCGTGACTTTGCACATTTATGTTCAGATTGTGTATTACCTTTAATCAAAACCATGCTCTTGCACTCAAATAGCCCTTGTTTGCACTTAAATTTGCTGGCATTCAGATATATTGTTGCTTGCATAGATTTCCGGTGCTCCAGCCCTTCTCTGCATTCGGGCTGCTTTCAGTGCCCTCGTGAATCGTCTTCTCCCAGATTTCTCCCCAGCTCTTGGATTTATTTGTGCAACAACCCTGCCTCGTTGCGAGAGCTTTCGCTTTACTTCAGAGCGTCCTGTGTGGGTGGTTACTCTTTACAGGGTTCATCCACTCCTGCCACTCACGGCTTAATTATATGGTCTTACCCTTGCTTCCTCTATGACTTTTGGAATAAAAAGAGAGTTATTGTATATAGCAGCGCACATACTTTTTTTTTATAATAGCTAGGGCGGTGTAGCTCTGACGTAAAGCAAATGTGCCTGCATCAAATTAGGGATCATTTCATTGGTTGACCAGTGGTCAACTCTACTCCTGGGATTCTGTTGTTTGGGGAACTTCGACAGGGTTGTTGCACAAATAAACCAAGAGCAGAGGAGAGATTCACGAGCGCACAGAAAGCAGGCCGAGTGCAGAGAAGGGCTGGGGCGCAGGAAATGTATGCGAGCAACAATATATCTGAATGCAAGCAGATTTAAGTGCAAACAGGGGCTATTTGAGTGCAAGGGCAGGGTTTTGATGAAAATTAACACACAATCTGAACATAAATTCAACAAGTCCTGCTCTCAAACCAGGTTCTTGAATAAAGATAGGAATAAAGCTCCATAAAATAAGCATGTTAACACGTTTGTTTGCTCTGAAGTTTGTCTGCTTATTTAGCAGCTATTGTAGCATTTTTATGTTACTGATTTACTAACAAATTGTATATTAATATTTTCATGAAACTTTCATCATGGATAAAAAAAAAAACAAGATCTGGCGTCGTAAATTATTCATCCAAATGAGTTCTCGAAGGACCCAATCCAAGTACTGGTGAATCCACACACTGGTCGTTTAGATGTTAGGTCAGAAGTTCAGCCAGTAAGCCTATATTTGAGATCCGTCTGATTCACCCGGATGTTCGGTAGACACAAGCACATCTCATCAGCCATATACTTCAACACCTGAACAATTTTTCCTCCAATGTTAGGTAATGGGGACATTATGTGTACTGCCTGTGCTTTCACACTGCTGTCTTGTTTATCTCTAGTGTCCCCATGGAAACAAGATTTTGTGAGCGTTCACCCGGAGGGAAGATCTGGAGAACGTGTTATACAGAGGACTTAGGAGACAGAAGATATAATCCATCCATTTAAACTGTGTCTCATTACACAAACAAACAATACCTGTGATTAACAATGGGTAGGACACTGTTGATACCCTCGACAGTGCAAGCAAACATAAGAGGAAAGCATTTAAGGAGTTTGGAGTTAAGACATGACGAGGTCTCACGACATAAACCTTTTCCTTTTTAAACATCAAATTTTGGGGTCAGTCTCTCAAAACATCAACAATCACAGACTTCATTTTTTACCTCTGTTTAACTGCATCACACAACTTTTAAATCCCACTGTGTGTTTTCGTGTAAGCTGTCCTTTGTAAACACAAATGTCAACCATGTCCTCCTCCTGGTTCTCATGGGTCATAAGCTAAATCTAAGTAAAGCTCATCAGGATTATTGACACACTAATTTGCACCAATTCTCTGCCAAACCATCCGAGAGCCTTCCCACTACTACAAAGGTAGTGTGTGAGGCGAATATGTAAATGTCCTGAGTGCAGCCTTTTGGTATGTTTTCATCATGTGTGACCGTGAATTGGTATATGACAACAAAGGGCCATATTATATCATGTTTCTGTTTGTATTTCCTGGCTTGGACATTTTAATATAATTCATTATAGATGCCTGCTTCAGATGATTTCTTCTCTTCTAGTATGGCTGTGTGATATGACCGAAATCGCATAGAGGTCATTTGAAATTCAAATAATGATACATTTTATTTCTCCTACTTTGCAGATATTAAGATGCATCAGTAGTCGTCGGTTATTTGCATCTTCGAGATTTTTTGCTGGTGTTGTGGACAATGTCTGTTTTTAGGGCTGTTAGGAGCATTTCACTGTTTTCTGGTTGCTTTCCCCCATAAACTGTCTCGGTCCTGGTTGACACAATTAGGTGGTAAGAGGTTTGTGGGGTTTGAGTGTTTTGTGATGACTGGTCTGCAGTAGGGCTGAACGATTAATTGCATTTGCGATAAAATCGCGATTTGATAAAACGCGATTTTCTAATCGCAGCGTGCGCGATTAAAACGTGCGAAAGAGAGTAGGGCACTGGGGTGCTGTCCTCACCCCCAGCAGGAGTGCCACGGGACCACAAAACTCCTCTGATCCAGAAGATAGCGAAGCAAGCCTGCATCACCTACAGGGTTCTAAAGTCTTCGGTCGACGTGGCGGACTCACAGAGCGAGCTCATGCCGCTGTTGGCCGCGGTGTGGGCGGCGGACTTGAAAATCACTCCGCGGAAAAGCAAGCCGTGCTCCGGGGCGGCGGGGCTCCAGAGCCCCCCGGTCACATACATGCACATCTGCGAGACGGACACAGAGCTTAAACTGCTTCTGCTCCACTGACTTTAACAACGCCGCTTTCCAACACTTATTAAAATTAATTCAATGTGGAAGTAATCCAAGTATTCAGAATACGTTACTCAAATTGGTTGGGCATGTATTCTGTAACGGAATACGTTTTCAAAGTATCCTTCCCAACACTGGAAATGTTACTGACTTGGGAGCAGTAAGACACCTACAATTAAAAAAAAAGTGCAATCCTTTTTATACTTACAATGACTTTGATTAAATTACTTAAATGCACACTGATTTGTTTTTCTTGTTGCTGTAATGTAAACGTATCTAATATTTTGTTGGTCATATTCAAATCATTCATTATGTTTTTTTTGGGAGAAAAAAAATTGCATATTAAATCGCAATCGCAATTTTGGGGGAAAAAAATCACAATTCGATTATTTCCCCAAATCGTTCAGCCCTAGTCTGCAGCATAATATGCAGAGTGCAGGTTTCTTGGATGTGGCCGACTTTTAATATACCCATGGAACAAAATAGCCCTTCCTGTCTTTATGAGCATCTTATTTTGTCGTGGCTGTTTAGAGTCCTCCTTCTGGGTGGAATCAAGCTGCTCTGTGTCGGATTTATTCTCCTGCTCTGCCTTTTTCGTGTTGCGTTCATGCAAATTTCATGCCTGCATGGATGCAGTGTGAAAGAACACAGGGCTGTTAAAATGATGAAACACATTACCATAAAGAGTGTGATTTGCAGCATAATGCAATAAACTTAATAATATGAAACAATAGCTCTATAGTTTTTATCGCTCTGCACTTTGTAGAAGAAAACATAGTATGGGTATATCTGATACATTTATATTTAATATTTTTGTCATCTGGTGTGAATGAACAGATCCGGTAATTTTTTTCCCTTTGTCCCACAATTCATCCAGATAACATGTGTTTTAAGATTCTCATTGAACACATGTTAATAGACTGGCCTGCACTACAGTGAAATCTAGGTA
The DNA here is from genome assembly GCF_949316205.1 of Platichthys flesus. Classification (NCBI taxonomy): domain Eukaryota; kingdom Metazoa; phylum Chordata; class Actinopteri; order Pleuronectiformes; family Pleuronectidae; genus Platichthys; species Platichthys flesus. The sequence continues at coordinate 14,969,500 of NC_084960.1, read as the reverse complement.
ATCTGTAATTAACTATAAAATATATATGTATTTACATTTTCTTTAAAACCTAAGCTTGTTTGGTTTGTTGTGAAAGCTGGTTTCCACTGCAAGTCAGTTCCACTTTTTAAACACTGAAAGAAACGATTGATTATTTTCATTATGATTATTTTCATTATGATTATTTTCTAGGTATTAAATCTCAGAAATTGGAAAAAATGCAACATCCTGAAATATGTTTAATCGTCCAACAAAACCCAAAGTTATTCTGTATATTTAAAATAAGATATAATCCTCACAATTGAGAAGCTGTAAATAGCTAATATGAAGTATTTTTACTAAAAGAATTATATAAAAACAGCGGCCTTGACATCCGTGTCAATAAATCTTCTGTCAAATGTAGAATACAATTATTAACAAATCATACCAGCTCAAATTGAACTTGGTTTTGCACAGGTAATGACTGATGTGACTCTATGAATTGCAGTTCATGTGGCCCAAAGCATTCGAGTGATGAGTTTGTCGCAACAGAGACTTGTCGGTTCTATTACTGAGGTGTCAGACTGGCTCAGAATTATAGGTTCTGACGCAGTTTTGCAGCATCACTTTGGATTTTTGAGACAGTTGCAGAGCCATTTCCTTACTCTCGTAGGATGAACGCCACTCGCGTTCATCGTTTGTAATCTGAAACGTTTGGTTGCGGGTTAGGAGCCTAACAGGGAGCTTGCACCATGGCCACCTACACCTGAGACCTACACCAATTGGATGGTGCTAGCTGTCAATTGCATGGTATGCACTCTTCAATGTGTACCATGGTTTATCGACTGTTTGACTTTAAATGGGACCATAACTGATTGAGAACAAACTCGTTGTGAGAATTGCAGCCATTTTCTCTTAGCCTTCTATTAAAACAGACTTTCTTTTTGCCCTCTGCTGACCATCCAAATGTATACAGGTTTCCGACACACTTTCTGTGTGAGTCTACGTTAGGGCAGCATTATATTAGGAGAACATGCGATAACGCTGAATATTTCAATGATGATATGACATGGGATAAATAAAACCATGCCAGGGCATACAGTGTTAAAGTCTTTCTACTTTGTATGGGATCTAGCTTTGTATGGGGTCAATTATGTTTCAAATTGCATTAACAGAATATGAAATCTGCAGAGCTACCTCTGTGCCACCTGGAACTGCAAATCAGTGCAACCTTTTTTTAAGGGATCTCTTATCTTTTCTCTTTCCCCAAATCCCCTGTCACTGAGACACACATTCAGAATCGGCCTGAATAAGACGTCTAAGACTTTTTTCATCATCTCCTCTCAAACACCACAACAAGAAGACACTTAGTATCTGGCTTGCAGGAGGATTTTAACTTCTTTCTTTATTTTATCTTATTTACATGACCAACAACACAATCAATCATTTAGTCACATTGAATTCCACAATAACAAGAAAATGGAGGGAAATGAATAGCCAGTTTCTTTGCCACATCAATGCTCTCATTCTTAGCCAGATTTTCTGTCATTTCAATCAGGAGAAATCAATTTTATTAAGGTAAAGAGTATTCCTTGTTGAGTACATCAAGTTTAAAACATTTAGTGAAACCAGGGCCAGGGCCCCTTTTTATTGTCTTATATCGCATTATCTTTTTGGATAAACTTTGTTATCATTTAATATTTTTTTGTTTTTCCCAATAAAAAACAACAAACCAACAACGGCAGATTAATCAGTGGAAAATTATCTTTTCATTTCCTTTTCCCTTCAAAGTGAAATGATGGATGATGATTGCAGCTCAATTATGGGGAAATAATGCAATCAACATTTTATTTTAATTTAAAAGTGATTATTGAAACTTGTGTGTGTGTCCTCTGGCATTTTTAAGCTGCGTGTGTGTTGCTCTCTTTTCTCAGTTATAGTATACATATTGATTTTCCTTTGGTCCCCCTTAGATGTTTCACTCAATTAAAAACTAAGACCGAGTCTGCAGTTTACAGTCCTTGTCATTGACCTAGTGTGAAACATTCACCGTTCAAGTGGCCTTCATGTTAACTATACATTTGTGTCCTGCATGAATGGCAGGCCTTCGACGTTGTAGGTCATAAATGCTTGAAATGCTTGCTCAGCTCTCTTGCTGTCTCCTTACAGGGTCAATGGTGAAGGGCTTTACTCCCTCACGGACTGAGACGTAGTCTGGCATGTCACCATCCTCTCCTGTTGTCTTTGCTGGACTATTTTTCAATCTGTTTGATCCAAATAACCGATAAAATGCAAAATAATATAATTTGAAACTGAACAGGCATTAAAAAATAAGCAGATATCAAAAAGCAGAAGAGAACGCTGTAGTTTCTAGTCAATAAATAATGTATGATTTGAATTGGTGTCAACTCCTGCTGTTAAACTGTCAGCGTTGTATTCAAAATGGGCACCACTGAACTTTTCACATCCTTTCCTGCACAGAAATATTATTTTTGTTAGACATATGCGATATGAGACACACACCTGCTTGCTAACAAGCTTCACTGACGCGACAACATTTTAAACTGCGTATACGTTGGTCTGTGTTAAACCTTCTGCTGAAGTGAGAAAAACATATTTTTTGAATAATATGCATTCCTAAATATTGTAATACACACTGTGTTTTTAGCTGTGTAGAACAAGAAAGGGAGAGAAAATACAGTCCTTCCCACTGGAAGATTTTCAAACGGAATAATGCAAAACAGCAACAATGGATTCTGGGCAAACACATTCCTGAAAATTGAATTGTGTGAGAATACTCCCAAGTCCTCTGTCACTGACTGCTATCGGTTGGTGTTCATTTAAAATGTTGTATTTTTTATGTGGATTAGGAGAGCTGATTTGATGATGAAGAATTTGAGAGTTTCTAAACATGCACCTGAAATAGCTTCACTGGCTAAAATCTTGTCTCATTTGTTCTACCGTGTATCTGAAGAGAGTACATTTTCAAGGGAGCCAATTATCGAGACGTGACATGGTTGGTGGTTGGATTGGTGTATGCTATCAGGCAGAACCAATAATCAAAAACTAATAATAGCAAATTATGTTATAATGTTACTTCTCCTTTATTTTAGTTATGTCTGGCCCCCTCAACTGCCAGGTGTACCCTTCTGTATTCACTGCAGTGTTTCTGATATAACAAATTTATTCATTTTATAAATAATATCCAGATTAAGTGTTTTTAGGAGCATCTTATTTCAAAAACTGAATGTCATGGTTCAAAAATGAAAAAAGTCTTATCGGATTAATTTATTTATATGATATGAATGAAAGTATAGTTTGGAAGAAAAATAACGTCCCTGTGAGTGAATGAAGTGAAACACTTAATCTCATTCTGTTGGAACTGTAAAAAACACTGGGTTCTCTAGTGGTTGTATAGTTAAATGCAGCAGTTTGTCTGTCACAAACTAGATGAGACAGTGGCATGCAAAGAGAACACAAAACAACAGCCAAGATAAATATAAGTCTGTCATCAAGTTAATTGTTGATTGTTGATTTGGCGAACCAGCATCAACATGTAAATGTATTTACAGGGTACAGCAACGTACAACCTACCAGCTCAAATGAGACGCATCAGATCCTCGTAACCCTTCAGTAGACCTCCCTGACCTAGTTTGTTGACACAATGGTTGAAGAATATGAATGCAAAAATCATTGAACAATCAAAACAAAATTTTCTAACATATTTACAAAGACACTCAGAAATAAATATCTTTGTTTAAGGAGAAGTTGCAGTATTCTAAGAATCACATCACTTTTGTGCATCAGATGCATTTTTTTCAGGAAAATTACTCCGAGCATTGTGTGTTTACAGCAGCAAATATAAAAGACACAATTGGCTCCAGATTGTATAAGTCTATATTCTGCTCCAGTCACTTTTCTCTGCTGTGCTCGCCTCTTTCATCCAGCGTCTCCTGTGCCGCTTCTTCTTATCTAGCTTCATTAACTTATTTCTTCCTTTTTGCCTTAGTAGTATAGTTGTTTAAACTCTTTCTTTTTGTCATTCCTTCCTTGTGTGTGTGTGTTTGTCATTGAACCTTCACTTGCTACTTAGTGGCTCAGAGTCTCGAGGTCTGGGGTCACTGCAGTTACAGAGCAGCAGACATATCCACATATTGCAGCATGAGAGTCGAGAGCGTTAATAAAGATGATGGGATTTGGCTCCCCCCCGCTTTAAATTTACACAATTATACTTAACACTCGCCCCTGCTGCATGGGCTCCTCTTTGCTCCCTGGCTGCAGCACAGTCACACAAAGCAATTCATACTCTATGTGAGCAGATTTGATTATAGTCAAAGAGCCTAACCCAACTCTGCCCTGTATGCATAAACATAAATGAATATAATGTATACCTCTACAAATACAGATCTGTTGGCCAGCTGAGAAGAAATAGGTCATTTTCTGTTGTGTGTTATTTAAGAGGGGGGGGGGCGCTCTGTTTTTCCACCGCTGGTCACCACACACACAACTCGCATCCCTTACTTTACGGCTGCTTGAGAGTGGGTGCCAGTCAGCTGAGTCGCTGAATGCTTTGGGGGAAGGACTGAATTGCACATGCTTTCGAAAAAAATGACAAATAATCGTTTCAACTCGATTATAGTAGTTTGGAGATCGTTTGACCCAATAATCAAAATCACGATTAAATTTCGATTAATCGAGCACCCTTAGTTGTTACTATGTGCAAGTGACGAAAAGCAATATAGGAGAGATGGGGCTTGGTTGGTTGCTGGGTGGTGGTGAGAAAAATCTCTCAGAGAGCTCCCTGCTGTGGCTCAAGGGGCTGTTCTGAGTGACTCTGCCATTGCACCCAAACACCTCACTTTAGGCAAAATGATGACAGGTAATTATCGCATCAGGCTGCACAAATGGGCTCCGCTCACTCTCTCCTAGAAGACTGAGCAGGATTATAGAATTTATACTCAAACATATGCAGAGCTTGCTGTACTGTATCTGAATGTAAGAAAAGGTGGAAATGTGTTGCAGAAAGTCTGATTATTTCACTGTGTGTGGATGCAAATTAATTTTCCTCAACACCTTGTAAATGCTCTCATGGGTGTGTGCTTTTGCTTGCGTATATGTGGGTGTAGCCCGAAGGCACCCTCATTTATCAAAAACTATAGCAGCCAGTTAGGATTAGCACAATAGGTGGTTAAGAGCTGAAAGAACAGAGAAGTTGGTTATGAGCTTGGGGAGTGAGGGGATTGGAGAAATGTGGTATGAGGGCGGAATTTTTACAGCATCTCAACATCTTAAAATCCAAGGCTTTCCTACAAGAAAAACTGCTTATAAAAAAAGCAGAAGCCTTGGATATCAAGCTGAGCGGCTGCAGATCAAAAGGTTCACATTAGGGATGGGCACAATTAATCGACGATCGATTAATTGATCATTAAGAATTTCCTCGGGGAAATTATTTTTTCATCGAGAAATTTACTAATTAAACATTTGACCACGGGGGGCAGTGTCTGAAAAAAACCGCCACAGGCCTACTCAGTTACCTGCGACTGGCTGCGAGTTAACGTGTATTTCCATTTCTAAAGTAAACATTAAGAGGTCACAGCAAAGTGTAGAGTGGGACCATTTTGAGTTCAAAAATGACTTGGTTCACTGCCAATACTGCGAAGCTATCCCAGAGGCCTGGGAGACGAGGAGCCTCCGTTTTTTTACACGGACAAGGGGAGCGAAAACACCGGAGCCGCGGCCATGCTAGCGGAATTAGCACGGAGCTACCTTGGTGTCACGGGACGTCAGTCCCCTCAGAGCGAGTTTTTCCGGCGGACTGACGGTCACCAGGCTGCGTTCGCGTCTGACCTCGGGAATGTTAACATGCTCATCTTTCTCAACACAAACCCGTAGGCTGTTGCTGAGGTTGTATGTGAATTGCTGGTTAGTTTTATGAAGCTTTTTCGACTCTGTGCCTTGTTTGATAGTTTTGAGTTACATCTGGCAAAACCTGTCAGACCTAAGTATTATATAGATGTAGTTAAGTTGTTGTTTAACATGAGGTTTTTAATATTATTATTATTATTATTATTATATTATTTTGGAGAAAAAAAAAAACGAGGGTCAGTTGTGTTTAGTAGCACCGGCTTCTAGCTGTCGGCTCCGCTGCTTAAGATTACGGCAGCGTATATTTTGTTAATCTTGTAATAAAGATCTCAATAAGGAAACACGCTTTGTTTTTTCACTTCAATTTAATATAGCCTATAAATAGTGAATTTTTTAACTTGAAAATATGAATGATTAATTGAAAATTCGTCATTAATTCTCCCGACGATCGATGAAGACTATTTAATCTAAACGCCCATCCCTAGTTCACATCACCTCGCGCAAAGTGTTTTTTCCATATAGACATCAGTGAACTCATGATAGGGAGTGCTACTTTGCCAATACTGAGTAAAAATGACCTTGGAGATGTAACCAGGATTTTCTTGGCTTGGCCGTATAGACTATAAATTTATAGCAGAAAGGCCAGCATGTGGAGTTTGAGGGATATGGGCATTAAGCAGCCAAGGAGTGTTTAATGAGCGATAAATTGTAAGATCCATAGTTTAATGAGATTTACCCATATTTAGGACTAAAAGTCAGGATATGATTACCTCCTACTTCTCACCTTTTTATTTTATTTGCTGTTTAACATGCATTGTCATTAGTTAAAGCTTATCAAATAAATCCTAGTGTCTTTCATCTCCATTATAGTTATGACACAACCTTTTTTCAAATGATTGCCTCACTAATGAAATTCATGGCCTTTGTTATGCTCATGTTCCTGGAAACATCTCTACTATCAGCTAAGAGGGAAATTTTGTATTGAATTTTAGTCGCTCTCTGTATTATAATGCATGTGGAAAACATTTTTTTAAATAGTTAGGAAATAAAGACTTCAAGAAACAATGAAAAATAATTCAGAGGATTTGCCTGAAATAAAAGATTTTTAGTTAATAATATTTCTTAATACTATTCAGCGATGTCTTGTACATCTGCAAACTCCTTTCTCCTCTTAAATGAGATGACTTTTAAATAAGTAGGAACATTTTATGTGTCTTAATTAAAGTCCAGTTAACTAATGTCTTGGGGGGCCTCCATGTTGATGTGATTGTAGTTTCCGTCTTTGGATGCCGTCCAGTGTCTACTGCACATGGAAAGAAGCCAGATGTTTAAAGGTGACATTATTATAACATTCATTTATTGGTGTTGGTATTATACCTCACTCTGAATTGCAGACTTTATCGGAACCATTTGGAAGATTATACTACACTATCAGGAACTGGATGTTTGTGAGGAAATGGATGCTGCAATTATTATATTGTGCCCTGGGCTCCAAGAAAGGAAAATGGCAGACACACACCAATAATCATAAATTTAAGAGCGAATCTCTTGACCTGTTACTCATCAATGCAGGAAAAACTATGTAGATTCAGCAGCATAAGCATTGAGAAGTTCAGCTGCGTTTGCTAAACAGACAGGATGATAGCATAATATCTTAGCTGTCAGCCAATATGGTTATTTTAGGGCTGATACAGATCATTATTAATTAATCAGTCTGATCCATCCATTCATTGTCTATAAATCCATACAGATGATCTCTAAGAGTTGTGTAATTTTCATCCCTTTTTTATACAAATGTTCTGAGAACATAAAACCATTTACTTTAAAGGGGACATATTATGAAAAATCCACTTTTGTAGTGCTTCTACACGTTAATGTGGGTATCTGATATGTCAACCGTCCCAAAAACTCTGGAAAAAAACAACTCTCTCGATTTGTTGTGGGAGTTGAAACTATATGATAGAGTGCGTCGAATGGGAATACGACCAGAATCGACGTCACAGTCGGTCTACATGGCATAGCCCCCCCCCTGGAAGCGGAGATCTGGTGGAGGAGGAGACCGGGTTACGTTAAGAGCCTTAACACGCTCCTCAGCTCGAGGCGGCGAATGTTACCTGGGAAGCTTGGGGGGACGCTAACTAGCCAGTGAGCGGGGTGACAGGCGGAGATCTTGCCGAGATGCAGAGCCTGCGGTCGGGGTAAGTCACTAGCCCAAGACCCCTCCTCAGCTCGGGCTCTCTGGGTGATGTCGTCGGGATGTCGGGTTGGTCCTCGGCTGTACCCGGGCAGCTCGATGCGAGGCTGGTGATGCTCCCGCTGACTTCACACACCTGAGAGCCGGACACGTCTCACCGGCTCAGGGTTCCCCACGTCTACAGGGTATGTCTCATTTTCATCATTGATCATTATCGATCTGTGATAAATCTCCAGCCTGTGTGTCCCCTGTGTGTGTCCCGCTACGGTTAGCAGCAGCGGGCTAATGCTAGTTTGCTGTTAGGAGGAGGACGCTAGTTTGCTGTGAGGAGGAGGAGCCTTATAACTTTTGTGGCCCGTACAGATTTGCTCCAGGCACCCTGAGCTGCACGAACCGGTGCCGGTCACCAGCTGCTCGTTGCCGCCTCTGTCGCTCGCTTTAAAATAGACTCATACCAGGGGTTTTAGGTGCATTTCGCCGCAAAAGTTGCAGCAGTGTTAGCCTCCAAAGCTGTAGCCCCTCCACGATCTCTCTCTCTCTGTGTGGGTGTGTGTGATGGGTATATCAATCGATGAATTGATCATTAAGAATTTCGTCGATGATATTATTTTTCATCTATGAAAACAAATGCATGTTCGCTATGTGGCAGGAGTTCGGGATATCCGAGTTACCCTGAACGCAGCACAGCGATGACGTTAGCAACGGAACAAATCAGCCCGGAGCTAAGCCTCCGCTGCTCGCTCGGCTTCATGGCCGCACACAGACAGTCTGTCCACACGGAGGAGAACCCGGAGAGACCCCGATCTGGGTGAGGGGTTCTGGAAGTGAGTGCGTGACAACAACTGGACTGAGACGTCGAGAACCATCAAATCGAGCTAGCTCTCAGCGGCTAGATGGTCTCTCATCTGGGCTTGATGGTACACCAGCGCATATTTTAAGTGTAGGTATGTGTGTATACACATATATATAATGCATGTATTTAAATAATATACATCTTTATCAGAAAATGTAGTAGTATGAAAATTGTAGCTTCAATGAAGAAACACAACAAAACAGGTCAATCTGAGGAAGTCTGTTTTAGACAGGGTAAAAATGTGCTGTTTTAAATGATCCTTGTGGTATTTTGACCCAAATTTTTTACAGACATTTAATTAAGACCCCAAGGAGCCATATCAACTGTGGTAAAATGGGAATAATATGTCCCCTTTAAGCATCAATGTGAGAGGGCATTAATGTGCAGTGGTAAATTAACTTTCTTTTTTTTTTTTTCGATTGCCAGCATTTCTGTAACTGGTGGTGTGTTTTGCTGCTTTGTCTCTAGCCAGTTAATTTAGTTATTTTCTTCATTAAAGTGCTTAATTACCAAAAGTACATTTAAACGATAGTTCTGCTCAAGGACTCTTAGCTCTCTGCTAAATTTAGCAACATTTTTCCCAGTGTGCACATTAAATTCCGATCTGCAATGCAACTGATCATGGTGTCAGCAGCTGCAGTAGTGACACCGTGCAGGATTTTATAGCTGAACTATATGAGCAGCTCACACACTTTACCTTTCTTTGACTGTGTGAAAATGTGATGTCACATCACAGATGATGAAGAAAGGCATTAATAGCGGAGAAAGGAGAAATTTGTGTCCTGTTCATGCATAATCTACCTGCCAGGCTGTGACAGGCTCCTGCCCGGGAGTTACACACAGTTCATAAACACATACATCATCCCCTTTGCCAAGTTGAAATGTGTTTTTAAAAAAGGAAACCGCAACACTGCTGAGTGTATATACAAAGACAAACGCACACAAACACACACACTCACACACAAGTTATCTACACAAAGAAAGAAATGATTTCTTGTATAACGTTTGCCGAATTTAAAAGAAGGCTTAAACCGGCAAAGCCCATGCTGCAGCCATTCACTGTTGAATTGTGCAACTAAACAGAGATGAGACGAGAAGCCAGATGCCTCACTTGTTAGGTATTTCTACCATCAGCCCTGGGGAAAAAACTAAAAAGCACTCATCAAATAACTATCTTATTTAGAATACAAATTAAAATGTTATAATTATAACATTTTATGGGTGCCATTTTGCAGTTATCGAGAGCCAGAGTCTGCGCTGATGCGATTTGGGGGATGTAGATGCTCTATTAAGGTCCTGCCCATACATATGCTTGACCAATAGTAACTGTTTTAGATGTCAATCATAATGGTTCACCCAGTTTTTTATAGCATCAAATAACTAATTGATTAACTTAACTAATTAACTAATCGTACACATACATCAATTTAATAATTGATAACTACGTAAAATGACAAACTATCTTTGGAAATAATTATTTGACCTGTACTTTGTCTTTTACGGTTCATGTCCTATCTGCCTACATGGAGGAGGTAGGGTTTATGACCTACACCGCAGCCAGCCACAAGTGGGGATTGAGACACTTGGGCGTCACTTTTGCAGAGCCAACATGTTGTCCATCTTTCCATTGTCTGATAACAAAGCTCACCTTTATGAAACATGAAGGGATTGTTGCAGTGTGAGCATTTGCACTACCTGCAGCCAATTGTTTTTATTTAAAGTTTTTTTTTAATACTTGCTGGCAGAACTGTGCTTGCTAGCAACCTGTGAAAGTTGGCTAGTATCAAATACAGCAGATAAGGTTGCTGTATATTCATATGCTCACTGCACCAAAACCACATCTCACCTCAGCAAGACAGGTGAAGAAATCTCACTGTGCTGTGATAACACAGGTGCGATATAGCACACTCGCCCCATGGATATTTAAGGTGTGTTTCGTTTTGCTCTGTAATATTCAGAGATAACAGTTTGCAACCATTTCCTTTTTATTTTAGTTATAAGTTATATTTTCCTCTAATATGTGATTAACATTTTGGTGACTGCTTATAGTAGTCTGTCGACATACCAATTTTATATAGCTCATGTTTTTAACGTAACTTCTTGAATTTATCCAGCTGTAAAATTTACCGTGTTATCACTCCTATTTGCAGGCTGTGTTGCAGGCTGTGCGAGCAAGGGAAGCTTATTTAAAACCAATCACATTACAAGAAAAATAGTCATCTACTCTTACTATTAAAAATGTGTTCTGTTTTAGTGTTTGAGCAACATTGTCAATGTCCTCATGGTGGTGTCTTTTGGTTGATTGTAATGAAAGTATCAGTGGCAGTCTGTGTTTTGCATGTTGGTTGTTAATTTCTTTTCACATTTTGGGGGAGGAAAAGGTCTTCAAGTAGTTTATTTGTTACCAGAGATTGGTTTCTAGTCTTAAATGGGCCCAGGGGGATACATTATCAAAGACTGTGGTATTGATAAGCTCAGAGTTTATGGGTTATGCTCTCGGGACAGGAGAAATGAAGAAAATAGATTTCCTGTTTGTAATTGGGACCTTATAGTTATCCATTGCTTTTAATCTCAGCAAATGTTTTTGATAAAGACAATCCAATGATGCATATTGCATGCAGCACAGTACCACATACACACACAGGTGCTACTCTTAGTTACAATGGAGGAAAGAACCAAAAGTGCAAAGCATCTTTCTCAGTGTCTCCATGTAATTCCAGACTGACATTAAGTCCCTTCTGATGTAGTTTGTGGTTCTTAGAGTCTTAACTCAATGTCTGGGGTCGGATGCCACATGGTGAACCAGACTTCCTTTCGATGGTGTTTCATTAAAGATTTAATTGATAACCACTTGAAGTGCTGAAAAGCTGAAACCTTGAGACAGAACTGTCTGTTGAATAGATTTCTTACTCTATTGTGATCTATGGGGAATTTCAATGGAAGATTATTTGCTTTTATATATGGGGAATAATATAGTCTAGTTGTAAGTTTATACTTATGTTAATCCCCTTTCTACTTATTGTACCAATTTGTTGCCTTTTCTTATTTCTAATCATCATCATTGCCTTTTCTTGTCAAATACAATTTCAAAATTGCACTAAGAAGAAATGTAAAAGACCAAATGCTGCCTTCAGTCTTAATTGGATGTTTATTTAGCTTTCTGTTTGGAAAACCATACTCCACTGTTCAAGGAGGTTGATTATTCTTTGAAATAGTGCAGGTTATGTACCTTTAAGGCCAATAATACTAGGCAAAAATCCTAAGAGTTGGCAATGCCTTGTAGAAATCATTCAACTGCAGCTTCGTCACTATCCGTTGTAACTCAGTAACTTACTGATGGGCCTACATTTAACTGTGCTGTTGTTGGTCTGTGTGCTCTTTGCACACCGCTGTCAGTACTTGTCCAAGATAGTTTATGAGAGGAGAATTGCCACTCTGTCACTCTACAACCATAATTGTTTCTTCAGGTTCAACAAATCCAACAGAGTGAGACAGCTGAGTGTTTTGCCTCATGTTGGAGAATGCATCTTCCGAAATCAATTCATAAATAAGACTATCGTTAAGCTCACTATGCTGTGCTCCAAAACCTCACGATGGACATCCTTCAGGATTGGGATGAGCCGTCGTTTGTGGGCCCAAAACTAACTCGTGGTATGAAAAGGTTTGATGCAAAATATCTGCAGTATTTTGCATTTTTCTTTTGTCTAATTCATAAGCGGATGGTCATGAATCAAGCATCTTTCATACCGCGATGACGATCCACAGTTGGGAGAAAGCACACAGCCAGGCCGCTGCGCTACCAAGTGCGGGACAGAAGCCAGGGAACTACGCACAGCTCCCCTAAACCCACTAATGTGTTAATTTAGAGTCTTTACATATATGTTTGAACTGCTTTTATAGTTTTTGGCTGCTCCGTCTATAATTTACTTCTCCTCTCTGGGTCTATCATTCGTGCGAAGCAGAGTCTGTTAATTTCCCCTCAGGTTCTGGGATCATAAATATGCTTTACTATTCTTTTATATAATCAACTGAGCTTACTGATGACTCTCACTTGAGACAAACGTGATCACTAGACGTTTCCACAGTAGAATTTGGGCGAAAGAGGCCGATCGAGATTTGATGTCAAATCCCTGTTTTCATTTGTCTTTTCTGTCTCTGTTCTCTTGTTAATGATTCATTGACTGAAAACCCTCTCAAAGATATGAATGTTTTAATTGATTATTTAAGGCAGCTGGGCTCCTTCTGATTGGCCAAAGATATTGACATGCGGTTTGTGAATGCATGACACATGGAACACCATTTATCACAGTTTTTGCGACAGGTCAATTGCTGGCGTTGATATTACGATGATAGATTTATCGATGTAACGTTAAAAGCACGACCATGTAGAGTCGGAAATGACGTTCTGTAAATAACATAATGCCATTTAGTTTGTTTAATAAAAGAGCAAGCTATAGACCTGTTTTATAGGAAAGGTTACCTTAAATGACTTATGCTGAGATCTGGTGCTATATTAAAAAAAGCGCCCCAGGGGAAAACACTGGGAAGCATTATGTTTTTGAGGTTGTCTGTCCATATGTACATCCCATTTTATGAACACCTTGAGCAGATTTCTTCAAAATTAGTACAAATGGTCACTCAGTCTTAAGACTGAACTTGTGGTCAATGTTAAAGACCTAACAAAACACTTTTGATCTTTTGAACACAAAATTGAAGGAACACATTGACGGAATTTTGTAGAAGCATTCTGTTCAAGGGAATTGTTTTTATAGGTTTCTACAAATACTGCAAAAAAACTATTGTCCCTTACAAGTTACCAATTGTGTATTACAAGTAGGATAAATGTGCTGTAACACAGAGAAGGATCCTGAGGTGTATCTAAGTCACTTCTGCAATGTTTGAAATAACTTTCCCTTCCTCAAAGCAGTCTTCCAGGGAAAACTACATGACAAGTGATGATGGCCTATTACTAAAGGCAGCCTGTCCCTCTAGTCCTCCCTTGTTAAAGATGAATGTATCTGTCCTGGTCATTGAGTGCAGACCACAGACCTATTTCTAAATCTATGCATCAAAAGTTTAACCCCTAAAAACCTAAAATGTAAACATTTTTAATACATTTTCAGTAATCCAACTCTCCAGTTTTGTAGTAAATGAGGATAACGTGTAAGTTACAATTGATGTTAGTTGGTAGAACTGTTTGTAGAACAATTGTGAGAGAAAAACTTCTGTTCAGCACTTATTCTCTGTCCACTTAAAAGAAAAGAATCACAATGTTTCATATTATATTTTATGACAGCTAATCGAACGAAAGACCAAAAAAGCCAAACAGACCAAAAGTATGGTCTGTGTAGTCAAAGAAACTAGTTTTGATCAAGAACTACATACATTGTGATGTTGTTCAATCAGAGCACTATGCATTTATCTAAGATGAAGACAGCTGTTTATATTTCGTCCATTTCTCCAGATCAGTTTGAATAAATCAGCACCTGCAACCAAATTTGAGTAAAAACAATGCTTGTTGCTGGTTTTTAGGTTTGCTGAAGTTGGCAAAGCAAACTGGTTGATGTTACAATGTTTAGCAATCCTTTGATTGGCCCATATCACACCATAGCTCTGTACAAGTAAAAGCCATTTAGTTACCACTATACACCAGTTTCTGACCTCATGGCTGACAAAAGTAATGTGACCACTGCTAATGACACAAACTGTACCTTTTTGGTGCTGGCACAACGTGCAGAGTTACATTCACAGCACTGAAGCTGTTGTTATGCGGGCAGCTCAGCTCAAGGCTCATCTGTAGAAATCAGCAGGAACTTAAGTAAGCGTCAGCTTACCTGTTGAAAGTAACAGAGCGACGTGAGAGTGGATTGATCCCGGTCACATGAGTCACCTGAGATGTTAACTTCCGCTTTGAGCAGCGTCAGTAACTCTTGAATGTAAAATGTGAATCAGAGGAAGGATTATGATCTGAGCTTTTGAATTATCTGCGGCACAGCACCCATCCAGGGCCAGAGACAGCGGTGGGCCAGGGCAGAAAGATGAATAACACAGACAGAGAGGCAGCAGCTAGGTAATAATGAGCAGTCTGAAGTGATTCACCTCCGGCCACTCTCTCAGGCCCCAGCTGGATGTTATACTGAGCAATAAGCCATATCCACGTCCCATTTGCTTTTACTTTACTACTCCTTTTATTTCTTATGTCGATGCACCTCGTTCTCTCCAACTGGGCCTCCTCATTTACAATCGGTGTGTGTCCTCTGGTCCTCTGGTCATAGAATTGAAAAATTTGCTCATCTCAGCCTGAATTAATCACAGCACTAAATGGTGACCTGGAGGAGTGTGCAAGCATCCACCCATAGCTTTTAATCAGTGATGCCCATTGTTGTTATACCGCTGCACTATACATGAGTCAGGCCGTTTTGGTTCAAGATGCAGCATAAAGGCTGAATCTCATTTTGGTGCGACAGCCAGACTGAAAGGGGAGAGAAACACCTCAATGCAATAATGATGGATGCTCTGAAGAAATAAAAAAATGCATTTCCAAAATACTGTTTATAAGAGTGAGGTCTCTTTTGTGGAAAGTGATATTGTGAAACAATGTTTTGGCTGCTGTGTGTGATTTTTATTCATGGACGGAATGTCTCCATGAAAAGCATACAGGGAAAAAGAGATCAGGAACATCACATTTGAATTGCAATAATGATAGAAGCCAAACCTGAGAGTACACTGAGGCTGAAGGTAAATCTGAATGGCTACTGTCTTATATGGCAAAGCTGTAAAAGCTATGTGGCCCGCTCAGTAGATCAGACGTCATTACCACTGCCTTTTTATATACTAACCTAAATACTTACTCCTATAGGCAACAGAGTCAAAAGCTCTCATATTTGAGAAACTAGATAGATTTTGGTTGCAATAAATGTAGGATATAAGGAATAAAGGAGTTAAAACAATCCAGTATAATTAATTTCCTTAAACTTTATTTTCACCCTCACACCTCAGTTCGGACAAAAGGTGACAGCTGAGGTGATATATTGACGCGTGTGGACATGCTGCAAAAGTCTAGTATAACACTCTTCTTTCTTAGAGATTATCACAGCTGAAGTAGCGGGGTTGAAAATGTGATGACTAAATATATCAGTTGACTTTCAATATACTCTCCCACTTGCTCTTTACAGTATCTTGACAAAAACCTTAGCAACCACGTCCAGATTTTTAGGACCTTCACTCCAAATTTATATCTGTTTAGATTAGATGGTTAATGGACTGCATTCATTTTACTATAGAGTGCATTTAACAATTACTCAAAGTACTTTACCCTGAGACATATTGACACACAAATATTCGTATATACATTTTACTCAGCTATCACGTTATATCCTTTTCACAGACTGATGGCCAGCACAGGTGAACATGTTTTGCAGAGGGTTACATTTTGTATCCAGTACTTACAGGGGAATGTAACCATGCAGGATGTGAGAAAAGATTTAAGAATATTCCTTTGGTTAAAAAGTCACCACTATTTTAAAGGCCTGTCAGTGTGTGTACACTTTTTATTTCTATGTAGTATATTCTCACAATTTTCTAGTTAATTTTTTCAATTGAATTTAAAGTGTTAAATATATAAATCATGTATAATGGCTCCCCCCCAGCACAGGGATGGATTAAAGATAAAAGTGATTTACAATTATGCAAAAATGTACCCATCAGTGATGAAGCAAAAGAATGTTGATTGATCAAGTGTCCACTCACTCTGTGAGCAAAGAAGGGAATTCTTTCCATTGTGGCATAGAAATAAAAATACAATTATTAATGATTCAAATCAGTGATTCTACTTTATTTTAAATCAGTGATTTGATGCTAAACTCTCAAACATAACATGACATTGAGTCCCACCTCTAATTTAATGTTAAATGAAGTAAGCACCTCTGGAGTTCTCATACTGTGAAGGTTTCTGTTCTGTGCAGTGATGCTCACCATCACTGACTGGGCTATCTTTTACAATTGTGCAACACTCCCCTTTAAATTTTAAATGGGGTCATACCAAGCAGCTAAAAATCTTAAAATTCACTGGATATTTTAGCCTTCAACATTATGCAGTTGTGTGTATACTTATTTGTGGCGAGTGCACATTTCCCATTGTGTATGCACAGAGCTGTTTGTGTGATTATCCCTGCTTTGTGCCCCTTTTTATTTCCCTGCATTTTGCTGTGAGAAGGAGGCAGGCTGATGTCTGATCCAATCACTCTCAGCTCTGGTGGGCTGGGGGCCTGAAACAGCATGAGATGCAGAGAGAAAACAACAGGAAACAGAGAGGCATGGAGAGTGTGTGGGCTGTGCATCTATAATCTTGTGTTTGGTTTGGGGTATTTATGGCGTTGTGGGAATGGCCAGTCCGTCTACTTTATAATCAACAGTTAATCCCATACCCATAACTGAGGACATGATCATGAATTGATTAGTCCAGCTCTGTAGTTTAATTGATCAAATTACAGATTATAGGAGTGTTTCCCCTACCATTTATATTAAGGGGGCGCAACAACCCCCCAACTCATTCCTGAGGGACGAGTTATTATTTATTTAATTTTTTTTTTTTTAATATAGCGCCAGATTACCAAAGGTTACCTTTCCTATAAAACAGGTCAATAGCTTGCTCTTTTATAAAACAAATGAAATATTCTTATGTTATTTATCTTATTTACACGAAGGCATGTAATTTCTGTCTCTACATGGTCGAGCGTTTAGATTTCTCCTCTGCTCTCTATATCGCGCACGGCGGAGTTCCATCCATATGCTTGCACACACAGACACGTGCGTACACACACGTGAGAAACCTCCCACCAGCGGACAGAGAGCATCCATCTGAGAACATGTCGCATGAACCACCTGAGAAGCAGTTAAAAATACCCGCTTTTTTTAAACGCTCCAAGGTGGATGAGGGTGATGATGTTGGTGAAGGTGGCAACACCCACTGTCCTGCGAGTAGCAGCCGGAGTAGCTCTCCTGCTCCGGGTTCAAGTACAGAGAAGCATCTGTTCAGTCACCACCAGGTTTGACAGGTTTTGACCCAGCTTGGCTGTCAGAGGGAAAATACCCTGGCTGTACAAGACTGATTTTGGTCAGTATTACACCGGACGCCAAAACGCCGCGCTGTGCAATTCTCAAGCACGCAGGCGCCTGGCTGTTCACACAGTCCGCGCATTTCTCAGCACCGGTCAGACCGCAATTCTGCTTGTTTCCGCCTGAACCCTTATTACCCTCGCTATGTCACTTCATAAAATCAACAACATAAACCAAATCGTTGTTGTAAACAAGCTGGTTAGGAAAGGGATGACATTACCAAGCAACACTTTAATCTATCACTGTTTAGTCTATTTTCATCAGACCATTGTTCAAAACCGGCAAATCTGACGGGAAAAGATTTTATTATAGACGGAAGTATCAAAACGGTAACTTAACACAAACGAGGGTTATGGCGAAGTGCACAATTCTAACTAGTCCTGTTCGATTGTTGTGGTAACAGTGATTTCAGGTGGTAGAGAAGTTGTTCAGCAATGGGAAGATTGCTAGTAGGATCTCGACTTTTGTGTCTTTTTTCACTTTATGCGCATGCTCCATGACGTCTTTACAGCGATTTCAACCACTCTGCTCTAGCGTTTCCGTGTTTTTGTGACAAGGTTTCGTTTAGACCCGATAAACATAAGTGCCGGATCCAAAAATGTTTCCGGATTCAGGCAATCAAGGTTACTCATGGAAGTTAGTAAATACATATACACTACATACATGCATGCATAAATAAATAAATAAATAAGTAAATAAATAGATAGATAGATAGATAAAATACAGTTCATAGAGAATGAATAGGGGACTATTTCAGTTCCAGTCCTACAGCAAGGGCAAACTGGACAAACACATGACGTCTGAGCATCATAGAATAGACTGTCAGCACCGGTCAGAGATTTAATTTACAGTTCAAAATCATTAAAAGAAAGACCTTGGGGTATTGTCATTAGTCTACTGAGTCTGTTAGGTTTACGATCTACATGTTGTGAATGGCTGTTAATGCGTCACTACCACATGGTGATTCCACTCATGACAACATTATAAAAGGTTTTACTTGGAGCCAGCATTATCAACTTGAAAGCTTAGAGTAAATCCACACTGCACTTTGATTTAAATTTTGCTAACAAGCCATTTGATATTCACATCTGATCTGCTAAGCTAGCCCCTCATCGGGGCAGGCTTCATCTGATTTATACAGTCCTTCTCTGCAAGATCAGAAATAATAACCATCACTAAGCCCTAATTTGAAAATATTTTTGTTAATGTTTCATGCATGTATAATATTTATGGACAGGTTTGCAAAAGGAATATGCACAGCCATTAAACAAACTGTTAAAGAAAAATACAGGAAGTGACATTTAAGACAAAAAGAAAAGACTGAACATAAAAAATTGGTTACAGCAAAATGTAAAAAAGAAATGAGCACCATAGTAAAAAAGCAGTTAATGAGCCATACAGTTCCCTTTTGGCTTTTCATCTGGTGTTGTCACATGGTCAGATTTGTAATAATTTTTGTATTGTTGTTTAATACATTTTTTTATGTCTTCCATAAAGAACTAAAGAGCAAACGGAAATCATGGAAAAGAGGATTATTCTGAGCGTTTTTCCTGATGGATCTATATATTTTTTCTTCTCTTTCATCACCTCTGCAACAATACCTCCATTCTTATCAGTTTGATTACTCCCTCAATTTCTTATCATTGCTTCCATGACACTTACCTCTCCTTGTCCATGTCATCATTTCAGGCCCTGCGTCTCCTCACACTGTGATATATAGGATAAAATGCGCGAATACATCCTTGAAACACAAGTGTCTGCACTTTGCTACATGAATACGACTGGTATTCCTGCAGTTACTATGCATTCGACCTAAATTAGAACCATATAGAAATGTTATCGTACTGGTCTGAACATCTGTGTCACTTTCAATTTGAGGTGACTAAAAAGCTTTTAATCAGACATGGGTCATGTGGTGTTAGACTGATGACAGAATGGTTGAGGGTGCGCTGAAAGTAATGAAGGTGTGTTCTTAAGGCTTCAGGGAGAGTTCATACTAAAATAGTCTTTTCTTGGTTGTCAATCTTTTCTCTATTTAGCACAGTGCTTCTTAATATTAATGCTGATCATCATTAATCAACACTGAGCTGTTTACGTTTTTTTGGGAGATTCTGTTCTCGGCAGCTTTGAGGGAACCATCCATCAGTCGGACTCTCTCAGGTGATTTGACTCAAGGTTGGGAAGCAGATGCTGCTGCCAGGTTTTTCTGGCAGTATGGAAAGGTCCAAATGAATAACGGGTTCAGGAGGAGACGGGGTGTTGGAGGGGGCAAGGCCTTGACTGGAGACACATAATATTGATGGACCCTGGGATATAGGGGCCGATTGGATATTTTCCCCATCTCATTTGGCTTCACGTATGCTTCGATCTGAGAATCGATCCAGGCATGCAGAAGAGTCGGGCATCCTTCAACCCCTGTCCTGGGCATTACCCTGTCACTCGCAAATTGGATTCACCCACCCTGCACCTGCCCTGCAACGTTTACTATTCAGATTTTAATTTGTTTGGGCAGATGGAAAAACTGATGGCATCATATAACTGTATTCATGCTCCCCAAAACTCAGGTCTCCTTCCTCTTTGATACGAGTCCTTAGGAGTGACACTGCAGTTTTATAGAGACAATTACACATAAAAGTGGCATCTGGCAGCCAGCAAGCTGCTCATTCCTGGTCCTAAAATGTGTTATAAATGGAAAAAGCAGTCAAGGCAGATGTTTCTTAATTTGTATGATCATTAAAAAAGGTAAATAGCATTAAAAGATGCAGAGAGGTCCAGCGTGCTTAAAATGTTATGGATCACTCATCCATACAAGTTGCCTTAATGCTTTACTGTGAACTTGAGAGATCTTTGGTGCTGGGCCGATCTCCACCACGACTAAAGCCAATCACAGTTCTACAATTGGGACACGCACCATAGGTGGCTACTATGCCAGATGTCCATGCAATTCTAAAGGGAAGTATACGGCAAATAAACTCCAGAACCAGATGAACACACACCAGGTTCACCAGCTTTCTTTACCGCCTCTCTTCAGGCTCCTGTCACCTATAGGACCTCTACTTGTTTGAATGAGATTTGATTGGCTAGCATCTGGGCTTTAGTACTTGTTTGAATGAAATATGATTGGCTGGGTGTTGACTACCACTTGAAAAAGTTCAACTGCACATAATGGGTGTTGATGAAAACTAATAATCACTTCACGGTGTTCTCATTCAAACAGAAGACACTAAATTATCAACACATTATGTTTTTCTAATATTTGGTAAACTGCTCAATCTGATCACGTTTGTGTGGCACAAATGAATCACTATAAGCAGTTGATTACTAGAACTGAATTACTTAGCGTCTGTATTACAATCCCAGAACTAAATGGGAAAGGCAATGGCGTTTCTTAAGATAAGGGCAATATCACGAAACACACTCACTTGGGCACACACACACACACTCCCTGTATCCTGGACACACACCGAGACACACACCGACTCGGCTGACTTCTCTCACCCGCTACAGTATAAACGTAGATTGTTCTGATGGAGCCATGTCTCAGGCTTTTATTCATGTGAATGGTTGACCAGTATGTCAGGTTTTATGCATTTTAAACAAACTACAAGTTTAGTCAACATTTTTGGGATGAGAAAGAGTTGAACACTACAAATTTTATCCAAACCGTCCCAAATTGGTGCATACATGCCATAGTTGTATGTACTTTTGTTCTATGTAATATAGGCTTCAAGTATTGTCATCAGTTTTATATCTATATTAAGCAAATTAGATTATCTGGCTAAATGTTTAGAACTGCTTGTATCTTCCCCTGTTGGATTTCACCACTGTGATGCTGCTGTATTCATATCACAAACAAAGTCGGGAATAGCACAGTATTAGATTGTATCATGGTTCAACTGTGGACTAACGTGATTTCAAAGTAAAATCTGACGTGCAGTCAACAGGAAGTGTAGGTAACATATGACATTAAACAATTGTCTTCTAGTTGAAAAATGACCCCAAAACATTTCACAGATTCACCAGGTCTATATAAGAATGAAATAACAATGAGGCGTCTCTTTCATTTGCATTAAAATATTTTTTGGGGAATTCGTAAGATTTGAATAATCATTCAAAGACGAGTAAGAACCATTCATTTGAAAAAAAGAAAGAAAAAGTTGTGCGTCTGTTCCCTGGAGAGAGATTTTATCTGAGCTTTGATACAATGTTGAGGGAGTTTTCCAATCATGTCAACTTTCTGTTGTTTGAAATGTCATTCACTCAAGAGGCTTGTTGTATTAGACACTTTTTGTGTTAAAATTGAAAAAAAAAGTTGCATCAGGAAAGGGCACAGCCCTGCAACTAGGTCTATGGCTTTATCTTTCTATGATTGATCAAACCCCTTTTTTCTTTTTTTTTTTTTCTTTCACTTCCTGAAACATCCACTCTGTATGTCAGTCTCAGACTCCCTCTAACTGGATAAATTATTTACCAACTTTGAGCATCCTCAAGTTCCCTCCCTGAGTCTTAACACACAACTGGAATATGGATTAAGGTTCTGCAGTTAATGAGTTACTGCTGCAGAGCAAAGGATTCATCATGTGTAAACCTCGCTCGATTTTTATGTCGTTAATTTGAGTGTGCTTTGGCGCCGTGCTCTGCCCCAATGGCCCTCGTTTACAGTTGGTTTGTTTTCTTCCTCCATCTCTTTAGTGAAATCTATCTACCCAACCCCCGTTCTATCATCCCCTGCATTTAAAATACATTCGGATCTTATCTCAGCTAATATATCAGTTGTTCTGTTTCCTGTTAGCCATTTGTGTTGTGTGCATAGAAAGATCAAGAGATGCAATCATGGGTTATTTATTTTAAAGACTGATTAAAAACCCTGGGTGTGCTCACTGGCATCGATGCAGTGCCTCCTCCACCCCCGTTTGGTTATAATAACCAATAAAAAAACACACAAAATTACTAGAGGAGCTTTCTATGCTTTTGCTTCTAGGTTTTTTCTCTTTGCTGCTATTTATTTAATCGTATATGTAGGTAACGGCAGAAAATTCAAAGTCCTTATGGTCCATAAAACAGAAACAGGCCAAAAAGCAGAAGACTCTCTATTGGAGGTTTTCTACTGAGCGAGACGGGACGGATTTGACGCTCCTTTCGATCCAACCAAGGATTCATTTCTACAATTGAATGCAGATTTCTTGCCCAGTGCATAAACCAACAGAGTTTAAATGCTTTCGTTTTTCCTGCATGTTGTCCATCGCCAGCTCTGTCCAGCTTGGTTTCACATGTACACACACATGTTGCTTTTCTTGGGTCTGGGCAAGTTTTGAAAACAAAAACATTGTTTCTTAGTTGGACTACTAATAATTTCAGTATATGGGTAGTTGACAATTAAGGGTGAAACTGAATTTTTAAAATAAAGACCTAATGAGGATTATAGTTGTATGAAATTATAATCTTCAAATGCTGATTTTTTTTTTTTTAAACTGCTATTCTTCCGTGGATGTTTTGTAAATTTTTTGGCTTCAGCAATTTGTCCTGCGGTGTGACATGTCACTTTGACAAAATTAAAATACTTTACTATTATTGATTTCAAGTACAAATCAGGTATGTTTAAAGTTTAAGAAGTACTCTTACAGAATGACAGAATCACCACCGAACATGGCAGTCACAACACAGGACATTTTCATCCTAGTGGCCATTTTGAGTCATTGCTATACAAGACTGACATTAGCTATTATGCTAACTGAATAATAACACCGTTTTAACCTTAATATGTTCATGAGTGAAATTTAGGAAATTTATCAGCGGTTAACACTCACTTGGTAGGGGGATAAACTAAGGACCCCTATAGGTGTCCATGACTGCAGTTTAAAAAAAATCTGATTTTCCATGTCACGCCACAGGACAGCATTTGTGTTACGAAAGGTATTTTGCTGTAAATACTAATATACTGGTTTTGTGCATACTAAAACCTAATATTAATAAAGTCATTATATACAATATAATGCATTTGCAATTATTAGCTGCTCCAGATATTTCTGGTTTATTTTGTAAATATGTAAGTTTAATGCTTCACCTATGTTACGTCACACCGCAGGACATTTTGCGTATTCACCTTAAAATATAATCAAAACATAACAGATATTTCATACAAAATCATAAGTTTAAAACAAAGTAACATAATATGCCTCACATCCATGTGTTGTTTAAGTGGCAAAATGCATCTAAATAAACATTTACACTTAATTACAGGAAAATCATGCGTCATGTTATCCACCCATTTACAGTTATTTAGGTAATTAGTATTTTTGATTGTCTTTGAGGCTTCAAGGTGTTTTGTTGCAGTGTCGCAGTAGGCCACTGTGACAAAAAGAGATACTCTGATATCATTATTCAATCCGATACTGATTCTGATCAAATTGGCTGATGCCTAAATCATGTTAAACCCTTTGATACGTATGTAGGGAATAGATGCCATAACCGATGGTGGTATAATAACATCTCTCCTGGCAAACCAAATTCTGAGTTGTTATTCTGAACACGTGTTGTAGAATAGTTTTCAGAGCGTTGGCAGATGAAGTAACAGTTTCTAACAGAAGCAGGCTTTTAATAATCAATCAATTGATAATTGGTGACTGTTTTGCCCTCCACCACAGCAGCATGCTCTTTGTATTCCACTGATGGGAAGAAGATGGTTTTAAGATGCACAGTGTTTCTTTTCTTGTTCACACTCTGGACAGGTAATGAATCGGGTATCTTATTGTGCTGAGCCTGTAGACAGCAAAGACGGGACTTAATTCACTCAGTCACTCACAACTGCTCTGTTTGTACGTATATTTTCAAGGCACCTATAAATGAGATGCCTCCATTATTCATTTTATCTCCTCCAGATAGCTACATATTTATCTACTTATATACTTTTGTTATTCATGAATGTGTAAACAATGTCAAGGTGACTTGGCTTGTATACGCCTGTCAAAGTGTTTGTGGAAAGTATTCCTTTGATAAAGTTGGATTAGAAGAATTTAACTTTTTTAAATGCCTCTTTTGTCTATGCACTTCTTGTCAGACGGCCTTCTGAAAGCACTAAAAGCACTTCATAATCAAACAGGAGGGTTGCATCTGTGCTGCTGCTCGCTACAAGCATTTGCATTCCCCATCTCTCGTCTTAATCGAGTGTTGTGTTCCTACGACCAAACAGCGAGAGGGATGAGAGAGATGAGAGTGACGGACGTGGCAGGGGTCAAGTCTTACACCTCCTCCTTTATTTACCACATGCTCACATACAGAGCCGAGACAGGTATTGGCACAGCATGAAATTAAACAAGGTCGTGGTAGACAGGAACAGGATGTTAAGCGGGGCGGGGGTTGAGACACTAAAACAGGGCTGGACCGAGAGTCAGGGTGGTGATGTGGGGAGGAGTTTGGGGTGGGAGGCGTGCACTGAAGGTTGTGGTGTTCCCTGTAGCTCACCCCAGCTCATTAATTTTCTCATTTAGTCAGAACAGTGGAGTGTGCAAACATGAACAGGGGCCTTGCTTACTAATAAGGACAGGAGGAGACGTGCAGAGAGATTCTACAGTATGTGTGTGTGTGAGAAAGCAGGTGTTTGAGGTATATAGATTGAAAACAAGCATGCAAGAGCGACGGATATTTTGAAATGCAAGATGAGTAAAGTGTTCAGTTGATTTATTAAACCACACTTAATGACCAGAAGTTAACGACAAAACCAAACGTGCTTGTATGCGAAAAATATATCCAACAACCAAAGACAGAAGAGTGTTGGAGCTTGTTCGGTGTCAACAGTTTGAAGAGGCCTTTTATCTCCCATGCACAAACCAATGTCTATACAGAAATGGTTTAAAATTGTAAACGTGAAATGTATCAAGAACACCTCTTTTTCTCTGAAAATATTTTGGTTGTTGGTGCAGACAGTGGTCCGAGTGTAACAAGCGAAGTGTAAAACGGTGAACGTCTGTCGGCCAGGCCGAGTCTGTCATTTCTCGCCCTGAAAGTCAATGAAGTCATCTTAACTGCTCTTGAACCATACTCTGGTACGACCACGTCTCGAGCTGCGAAGTGAGACTGCTTTCCTAGTTGCCAGTGCTGTCAGCAGCCCCGCATTTTTAAAGCTGATCTAACAAGGGTCTTACAGGAAAAATACGAAACATGTGTATGCTGATACAGGAGTTTTAGTGTGGGGCACTAACTGACACAACTGAGCACAGTGGGGTACACAAATTATATTTTCTGGTAAGCTACAGTTTTCCATAAGTGCCGGCTGTCGACTAGATGGCCAGACAACAAACAGTTCCAACCGACTACTTTCTCACTGTTTCAACTCACGTCTGTCCCCTTTTACAACCTTTTAACGACAAACTTTAACTGGGTGAAGGATTTTAGTCTTTAGATATCTGGATCTTACGTTATTAGAGAAGCAAGTAGAGGGAGTAGCTTCTATTCTAACCCCTGTCAGAGAAATTCTGTGTTTTGAACATAAACTGCTAATTTTTTATTTTTACCTGCTTTAATCATCTGGTCCATTGGTTTTGGACAGGTAGAGATTTCTCTGGATAATACAGTATGTATCCTGTTAAATACTCCCTCAACAATAGAGGATGGAGGAATCCTAATCCCAAAAAATTTAAAGTCAAAAAGTTGTTAAACTAAGACAAGATCTCCAGTGAAGTGATGCAGTAAGTAAAGTGTAAATGAGAAGTATCTTTTAATTAATTAGAGAATAGATAATATAGCCTCAAAAGTGTCATGGTAGAACATTTCAGCTCACATTGATGAGCAGCAACACGCAGTGTATTTTTAAGATGCAAAATGGATACAGTAAATATTTGATAGGGCTTTCTGCAGCAATAATAAAAGTTAATTTAAATATGAGGACTGCATCTAATAATTTTTTTCGCGTTTGACTCCTTTGTAAATAGATTTCAAAGTATTGAAGTCAGACATCAGGACTGAGGCCCATATGCAGTGATCACTAACTGCTGTTCAACTACATTGCGACATGACGCCACTTTAGATGATGTCAATGACTCAAAGACCAAACTTTCTAGAGGTCTGGATCACATTGTAAACAAATAATTTTTTGCAAGTAAACCTTAACGGTTATAATAACTAATACTCTTTTTTTTTAAAAAGGGGATATCATACTATTTAGATAAATATGTAGCTGGAAATTAGCTTTAAAACGATATTAGTCACACCAAAGTTAAAACATTCTGAAAGTTCATATCCGTTAATCAGGATCTGAGTCGCATACATTTTCCACATGTTGCGAAATTTTATAAAGATTTACGATGTTGTGGCCCAATAGAGTGATGATGACACGGAATGACAGTTAGTTTCTCTTTGCTCTGACACCGTATATAGCATCTCATTGTCTTTCTTTGATGATCTTTGTTTGGGGACTTTGGTCTAAGCTGTTCAACTAAGTGCGGCGTGAATCTTCGTCTGCCCACACTCACTTCCCATTGCTTTATTTCATCACTGCGGGGGGGAAAAAAGGAATCTAACTTAGATTTACAGTTTTCGCTTATGAAAGAAAAAATCTAAAGAAAGATCTTGTGTGAGAAGCTGTAGAAGACTGGCAGCCGCATCTGATTGAGCCCAGACTGTTTTTTTTAAATGGCATCGCCTCCATGAAGTCTGCTCTGCCTCTCCTTTGGTTCACATTGCCAGTCAGCCACGGCTTTAAACCCAACAACCTACCTCTCATGGTGAATAATCAGTCAGTCTGCAAATGAATGGAAATGAGCTACACCACATGCTTTCTTTTTCTCCTGTGATGGAAGCACAGAACAAATCCATAACAGACAGGACAGCCATTCATTAGAATTTATATTTCTCTATAAACATTAAAACTCTGCTTCATAGTCACCATCACCTCATGCTCTTATCTGTGAGAAAGAAAATGTGTTATTTTTTTCCAGTTTCGACAGATTAACTTTAAGTGTTTTATGGCCTGACCCTTAATGATCGAGGCTCTGTGTCTGTATGAGGGCGAGAGTGTAATTATCTCCTTGGTTTAAAGTATTCTCAGGACTTTATTTGCGACACACACACACACACACACGTGCAACACGCACACACAAAACACCATTTTACTCCATCACCCTGAGTGAAATGAAACTATGCTTCTGCCATCAAATTTTTTTTTTTTTATTTGCCTTTATTTAACCAGGTCGGTGGTGCACAAATTGGGATCCTGCTGGTCTGGATTGTGTTTCAGTTCAGATTTTACTATGTATATCTGCATGAGTAATTCATTAGTGAATATATTTATTTATTATACCCAGAAAATATTCTTGATTTATCTTCTACACTTTAAGGATATTATGCTTCTTTTTTATTTGACTGTAAATTAAATATCTTTGGACAGTTGGTTGAGAAAAATCAGTTTGTAGTTTGGGTCTATGAATCTTTCTATCCATTAATTCCACATTTGACAGAGTAAATGATCAAGACTGAGTTTAAAACATCAGAATATGAATGCTTCTCAGTTAAAGGAGACAATATTGGACAATCGATGTTAGTGTTTGTGCCTTTTCAAACTCAATATAAGGTGTAATGCTGTGTATAGATGCGTCACTTTCTAAATGAATTTAGTGACATTTAAAGGTGGTTTTCAGTGAAAGTAACATGTATTTGTATTACTTGTTGAATAAAAATACATTTACTTGAATTGGTATGTAACGGTTTTGTCGGTTCGGTATGTACCTCGGTTTTATTTCCAGCCTAGGTTTACCTTCGGGTTTATTAGTTTAGGGGAGGTAGCTCTAGGTCCTACGGACCCTGTGGGCTGGCACAGACTTAATCATCTTTGGCCAGACCTCAAGACTCGTATAGTTTGATAAATCATGAATGTTAGTTAGATTTTTGGGTAATTTTGTAAAAATACTCCATCTTCTATTTCTGAAGTCAGTACTCTGTTGGCATCATGATTTTATGTTTTGGCTACGAAGTTGAGCCAGGTTCATCTTCTGTTTGTGGCTGCAACAAGGTGCAGCAAGTAGACGATTAACTGAACTTAAACTGCACCATTTTTGTTATATCAATATATTTTTATTAAATATTTATTTTCTTTTTTTCTTCAAAGTAATAAATTATTACTAATTATAAATGGCTGGTGTGACTTGCTGGCTGAAATGCGGACAAGAGGGAAGTTTGTAACGAGGCCCGATTACTTTCAGCGTGTGTTTGAACCCTTTGTTCCATAAAAACACTTATGATGCTGGGTTTTCAAGGAACTTGTTTTTTACTTGTCCCACTAATGTTAGTGTTATGCTACCAGCTACATTTTCGATCCACTTGTCTTTGTCCGTTGTCATTGTATTTGGGTGGATAACATAATGCATGATTTTCCTGTAATTAAGTGTAAATGTTTATTTAGATGCATTTTGCCACTTAAACAACACATGGATGTGAGGCATATTATGGTACTTTGTTTTAAACTTATGATTTTGTATGAAATATCTGTTACTTTTTTATTATATTTTAAGGTGAATACGCAAATGTCCTGCGGTGTGACCGTAACATAGGTGAAGCATTAAACTTACATATTAACAAAATAAACCAGAAATATCTGGAGCAGCTAATAATTGCCAATGCATTTTGTTGTATAAAAATAAAAATATGTGATATAAAAAATATATTTTTTAAATTACACATATTAAGGTTCAAACTGTGTTATTATTCAGTTAGCATAATAGCTAAGGTCAGTCTTGGATAGCAATGACTCAAAATGGCCACTAGGATGAAAATGTCCTGTGGAGTACTTCTGTAAGAGTAATTCTTAAACTTTAAACATACCTGATTTGTACTTGAAATCAACAATAGTAAAATATTTTTATTTTGTCATAGTGACATGGCACATCCCAGGACAAATTGTGGCTGAAGCTAGAAGAAAAGCTTAAAAAATAATGAAATTATACCAAAAAAATTTAGAAAAAATCCACGGAACACTAGCAGTTTAAAAAAAATCAGTTTTTCAACATTATAATTTCATACAACTATAATCCTCTATGGTCTTTATTTAAAAAAATACTGTTTCACCCTTATTTGTCAACTACCCACTTGACAGTGAAACTGAAGTGTTCCCAGACATCGGACCTAAATGATGAGTGATGGACTTCACACACCTGTTGGTCTGCGCTCGCTATGTGTCAACGTGTGTACCGAACCGAAAGGCCCGTACCAGTAATTTATTTTTGGATACATATACCGTTACACCTCCTAATGTTTATCTGACATCTAATTAGTTGCAGGTCCTCTTTGCAGACACTCTGACTTTCCATCTACCTACCAACTGCCGATACCTCACCCAGTGAATTTATATGAATTCTCGAAATACAGGCATTGGATAAATGAGCTAAACAAGGCTGGGTATTGGGTGACTAGGATAGTAGGGTTTTTGTTCTGGAGAAATTAGAAATTACAAAGATCATGCTGTATTTTCAACATCTACATCAGCTTTTATGAAGCCAGGATTTATGTTACTGTTAAAAACCTACCACCACCTGAGACCCCTTTACCCCAACTCTAGTAACTCTTACTACCAACATCTATAGGTAGTAAATCCAAATGGATCACATAGAGACGAAAATAGCCTTTGATGAATATTTTCTCTGTTGCTAAGCTGCTTGTAAAAAGTGGCACAATGTATGAACTCTTGATAGCCACTCATTGATAACTGCAGGAGCGCAAGTGCTGCAACAATTTACAGGTACGTTTCCAAGAACACAGCTGGGACGAAACAGGGCGGCAAGGTATCCATAACCCATATTATGTAAGTAACTGTGTATGTAGCATGCGTTTTTAATAAAGGCCGATGAGTCGGGTCTGGATTTGACTTGGAGATATTTATGGCAAACGGATCAGGTCTGTTACAGAGCTTTGCAAGGTGTGGGTGAGTCGAGTTACCTTGTACAACACCTCACTTCATGACAGAATAGCTCTCAAACTGTCTCTTCCAATCTGTGCATGTCCAGCTGTGGTGCAGAGCTGCTGTTAAACTTGCTAAAAGTGCTGGTAAACAGGGTCCATTCTCCTAAATTGAGGTGGCATATTATACTGTTTTGGGCTGGCAGGGACAGGGACTCATAATTAGCCTTAACGGTGACTGTTTGTAGCCTTGTGAGAGCCAGAGATGGGGTGATTTCTTTTTTGTGGGTTTGTGTGTGAGCAAATGCCTGCTGGTTGTGTTGTGATTCAAAGCCTGTGCTGGCCATAAAAGCAGAGCTTAAGGGGAGGAAGCAGAGATTTTCTAAATTATATTTCTGCAGAATGACACAGAGGCTATTTTCAACGAGTACCAAAAAACATATTTACAGGAGATTGGAAAAACAGGTCTTTTTCATTTTTCCTACACATGTCCAGATGTCAGAGGAAACAAATACATACATTCAAGGGTCTTTTGTCTGTTCTTCTGTAAAGCATCCAAGTTACAACAGCAAGTACAATAACAACACTAAACTCGGCTGATTTGCAGGTTCGGGATGATCCTTTGCTCTTAACGGAACAAAACAGAAGCCCTGAGGCTGCAGTGCATTACTGCCTTTTGAGATGACTGCTGAGAGGAAGCTGGTGTCTCGGCAACTTTTTTTCCCCCTGGTCGATTGCTCTACATTTTTGAAGGTGCAGATTTTTACGAGTTTGTCATATTGATTTAGATGTATGTATTATTTAGATACTGGAATGTAAGCAATATGTGATTGGTCTTCTCATTCAGAGGTCTTTTTCCCACTGCACTGTAGTTACACTTTGTTGTAATAAATCAAAGATAACAGTATATTGTAACGTTAAACAACTACTTGTGCATTTTAAAGTGCACTGAATGGCGAACGTACTAAAATGTACCAATCTACCATATTTTGTTATTGATACAGAAATCGCTTGATGAAGAGCTGCGTGACCATTTTAATTTGCTCTCCATTAGTGACCAGAGTAAAGAGATTTGTTGGAGTTGTATTCTGACTCAAAATAGGTTATTTACTATTGTTATTAAAGATCGATAAAGTGTGCTTTTGATGTTTATAAGGGTAACATAATTTAATGAAATAATTTCTAAAATCCCAAAAGTTACTTTTAGGTTCAATGAAGTTATCTATTTCAAGACCTGAAGCATTCCGGATGGTGTTGAACAGTCTGATCACAGTGGAAATGAAGGGTCTGCGGAAGCGTTCCCGCTTGCATTGTGGGTGGAGCAGTCTGCTGCTTAAAGAGCTGCTAAGGGCCCCCACGGTGTCATGTAGGGGGTGAGAGGTGTTGTCCATGATTTAATTCAGCTTGTCTAGCATTGTCCTCTCAGCCGTCTCATCAGTGGAATCCAGAGGGCAGTCCGAGCTGGCTCTCCTAACCAGTTTATTTAGTCATTTCCTTGACCTCTCATTGCATCCACACCCCCAGCAGACAATGACACTGCGGAAGCCACCGCAGTGTCATAAATAGTCCTTAATAGTGTCCTGCACACTCTGAAGGACCTCAGTCTCCTCTGTAGATGGAGGCGACTCTGGCCCCTCATGTACAGGATGTCTGTGTGTGTTTACCAGTCCAGTTTGTTGTTGAGGTAAACACCCAAGTATCTGTAATCCTTCACAATCTCAATGTCCACATCCTGGGCGTTCACCAGTGTTATATGAGGCGACTTAATAATCAATTATAATAATGATGGACTACTGGTAAAAAAAGTTGTATCAAGGAAGTTAGAAACATAAAGGATGTTGCTCCCATTTTATTAGATGGCTAAGGTGTTCCTTTGAGGGGTGCTCATCTCTTAACCTTGGAGCATAGCCTGTCTAAACTGGAGTTAATTTAGTTAAAAAGTCATAACCTTTATTTTTATGAGATTTCATGATATTTTAAAGTGCCTATATAGTGAACATTCTGTTCATAATCCATAATTTATCATCCTATACTATCCTTGATATTTATACATAATATTACTTAGTCTTATTAGATAGTCTACATCTGCTTGCAACCTGGATTCATGATTCAATGACAAAGGCAGAGAACGTTACCTAGAAAATGACTGTCTATGAATCAGAACAAATATAAAAAAAATTCTAACCCCCTTAGTAAGATTTATCATTTTAAAGATATGTATCCCTTTCATTTTAAATGACTCATGATCAAATAAACTGGTCAAATGTTTGGTCATCTCAGATATGTTTCATCTCTTCCGCACAGGATCTTTGACGGTTTAACTGACCCTGGCCTTTGAACTCTCTTTAGCAGAACCCAGGACTAAAATTGAGTAAAAGAGGGAGAGAGATATTGCTACGGTATTCTCACTGTCTGACTGTTCCAGAATAGCAAACAGAGCAAAATGGAACAGATGATTTGGATTACTTCCTCATCCAAGCAACATTATTAGCATTAATAAACTTGTCTCCAAAAGCCTCACATATAAACAGCCCAACACAACATAACCAGGGGGACTCGCTGTTCTAACATTAGAGAACAAGACATTTGTCATGTTTTTAGTGGTTACTTGTTCATTGGGATCGAGTATAAATGAGGGTGCAGCAGGAACCTCCTCAGACGATCAGCTTTCCTCTGCATTCCAGCTAATCAACCTGATGATTTGCAGTCAACCTTGAAAAGTGTGTTTTGCTGGTTGAACAGGGACGGAAGCTGATGTCGTAGTACCAGTTCGAGTCGCATGATTTATGTTGCTCTATGCACAAAGACTTTAAAACTGACTTATTGGTAGCTGAGTTATGTCTAGAAATGTCAGGGTTGAATTATTTCCCTCTGACCCAGCAAAAAAGTGCTCTCCAACACATGTTGAGCTGAGATAATTAGTCACTTACTGCAGGGGTGAATTTTCTATAGACCTTATTAATTACTGTACAGTTTGAAATATCAATTTATGATGAGCCCTTAAACCATTTGACCTCCAACAAGGAGGTTTTGTTTGCGTCCCTGTCAGTTTTTTTTGTTGGTTTTCGGTTGTCAGCAGGATTGTGCAAAAACTGCTCTACAGATTTCCTCAAATCATGGTGGAAGGATTTGACACGGACCAAGAAAGAACCCTTCAATCTTTTATAACGTTATTAAACATTGCAACGAATTGTGTTTTTTTGTTGTCGACATTGTAACTGTTTTCCCTGGGCATAGTGCTTGGATCTTGAAGCTACATTTAAACATCATGAAAAATAGCTTGTTAACATTTTGTGCTCAGTACAACACGAGATGTGACGCTCACATTCAGGACTCTGTGTCAAAGTGAGGGTTGCGACACGCAGACATGATTCAACACCATTGACTAATAACTAAACACATGATCTTAAGTTTTTCATCTAAATCATCCCAATAAAAAGTTGAACAAATGAATATGATGTAGTTAACTTTGAACAAGTTCATTTTATGTTTGAACAGGCACAACACTGGTTTCCAAGTTTGCCAATTCTGTTCTGCAATTTCCTCTCACACATCAGCTAATATACAGCAATACATCTGCAATAAGCTCATCAGTAATCAGCTGATACATAGGTCTGAAACCTGTCAAAACTTTCCAACCACAAGAGATCTGGTGTCACTCTTCATTTTAAAGATACAACACAAAACACTACAACAAAATGTTGAAGGAAAACCAGTAAAGGGAGGTAGTTCAGTATTTTTCTAATGCAGAGCTCAGGACAATCTTTAAGAAACATATTAAAAACACAAAACTTCTGATGGTGAGCCTCGTATTGTGTCTTGAAATGCCTGGGGATAAAAGAAGTGGAGACATAAGCTGACAATGTTTTACTGAAGCTGATGGAAACGGGTTTAGAGCCAGAAAACATATGGCTCTTTGTTAGAATGTCTATCAGTGTGGAAATCCCTTGAAGCAGCTCAGCATGGCTCCTAATAGCGGTTTTCAGCATCCAAAACTTCTGTACTCTCTACTTTTGTCCTCTTCATTGAGACGTATTAGCGTATAGAGTAATTAATTTGTTGGTGTCTCCTGGGAGTTTAGACATGTTTCAAGGTCTCTTTCAAGCTGAAGTTCCCTTCAGCATCTTTCACAAAAAAAAAGGAAATCTAATTTCTGGTTATAAATGTATTTAAATTGCTTAGAACATACCTTATTTGCATATTCATGTCAAGTGCTGTAGCTGTGAAAACAGCAGTTGAGTTTTGGATCAGCTAAATCAGCTATAGAATGAGGTGGTGCCTGGCTTACAGAATACATTAACTTACCCTCTGTAGGTTTCTTTCAGTATAAACTCGTCATTAAACCCTCAAAGTGCTTTAACAGCTAGACGTGACTATTCTGCACTGTGTGGTGCAGTGTTAATTTCGTTGACGAAAACGATGACGAAATATATTCGTTAACGACCCTTTTTCCATGACGAAGACGAGACGAAGACGTAACGATAACGGATCTTTGGAAATAAAAACTATGACTAAATCTATTTTTAACTTTCGCTGACGAGACGAGACGAAAATGTTGGTGATTGACTAAGTCACAATAATTTTTTTTAACATCATCGTATCAGGCCGTCATGAAGTGTCAGGAGCGGGCGAGTGAGTCTGTGCACTCGCTCAGAGACACAAGATCAGAGCTATAACACCTGAGGAAGCCTCACAGTGACTCACTACTTCTTAACTATGGAAACAGTGAAAACATAGAGTTTCTCTGGTCTCAGGCTGAGGTGCTGATCAGAGATCAGCACCTCAGCTTGCTGATCAGAGATCAGCACCTCAGCTTCTTGATCAGAGCAGAAGCTGCAGTTGGTTTGTACCGAGCTGAAGTTTCTGTGTCCGCCTCCAGTCTGACCTGCTCTCCCTTTTTGTTTTCACATTTAAAATGAAATATATATTTTTTAGCTATTAGGCTCCAGCTATATGTTTTTATAGAAAAGGAGTTTAATGTGGCTATTAAATGTGACTAAAACTAGACTAAAATGGAATTAGTTTTCGTCGACTAAAACTAAGAAGGATAAAAATGACTAAATGTGACTAAAACTAAATGCATTTCCGTCAAAAGACTAAGACTAAGACTAAATCAAAAATAGCTGCCAAAATTAACACTGGTGTGGTGTAGGAACTTATTATTTATTCACAGGGGGAATTTTTAGTTTTTTCTTAGTGAGTGAAATGTAGCATGTAGTTATGCAGCTTGGAAACAACATTTGAGCTTATTTGCTTGGCCAGGTTAAAAATAGTGTTTCCAGACATTCAGCCAAACTGCGATCTTGCCATCCTTGGATGCACTGCGGAGACTCTTAAACTTCCTTATGACACACAAACTGCTCTCCACCTCTGGATGGTTGTCGCTAAGAAACCTATTCTTCTGAATTGGAAGTCTACTTCTCCGCCCTGCTTCACACACTGGCTTAACGAGATGTTCTCTGTTATACAAATGGAAAAACTGCGTCATCACAAGGGCAACACAGAGAAAAGGTTTGAGAGAAAACACAGGGACCTGCTTTGGCGCAGTGCCATATATCTTTAACTCCACAATAGGGCTGCAACAACGAATCGATAAAATCGATAAAAATCGATAAAATCGATAAAAATCGATGACTAAAAGCGTTGCCAGCGATTTTAGTCATCGATTCGTTGAGTCGCGCGATTAATACGTCACTCGTAGGCGCAGAACTGTTTACTGATGCCGGCAGGTACATGCTTCATGCGCGCCCACAGCGAGCCTACAAGCGCTTTAGTGTTTGCGACCACTGCTTTTATTTTTGGACATAAAGATGGCGGAGGGGGTTCGACCGAAATCATCCAAAGTGTGGGAGCACTTCACACTGCATAAAACTAAAAAGTGTGTTTGTTGCAATCTTTGCAAAAGCGAAATGGCGTGGCACGGAAGCACCAAGGTAATGATGCAACACCTCAAAAGAAAACATGTCAGAGTCATCCATGACGAGGAAGGGGGCTCGACAGCAGGGTAAGTCAATACAATACATTTATTCCGTTTTCAAGTAAGAACATGCAACATCTACTCTCTCTAGTTTGGTGTGTTAATGTATTCGTCATCCAGCTTTACAAGCATGAAACGTTTATTAAACTAACGTAAGAGTTAGCTGGTGTGTGTGTGTGGGTGTGTGGGTGTGTGGGTGTCTGTTACTTTATTTTATTTTTTTAAAACACTTACAGCTTAATCTGTAAATTACTAAAAACGATCTTACTTACATAATAAACTTACATACTACATTTTACTTAAACCTCCATGAGTGTAAATAAATGAAATAAATAAATAAATTATTATTATAAAAATGTGTATTGTCTGTAATTGATCTTTGGGTTACTTACTGGCCTCAACATAACAGTATTAATAACTAAAACAATGAGGCATATTAATTTTATTTAAATCGTGCTGTTTTACATACTTACTAATATTAACTTTGACATTGCAGAAAAAAAACAACCAACAATGAGTGGCTTCCTGATTGGAAGAACATCATGTACACCACAGCAAGCATCTGTCTTGACAGATAGCGTCCTTAACATGCTAGTCACTGACATGAGGCCTCTGTCAATGGTTGAAGATGACGGCTTCAGGACGATGATTCACACCTTCTATCCTGGTTACACTCTTCCCTCAAGGACCCATTTCACTAGGCTTATGCAGAGAAAATATGAGCAGACATTCAATGCAGTGAAGACTGCTTTGAACAACGGCAACAACAGCAAACTTGCTCTCACCACTGATGTTTGGACAAGTGTAGCCATTGAGGCCTACCTCGGTGTTACTTGTCACTACATCACAGCTGATTGGGAAATGAAGTCAATCTGCCTCACTACCATGCCAATGCAGGACAGACATACTGGATCCAACATCACCGAATGGTTGGAAGAAGTTGTAGCCAGGTTTGAAATCCCTCCTAGCAACATCATTGCCGTAGTCCATGATAATGGTGCCAATGTTGTGGCTGCGGCAAGCATCCTGGAGGAGAAGAATGGGTGGTCCTCTGTGCGTTGCACTGGTCATACCTTGCAACTTGTGATCAATGCTCCGTTAAAGCATCCGAGCATTGAAAAGGCTGTTGGGGCTGCAAGATGTCTCGTGGAACATTTTAAAAAAAGTGAGCTAGCCAGCGGTAAGCTACGAGCAAAACAACAACAGATGGCCACACCTGAGCACAGCCTTGTTCAAGATGTAAGCACAAGATGGAACAGCACCTTTTATATGGTCAGTCGACTGATTGAGCAAAGATGGCCTGTAACAGCAACACTGTCTGACATCTCTGTCACACAGAAAGGAAAAAGGTACCTTGATTTGAAACCAGAACAGTGGATCCTGCTAGAAGAACTTTTAAAAGCCCTAAAGCCTTTTGAATGTGCCACTATGTTCATGAGTGCAGAGAAATACACTACAATATCTGCAATACCTCCACTTGTGAAGGGGCTATTGAAGTCCACCGAGAGTGCTGCCTACGAGTCGGGCCCGTTGCAGGCTTTTCAAGTCACCGCTACCAATCAGCTCCAGGAGCGATGGAAAAGGGAGACTACCTTTTCAGACACAGCAGCAGCAAACACAGTGATTCTTGCGTCAGCATTTGACCCAAGGTTTAGGAAACTGAAGTTTCTTTCCCCTGAAGAAATCCTTTGTGTTCAAAACAAAGTGCAAAGACTGGCGCTTGGAGAGATGGAGAGGAATTTGCAGCAGCCCGGCACTTCCTCCGATACAGCTTCTGCATCAACAACTCCTACCACACTACTTGATTCACTCCTTGGTTCCAGCAGTGAAGAAGGGGATGGATCAAGCAGAGATGATGATGTCAACACAAAAGTACGGGAAGAAGTCCTCAGATACTTTGGAGAAAAGAAACTTTCAAAGGAAGAAAACCCATTCCAGTGGTGGAAAAACAACATGGACAAATATCCGATAACGGCCAGGCTTGCCAAGTCCTACTTGTGTATCCCTGGCACCTCAACCCCATCAGAGCGGCTGTTCTCTGCCGCAGGGAACATAGCTTCAAAGAAGAGAGCCAGCCTTAGCCAGGAGCATGTAGACATGCTTACATTTTTGCATTGCAATGCAAAGTTCATGCCTAAAACGGTTAACTGAACAGTGAGTTTGTGTGTTTGTTAGAGCACCAAGCAAGACCGCGTTAATGTCAATGTTAATGTTCGAACAAATACAGTGTGGACAGTTTGGTAGTTTGCATTTTTCTTTATTTTTTATAATTTATTTATTGTTCTAACAGAAAACCTCAGTTTGTTCACTTTATAAAAGAAAGTAGCCTTTTCATTTTTTGTATTTATATATACATATAAAAATGTATATCATACATTGTATTTTATTTTGTGTTCCATTTTTATTATTATTTAATATGACTTAATAGCTCAGGGACGTTGAAGCAATAACCTGTTATTTTTTCACTTTTCACTTCATTCTACTGTGAATTTATGTTCTGTTTTTATGTTCAGAAAGTAATGTTCAGTTTTTTAATAAAGATGCGGCAATTACAAATGTTTCTTTTTTTATCCGATTCATCGATTAATCGAAAAAATAATCGACCGATTAATCGATTATTAAAATAATCGTTAGTTGCAGCCCTACTCCACAACAACTCTGACCTACCTGGCTAAGATATAGTATATTACTCTGTTCACTTATTCGTTTTACCTGGTCCTATCTTTTAGGTAGGCCTATTGTGAGAACATTACCGAAAGACCATATATGTAATTGAGTAATCTGTCTGGCAGCTTGTTTTTATTTTGTTGTTTGTTTTTGGTGTTTGTTTTTATCCTATGTTTTGTTTTTGTTTGTGAATTTGTATTATGTCTTGTCAACACTTTATGTCTCTGAAAATTGTAAATAAATTATTAAAGAAAAAAAAAAACAAAAGTGTTTCCCAGGGATGTTGGACTCAAGTGAATCCTGACTGTGAAAGTGGTGACTTTAGACACAGACAGGGTTTCCATGTAGTTCTGGAAATTGGAAGCGAGTGTTTGTGCCAGGATTGTCAGGGAGGGGGTCAAATCAGCCCTTTGGTTCTGCGGGTCACTGATCCATCCAAGTGGAACAATAAACAACTCTGTGAAATGTGCCAAACTGGTAAAGTTTCCACAGACTGACAGACTGACAGAAACATCTTCATTTGTGGTGGAACTGCTGAGCATAGACTCATATACATTAGGGATGGGCATGATTAATCGAGATCGATTAATTGATCATTAAGAATTTCGTCTATGAAATTATTTTTTCATAGAGAAATTCGCTAATTACACATTTGACCACGGGGGGCAGTGTTTGAAAAAAACGCCACCGGCCTACTCAGTTACCTGCGACTGGCTGCGAGTTACCGTGTATTTCCATTTCCACAGTAGACATTAAGAGGTAACGCAAGAGCCTGCATTGTCTGACACGGACGAGGGGAGCGCAAACACCTGAGCCGCGGCCAGGCTAGCCAAGTTAGCACGGAGCTACCTGTGTATCACGGGGACGTCAGTCCCCTCAGAGCGAGTTTTTTTTTCGGCGGCTGGACTGACGGTCACCAAGCTGCGTTCGCGTCTGACCTCGGGGAATGTTAACATGCTCATCTTTCTCAACACAAACCCGTAGGCTTGTCCTGAGTTGTATGTGAGTTACTGGTTATTTTTATGAAGCTTTCTCGACTCGGTGCTTTGTTTGATTGTTTTGAGTTACATTTGGCAAAACCTGTAAGACCTAAGTATTATATATTTGTGTTTAAGTTGTTGTTTAACAATTTATTATTTTATTTAAAAAAAAAAACGATGGTCAGTTGTGTTTAGTAGCACCGGCTTCTAGCTGTCGGCTCAGCTGCTTAAGATTATGGCAGCACATATTTTGTTCATCTTGAAATAAAGATGGAAACACGCTTTGTTTTTTCACTGCATTTTAATATAGCCTATTAATAGTGCATTTTTTAACTTGAAAATATTAATGATTAATCGAAAATTCGTCATTAATTCTCCCGACGATCGATGAAGACTATTTAATCGAACGCCCATCCCTAATATACATATACATAGACAATATGACAACAGTGAAGCCATGTAAACCCTGCCTCCTCCATGTTAATGGATTTTTGGTAGATCTTATCACACTGATGTATGTTCAAATGATTGCTTCTCTTTAAGGTGTGGCTTTTAGTTATTTGGTGGTATAAAATGGTTTGGAACGTTATGATTGACAGCTGAGACTCACGAGTGGTTCAGCCTGTGCACGGTGGGACATCGAAAATGTGCTCCACCTCCCATTGACTACCGTGCAGTTTCAGCTACAAATGTGCAAGATGTCGCAATTATATCTACACAAAAATAATTGTTCTTGCAGTTGCGCTGTTGAAATCCAATGTCTCTATGGGGTAATAAAATAGTTTTGGAAGGTGAGTGTTCTACATATTCTCTTTGGTTGACCATGGCAGGGATCCTGTGTGTCCTTCAGGCCGTTCTTTATCAGTTCCAGATCTTCCTAGTCTCGTCCTCACCGCGGTACCACTGTTTTCCTTGGTCACTTTCCCTAACGTACCGGTGTCAATCCAGTCCTTTCAAAAGCACACTGTGCTGTGTCGACCAATTCTGAGCCATGTGTGGTGTGTTCCAGTCAGTCACGTTCCCATATTGTTGTGGTGAGGTATGGGGTATTTGTCCTTTAGAAGTTGGTAGAGCTCTCTGACACTAAATTACATTGTACTGTGGTGAGAGAGAAAATTGGAGAGGGCAAGAGAGTGAATGAAGAGAGTGGGTGGCACTGCAATGATTACAACCAATTGTTTCAAGCAGGTTTACATTCTAAAGGTTGATTAAAAGGTCTTCACGTCGATACAACCCTGCAGGAATTAGTTAGGAATAAGTTGAGTGTGTCAATCTTGGATATCTGAGACTTTGAACATTACCTAGCTCAGTGAGTCCAGCATGGATCTTATTTCGTGCCAGCAACCCCTGTTCTTTGCAAGAAATACCTCCAGGATTTTTTGGTGCAGCTGTCCAATGTAATCCAAAAGGTTCACTTCAGAGGTATGCTTGTGATTCTTCTGAATTCTTCTTTAATCTAAAACAACAGATGATACAAACACAACATCCTAGAGACAACCCACCATGCAAAAACAATGCAATAGCTCTCTGTGTGCAATATTGAGCAGCAAACTAAACTGCTGCTTTCCTAATTAGTAGACATTTTAACCAATACTTCTGTTAAACAATTTTATTGAAAGGTACAAAATTGTAAAGCACAAAAAGCACTTTTCTAAGATAGATGTCGTGTCCTACACAAATTTTTGCATGCAACAACAACATTCTAAGCATCAGGTAAAGAAACACAAGAACTGGACGCACCTGAGGTTCACAGAACAGAGCAGGCCATCGATCTATGAGGTCTTGGACTGCATGGCATTTGTTGACAACTTCCATTTTTCGATTGGGGAAAGACTCCTCTATTTTCTGACCAATGAATCGCTGATTGATTTCCTTCTATAGTTCCCTCAGAAAATCCTCTACTTCTCTTTGGGCTTTTGATGCCTTTGGGTGAACCCTCTTCATTTCCCACTCTTCTTTTCAGTGAGATAACCTCCAGCACTGGAATGGCTATTTGCTGAATTCTTAATTTCGCCTGGTAATTGCCCATTGGAATTTGAACCTCTGTTGCCATTCGTATAAG
Organism: Platichthys flesus; assembly: GCF_949316205.1. NCBI lineage: Eukaryota > Metazoa > Chordata > Actinopteri > Pleuronectiformes > Pleuronectidae > Platichthys > Platichthys flesus. Next base: position 14,926,945 of record NC_084960.1, on the reverse strand, counting down.
CCTTTAAAAACCCTGGATTTTTAAGGAATTAATATTATTCAATCTAAGGCTCTACCACAGGTAAACCTTGGATACCAGTTGTACATGCTGTGTAGCCAAATATTTTCTCTGCTTGCCTTATAAGTATACTAGTTGTCACTTTTGGAGTGTTCAACACAGGGCCATCCCAGCTGTGGTAGCTAAGTGTTTTTTTCAAGACTTAAATTTTACCATGCGTACGCACAATAGGTGAAGGCCTGGCTTTCCTGAAGAATGTAAACACACACCCCTTTAACTTACTGCATAGTATATCAAAACTCCACTTATTTAATACATAATTGATATACAGCAATAAATTAGTTATAATATAATGCATTGACCAAATGTATTGAATAACTAAGAAATTGACGCCCTTTCATCCTCGTCATCGCTATAAAAACTTGCTGAATTGATATTTATGTTTCCGAATAAACTGGGTGTCGCTTCGTCTGCAACAAAGTAGTTGTGTGTAAGGACGTCTCTGTCCCTCTTCACACACAAACTGATAATCACATGTATCCTGGCTGTGCACGTCATGTTAGGTCTTGTGTTGTGGATTCTGGAGAACATCTTTATAATTTATGCATTTATTACATGTTTTATGCCCAAATACACAGTGCACAGCAAGTTAAGTAACGTTAAATAATAGACAACATTTTGAGGTAAAATCTCTTAAATAAGATTATAATCAGATTTTGTTGTGAAGGATAAACAAATAAGCAATGTAAGAATTACAGGATTAAACAAATATTTTCTTTCAGTGCAGTGAAAGTGTACAACAAGCCGTTGCTGAATAAAACAGTCTGGCAGTGATTCTCCTGCAGATTTGATTAGCCAAACGCAAATGCAGAGTTACATCCGCACACACACATTCACACAAACGCAGCATGACAACAGAAAGGGAAAGCAATACAAACCCAGGCCGACAAACAAGTCCGCAGCAGGAGAAATCTCACCAGCTCAACATCCCATCAATAATTCAAGAGCCGCTGGTGTGAGAGGCAACACAAAGAAAAGAATTGGAGAGAGTTGGACTGAGAGAGGAAACTAAGAAGGGACGAAGCTTGGAAAAGCAGAACAAGAAGAGTTTGGAAAGATGGCTGAGATACAAATAATAGGCATTTGCATAATGGTATTATTAGAGAAAGGGGTTTGCCTTTAGGCGAGAAGTATTGTCTGGTCTCTCAACTGATGATCATTCTTTCCTCTGAGGAGCTGACCTCAGTTCAGAGGCTCAGACCCTATTAGTCCAAATCACTCTGCCATAATAACTCTCACCAGCCATCTGACCTCTGCTCTCTACAGCTGCATAATGCCAATATGTTTAATTTCACTCCTGTACTCTGTGTTTCTTACCTCGGACATGAAAACGTTTTCCCTCTGAGTCCGAGCTGGGACTGCTAATCAAAACAGAAAAATACATTGCCATTTTTTGAGTTTTTTTTTTATTTCTTTCCTCCAAACGTATCTTCTCCGCTGGTTTTTCTTTTTACAATCACAGTTTACAATCAGACTGCTGGATGACTCAGTTCTCACGTCTTTTTATGCCTCAGTGCCGACAATGGCCCGACTGGAGGCACTGTCTTTTTTGGCTGGGCTGTCTGTCCTCCCTATTTTCATGAATGCATGATCAGAGGAATTCCTCGAGGGACTTTGAGGGAGTCTACTTGTACACAATATTCACTGATTAGATGCATGTGGAAAAAGGTCAAATTTATTGGGACCTTACCAACAAAGATTTGGCCATGATTCAATAATTCATCTCACAAATGTCTAATCAGATCAAGCAATAAAAGTGATGATATTTTTATTTGCGGAGGTCAATGACATCATTTTTCATTATGCAAGAACATTTGATGAACGGATTACACTTACTCTTTGGTCACTGTAATTTTGCAATTGCAATGCGAGACATAGATTCTTTATTTTAAAGAATTCTTCTAGAACACTGCATGGTTTAAATATTATTGTATTTGTTGGTGATTAAAAACCCCTCTTATTTCCACGTGTTGAATTACTTTTAACGTTCATAAAATAATAATTTGTCAAGTTTAGATAGTGTGGAGCATGTTAAATATTTCATTATGGGGCTCTTTGCAACTCTAATCCCCTTTGAAAGTGGCTAAAGTCTGTGTTGAACTCAAATTTACCGACAAGAGTTATCCCTGGAGAGGGAGCGTGTTCTGTTTCTTACCAAATGTGATAAATTTAAGCTTTAAAAAAAAAAGTGGATATATTTTCTACCCGGGATTTTCTTCGGCTTTTATACTAGAGCAGGCAAAAGAAAAAAAACACTCAATAGGTCTCTCCGATCGCTTGTTTGAATATTATGTGGAATCTTATTGTGAAATAAGTGGATATATTACACCGCCCATTTTTGTGTCTTTTATTTCATCTATTTATTGATTTGTGGACATGGTTGCTCTGCTGACCCACACAGCCAGGTTGTGACCTTTTAACCCATTTGGCTCAATCCAGCACTGAACTGTCAGCTAAAGTCTGCCTGTTAGCATCACATCCAGTGGAAACATCTGGGCCGTGGAGGATGTGCCTTTCTGATAGGTTTGACCTCATGTTGACCTTGTGCAAGAGAGACATCACAGTTAGAATTTTCTCTTATTCTTCTCCTCTGTTATCACACTGAAGTAGTTTGGACTTACTTTTCAATAAAAGCCTTTTCAAAATGTGCTGTCAAAGACCCACCCCTCATGCTACCTCAGGACTTTAAACTACTGTTTGGCTGAGAAGGTGTCATTCAACCCGGACATCCTAAGGAGAATGTCAAATTTGCTTCTGCCTGTGTGTAACCACTTGCCTACAGCAATGCACAAATGTAATGACATTTTGAATTTTTCCTCTCCAGGGCTCCAGGACGTAACTGATCATACAGAGAGATCATTCATTGGGCTGGGCATGGGAAATAGCAACAGGCTGCTGGGTATTGTCAGCCGGTCTGGGTTGAGAAAACATGAGCATAGGGGAGGATGGTGTGTGAGAGATGGTGATACCAAGCAGGTGGACATTTTTTAGCCACTGTAACAAACTGAGGAAACTAAGCAATTATTCTGATCTATTCAGGTCTGAGAGATGAGAGACTGTTGGCACATTCTATTCACATGTGTAGGGTTAAGAATGTACCTTCTGATATGTGGCCAACGCTTCTTTACCCTCTGAGCTACAGTCACCATGGAGGCAGAGAGGAGACCATGCACAATTGAACTAACAAGCTCCTGGTACCTGTTGTTTGGAACCCAACTGTGGCAATCTACCATTAATTGGTTTTATTTCTGACTAACAGAAATTGTTAAAAATGTCATCCAGTGCTGGATGATGAGTCATGACTGATGAGAAACAACCAGGGAGCGGACGTGGGGGACTGCTTCATGGTTTCTAAACATCTTAGGGTGTGTTTGGAGTCCAGATCTACTTACACACTGCGTTTTGCGTACTTTATTTAAAATATTAGATAATTACAATATACTATGTGCGGCGACAGTTATAATAAAGTTTACAGTCCGAAATAGATAGACATTTCCTGAGAAAAGTTGTATTCAGGTCATACAGAGGGAACCTTTAATCATTTCCTATTGAGAGAAAATAATAATACAACTTTTATAAAGCTACCAGGACTTTTTTTTTATCATATCATTTTATATATTAGTTTAATTCAATTAATATTTTTCTACATTTCTTTATATTTCTACTTAATACTGCTGATGTCTTTTTGCTGCTGTAATATTGCAAATTTCCCCATTGCGGGAATATTAAAGCTCTTCCTATTCTTCTTATTCTTATTATGTCAGGAATATATGTGGAGAGAACCCCGATATAAGTGGCTGAAAAAAATGAATGTGTCCATTCCATATGGGCTGCTGATTTAACTTTGTGTGTCGTTCCGATGGTGATGTTGTAGAGAACAAGTTCAATCATCTTGTTTTTCAGTGGACAGATGTGAGAGAAGAAATCAGGTGGGACAATGTGACTACAAGAAACTGTCAGATTGTTAAGTTCATACAATGCTGACACTGTTCTGTGGTTTCAGTCCTGCTGCATAATTAGACACAAAACAGTTTGTATCGAGCTGAAGAAGTGTCAGGGGCACTTCCTGTTCTGCAGGAGGTACAAAGTATCAAAATGTGGAAGAGGGTTTCAACAAATTGCCTTTACACAATGAAATGATGCTGATTCCACCTGGTTCTGATTTACAATTAAACAAACGAGTTGGAGTTGGAGAGTTTAAGTACAGAAAAATTAGGACATGTTTGTTTTTACAGAAAGAGTAAAGTAAGAGCCCCACTGGTGTGACTTCAGCAAAGCAATCAAATTTGCCTAGACTCTTATATCCTGTGTGTATCAAGATTATCTAACTGCCAAGTACTAGAGGAGGTGTCTGATAAGACATGGTGGTATTTTCTATTTAATAGGTTGTTCATTGATTTGTTGGGGGGAAGAGGATTTACTTGGTTATATAAGAAATTAATTGAACAGAACAAAATACAGCCAGTGATCCTTTATTGATGTGTTTGTGATGTGGAGTAACATGTGGGGAAAATATTTATTTTGTATGAATAAAAGAGAGTATATGGTTTATAACTCTATCGACCTCTAGGGCAAATGTGGCTCAGGAGTTGGATAAAAGTTATCCAGTACCCAGAAGTTCCGAATTTCTATCCCCGCCTCCTCCGGACTGCATTTGAAGTGGTTACTCAACCTAAATTGGCCCCTGACTCTTCCGACAGTGTATGAATGGTGTGTGATAGGAAAAAGTGCTGCTGTGACTTGTACTGTAAAGCGCTTTGAGTGCTGTATAAGAGTGGAAATGTACTAGAAAAACACAGTCCATTTAACCCAACCAAAATAGAAATAACATGCACTGGCTTTGCATTTGCTGAACATAGCAAGCTTTTCAGATTTCAGGTAGACAGAGGTTGTATTGTCCTTTTTCCTGAACAGCTGAGTGACAGCAAATCGATTGAGACGCACAAATTGAATGCTCTTGGCGAAAAATGTTTCTGTGCTTTAAGATGCACTCTCTTTTTTATTTTTTTATCTCTTCCTGTCTAACTGTACACTATCAAGTCAGCGGGTTTAATTTAATAGTCATCGAATGCTGCCTTTTCTCAGAGTGACTTTCAACGAACTTCAGAAAAATAGCGTGGACACGTTGCCCTGACTCAGGCTGTTATACACTGTCACACAAAGAACAACAGACAGTCACCTCGACACAGAGTTTCTTTCTTGTGTTATTGCAGAATTTTATTTGAGAGATGAAAAGCAGAAATGGGTCCAAGAGAAATACACCATCAAACAAAGTTGACTTTGCTGGGATCAAACCATTAGTCAATTAATTGACAAGTACAGAAATAATGACCAATTCTGAGAATCCTTGGGTTTGAATAGACATCAATTCTCAGTCCGTCAGACGTTCAAATAATTTCTTGTTATCTGTTCTTTTAATTAGCTTTTTGAAGACTGTCTAGGTTCTGGGAGATCGCAATCGGTAGGTCGTTCTTTTCTTTCCTTTTTTTTAAACACAGAAATATTTATTCATGAAATAAAGTGAATGTACTTTATCCATTCAAAATAAATAATGTTTGCTGCAGCCCAAAAGCCCTACATCTTCCCCTTAAAGCTGTGAGCCTTTATTTCTTTGAAACTTTCACACTCATACTTAGGAGCTGGACATTCATGGACAGACCATTGAAACCAGTGGCCGAGCATCTATGGTGGGAGGCTCTATTGTATTTCGAAGGATTTGTTTTTCCCTTTTGGGCTTTTTCAGGGCCTAGACATGCTCAAATTCTCATCAAAGTTTGCAGGAAATTCAAAACCCCAAAAAGTAATAGCTGTTTATATAAAAGAACACTTTAAGGATTCATTAAGCAAATAATTATTTGTTGTCAGTTTGCTTTAATGTCACAGTGTCAATGAAGTTAGAATCCGTTGATGTCTGAGATGCAAATATCAAAGATTTTTACAATCTGAAGAGAGAAGAGTGTTTTTAATTTGGGCTAGACCATTTGGGAAAATAATCTAGTTGCGATTTTTGCCCAAAATATTGCCATTGCGATTGAATATGCGATTTTTTTATTTTATCCCCCCCCCCCCCCGAAAAAAAAAACACATAATGAATGATTTAAATATGACCAACACAATATTCGATACATTTACTGTACAATATTCTTTCCCACATTTTTATTTAACTGCTCATTACAGAAACAAGAACAACAAATCGGTGTGCATTTAAGTAATTTAATCAAAGTCATTGTAAGTATAAACACAAGCCATGGACTTTTTAAAACCTATGTGCAAAATTGACCTTCTTGAGAATTTTTTTTTTTTAATTATAGGTGTCTTAATGCTCCCAAGTCAGTAACATTGCCAGTGTTGGGAATGATACTTTCAAAATGTATTCCGTTACAGAATAGAAAATACATGCAAGATGAGCTCGCTCTGTGTTTCCGACACGTCGGCCAAAGACTTTAGGACCTTGTAGGTGATGCAAGCTTGCCTCGCTATCTTCTGGATCGGAGGATTTTTGTGGTCCCGCGGCACTCTTGCTGCGGTTGAGGACAGCAGCCCAGAGTAGCAGCACTACTCTCTTTCGCACGTTTTAATCGTGCACGTTGCGATTAGAAAATTGGGTTTTATCATATCTCGATTTTTATCGCAAATGGAATTAATCGTTCAGCCCTATTTTGACCTGAACAGATCTAGTCTAGCATTGTGATAGCGATAGCACCACCTATTGCCAAAAGGAGGTAAGCCTCGTTTTAAAAAACTAAATTTGATTTAGATAAAGTTTTCACTATGGGGTCTAACTTGATGGTGTTTATCCTAGCCGCATGCGTTTTGCTGGCTTTCATTAGATCAACTTCAACTGCTGTGAATGTCATCTCAACAAGATGGAGCTATAAACTAACTCTTTATATATGATTTCATCACAGTGTGACCGTGGTGCGACATTTTGATGATTCGCCAAAAAAGAGAGATTTATTATAACTCCTCTGTGCATTGTTCCTTCAACCTCAAACCTCATTCACACATTCACAGTCCCGCCCTGATCAGATCCATATCAATATTGACTCATCATTACAGTGTCACCTGCTGGCTACAGGAAGTGACATGTTTCAAACTTTGATGAACTGCTCATTTATTAATTGATAAAGTAATAAAACTCAGGTAAACTACTGGCCTCTGTATCTGGTACATGTAAATCTCACCAGTGTCAATTATTAAGATTAAGATGCATTTCTTAATCCCAAACACATGCACAGACATGCAAAGGCACACTCATGCAGGTAGGGAAATTTAATCACTGTTTTTGACCCATCTGGTGCAGGACACACAGAGCAGTGAGCGACCATGTACGGCGCTCGGTGAGCAGATGTTGGGGAATTAAGGTGCCTTGCTCAGGGGCACTAGGTAGGGAGACTCTTGGATTTTTGGACAGACCAATCCAGGTTCATCTTTCGTTGTCTCTCCGTGGAGTCGAACCAGAGACGAACCAGAGACCTTCTCCGCCCATTGTCCAAGTTTCTGCCTCTAGACCACCGCCTCTCCATAATACCTTTTATATTATGAACAGTCATGTTCATTACTCTAAAGGCGTTTTCTGTTCACAGTTTAAAACATAAACATGTTCCCACATGCCCCTGGGCCTCTGCTCTGTTAATCCACGCTTGGCCTGACTGAACGTACATATACTCACACTTGATGCATACTGAAGTGAGCAGAGAGCTTAGCAGAGTGGAGGTGAGGACACTGGAGCAGCTCAGGTGTGAGTTGTGTTCTCCATTTGCTGTGTTGAGATTAGGTGTCTCGCTGGACCAGTGACTGTTTACCACATTATTTCTAGGGATGGAGAAGAGATGACGTTTTTATTTCGTCGCTGCCGCGCAAGGTGCAGTGCTGGGTGATACCTCCCCCTCTTCACTGTCTCTAACTCAGAGCAGGGTGTTAATGGTTAGTGCCTGCTCAGTAAGCACGCTTTAGTTTTTATTGCTTCTTTGGGAGGAACAGTTGCATCTCGGCACGTCCCAAGATGTTTGTCTCCATGACGACAGGTTTTATTTTTTGTGTTCTTCTTTCTCCTCTCGAAACCTCCTGAACAGGCCCTGCTACCAGAGTCTCATCACGTTTGTTGTCTTCCTCACCCCTCTTCAAGATAAATTAACTTCCAGTGAGTGGCAGGAAGTGCAGATTAAAGGTGGCACAGTATTTCCTGGAGAAGTGGGCAGCCATGGAGGAAATGAACTGACACAAGGAATTTAATGACACATGAGTGTATTGAATATGAGTCCGAGGCAGGAGGCGGACAGGCTGCTTTAGCTTGTATAAACGCGTGCTTGTGCATTCATAGAGAATATCTCAATGTTTATGTCTGCAGCTACAGTGTTTACCTACACATCTTCTTTTGATTAGACCTGTCAATTAGGCAGCATTGCTATTAACATATACTGTATACCTCTGTGATACCGGCAGCACTAAGGCTTGTAATCACTCAAGACAATTTAAACTCTTCAGTCGCATTTACAGCTTTCAGGTCAATACCGAACAACGTTCTCAGTACAACGTGTGTTTGTCTCTGCCTCTTGCCACGTCAGCATTTATTTTCCGCAACACATCCCCGTCACGCTGTTTCAACAAGTTCTTTAGCAGTTCTTGTACGTTCTCCTGTTCCTCCGTGTTTTCGTCTCATCTGTCACCAACTCGCCCTTTATTTATTCTACCCCAGCCTTTATCTTCCCTCCCCCTTTTCTCTTGTGTATTGCTGTTGCTATGCCCTCAGTTTGATTTAGAAGTCATCATAGCTGTATGCTCAAATCGTATATCAGCTGGTTAAGGAACCATTTTAAGACCTGTGCTACTCAATGTGCGGTATGGTGATGAAGACGCTGATGTTGCATGCGTATACCCAAAACTGATACATAACAGTTAAAACCTTTTGTATGAGTAACATAAAATCTCATTTGTTTCGTTGATAAAATGAAAGAGATGAATTAACCGCTTTTAATAAAAAAAAGAAAAGGTGCCGGTGATGTATATCCACATTTAATTGTAATATGGCTTTCATAGGGTGACAAATGATTGGTGAATATAAATTGATCAATATATACGGCCATAATCTGTTTTAGCATCAGATTGATTCCGATATTTATGAATGTATCTTAGAAAATGTGTTTTGAAGCATGGTTTTGCTAACACTCATCAATCAAATTGCATTTCAGCTATTTTCATGAACCTAAAACACTTGTCAGGGTAACAAACAGTCCGTTGTTGTTCTCTATTCTCCTCCTCCTCAATGACACTGTTGATCATGTTGCGCCATTCAGGGTTCAGCCTTAGAAGGGTTTGTCAGTATATCTCAAGCAGAAACTCTCCTAGTTAATTCCAGCATTCCGCAAAGTTTTATTAAAGATCATCTTCTTTTCTGCTCATGTGATATTACTCACGAACAACATTTTCATGTTCATTTTTATTAGTTTGATTGTCAGCCAATTAAAAAACAGACATCTGTCAGCCTAATGCATTGCACCATTTATACATTGTATGTCATACAGAAATAAGATGCAGCTGGTGCTTTGTTGTTCTAACATATAAAATTGCAAATGGGGTTACAATGTACTTAAATAATATGATGTCATCACAAAACTAACAACCAACTCTCTGCTCTATAAAATATATTGATATTACTTTTATATTTGCTGACCATGCTTTGGAGATAATTTAATCACTGTCTTGACATTGTAATACTGCATAGATGACTGGTCGGTGGTCTGAGGTGATGTTATGGGAAAAACAAATGCAGATACTTGGAGTCGAGACTTTGTGAGTAGACAGTTAAGTTTGCAGATGCATTATTTATTTCATTGTATGTGAGGTGTCAACATGTTTCATAAAGGTTGTATTGCAGGGTTATTGCAGTAGATGTTGTTTATGGTATCGTCTTCACCCTTGCACACAAATACACATTAAATTACTGATGTAAAATGGATACTCACACACTCACGCATGCACACAAAAATGTGCGTTCTCCATAAGTAGACTTTTTTTTTTCTTTCATAAATCAATTTTTGTAAGAATATCTAAGAGGTTGATATGTTCCAATGTCTTCTGCGGCAATCAGCAAATGCTAGGGACATAACTTCAGTTGTGCGCCTTAGCATCATAGAGTGCTTTGGCCTTGTAAACAATGATAGAGGCCGAACTTGAGGGTAAGCTGTGGCTAAAGGTAAATCTGACTGGTTACTGGTTGTATGTCAGCACTATTAAAAAGTCATATGGCCCGCTCAGTTTATCAGACATCATTACCTTTATGCCTTTTTAAACTATATTCTTTCCCATATTCGAAAATAGGAAAGGATGCAGAATATCCCTTGTATGTTCTTTACCGCACTAGTTGATGCCTACCACCAGTTAATGTTAGTGGATGTTAGTGACCACCAGCGGATTATACGGACATATTTTCATTATACTTTGCTTTTCAATGAGTAACTACCAATATTGAAACAATACAATATTTACAAATCTTGTGACAAAATCTTTTCCAATGCTTTAATTTATCAATTATTAAAATACATTTATTTATATATATTTTATTTTGGATGTTCAAGGTTCCTGCCCCTGAGCATCCGGCTCCATGGTAAAATACACTGCCTAGACACACACGTATGCAAACTAACACTCACCTATACCTCTGTTATTGAGCAGATTGATCTAATCTCAGATTGATCTGAATCCGTTAATAAAGATGGGGTCGTCTTCGCAGGTGCGATTTATCAATACACTCTCTCCACATTGATACCATAAAAGTTGATTTGCTGGAGCCTTAATAACAGTTGTTTGCTGCTGACTGCAGATGCCAGGTACCCTGGGGATCCATCTCTCTCCCTGCAGCATGTATTGCAGTTTTAAACCCTCGGGCTGCTGGGTTGAAGTGGATGTAGAAAGACTTCAGCCCAGTCTCTTGCTAGAACATTCACAGTTGGAATTCACAGGAGCCCTTCCACACTCCTCATTTAGTTAGCATGACTGGGCCTGAACAAGTACTGAAGGAATCCTAATTGCATCTGAACACAAAGAGGTGAGAATTAAACTGGAGCGTTGAATGGAAAGTATGCATGATCAAACAGAACTGTCAAAGTAATGGAACAAATTAGTCTTTCAGTTTCACTTATACAATTGTTAAATGACTTGGAAAGGTTATGGGACTGTTCTGTAAGTGTGTAATTCGAGGACTCGTATATGTATTAAAAGCATCTAGAAATACATGAAAATCCAATTAGATTCCAGTTTACACATGGTGGCATTTTTTCTGCTGTTATTTGGCTAAAATAAATGAGCTTACACAGTGCAATTTGTATTTTTATCCCATATTCTGAAGTACAAACTGTTATAATATACAGCTTAAGCAAATTAAGTGATTAAAAGTTAAGAGGCAAAAAAATTGCAACTATAGTAGTGTGCTAATTCCACAAAACTAAATAACTAAAGATTCCATTCGCTAATTCCAGGCTTTTCTACTTCGCCACTTTTTCAATTACAGTTCTTGCTTATGAAGAAACTCACAGGAGCTGAATATGATGGATGTGGTTTTGAACTGATTAATTGAATTATTTGGAAATTAACATTAATTGAAACTCTATAAGACAACATGTAGACTTAATGGACATTTTTTGGTTTACATTAATAGTAAACAATGCAGAGATTCTCACTAAAATTTGATAAATATAAATACATGACTAAAGCGTGGACCATTGCGATATAAAGTGATGTGTATATAATCTTAATATAAGGGCCTGATTTGCTCAAGATTTATGGTATTCCTAAAGTTCATCATGAATATTATAAGGATTTCTCTCTAATATAGGAGTCATAGATAATTCAGTCTGCCATGACCTGATCAATAATGTCAGACACACCAAACAAACTGGAGTTATTTAAAAGCTGGATAACTAAACCCACCCAGCTCTTTAACATTGTGTGATAGTTCGTTTTTGGGACTGCAGACTCTGGATCTGAATGCTTTTAATCATCCCAGATACACTGTGAAAAGAAAAAGGAGTTTACTCAATTTAAGGGCTTACGTGTTGTCTCAACTCAAGGTACAAATTTTCCTCAAAATGCTTAGATCTTAAGTCGGTCTAACTTTACATCACCATTCAAAACTACTCATGTATCCAAAAAATGTTCTATTTGACAAACTAGAATCTATGTATTCTCATGAATTGAACACATACATCAATGGCACTGTTTCAGTAATTCACTTTAGTGCCCATTAGTTGAGCGTACTCAAAAATGCAACCCTGTTGCCATACTATTTATTGATAACAATTGTTAAACATTTTGTAAACCATTTGAAAACTTATAACAACCAACAAATATGCAACATTGAAATTGTAGCAACACATCCTTATGTTAATATGGTTACATTGTACCTATAAAATTATGTTCAAAATCAGAACGTGTAAACACATAACACATTATGTGCGGGAAGGGGCCAATGGTTCAGCTAGGATAGAGACAATAGTTAGGTGAAATTAAACTATGAATCACCAAACATTTGTAAGTCAAAGATATTTGAGGAAACCATTGGACAAACCCATCAGTGAAGAATAAAATTATACAGAGAACGCGTATAACACAAAACAAACGTGTTTAGTTGCTTAAGAAAAATTCTTGGGAAAAACAAATTCAGCAGTGAGGAAATACTGACTACAAACAAGTTTATGGGATGGGTAACAGCAGTACCCAAACTTATGTATAAGTACTAAACAGGTTTTGAGGAATACAATGATGTGCCTGTGTGTTTTCATGGTAGCAGGCTACTTTTGTCCTATAGACAGATTTAAGATATAGTCAAGAAGACAACATTTTGTGACCGTGACCTTTGACTGGTCCGAGTCAATGCTCATGGCCCAGCTGTGAAAGCCAGTTCCAACTCCTTGGTCACCATGACCATTCCTCATTCCTTAGGTAGGACATGTAGGGGAAAACAGCCTGAGCTATTTTGTTTAAGATGTCCATTTCCATCTCCCTTGTTACACTGAGAAGCGCTCAACTTTCCTTGACCAACTCCTCCCCTTTTGCAAACCTCGGTTCAACATTGTATGAGAACACTGGAATTGGGCAACGAGATCATGGAGCACTCTCACACCGCTTAAGCTGTACTGACTAACCCTGGGTTGTATTGGTGGATGGAGATGATGTGCTAGCAGATTCCAGCCCAGAAAGAGAAGAGACTGTGGACAGGGAAGCTGCCGCGTCTGGAAGAAGCTCTTTAATGAGATGATTGTCTTTCCCTGAACAAGACAATAACAGATTATTCAGCTTCATTTTGTTTACAACACGAAGAAGTAGAGACATGTCGTCCATCTTGATATAAGTTTTATTATATTCATTATTGTTATTTTATACTATTATTTAAGGTCATTTAAGATGAAAATGTTCCTTCTAAATTAATCTCATTGAGTAAAGTCAGAACATTGTACCTTTTTATTGCTTGCCTTGACAGGATTGAGGCTTTGAGGAAAAAATCCAGCACTAATGTTTGTAATTTAAGTAGAAGTAATCTCACAAGTAGCAAGAATAATAATCTATCTAAGGGGGTTATAAAAAAACCCTAATAATGTAACTTCAGAGATTGGTTGTGAATAATGAGAGTTAGGTTAACTGAGTTACAAGCTCAGGCACCACTGTCAAGTCTCTCTTTCTCGCTCCTACTTCTTTTTTGTCCTCCTTCAATTTCTACAGCTTCAGTTTCTGTCACACCCACTCTCATCTATATCCATTGCTCTCTGCAGGACTTCATTATGTGCATGCCAGTAAAGATACGAGGCGTCTTGGTCACAGTCAGCGATTCTTTTCTTTCATTTTTCCTACTTGTGCCCTGCAGCTGATGAAAGAGAACTAAAGAGCTAATTAGTTTTAATTGTTATGTATATGTGGATTGGGGCATCGTCCTGCTTAGATATCAAACTGACAGATGTCTGTTTGTTTTTTAATTTAAGTGAGGATGAAGTATCACACGCATGGTACCTCTTTGGGGTTTCTTTCTAGAGGAAATGAGATGAAGTTTATTCAGTGAGCAGCTGCAGTGTTGCCTGGTGACTAAGTGTTTGTTTATGACTCTCACTCAATCAGCATTTCCGCAAATTAATCTCTAGAATCTATTCAGTGAGGAGCGTTAAAGGATCTTGGATTTGATTCTGTGTAATTTCCTCAGCTGTTAACACTGTGAGATAACTGCAATTCCTCAATATTAGTTTATATTTACCCTCTTTATGTTACCAGCTACATAAACTATTAATTTCCTTAATTGTGTATGCTTTTCTTTTGGTTTGGCTGGTTTATTATTAAAAGGAAGTTGTCAGAATTTAACCACAAAAAATGACTATCAGTTAATACATTTATTTTGTAGAGGAAAATGGGGAAACTGGACTTGGAAGAAAATAGGGAGACTGTAATGTCATTAATGGATTATTTCATCAGCTGTGGAGAAATAATTAAATAAGCAGCTGTTTTCAGAGGAACATACAGGGATTGGAAAGTTTACAGAAACAAACTAACTTTTCTTTGATATTGACTGTGCAGTTTTCTACCTGACAAGGATGTAAATGATATTTATATTCATTTTTGCCAGGAAGTTTTTGATGCATTGTTTATTGTGTCTTGTTTATTGACATTCAAAAACGTTTTATATTTTACCTACTGTACTGTATCATTGAAATACATACGTTTCACAGAGGATAATAGAGGCTTTTGAAGCGAGGGGGAATAGGCTGTGCAGGTTGAGGAATATTGTATTTTGCGTCAAAATGATCATTCAGTATTGCTGTGTCTCCACCTGAAGATTTATATTAACTAATGCAGTAGGTGTTCTAAACATGCCTGTGATTATGCTGGTTGCTGCCTTCTATCTGAAACCTGCAGTACTCGAGCTACGCAGCTGCACAGAACCCTGAACAGCGGAGTTTGTTTGTGCCACATTACCTTTCCCTCAAGTTCTGGGACTTCGATACAGATAGGAGGAGGTTACCTATCTATTCTAGATGCATCAAGATACCTGTAAAAGTACCTGGTAAAGACCAACACTACCGGAAAAGCGTAGTGTTAGATACCGGTCCCTAATTCTATGTACCTGCACCGGTTCAAATGTGAACCGGAACCCAGTTCTAGAAGATACTACTTAGGGGTCTAAAACAATAATAGGCATTTAATTGACAAAACAACTTATGATTAGTTACAACATCTATCAACATACTAATCAATGAATTAATCTGCCCCAATAGGCTGCACCCTGCCCTTTTAAACTGCCTTCACCAGGATTTAATGCTATTGATTTGTTGGTCAAACAAATTGTTTTGCCTAATAACCTTTTGTGGCAGTATTAATGCGGTGACACAGTGAGCGGTCTTAAGAAGTGGGCATGACTATGGGGATCACTGTTAGCATCCCATCTCCTACTAAGAGGCACCACTGTTCAAATAATCCTTTTTTACCTCTACAAAGTACAGTCTAGTTCACGGCGAGCCTTTTTGTAATGTTATTGTTCAGTAGAATATTTGAGTGCCTCCTTTCTAGCCGCTGTTGATGGTGTCAGGATGAACATCACACTCTTGAAGTCGGAGCATGTTGTGATGTAACCATGTTTATTTCTAGCTTTGAGGAGCTTGAAGTCACCTAACGACATCAACACTCTGAGGCTTTTTGTCACCAGAGACAGTGAAGAACCTCTGCTCCTCTTTCTCAGCAGGGTGTTGACTGACATGCTGCTCCTTGCTACTGTTTTTATCACCTGATTCGTCCCAGTGTCATTCAGTGGGCTGCTCAGTTCCTCACATAACCGTTTGATGAATGTGCCCAGAAGAGTGTTGTCCTCATCTTATCGCACATGTGTACGTATAGAGTCTCTTAGCCTCTAGTGTGATCCTCCAGGTCTGCAGCCCTGCTTGTTCTCGTCCTTTTGGTCTGTGCGGTTAGTGATTCAGACCTGAAGCACAGTCGGCTAGCTGGTGGGCCAGTAAACCAGTGGAGCTCCAGAGCCTTAGGCATGGATTTAAGCTGCTCTGACACAGGACCTGCTCTGCTGTTAACATTAGATGCATGGCTATAATGACTGTTCTAGCAAACCAACACAGAGTCGGCTCTGGCCTGTACCGTCACCGTGGAACTCCATCAGTAATTTATTATTTTCCATCTGTACACTTACTGAGGTTTAAATTAACTTCCTTTCTGATGTGATGTCAGAGCTTCCTGTGGGGTGCGTGCCTCAGTTTTCATCTTTCATCTTCCTCCAACCTTTATCTTTGTCCTCCTCTCCCTCCCTCCCTCCCTCCTTCCTTTATCTCAGCCTTGAGCGGTAGTGGGTGGCACAGGGGCGTTTTCTCAATCTCCTGCTCCTCTTCTGGTGTGCTGTCCTCTGGGGTTGTCATGATGGTGTAAGGTAGCATAATTTTCCCGCCTCCATCTTCTCCTTTCTTTCCTCTGTTTTATCCCTGCTCCCAAGGCGTCATTCACCTGCATCTCTGAAAATCCATGAACAATACTGTTCCCATGATGCCGCTCTCTGTTTGGCTAGCTGAAAGGCATTGAGTAAACATGCGCACAGTGAGGAATTTAAACCACGTACGGGGATGAGTCAAGATTGTTTGACCTTGGTCACAAGACATGCTTCAGGAAAAACGACAAATGACGGCAACAATCCATCAAAAACTTGTCTCTTTACAGTGAATTTGAAAGGCAGATTGTCATTCCCTTTGAGGACAAACGTTGTTTTCTTCCAGCATCCCTTCCATCTTTCCCCCTTCACTCTCCCTCCACTCCCAAGTCCCCACACACGTTGCGTGGCCTCATTTGGTTCACAGAAAAATGCAAGATGATTAAAAACTCTACCAAAGAAAAACAGCGTGTAGGGCTCAGAGTTTGCGCTCATGCAGGCACAGATTTTGTGTTATGCTGGAGATCTGTTCTCATTACATAGTTGTGCTCACGGGGCATGGAGGAATGATTACTGTTTTTCTGAAGTCAAGCAGCCACACAGCCATTTGTATAGTGAAAGATTTGCATAAATTTGAGGAAAGTGAAGTCATCCTGCTCTGAAGAAACATACTTTTTTTTCAGTTCATGGTGTATGCTGTGCACATCAGTCATAACGCTTGTTTGTTCAATGTGTTTCAATATGGTCTCTGTTTGCCCTTTCACTAGACTAAGCTTCTAGCTTAAGTCAGACTCCCTAAAGCTACATAATAATTGAACATTTATACCAGCTTCAATCATCTCTCTACAAGCGCTGATGTTCAGTGACCTCTGACCTTTTTTCAAAGTATGTCATATTACGCTTATTTTTATGAATCAGCCTTTGTAAATACAGTAGAGTTGACTGTAAGGCTGCAGCCATTTTACCGTAGCTGATTAAATGTAAAGTGTAATGGGATTTTCATGGCAGCACAAGAACCAGCACAAGAAGCGCCCCAACAGTGTGGGATTTTTGTATATAGCTTTGGCTTGACGTGAACATAGGATGACTCATCAGATGTGGTAGCTCAAAGCCTGTTACATGCAGTGTCATCATTTTATATTACACTAAATTGTTTATTTTAAAACACATTACTCTTTTAGGCAATACTAATCCTCTTTGGGTGGCACGACAGGTTCATACACACAGCACAGGATGCAGCCAGTTAATGTGCATAAATGCAACACACACAAACATGGAGGACAGATAACCTGAAACAAAATAGGGTAAATAAATACAGAATGACAAAAAAATATGATTTACCGATAAGAATGGTCTCTACTGTTCTGGGAAAGTACTTTTGATATGACATGTATCACATCGACCAGAAATGTCAAATTCAAATCGTACCCAGACATCACAGACCCAATATACCACCTTCACATAAATCATGTCAAAGAGCACAGAAAGAGTCAAAAGAAGAGTTTACAGTTTTGTGCACAGACTCAAACTTTGCATAAGGCTTTTGCTCGCAGCTTACAGTTCAGTAAGAGGATCCTGAAAGCTAAAGGGGATATTGACTGCCACGGACATTTCTAAGACTTACACGGCTGGTAAAATGAGTAATTAGTAAAGAGGAACGATATGTGTAAAGATCTGTATATCAAATTACATTCTAAGATTTTTTACATATCGCAGCCATATTGTTGGTATTTTAAAGGAAAATGTGTCTAGGGAACAGACCAGACATACCCTCACCTACAGGGCTGAGGGTGTGGAGAAAAATCTCATCAAGTCAAATCACATCAGTCGATATCAATATATATCACAATATAAATCAAATCAGTTCCACTGCACTGAGGCGCATTACTCTGTGCAGGTCAACAGGAGACTTTAATCCTCTGTTTTTTTCCAATGACACACACGTAGAACTGATCTTTATATATATCCGCTGAATTCATATTTAAGTTACTGAATAATCGGGGCATCGCTTCTTCTGCAACAATGAACTTAAAATGCTGCGTTGCGTCATAATCTGCGGGAGGAAACTTCTTTGTCTGCAGGGGTGAGTGAGTGTGTGTGTTTGTGTTTGTCTGCTCAACACTGTCCCTCTTTACACAATAACTGATGTTCACATGTATTTATCTATTAATCATGATGTCGGATCATGATTCTGGATCGCTCCGGTCCCTTAAATCTTGATGTCCTGGCTTTGCGCATGCTATACGTCTTGTGTTGTTGTGTCAGGTTTAAACATATCTCTCATAAACTCTAAAGCGACTCAAGCACAAAGTAAACGTCAGTCCTGCACGTGTTCTAATGATTCGTGATCAGCGATGGTGTTTATTGTTGAAGTGTAAAGTGACTGAGGTCAGAGGAGGAGTGAGAAGGAAGCAGACTCTGACAGTAGATTCCGAACAGGACAGCTGGACCTTTTAATGAGGTTCTGTCCTGATCCTGAAGCAGCAAGAATTTTAATTATTCAGCTTTTGAAATCCGTTTAAACAATCAGTGCAGCAGAAAACATGAATCCATTATGTTCTTTCACTGCATCGATACAGAGCCGTCCATTTCCTACAGTCTCTGCTGTGTGCATCTATCTAACCTAATGTTGGTGTAACTCTATTTCAGCCACTCGATTGGTTCGCTGCGGCGCTATTCTCTTCATCGATGGCTGTTTGTGTTGTGTGTCAAGACATGGATGGAATGAATCGACGTTGTATTGACCATTCTCTAGCATGGAGAAGATATTTCGAGATAATTATCTTTATCAATTTTATCGCCCAGCCCTACCCTCACCTGTGAGTGAACTTCTTTGCAGTCATTTCATCCAATGTTATTGCCATTGCCACACAGTTGTTTGGCAGTCAAGTCATGTTGTTCAGGCTTCCAGAGATGCCACATATATAAAGAGAGACAGATATACCACTGCAGAACAAAGAAATGAATATCAAATATTGTTAGGGTGAATATTTACATTTGATCCTCAGTACATTTGGTCTCTGGTTTAAATATTTCAGAAATGCACAGCATGAAGCTGGAATAAGAAAATATTGAATCTGAATGTGATACAATCAAAATGTTTGAAGGGAATAATAAAAGTCAGCATTTGCTTAAGCAAACATTTTAATTAAAAATGTTATATTAAACCATCAATATATTATTAATAAGTATCAAGATTTTATCAACACATTAACTGTGACATCTTGGCAGAAATAATACCAAAACGTGTAAACCTGGAGTGGTATCATCAGTTCAAATGTGTCTCAAGGGAAAGTCAGATTTAATTCAACATATAACTTCAAATTTAAGGGGTTATAGAACACATTGTAGACAACTCAGTTAATTCCTGTCTTGAACAAACTTGAACTACTTTAGTAACATAGTATCATAGTACAATGAGGCCATTTTTCCTCCTTTCACATCTATTGAATAAATCCATATTTTTACTTGTACCTGAAACAGAATTTACCTTTTTAGAGTCCAGTAAAAATCAAAAGTTTTGGTTTTGATTCTCAGCAAGTTCCTTCCTGGTGAAATGACAAAACAAGAACTTTATTTCGATGATCTGGTTTAGACGTCTGCTTCTGTTTGATTGGGCCACAAGCATGAACATGGACTATTGTTGATGATTGCAGTATTATCAACTGATGCAAAAGGAAAGAAAATTAGATGCAAGTTGGAAATTATTTTATTTGCAACTTGCATCCCCTACCACCTCCACCAAACAGCCCTCCACTCGCTACACCATCTGACAGAGTGACATTAAGCACTTCTGCATTTTCAGCCAAATCCGACCCAGTATCACATCATGGAAAATGCAGTATGAGAGGCTGCCAGGCTAATGTCTACGAATGTTTATGGATATGTTTTATTGGTGTGAAATCGTTGCACTTAACACCTTTTAAAATATACATGAAAGCATACCTAATGAAGCTCTCTCTCTCTCACACACACACAAACACACACGTCGTTATAGAAATCTCTGTGAGATACCAATCTACTTATCAAGAGGCACATGATGATAAAGCCAACCAACGAAATGCTAAATGAGGGCTGTAATCATAAACATGATCATAGATAAAATCTCTGCACATTCGTTGAGGTATTAGAAAATGTGCGATTTAGTCTGGATATTTGTGCCCTTCATGTGGCCTTCCTTAATGCTTTAATCTCTCTCCTCCGTTTTCCTCTGGGACGCGTGGCTGCAGCACAGAGTTGGCTGTACGTGGTTATAATTCCACCCTGTGTTCATTGGTAATTTAATTAATTATGAGGACACCTGGCCAAATCGGCTTTTATTTCGTCAATAGAGGTTGCTAATTAGAAATTAGCTTGAACATTCTGTTGCGCAGCCCTCGGGGAGCGTCGTCATCAGTCTAAATCTCACATATCTGACTAGCCCGCCAATGGCTCGTACACCGCCTCAGCTTTACAGATCAGAGCGCTGTCATGTTTATTCGAGGGCTGAGTGGTGTCTAACGCACTGTCCACATCATTAACATACTGTCAATGTGCAGGCGTCACGGTGTGTGCAGGAAGGGCTCTTTAAAGCCTCAGGTTCCCCTATACAAGAAGCTGCTTAATGAATTTAAAAGAGTTTCAACACGGCAACTGTTTGTGTGAATGGTTCTATTGCATGACATGAAATATTTATTTTATTCCATCTCAGGGTGTAGGGGATTTCATGCCCAGAGCTTCCAGAGGAAGAATGAGGCTCAGGAAATTGTAGTAGCACTTAAATTTTTCTCCTGACACCGTAACTTTGAAACACAGTGAGAGAGGAATCTCTGTCACATCTACCAAAACAAAGACACAAATGTTGTTGTTACAAAAAAAGAAACGTATCGCTGATAACTTGAAAAGTTCCACTATTGGTCTCGGAGAAACCAAGAGAAATGGAAAGGAAAACAGCAACTAAAAGAAGATAATTCAAAAAATTATGTGGATGCAGGAGTAATGAGGGGAACAGATAGAGTGGTCTGACAATCGAGATGGATGTTGGTGGTTTGAAGTTGAAGAACTTTTCTGCCTTTGTCAGCACAAAGCCGACTCAGAATCAGTGACTTTCTACTGAAAGTGCATTAAATGACTGGTTGTCAAAGTGCAATTTTTTTCAAAGTGCAACAAGAAAATGAAGTCCTGCATCGATCAAAATGTGTCTTTCACCTTATCTCTGCCTCTTATAGGACTACATATATAGATTTAAGAATAGTTATGATCATAAGGTAGGAATGAGGAAAGACATGATATGCCGTGGTAATTCAATTCTATTATTTTAGTAGACATGTGAACTACACCTTATTTATAGTAAGCATTCATTCTTTATTATATGCTATAAATTATTTCTTGATAATGTCACTATTTGATGGCCTTAATATAAACTTAATAATGTGTGATTGGGGCATATACAACGCAGGGTGTGCAATGCCCTTCCAATACTTTTCATTGTTATTTTCCATTCAAATAACATTAAGTGGTAATTTTCTGAGTAGAACAGTCATTTTTTTCTAAAAGTGCACTGTGGTCCCCAACTTAAATTAAATACAATTGATGAGCTTTCTTCTTTAAGTAAGTCTTCAATACATGAACCCACAAGTGCACATGTAAAAGCTTTGGGTTTCGATCTTTATCTGTTCATATATATATATAATTTAGACCAGTATTCAGCAGTATAGTCATAGTCTCGGTATTCAACCACAGAATAAAGGCAGTCTTAAATAATGTGTGCATGTGTGCTTGAATAGAGAGAAGGGAAAAGGGCATGCACAGGGGGTGGTTATTTTTGGAAGGGGTAGAAACAGGAAAGGGGCTGTGTGGCCTGAAGTTGCTAAGCAACTCCATTTACCCCCACTGCATGCACGTATTGAGACACAAACCAAAGTGCAAAATGACTGATTCAAGATGAGAGCAATTCGAAAGAAAACCGTCTGGAGTTGACATTTCTGGGAGAGTCTGTGTGTCTGTGTAGGACAGGTTTACATGCTCTGTTGCAGTGTCCTGAGACTACATCCATCCCTGCTGCTACCACCGCTGCGCTGCACACATCCCATCTGCAAAGATTAGCCTCAATCGTGGAGACTTGTACTATTTTTAACTGACCTACCAAGCACAGTGGCCAACCAAGAGAGGAGTCAGGTCCCCCCTTGAAACAATGCCCCTGCTTGTTTGTCAGTCTTATCTCTCTTTTGTGTCTCAACTCATTCCCACCCCCCTTTGTTCTGGGTACTCTTGATTTGGGTTGTTTGTGATACTGTTTAAGAAACGCAGCACTTTAATACCAACGTGATTATAATAATTCAGAAAGGAAACAATTACTATTTGGTTAAATTTATTTCATTTCGCTCATATTTCAAAGAAAAAAGTTTCTCTTGGCTGCCAGGAATAGAGGAACAATTAAAATCTACAATAATCATAAGTGATGATATTGACAAACTGTCTTAACTCAAAATCAAATATCAGCGTGGTTGGCTCCAGATGCTATTTTGTTCATGCGTGGCCGTACATAGTGCAAGTTGATGGACATATATGGGTATAGACCTTACTATGTCAAGTGTCTTGAGATCATGTAGGTGCTTAACAAATAAAATATTTTTAGAGGCCCAGTTGAGAAATATGGCCTCCACCTCTATCCTAAGAATACACTTTTAACATAGTTATGGGCATGGTTATGTTTTCACAAAGTTTTCAAGCACATCTGTTTAACATAAATTCTATATATAAATATGGATGATATGACAGCTCCCTAAAAGTGAAGCCAAACTATCTGTGGTGCCCCCTGGTGGCTGGCTGCAGTATAGATAATGAACCCCATGTTTATCCAAGATTGTTTCTGCCAGTTTAGATAGACCTTTTTATACTGATTGTTTGCTAATTTTGGTATTATTTAGTTATTTGATGCAATCAAACCTGGGTCATATATGATTGACAGCTGAGACTGACTCTAGATTGGTAAAAGCTGTGTATTAGCAGGACTTGGAAAGCCGTGTACTGCGTTGAGAGTCTGTACTTAGGGGGACGAACGTGCGCTGAAGCCGCCTCCGACTGCCCCAGACTAGGGGGTCTTCGAGTAACAGAAAAGCGACCCTCGTACAATATCATGACCCAACACAGCAATGTTATTCAGGTAGGGCAGTACCAAATGAAGGTGATGTCCTCAAATGTGAAGCGTGTCAGAGTGCTCCAGGGTTGAGCTCTCAGTTGAGGAACAGCAACTGTTTTTCTGCTCAACTGTGAGAGAAGACTTCTAACACAAAGTTAAAATTGATCCAAAAATGACCAAACTGCCGCAAATGGACCACAGGTTGACCCTATGCAAGACTTGGTTAGTCAGAAACCTTTATTTTCAACTGTTCAGTCAAATAATCGGTGGTTATTGGTGATCTTCAAGAGTTGAATAGATTATGGTAAGTTTAATTATGCTCAACAAAACTTACAGCATCACCTGACAGTTAGACATTGTTACCTGTGATTAAAATCTGCATCAGTTCAACTATTGCAGCATTAAACAGTAAATAGGTGAGTTCATTCAATGGTATAAATCCAGCAATATGTCCTGTAGTGACTGAGACTGTGTTATTATCTATGCAGAGTATATTTGCTCCTGCATTTGACAATCCTCCCTGATTGCTCCTCTGTCCGATTGTCCCTCAGTGAACTGGTGAGCAGATGGGCGGTTGAGGCTGTGCTGTGGGGGTGAAAACAGGAAGTAATGATATGTCATGTCTGCTACATTATCAGGCTAATGTTAGGAGAGCCGAGCAGACGTTGCATATATATTTGTCATACGGCCTGTCATCAGCTGTTAGGACCCACTCAATGGGACCCTCCATTCAGAACACATCTATCTTCACTGCATGTTTATTCATTTTCTTCATTTTTTCTACATGTTTAGTGCTGCTGTATGATCTCATTCTGGTGGTCCATCATTTCAGATCACAGACTTTCGTATCCATGGTTCAACTCAAACCTGCTTTTTGAAGTCATACAGTTTGATTCATCAATAGCTTTTAAGAGATTAAATCATTCTAATTAAATCATAGGAATTAAAAAAGAAAATTTAAGTTTTAATATTTCGTTGAATGTCATCATCTGAAAGCTGAACGTGTGTATATACCACACCTCACATCTGCTTCATTTTTTTGTTTTTTGAAGCACAGTTTCTGGTTGATAAGATGAAGATTTCAATTTGACTATTTGCTTAAGCTAATGCAGCAGCATAAGTTAAAATATATTCTCTTTCTGCACATGCATTATATGTATACTTTAATCTTAACTCAACAACCCATAGTGGCGAAGTTAAACCCATTTATTTTTTGCAATCTACAATCGACAATCTAATTCTAAAATCATTCATTTATGAACACACACTGAATCCTTTTGGGTTTAATCATCCTTGAACTGTACCTACAACCTGATTGCTGTACAAATGTGGCTAATTAAGTTGATTGCATATAAATTAAAAAGGCTCACATCTGTCAATCAGGTCCCACCATTCCCGTTGCATGTCTGGCAAAAACCAAGCCACGACGTCCGGGGAACTCTCCGTAGACCTCTGCCATAATATTATTGTAATATATATATCGGGGCAAGAATATAAAACCAATATAATATAAATTTCCATTGCAGTCCCCCCCCCTTTTTTGTAATTTAGTGACAATCAAATAGTAATCAAACAAAAAAAACCATAGGAACATCCATGATAAAAATTCACATAGATTCAATGCATCCCTCAATAAAGATCATTTACTAAAGCAGTGAGGCAATTGAAATAACAGATGTGATAAACAGAGTCAATGGACCCCTAAGTTGTTGGAGTGATCGACATTCCAGCGTTGATCTAATGCTGGCAAATCAAGATTGTTCGTGAGATGTGTTTTCTCTGGAACTGTATGTGTATGAATGTATTCCACCATAGCAGGGATGGAAGAGCATGTCTTAGGTTGTTATACAACCGAGGTCTGTTTGCCTCGGCTATCCGTGTGTCCTCACTGCAGCTAAGGTGTGTTACCTGAGGTCTCCTCTCCTGTAAAATAGGGATGGACGTTCGGAGGAAAGTCATCATAGGGTTCAGAATGTGTTTGCAGTAGGAGCATTGGATCCAGGTGGCATGTTCTGCAACCTTGACCGCTCTGTGCATTGTAACTAGCCCAGCCACCGCTGATGTCCCCTAGTTGGGGATTCACAGTAACCTTGACAGAGGCAAGTGAATGTGAAGGTTTTGTCAATCAACAAACCTGGTTTGAGGTTGTTATCAACCTCGAACCAGTATTGGCTATCATTATGCTATTACATAACTTTTTACAGACCAGCCTTCCAATTTGAGCTTTGGATCAATGTTTTTAATCACAAGAGTGAGAACTATTCAGAACAAGTTTTTTTTTGTTTACTTCAGTGAATAAACTTCAGTAAATCAATGAACACAACACATGCAGTATTAAGTGATTGGTCTATATAGAATACAAAATAGTGAATTGAAAAACACCAAGATACACCCAAAAGTGTCATGTTCTACTTATGGAATTATCTTCTCCTTGCACTTTAAACTTGATACTTGTAGTTTATAACTTTTCATTCTATGAAATTTAAAAAGCATGGTCAATCAGGGCTACTAAGGTTTTCTCACAAAGACAGAATTAGTAGTAATCCACAGAATTTCCACAAAAAAAGTGATAGAACAAGAGATGACTTGAGTCTTGTTTGACATGAGTGAAACAGATTAAAATGATGTCATGACAACATTTGTACCGATAATAATTTCACGTTTCTTTAAAGAAGTTTATAGCCTGTAGTTTATGCACACCTGAGGGTAAAATTGCAAAATATAGTCAGCAAATATGGATTAATTAATATTCCTTTGTTGTCACAACAAAAAAATTTCTGACTCAGACCCCGGTGGTATGGTCTATTGCCAAATTGGTGCCCAATGGTGTGGTGTGGAAGTCAGTACCAAGCCAGTTGTAGTTGTTTCCCTGGCGGCCTTTTTTCATCGTCTTGGTCCGGACACGTCCTATGCTGGATCGGGCTGGTAGAAGATTCAATTTATATCTTGCAAGTGGTGCTGTTTAACCCTTTGTGAAAGCTTTCTCTGGCAGCTTGCATCTTTCTTCTGGCTCTGTGAAAGGCTTCCAGAATGGTGCTGACAGCTCTTTGCTGACAAAATTCTCCCAACTGGCCAAAACCTTTCTGCCTACTCTCCTTCAACAAGGCTGCATCAACAAATGACGTGGCTTGCTGGATGCAGTTCAGATTAAAGGTGACACTTCCTGTGGTTTCAGTGGGAAAGCCAATGCGACTCAGCCTTTCTCCCTTGAAAGTCCCTGGTATTCGGACAGAGCTTTGGTCTTCAAGCTCTGGAGAACCTCCAATAAAGAATCGTCTCAGAGCAGAGACTTTCCCCGTCTGAAGGGGTCTCCATGTATGGCATGTTACTTTGTGATTACCAGGGATGGCAGGAAATAGAACATAACCACAGCCTTCAGTTCGATGGCACGTCCAGGAGTCCAGAGAAAGGACCTTAAAGTAGAGCACTGGCAACTGTGGAACTGTTTTTTCACTCTCTTTTTCACTCAAGTAGAAAGCTTCAAAGCTGAAGGGGTGACTGAAGAAAGCTAAATTTTCCTTCCCTTGTGTTTTAGTTTGGCAGGTCTGGGTAACCCTGGAGAGAGACTGGGAAGGCAAGCTGGACCAATTGTTGGGCAACTCCATGAAGAAGTTGATGTATAAGTTATCATATTCAAAACCTTGGGCTGAGACTATTTCTCCATTCATAAAGTAACGCAGAATACCTAAAGGAGGCATTTCAAAGTCCTGTCCAACAAGGCTATTTAGGTAATCCTTGTGCCTAACATACAGATTTTTGTACGTGTTCTGCTCCCGTTCTTTTTCCTCTGGTTTCATTGCTGTGGATACATTCTCCACAGTAAGTCGCCAAACTTCTCTCTTTTCCCCCTCTGTCACAATCCTGTAGGGCTCTCTACCTTTGTTGAAGTCTGGTTTTATGACGACTGTTCCACTGCCATCTGTTTTTATTGTGCAGAGCAAATATTCATTCTCTTTGTGACCCAGTCTTCCAGGGGGGCCCAGGTCTCCCATGATGTGCATGGTCTGCATAGCCTTACTCACCACATGACTGTTCTTCAAAAACTCCTCTGAGGGATCCCAGTTGATGATTTTTGACTTGGGGATACCAGAGTCCTTTGTGCGTCTGTTTTGCCATCTGTGTTTTATTGTGGCCATCCTTTCTGCCAGGGAAGTGGGGCCTGATTTGGTTGTGGTCAATATATCACTGGAGTTCTGCATCTGGTGGAGTGGAAGGCAGCTGGTGTAGCGGTCATGATCAGTGTGTGTGAAGAGCCTGTGATTTTGTCGGCCCTTTGCCCGCCTCAGGGCCTTGACTTCTCTGTGGTACTGCCGGTCCAGAGGAGTCAGACATGCTGCCTTGTTCTTGAACAGCTCCATCTCATACTCACTGTAGAGTTTCTCCTGCCAGCCCAACTCCAGCTCCTCCTCATTATCACCTGTCTGGCATTGTAAGGTGAGGGTTTCCAGTTCAATGGATCCTCTGTCTTGCTGGGACAGAACTTCCTGCTTAAGGGGCTGGCAGAGTACTGCTGTGGAGGTCACCCTCTCTATACGCACTCTGAGTTGGGGAATAAAACAGACAACGTGTTGAAAAACTTAACCTGAGCCCGCAGTTTTAGAGATATGCTAATGTAACCTTCAAGTACTTACTTTACTCTCAAGTTTTTCACAGCATCCCAGGACCGATACACAGCTTCTCCAGTATCAGTGTTCCAAGAGTCTGCCATTATCGTTCACCACATATTTGCTTTAGGTCAGCTAGCGTTAGCACATGGTTAGTTTCAAAGTAAGGGCATTCTAAAATCCAACTGTAGCTCAACAGAAACTGCCACTGATATGTAAAGGCATTTGCCTTTGAAGCCTTTAAACAGTTTTTGAGGCTGCCGCTGCAGGGTGCGTTTATGACACCTCCCATCTCGTTCTCCCTCTGGTGGTTGGCTGACTTTTAGTTGAGAAAGCGATTGATTTGATACTCAGCAGAGCACGCATTTTAAACGTCAATTTCGCTGACGATCATGCTCATTTAATTGTGGCAGCCAAAATCTTGACCGTGATTAGAATTATATTAATTGTGCAGCCCTAGACTAGCTTTATCCTGGAAATGTATCCTGTAAGGAAAAACTACCTAATTATTTAGTAAATTAAGAAGTTATTAAGTAAATTTCCATTACAGTACCAAGAGCCTTTAACATGACACCCCTCTGCTAAGATGGGAGAAGGGTGAGCATCTCTGCAGAGATCAGACCTTTATGATTGATGAGCTAAATGGAAGCCACTGAGTAAAAGGCATATGGCAGACGGCTTTGAGTTTGCCACACTGCCTTTAAAGGACTCAAGGCACAAGGAAAAAGATTCTCGGGTCCGAAAAAAAGGAACTCAAAGCACGGCAGCGAGCAGGCAATGGTCATCACCTCACTATGATATTCTTTCTCTCTCTCTCTCTCTCTCTAGTTTTGCATTTCCTTCATTATTATTACATTATTTCCGTTCAAATTTAGACAAAATTATGATATTTGCATCCATCTTTCTGTTACCTTGCAGAACTGTTCACACAACTTGACCACATGCTCTCATCTCACTCTCACTCTCTCAGAAAGTGAGTTTAGAGAGGACATTCTCCTTTCCATTCTATCTGTTAGTGTGGACGAGGTCAGAGGAGATCATGAGGAAAGCTACACATTTTTTTAAAAGACTGGAAGAAAGACACAAAATTTGGCAATGGGAAGATTATTTCTATACCTCATTTAATTTTCCTGTTGCTCTAGTATCATCATCATTATTCCTATTATTGTTGACCTGTTAAACGAGATTTATGTTGCATGAAGTGAAAAAAAATCCTCCCCATAAACAATTTTATGAAGCAGTAAATGGTGATGTGATGTGATGAAATTATTTGCCCTGTGTTTCTTGGTTTAGTTTTGTTATTGCAGGCTATAATGGACCAGAATCAGACATTGTTACACTTTGGGATATATCCAGCAGTTGAAATGCAGCAGCAGAACAGTGTTTATTGATTTCAAACATCGGCAGTAAATGTCAAGCTTTGGTGGTGTGCTGCAATAACAAAGAGCAGGGGGTTTTTTCCAGACAAACCATTTTGTATCGATGCTCTGTAATCAAGCAGAGATTTTACATTCAACATTCAACAGCCAAAGATGCCAATGTATCCCCCAGTAGTGTCCTCATCAGACCAAAATGCATTGCAGCCTTAATAAATTGTGGTAGGTGTAAGATTTTTCTTTCTTTGTCTGGAAAAGGGATAATGCTCAGTGATCTGTGTACACTCTGATTATTTATTTACCCAATCAGTCTTGACAGGTATGTGTATGATATACAAATAATATTGTGTTCAGGAACAATTACGACTAACTGAACATTTCTTGTAAATGTCTGTACTTTATTGCATGTCTGAAGGCATCTGTGACCTCACCTGATGAAAAGATTTCCAAAATTAACTCTCCTTTCAGTTCAGTTTTGGTCTCCACCATAATTTACTTAATGTTCACCAACTTGCTCCCATCTTTGTCTGACTACTGTTTTCTACTTGGTAGCTGAATCCATCAGAGCCTTTTCAGTGAAAACCGCTGTCTGCTAGAAATGACGTTGATAAAGGAGGGGAGAGTGAACTCAAACAGTCTAAGATGCTGAGTTGTGATCTGCACAATTATGTCATCACCATAAAGTAACTTTTATATAACTTACATTATGATTTCATCTACCACCCAGTAATTTGTACTAAAAGGACTTGAAAACTGCAAGACATTTTGTATTTGTGTTTTTTCTATGATCAGGTAATGTGATCCTATAAAATAGTGACTTTGAAGTGCCATGAATAATTTTGCCTCAAGAAATTGATCAGTCAACATTTCTTGTAATCTTTCTGGAGCAATAAAAGCGGAAATAAAAGACCAGTCCCCACGGGATAGAACAGTCTGAAAGAAAAGGGATGACATAGGGGAGAGCGGGCCTAGGGGATAGAGCTGGTGCTCTGCAACAAGAAGGTTGCCGGTTCGAATCCCACTCTATCCCATCTGCATGCCTAAGTGTCCTTGGTAAGATACTGAACCCCTAAATGGCCCCTCATAAATGCTGGGTGTTCTAAAAATGTAAGTCGCTTTGGATAAAAGCGTCAGCTAAATGACATGTAATGTAATGTAACAAAGGAAATAAATTGATGTCTTGTAAGACCTACCGGTGGTGCATTTCTGATGAATTCCTTTTGTAATATTTTCAGTAACATTCAGCCCAGAACCAAGCCCTAATATTTATTTTATAATGATATTTGCATATCGTAAATGAAAGGGGGTAAAATATGGGAATGGAAATGTTGCAGTCTGGTTAGAATGAATAAATGAATACGATGTAACGCACAACTCGGCTGAAGTAAAGCACATGCACCACCCCAGCTTGATGCTTTATTTTCTGGATGTGTGAATAGCTTGCAACTCTATTCATATTGTTGTTCATTACTTTGGCTTTTAAGGGTATTTCACAATAAACTGATTTCTTGAATCAGATACCAGCACTTATCTACAACTGAATGATCTGAAGATTCCCTACGACAAACTCATAAAACCTCTCCTCAGAATCACTTGTCTGTGTGTTTTACTTTATGAGGTTTGTGTCTAAAGGGGCCTTGGAAATAGAGTGAGTCAGGGCCTGGAGCTCATTAACGGCGCTGGAGGATGACATAATGGGATAAGTTCACGGCCTCGGTAAGCTGGAAAAACACACACTCCTACACTAGCTCAACCTCACTGCCTATTTCCTGATTGTGTGAGTTTGACAGAGGCTGATAATCCATTGAAGATGATTTATTTACAGCTGGTTAAGTGAGAAATCAGGTCTGAGGTTATTATGATCAAAGGATATTTCATAAGGTTGGTTTGTCCTCTCATGACCCACAGGATCGTGTGTGTGAAGAATCAATGCTGCTCTTGCTGGCTCGTCATTAAGAATTGATTTAGAGTTATTTGCATTTAGCACTGAGATTATTTGTAGCACTGCAACAACAGATAGATGTGTTGTACTCTATTCCCACTTCAACAGTATTTAACCAATCTCATCAAAAACCAACAAGATTAACATGTTCTGCTGAAAATAGATGAGTGTCTGTAACATATTTAAGAAATAGCAGAATTTCTAATAAAGTGAGTGTTGGCCAAACCGGTTGTCATTTTTATGTTGAGGCGGTGGGGGTGTTGTCGGCAGCTGCTGAATGTAACTAATAAAGTAACTTGTAATCTAACTTAGTTACTTTTAAAATCAAGTAACTTGTAAAGTAACAGTGACAGTAAAGTAACAGTGTTGCCATAGTTACTTTGTCAAAGTAACTATGGCAACACTGGTCCTCACTGAGATGAGAATAACAGTGCAGTGTTTGCCAGAGGGTTAGAAATGTAAGTTGTAAGAACAGTTTGCTGAGATTTGGGTTGGTTTTTTTGAAGAAAATGGACAAAAACTATATGTTTTTAATGAAGCTTGTGTAATTCTTATTATATCCCACTTGCCTCATGCTGCATCGTTCTGTTTGTTCCTCCCGTTGGTTTTTCTGTTGCTCAGCAGGTTTGAACCCTTGACATTTTCTTGGTTCACAAGCTTCCCGCTGCTTATCAGGCAGGACTGACATATACGAAGGAAGATGGTGAGGAGCAGAGATTAAACCGGGTTAAATTGCCCACCTTTAGTGTCATGACTCCATCACACTCACCTCAAGAGGAGGGAGCAGCTGCCATGACAGACGGCAGTGGAATGTCTGATAATGTAGTAGCCACTTTGACTCAATAAACCTGCCTCTTCTGATAGTGTGTGTGTGTGTGTGTGTGTGTGTGTGTGTGTGTGTGTGTGTGTGTGTGTGTGTGTGTGTGTGTGTGTGTGTGTGTGTGTGTGTGTGTGTGTGTGTGTGTGTGTGTGTGTGTGTCTCTCCATATCTGCTTTTTTTGTCATTTGCAGTGTAGTGAGGGGGAAGTGAACCATGTTATAAAATGTAATGTTTCTCTAAAGTTTAAAAGTCATAATGCCAAATGTATTAAGCCATTAACATTCCTATACTGTACCAACAGTGTAGCAAAGCTTAAAGGGGCGTTTAGGTGGAAGACAATTGGTGTAATAAGTAAAGGTTGACTCCTGATCATGCACATACACAAACTAAAACCTTGCAGCAAATGGGAAATCTGAGCCCCCATCTGTACGTTACATCGGCAAGGGTTAGGGTAAGGGTTAAATTGGCCCGCCTCAAAAAAAATTTAAATAAAAAAAAAAAAAAAAATATTGAACCTAACAATTTAGTAGCAATTAAATGGCACTTACTTACAACACTTTGTAGTCTCGCTATATATTTGAAGACATTGCACGTTCTTGATTCTTGCTGTTCTGGGTTTGAACCCTCGGGTACCCTTGAATAGACTTATTATAAATCGCTTTGGATAAAAGCGTCAGCAAAATGAAATGTTATGTAATGGACTATGGACCACTGTATTGTACTTCTCAGTTTAGACGCTAGGTTTGCGCCCATCTCCCCCCTGACCTGCCAGCTGTACTTCAGAACTCCGCCGCGCCCCCCCCAGATTAGACATTTTTAAAGTCAACAGAAACGATGCTGTCTGCAGTGATGCAAAACTGCAAAGAAGCCCGTAACAACACATCGGACCTGATGAGACTCTTGGTCAAATTCAAATATATCTTGGAGCTGAAAAATGTATTGTATTTAGTAGCCTGCAGCCGCAGGTCTCAGGAGCAGTTTAAGTTGAACCTGCCATGTACGACAACCTTTTATGTGAAGCATCGTCAGCTCTATCGACGTTGAGCTCAGGTAATTAATTCAGCAGGTGGATAAGTTATGGCTAAAGAAAACGTTGACTGTTGGTTTGCTTCTTCACCTACTTTAACAGCGGTTTGCAAACTACTTAAACGCACATACCGCAATTCCATTTTCTAGTATTATAGAGAGTAAAGTACCAAATAAAATAACCATTGGGTACCAATAGTGTATTACAAGTTCCGTTACTGATACTCGATTGATTCAATTGTGAACGGTAAACAACCCTAATGGTTATTACAAACATTTTACTCTTTTGGCTTTTGGTCCTCCAGGGCACAGCTCACACATGTGTAGAGAGAAATTCTCAGGCATTAGATTTGCATACCAATCATAGGCTCATCCCTGACTGATTCTGCCTTGGGATGTCCCACTGACTCTCCTCCCATATATTCTGTATGCATGTCTACAGTGTGATGTATCCAGTGAAGGCAGAATGCAATAACAAAAAAAGTGTCACACATGTCCTGAGATGGAATGTTTTTTCCACTTCTCACTGTCGGACACAGTCTATTAGACATGCTCAGTGAAGGGTGGGGGCCGATAATTTCATACCTGCACCGCTGAGTTCACCTTCACTTCAGATTCAAGTCCAGTCCAACTCGAACTCTCACTTCTAGCACTTTATAAACAAGTCAGAGCTGATGGCTTGGATTTATATTTCATATAAATATACAACATGTTCTGCATTTACACTGCAGTGCCTTAACAATACAACTTAACTCTCACTTTTGCTTTAGAGCTTATACTGTGCTCATCCATACTCTCTGTATCTCACAGGAAGACTCTTTCCATTCCCGAGCATTAGCAACCAAAGTAACTTTTTGGCCTCTAGACCTTTATTCGCTCTCTTTACCGGATGAAGCTGGGAGTCTAGAACCAGGAAATTTAAGACTGCAGTCCTCTGAGCTGCTGCTCGGGCCATGACTTGCTTTGTTGGCTTCAGAACAAAATGTCTTTTGAAGCCAGTCGCTTGTAGCACAGTTCCCCATCACTGAGCTGTTAAAAATTCCTGCAGCTCACAGAAATTTCTGTTCAAAAACAGAATATGGGCCAGAAATTGAGTTTCGAAAGCTACTTGGTGGAGCAATCATGAGTCATTGCTCTCGATCAATACCCCATAAATCCCTGTAGGTACAGTGTACAATGTTGTTATTATTCTCTGCAGTGTGGGAGTGAAATGGATGTGAATTGCCTCTGCTTATTAGAAACTTGGAGAATATATCGGACCTTTGACCATTCAACATTGTAATACATTCTATGGTTATCCTATAGTTTAGTGTTGGTTGGGATGATTTACATAACATTTTGAAAAATCGGAATCTAGTTTCTGCTTATTAAATATGACAATAATATATGCTATTGTAATCAATTCATTATTATTATATATCTATATATATATAGATATATAGATATATATACAGGATTTTAATCATTTATACAACAGGCAACACTCCTATCAATTGAAAGATTTAGTGAAGTAAAAATCCTGGGTAGAGAATGACATTACACAAGTGTCTGTTGTGATATCTGTTCTTTGTTCTATAAGCTTGTCTGGGCACATATTTACGTTAATACTCCTCATGTTAACAAATCAATGTGAAACTCCAAACAAATGTTTGAATAGTACTGCATTCTACCGACTTTAATACATCCAATGATCAATATATATTGCACTTAAACAAAAAACACAAATTAGTCATTAAGATGTTCATAGAGGTATTTTTCTCTATCTGGACCTCTATGAATTTGATTGAATAATCCCTGCTCTAGATTTTTTTCCCGGGTTATTTTCACATGTTCAAATGTTTTGGCAACATATGAGCAGCTATAAAAAAGAAATGGACCCCCAGTAAAAAGTAAGAGGCCTTATTTAATTATTTTTACATCTCCCTGGCCATGGCAAAATTACTGCAATGTGGACATTAACTTGCTTTGATATAGATAACCTGTTGTTTGGGTGCGACAGCGTTACTGAGGGGTTTGCTGGAGTTTTTTCTTCAAACCGCCACAGACTGTCAGGGGAAGATGAAGACAGATGCTTAGAGATTGAGCCGAGATAAACCAATAGATGACAGATGAAAGTCAGCAGCAGTTTTCTCTTTGATCTTGGAGAATGAAGCACACTTTGTGAATAAAAACAATGGATTGTAGCTATTTCTTTAATGCAGGTGAATAGTTATAAAAAACTTGAATATATGTTCTGAAAGATATGCATAGAGTTGCATAAATGTGCAAACCCACTGAAAGTCAGAAACCAGCACATGACATTATATTATTAATTTGTGTTTTGAATTAATTACATGGCTGGAAGGCAGTTGTGCTCTTGCTCTAATCGTTATTATTTCATTCTCCAATATCTGCTCCAGCTTTCCATTTTTTCTGCCTTTTGTTTTTGTCCTCTAAGATCCGATCTGGTTTCTCTAAATCCTCCCTCTCCATCTGTTCTTTTCTCCTCCATCAGTCATTACTTCTTGGCTAATTCAAATGCTAATCCCATCTCATTTCAGAGATTAATGTTTTGACTGATAACATATTGTGCAGAGCCAAATGGCTCAACCTGGAATCGTTCTACCGGCGTTGTGAAAGAAAATCTCCCCCATTTTAATGAATCATAACTTAATCTTCGCCTTGCAAGATTAATTCACCTGTAATTCCTGCATGATTGCGGAGCTCTGTCTGCACACATTCAGTGCATCAACTGATTCCTTCTGCCTTTCTGCTGCATATGAACGACGCACTTGAACTTTTGAAAGTCACAATAGTTTCCCTGCCTTCTGTTCTCTGAGTGCTGTCTTTGATTCGCTTCACAGCTGAAACAGTTGAGCTCGGACTCTCTTTTTTGTGTCCCAAAAAGGAATGAGGTTTTAAATTGTTTGGTGATTTCTAGAAAATTAGAATATATGTCTCAACTCAATGAAGTCAATCAGTAAAAATATGAGAGTATCTGTTATTCAGGACATATTGTGTCTCAACTGTTCTCATTTGTCTTTCTTTTAAATGTAACTAAATTAACATGCTCCACATGTTTTCTTGGCTCTTGACAACACACACAAATAATTACATCAATCTAAAGTGCACAGATGGAAGTAAAAACAGACAAAGAATCTTATGAGCAACTGTTTCATATAATATCAAATTTGTATCACTTCTGTATAGGGATGGATTTCAGTAGCTAGTAAGCCTGTATTACCCTGCACACTGGCTTAGCTAGAAGCAGGGCATTGTTTTCGTGTGAGGTTTTTCGTGTGTGCGTGCGTCCATGCGTGCGTCTGAGGTTAATGTCAAGATAATTTACTATTGAAGCTAATTGGTCGAAGGACAAAGTCAGTAAAACCACAAGGAATTACACACAATAAGCATTATAAAGCTGTATAGTGAGCAACAAGACCTTTGTTTAACACAGCCATAGTCAAATCAGTTAAAGTAAGAATCTGTGGCATATTTCCATAATTTGTGAAGTTCTAAGCCTGAGTCATATTCTGTGACCCTGTAGATTCTGCCTCCAATTGAAAAACCCCAGCAACTGATTAATACTCCTGATATGATTAAGTTGAATTACTTTTATTTTTACTTTAGCTTCTGCAGCAACATCACAAAGTCCTGAGAATTCTGAAGTGGATTTAATAAACGTTCTTGGACGCCACATTAATTATCCTGACCTTTGCTGTTGATTTGCTGCAGTAGATAAAAATCCAAACTTCCAGCCCTTCATAAATTATTCTCATAGGGCTTTTTCATTTACATCAATTTGGACTGTTAGAGCAGTCTGTCTATGCGGCTCAGTTGTCTATAAGCACAGATTAGACTTTACACAATCAAGCACTGAGCAATGAAATATTAAACATTCTCATTGATGTTGCGTGTCTACTTCACAGGCATGAACTTCTGCCTTTACAGCGTTTAAGGTTAGGTCATGGCTGAAGATGAGATAGAATCACTGATGATTGTTGTTACTGCCAATCAAACTCAAGGCCAGAAAGTTGGAAGCTTCAAGCTACAAGCTGCATGTTGTTGTTGCATGCAAGAGCATGCTGTGTATATTTAGTGTTTAAATTCACAAAGAGATCTGGTCTCAAACAGCCGATCGGGTGCAACACACATTTTGATGTATCAAAGGAACGCTGCGATTGAGGGCTACTGGTCGACGTGAGGAGACGCTTCACCTTATCCAAGAGCCTTCCTTAGCTCCCACAGTCTTGTGGGGAGTCCCATGCATTTAACCTCTGTGAGGTCTATGTTTTTAACGTCATTTGAGTTTATGGAGGCAATTTCTCGGCCTCGTTCATAGTTTTTCCTGCAACTAAGCACCAAACCACAGAGAAGACAGTCTGCCTCATGTTTGCACTGACATTTGCAAGTCTAGTGTAAAAGTATGTATGGACTTAGATTATTTTTGATACCGTAAATTGCTTGTCTGGGCGGATATTGTTTTGTTATAAATAAAACAATTAATTGGGCATAAGTCATAAGCTGTGTCCTAATTCAGAAGCTGCCTCCTGTGGAAGTCTTATAAGGGCCCACAAAGGAACCACCTAAATGGGACAGCCTAGTCACGCCACCAATGCAACCTGTTTTTCAAATGCAGCCTTTGAAGGATGCAGCTCTTGAGTAAGGACACGACTTTAGATCAACTTACCGCAGTTGCATGACACATTAACCCCAAATACCTATAATTTACAGTGCTTACATTAGCATTGGTTCGGATGTATTCCATTTTTGTATTGCTTTTGTATTGTTTTCTTATTCCACAAAGTCCTGTATCTCTAGAAGTTTCCCCTGAGGCATCCTTGCAGCAGCCACTTCCTTGGCACATGCTCTACCTATGTCCTACTTAGATTTACAATGTATCTTCACCATTAATATGAAATACACATAACTTATCATGTATAATGTTTCAAGGACTTAATGGGTTTTTGTTCTTACACATTTTTTGCGTGAAGCACACAAGCAGACACAGTGACAGGAGGATTTGATCCTCCACCAATAGCAATGTGCAGGGTTAGTTTGTCCTTTTGAGTTGTCCTTAGGCAGTACACCTCAACCTGGGTAACACATCCCAAATTACAACTGAGGCACAGGAATAATAGTACACGTGCTGTCCTTTTACTATTTACCATATTGAGTGGATGGTGCAAATGTAATTTTGCCAATGATATGAGGGTACACAGGGAGCCAGTGTGAGGACTTACTGCTGTGATCATGTTGAGCACCCGTGGAGAAGAAATAATCCAAATTACATTTTTCTTAAGGCTTTTGAAATGTCAACCGTAATTACTGTATACTACAAAGATGACAAAATGATTAGAAAATAACACCTTTAACACCTTTGGTCTTTTTCTTCCATCTGATCACCATCCAACTGTTTGGTCCTTTATGTGCTGACTGTATATGCGCTGCTACTGTAACCAGTGTCTTCGCCACACCAGCTTTCTGTGAAATCTGTCTTTGAGCTAAAACATCTTCAAACAATATCTTAAAAGGAAATAATAGTTTGTTTTCCAGCATCAAAGGGAGAACCAGAGGCGCAGTGATCAATTGGGGATTAGTGGATGGATATAAAAGTGTTAGCACTGTGATAGTTTTGTGTAAGTTTTGTGTTCTGCTTCCTGGTCCTACCTGGCAGTCCGTCAAGGTGTGCCACGGATGCAGGAGAGCATTGAAGAGCTAAGTAAGTAGGAATCTGACTCAAATGTTTGCCCTAAATAGACGGAGCACATATGTAGCTCATGGAGGCCAATTACAGGTTCTCTTTCGAGTTGTCCCATTTGAACTAGTCGACTCTCCTCCACTCCTTCGTCTCCTGCTGTGATGACACACTCCTCCGGCGGTTCTCCTCTCTGTGGATGAAACACATCTACAACTCTGGCTCCTTTGCCACTCTCTCTCGAGCTTTAACTGCCTTTTCCACGGCAATGTTGAGTAAGATCATTAACTTATGATTTCACAAGGTTTCATGTGTGATTCAATGTATGCCATTCAGTGTGTGACACCTAAGCTTCGTAGTTAAAGAAGAGGAATGTTAAATTTGAATGAACAAGACTCCATTGTCTCTGTTGTGTCAGGGTACCATCATTTTTTTTTTTTTTTCAGGATTCAGTTTTAAGGCGGAAAAGCTGCATAATGTGGCTTTGGACACCAATTAGACTAATTTAATTTTAATTCAATTTAAATTGGCTCATAGGCAGAGAATTATAATACATGGCTGGACTTTAAGACAATAAATACGGCCATAATTTTTGCCTAATTAGTTGTTTAGCACAAAGAGATAAGTAGAAACTGGTACTGTAGTGAACTTTTCAATCTAAAGAATATCTTAAATATGGTCTTGTTAAAAAAAGTTAGGTTTCCAATAAAAGTTAAGCCTACTACTTCTTTGCTTTCAGCCAGCTACTCAAACAGACAAGCAACAAAATGACAAACAAACAAAATACACAGGCAAGTTTCAGGCTACTTTTAATAAATTAAACACAGAACTTTGTAGGGCTATTTGAGTCCTCCCCATATTTGTGGAAAATGTATGAAATAAGAAGTACCCTATTTTGAAATAAATAATAACATATAGCTGCAACCTAATAGCTTAAAACTATATATTTTAGTTGGCGAAGTATTAAAACACAAAGCGAGAGCATGTCAGACTGGAGGCGAACACAGATACTGAAGCTCAGTAGAAACCACCTGCAGCTTCTGCTCTGATCAGGAAGCTGAGGCGCTGATCAGCTGAGACCAGAGAAACTGTTTTCACTGTTTTCATAGTTAAGAAGCAGTCAGTCACTTAGCGGCTGTTTCACGTGAACGAGCTCTGATCTCACTGTGTCTCTCTGAGCGAGTGAGCGGGGGTGGGGGACGGAGCCCACGGACCGGTGGCCTATCTGGGAGCACAAACAGAGACACACACACTCCTGGTACTTCATGACGGCCTGATACAATGATGTTTTAAAAAATTATTGTGACTTAGTCAACCACCAACCAGAAGTGTGTGTCATACGTCGAAAGCGTGAGAGTTGTTAGCTGTGCGTTAATCTCGCGAGAAAAAAATTGACGGTGTTATAATGGGTTTGCGTTAACGCTGTTAACAACGCGTTTAACTGACAGCACTAACTTTTATACTATACAATAAAAAGTAAGGATCAGATTATTTTCAACATAGTAACTACTTAATGTTAATGAGAATAACTATTGAGGCACAAGCAAACTACTGCAAATCAGGTTACAACCAGTTGTGATGTCCCCCGTTGTTGAACGGCTTGTTTTAGCATTGTGTCAAGGACACTGCATGCCCACCTCGACCTGTCAATCACACGGTATCCACGCCTCAATGCATACCATGGGATAACGCTGTATATGCGGAAACTTCAAACTAGAGACCGAGACTACAAACATGTTTTAATGGCGATGTAGATCAAGTGATAAGAGGGTCATTTTCTCGTAGAAACTCACTTGTTTTTGCATCCAGTGGAGTCGCCCTCTGCTGGTCAAATGAAAGAGCTCAGGTATCAGAGACTTCGGATCGCCTTCACTTTCTCGAGTCCACATGCATATTTATGCCACCCTGGTTTCCAGTCATGGCAGGAGACAGTCGGCAGCATCTTTGAAGGCTGTCTCATGTCTCCAGCGGTTGTATGACTCAGATCCTAATAGAAAATTGCATTGCATTATTGCATCAAAGAAGGGTACAACTCTGGTAATGGGATTTTGAAAAAGAGCACCAGGCTGAGAGTGACTGTGCCATTTGACTGGATACTGTCAGATTTTTGTCAACGCTGGGAGGACACTGCAGCTATTACTGAGAACTTTGGTGACACTTTTGACTGATCATTATAAAGCATAGCCATCATCCTCAGCATGACACTGCTCCCCATCTTTGTCAAATGGTGATTAATAATGTAGTCATAAGGGGAGACATGATCTCTCATTAGTGCATGCATGCATGTGTATGCATGCAAACAGAGCAGTGGTGATTGTAATAGCGTTTTAATCTGTGGATAATTGCACTAGCTGTCGGGGTCATTAGTAGTCGTCCAGCCTGTCTCATTAATGCCTCGCAAAATTCGAGCCTGCATTATGGCAATCTCTCTTTCTTTTTTCAAATTTTTCTCTTTCTCAGCATGCGTTGACTTTAGTTTACAAGCTATTTAATTAGATTGATTTTTGCTACTTTCCATAGATCGTCAAAGCCACTTACAGGGCATAAAATAGAACTGTGCACAATAAAGCTGCAGGAGCACAGTTTGCAGTTATTGTATTTCTAATTACTACTTAAATGATAAATTAACAGTAAATCATCATGCAAAACTTTGAATAATCAATTCATTATTTTCATGTGCACTTTCTTTTATTGAACAGTGGGTGTGTTCCGAGGATTTGTCATTACAAGCAACACCTTATATCTAACACATTGTTAATACAAAATACAGATTAGTGCAGCATAATTTAAGGAAGAAAATCCCACTTACTCCAAATTACTTGTTATACATATATGTCCATAATGTCAAGAATCATGAAATTATTTTTAAAATGTCACCTCTTAATCCAGAAAAGCTGTCCTCATCGCCCGATAGTTTTATTGGCCTCAGGCTATTTTGATGAATGGCAGCTCTGCAGCTGTCTATTGTTTTTTTTTGGTGATCCGAAAAACTTTTAGTTTTTCTGTTGAAAAATGTTAAACACAATCCAAAATATGCATTATGTTAATAGTCTCTCCATTTTCTATGGTTAATGCTACCCTCTATTCAGCCTGCCTGAAGTAGTGTTACCTCCCCAATTTGATCTATGGGGAGTTACATAATTCCAGATTAAAAGATGTCAGGAGTCAAGTATTTCATTTAAGGTTGTTTATTGCCAACAACGGAAGCAAAACGACTTCAGACAGAGCCTAACTAAAAGAACAAACACAACTCATACCTAACTAGAACCAAACATACTTCTGTGTAACAAAAATAAAGGTTCCCACGCTGAACCTCCCTGGCAGCACTTAAACAGGAGAAAACTGTGTTTAAACACAATGGCTACTCTCCCCTACAGCTTCCTGGCCAAAAGTCTTTGAACGAATCCCACATCTAACAATAGCAGTCAAGGAATAACAACAAGTTCCCTGGCACGATGGGGCAAACAGCTCAACAAGTACATGCACACAGGCAGTGGATTTATCAAGGCAGCCGACAACAGCAGCGCGAGCAGCAAGCAGAGCAGGAGGCAGATGGGGTATGAAGAGACACTCCTCAGCTTTATACTCTCCAGTTTGATTATTGCTCCAAGTGTACAGAGGCACCACCCACTGCAGAGGTGGAGCTAAGGATCTGGAGCTGACTGAGGCCTAGGAGCAGCAAACACACTACAGCATCAGAAAAACATTTATATTCTTCAGGGATAGCTAACGTAGCTTGGTCCAATATTTACTAACTTTGTGTTTAATGCTCATTTCCCATCCATCATACCCCATTCCATTGCTGTGTTCTTGAAGGCAGGAATGTTTACTGATGAGAGCAGAAGCAACTGAACTGCCTGAGAAATCTTGTCCAAAATGTCCATCTTCATGTCTCTTGTTATGTTGACACCCTTCTTGGTCTTTTTGAATTCCTCTTTGCCTTTGCACAATTTCAATTCAACATCATAGGAGAAGGCTGGAAAAGGGGAAGGCCACTCGGATATGCTTCTCAGATCGCTCTTACTAAAAGTTGATGCACTCTGGACTCCCTGTAGGATACAGTATAAGAAAAACACTATGCTTTGGCTCAAACTTCATTGTCCATACTTCCGAAGCAGCGCAGTAGATGAGGATTATGTCCTACAAAGTGGTGGTTTGGAAGCAAGTTCTTGCTCTGGTATTTTTTTTAACAATAACAAGGAGGAAACGTAACAAGTCCAATGTTCATGCCCACTATACTGCCCTTTTCAAAACTTACTTTAAAAAATGCCATTGGTTTTTTCACACTTTCTGAGTAATTGTAGGGAAATTAAGATATAATGCTACTCAGACTTTCCAAAGTAATGAAGCCTTTAAAAAAACTATTATTTAGACGCAAAGTGGAATGACACCTTCAAAAAAGTCATGTAATATCTCTGGAGGAAATCCATTGACAGGATGGAAATATGACAGATGCTTAATTAATACACATTCACTTTTAACACTGTTTACATGTGGAACATTTTCAAAAAAAACAAAAAAGGTCAAATGTTTAGATAACAAAAATATCTTTATTGGACTTGACCGATGCACAGTAATTGTTCTTCATGTTACATGGGGGCAGCATTGGTAACGCCTTGTGGTAGACAGGCATCTATGTTTGTGATATGTCACAAACATAAATATTTGCGTCACTTCCTGTTGCCTACCCGTTAAGTAATAAAAGCATGCCAGCTTTTCGGTTGACTGTTAAATCCACTTTGTTTATACAGAGGCTGTAGTTGTATTAAAAGTTAACGTAAAAAACTTGGGTTTGCTGGGAAGTATTCTCTCTCTCTCTCATACACTCACACTTTTTACTGCAATTTTTAAGACAAAAACCCTACGCAAAACCATAGTGCTGGTAGTAGAACTGCAGCCGGTGTGAACAATTGACAACCAAAACACGCAGCTGGTGTGCCCTGGGCGTAAAGGTTGGGGGGGAGGATTTGTGTTTTGCTTAACAAATCAACAAAATATATAATTTGCTTATAGGTTTCTAACCTTTATTAATGAAATAACTATTCAACCGCTCAACCTCTCAGACTTTGGGACCTTTAATACCTCAACCCCATTATCACACTCACAACACACAAACATACCTGGCAGATTCATTATATGATACACGATGTTATAAGGCAAGCTTCCTGAGAAGTTTTGCTCTCAGCAAGCGAAGCGTTGATGAGTTGAGACTCTGAGGGATCAGGGCAGATCAGAGTGACTGCAGCGCATCAACTGCACTGTGGAATCAGCGGCATGCTCCCTATCCGGCAGATGCAGCCTGTCTAGGTGTGTATGCTCCTCCTAATGCCCGAATGTAAATCTGGCTCACACTGCCCGAATGCAGCAGAAAAAGATTCGCCTGGATTCATCTCTTCACTGACTGTGCTGCTGTGTGGGAGGGTTTGACAGTTTTTGTTAAGAGGTAAGAGTTCCAGCTCCAGTGTGCCGTAGAAAATGGCTCATTGTA
This sequence comes from Platichthys flesus, assembly GCF_949316205.1. NCBI lineage: Eukaryota > Metazoa > Chordata > Actinopteri > Pleuronectiformes > Pleuronectidae > Platichthys > Platichthys flesus. The sequence continues at coordinate 14,882,433 of NC_084960.1, read as the reverse complement.
TTCACAGACCCCTCGAAAACTAACGTTTGGCAACGCCAACTACTTTGTTGTTGTAGCACAATGAACATACTTGAGTTCAAGAGCAAAAGATGAATACGAGTTCAGAATTTCTATTTTATTTTGTCATTAGATGTGTTTTATTTGAACCCATGCGTTTTACAACTCAGCAGAAATTTTGGACTAACCTTGTCTAGGTGCTTCTTTTAAAGCGATAGTTCATAGACAAATTTTAATTCACTCATTAGAACACGGTGTCAATGACATTGTTTTCGAGTTGAATTTGAATGTCGGGGCTAACCGTCACTTGGATGATAACCCTCCATCGGGATAGTGGTGAGTAGATAGTGAGTAAATTTTCATTTTGAGTGAACTATCCCTTTAAAATTGATTGTTTGAACATGACCTAGCGTAACATGTCTCCTGTTGGTTTTGGCCAAGGTAGTTATTAAAAACGAGGAACCAATATAAAGTCATGGAAGCCATCTTTAAAAAAACAAAAACATTTGGAAGCTGAGACCTGAGGGCAAATTTATAAACATTTGGCATTGTCAGTGAAACAATTTGTCGTGTCCTGAATAAAAATATAGCACTGGTGCATTGAGCAGCAGACCTGGAACCTGTCTGCCAAGGACAACAACAGTAGTTGATGTCAGAAACATTGTGAAAGCCAAAACAACAGGCAGTGATACAACCTACAGCCCCTACTGGCCTGGGGTGAAGGTATCACAATCCGCTGTTGGAATAATTGGTGATTGGCATAGGGAACAGATACAGCTTTTCACATTTATCCGAAAGCAGGTTTTTTGAGGCTTTTTTCATGACTTTGTTTGATTATGGAGATGGAATCTCCAGATTACTATTCTCAAGTACTTGGAATTCAGTTTATTATTCTGCCAGGTTTATTGCTGAAAATAATAGCATTGTGACAATAACAGCATGTTTGTTGGTCCTCAGGCAGAAACATTACATTACATTACATTTCATTTAGCTGACGCTTTTATCCAAAGCGACTTACAATAAGTGCATTCAAACCCGAGGGTACATACCAAGGACGACAAGAATCAAGAAAGTACAATTTCTTCAAAATAAAGCAAAACTACAAAGTGCTATAAGTAAGTGCCATTTAAGTGCTACTAAAGTGTTAGTTTCAAAAGTTGTTAGTAGTTTTTTTTTTTTTTTTTTTTTTTTTTTTATTCAAGGTAAAGTCGGAAGAGGTATGTTTTTAGTTTTCGGCGGAAGATGTGTAAACTTTCTGATGTCCGGATGTCAATGGGGAGCTCATTCCACCATTTAGGAGCCAGGACGGCAAACAGTCGTGTTTTTGATGAGTGTTTAGCTCGCAGTGAGGGAGCAACGAGCCGATTAGCCGAGGCAGAGCGGAGTGAACGGGGTGGGGTGTAACGTTTGACCATGTCCTGGATGTAGACTGGACCGGATCCATTCACAGCATGGTATGCAAGTACTAGTGTTTTGAACCGGATGCGAGCAGCCACTGGTAACGTGAAGGGAGCGGAGGAGAGGAGTAGTGTGAGTGAATTTAGGTTGGTTAAAAACCAGTCGAGCTGCTGCATTCTGGATGAGCTGCAAAGGTCGGATGGCATTAGCAGGTAGACCTGCCAGGAGGGAGTTACAGTAATCTAGACGTGAGATGACCAGAGCCTGGACCAGAACCTGCACCGCTTTCTGAGTGAAAAGGGGGCGTATTCTCCTGATGTTGTACAGTATGAATCAAACATGTGTTGTACTTGGCATTTGTTTCTATAAAAACACTTTTTTCACTCTTTATTACTTAATTTTGGATTGGTCATCTGGACTCTACTAGCCTCAGTCCAATGATTGGCTGCACTTCAAAGTCCTACTGCGTGAGAAGGAATTAGAGAAATGTTTGCTTCTCTGTTTGCCACTCCTGGGATTCATACACAATCAAACCAATACACTGATTATACATACTTTGTAGAGTTTAAATCTATCCTAATAAATTATTCCACCTTTTATCTGTAACTGTTTATAAATTTACCCTGACAGTTGCTATTTTTTATCGTAAAATTTTTTACAAACCTCATAAACTTCTGGAGTAAATGCTTGTGTGAATCAGGGGTCAAATATTTTGAGAGGGGGTGAAGCTTTGCATCCATGTATAAATAAAGATATAAGTTCAAATGTTAATATTCAAGCAAAGTTTTATTTCTTACAAAAAAAGAGGAATGTGAGAGGCCCTATGAGAGATAATTCATACTTGCACTCACACACACACACAAACACACATACAATAGTATACTCGTACACACACACAACTCGACTCTCTTACATCGGAGAATGATAATTTAAACTGTCTTCCTGTTGGGTTAAAATCACTTCCTTTATACTCTCTCTCATACAGAGGATAAATTAGTGTGTAAGGCTATAGTGGCGTGCAAGTTGCAAATATGATGGTGCCTGTATGAGAGTATAGTAGTGTGTGTGATGGAGTATGATGGTGCACATAAGAGAGTAAAGTAGGGTGTTTGGAAGAGTATGAATGTGCATCTAAGAGATTATAGCAGTTTGTGTGAGATAGTATATTATATGTGTCTGTGTGTGTGGGGTATTATAATGCTGTATGTGAGACCAAGTGTGAATTAGTTTCTGATAGGGCCTCTCATAGAGGAAGGTTGGCATAAAGGCTATACTTATTCGACCTTGCCTTCATCATTTAACGACTCTCCACCAATGCTCTCTTCTGAAGCACATTGATGTTATACTCCTAGCTATAAAACATCCACGCAAGTCAAATAGCTAGGTTCTGGCCTTCTGTGGATACATATGTTTAAATTATTGTAATAGCTGTTTTCCGTCGGTCTGCTGCAGTCGGTGAAGGCTGTGACCTTGTCCTCTAAACAAATATCCCACACTTTGATGATTTAATAAGAGGTTTTGTCTGGTGCCACCTGCAAGGCACTCACCCAATGCAAACATGTCAGAATATGACCTCCCTCAGGTCTCCAATTAAAAAAAATATATATATATACAAAAATACAAAAACACACACAGGTCACTGGTCAGGATGTTATTTGCTCTAGTGTTAATGCTTCTGGTTTCGATCATTTGTGGTTTTATCTTAAAATCCTCACTGTTTTTAGATACTCTTTTGGATACTTTTACCAAAAATTGAATTCAAACAAATTCGACATGATACACAATCAGTTTGAACATATTGTTTGAACAGATGGTGCAGTGCGTCTTGACTGTATTTTTGAAATCTTTCAAGGTAATTACTGTTAGAATATGAACATTCCGCCCCCCTTTTGAATAAATGTTAATATTTTGAAAAAAAGTGCCAGCCATTCAGAACTGTAGATATTGCAGCTAAACTTACTCAGAGTCAGTGATGTGCAGTGACCCCTTGCTTGACTGTCTGCTGAGAAGCGGTGTGTTCTGAGGATATGTTGAATCTTGCCTGTGTGCAGACGATGGTAAAATTATAATGGATATTTTAATGGGCCACTTACACAAGAGTGATAAAGCGGAGCAGAGCAAAGGGTTTGCACAAAGCTTGACATTGAAGCAGCAGCAGAAAACAGATCTTTTATGTTATGAGAAAATAAAAAAAAAAACACTTTTTAGAGCACAACCAAACAGTGTCCTTACAAATAAGACTTTGGCGGTTGTATGGAAAAAAAACCCCTAAAAGCTCAGATCCTTTTTTAAATAACCTGCACAATGTACATTAACAACACTCTTGTTCATTTATAAGTCAGAATGAACCCTTTCTATGTGTCATTTACTCTTTGCTACTGATTTTAATATAAATCCATTAAATAAGTAGATCTATTATTCTTGGCTCTTGTTCTGCTCAGGTTGTTAAGGATAGTGTTTTTTGCCGGGACTGCTTGGTGGTGAAGTTTGGAGGGAGCTTTTATTCTGCATAGCATGAAGTGAAACACAATTCTGCTTTTATTCTAGGCTGAAGTGCTACTCTGTCATCAACTTCTGTCAGTTTCTTTCTCCCTTTAATATCCATCTTGTTTGTTTTGCTCTTTGATTAACGGCCTGCCTCTCCGTTGATCTCTAGAGTATATCCTGTCTGCCACCTCACCTATCTGCAGCTCCTCACAGCAATTTCCTTTGCAGTGATATGTCTATTATCCCGTTAATAATTATGGGACATACAGGCATAAGATTAAAACGTCATCATCTCAGTAGCACTGTGAGTAAGACTGCTGTTCTCTCAATAAATCTGTCAATAAACCCGACATAGTGTGAAGTTATGCATGTTTTTCTTGAGTTCACCATCTAGAATATAAGTTTGTGCAAGTTCTACGGTGAGGGAATCTAAATATAAGTAAGACTCTTATTTATTTGCACTACATCATGGTCATGCTCGTGTTTGTCTTTTTTTTTTGCTAATCTGTTTTTCTTTGCTTTGTTTGGGTTGACTGAGGGAGATTGATTCATTTTTACGAGCTTCAATGTAAGAAATAAGGGAAGTAGTAGCTGTGTTCTGATTTCTTCACTTTCTGTAGAGTTAGACAGAGTTAAACAATATTACTACAGATGAACTCAGGGAACTCACCTTAATTTTCTAGTAACACTACAATTTTTTTTCTGTCACAGTTTACAGCCGTTTTTTCTCTGTCCCTCGATACATCATCTCTCCCCCTTGTTCCTTTTGTCACTTTGCCCTTAATTTATCGTTGTGGGCAACAGTGGAAAAAAACATAATATACAGTTACAATCAGAAATATTCAACCCCCTTACCTCAATAGACATTATAGTGATGTGGATGACAGATAATGACAATAAATGACAAAAAAACCTCATCAAACAACAAAATATATTTATTGTTGCGTATTTTAGTTATTTTGACAACAGAAGTTGACCTAACTTTGAAGTTCAAATGAAAAATGTAACTCTTTCAACACATATGCATGTGCAGTATTATTCAACCCCCCAGCTTCAGTACTGTGTGGTACATCCTCCAGCTTTTATAACTTCTAAATAATGTTTTCAGTAAGTGCGGACAAGCTTCTTACACCTCTCGATTGGAATCTTTGCCCATTTTTCAAGTGCAAAAGCCTCTAGATCAGTGATGTTTGATGGCTTCCATGCTGCAACTGCCTTCTTTAAATCCCACCAAAGATTTTCAATCAAATTTGAATCAGGTGACTGTGAATGCAACTCCAGGTCGTTCCAGGATCTTTTTCTCAACCAAGCTTTGGTGGACTTGGAGATTTTGCTTTGGATCATTGTCTTGCTGGAAAGTCCAATGATCACCAAAGTCCAATTTGTCAACAGAAGCAATCACATTCCTCTTTAAAATGGCCTGGTATTTCTGTGAATCCATGATGCCATGTACACAATAAAGATTACTAGTTGCTGCCGCAGAAAACAGCCCAACATCATCTTTGACCAACCTCCATGCTGGGCTATGGGGATGGTATTCTTCTGGTCATAAGCCTGTCCTTTCATACGCCAGACATACTGCTGGTCCATACGTTCAAACAGTTCCAGTTTGGTTTCATCAGTCCATAGAACTGTCACCCAAAACTCTGTAGGCTTATCCAAATTCCTCCTGGCATATTCTAGTCGACTTTTGATGTTGCTTGTGGTCAAGAGCTGAGTGCGTCTTGGAGCCGGCCATTAAGTCCTTTATTATTCAGTGCACGTCTTATAGTTGCCACTGCAGCACTTGTTCCAGCCTTCATCAGGTCATCCTGTAGGTGTCTTGCAGTCACACAGGGATTTATCTGAGTTGTTCTGACTAAGTTGCTGAGGGTCCTTGATGAAATGCTGGGCTTTCTTCCACGGCCAGGCATGTTTGAACCTGCTCCATCAGTTGTAAACTTCCTTATAATGTTCCCAATTGTGTCTCTTGGAATATAATTTTTTGGGGAATTCTTCTTCTACCCAAGGCCTTTCAGGTGTGATGAAATAATCTCCTCTCTCAGCTTTTGTGTAAGCTTCTTTGTCTTTCCCATGATTGCAACTCACCTTGAATACCTTCATGGGTGGGGTTTATATATGCATCACAGCTGAAGCAAATGAAGGCTCAGTATAGAGTTCCCAAAGGCTTAATAATGCTTCAACTCAACTTATCTTAATCTTAACAAAATATACTGCTACACACAAATACTACATCATGCATTTTCCGTGTTGATTTTCTTTATCACTAAACTCATAAAGAAATCATCTGAAGCAGAATCTTGATCAAAGAACAAGATTCTGTCTACTTTAATTGATAAATCCTTAAAATCTTTGGGGGGGTTGAATATTTCTGATTGCAACTGTATCGTTCATCGGAACTGAAATTCATTACTTTTCATCAGTGGCGATTTTAGCCTGAAATTTCTGGCGTGGCAATTTTGTATGATGTCATGTCACTGTCACAAAAATAGAGGTAGCTGATTATTACAAGCAGTAGGCCTATATAGACCAGTAAGATATACAATGGGCTGCATTTTGAGTGCCAACAGGGAGCAGAACGTCTATTTCAAATACAATTCACATGCTTTAGCGCTCAGTGCGACACAAAGATGTTGCCCTTAATACAGCATTAAAGTAAAATGATTGCAACAAAGTAAAAAGATTAGACATTCACATAGCTTCACATCAACGTCAACATCAATACTCTGAATAAAGAGCTTTAGGAGACGTAATGCTAATTTAAACAGCTGCTCTTAAAATGCAGATGTGACTTTAAATACTCTTCCAGTTGATCACAGTAAATCTGTTTCTGCAGATCTGTGTAACATGGTCAAATCAAATGGGTTGGCGAGTGAAACAACTTTACATACCATCAGATATCGTATGTGGTGGAGCTTATTCTCCAAACACACATCCTCATCAACTATAACGTTTCTCTGGGTGGACCGAACATGTCGGTTCTATAACTACGGCCCCGTTAGCATCGCCTGCAGGCTAGCGGAGCTAAACTAACAACCCATGTACAGGCATAGATATATGTACAGGTACCTGCTCATCACTACTAACAAAATGCTAAACTTGACTTACCACAGAAACGGGAGCGCAGAGGTCTCTAGCTTCTCTGTCAGGAAAACAAACCGAAGTTCAAACCGTATTATTCCCCCGATATGCAAGTGAAACCTCTCGACATACTCGGGAAGTGTTCACAGGGATTAGCCTGTTAGCCTGTTAGCTCATGTGGAGCCGAGCAGGCAACAGGCTCGGAGCTGGAGTCGCGTTTCACATTATTCGAGTCGAGTTGCTAGGCAGATTTCGTGGGGCACATCTGAAAGTGCCCCAGCTCCACCCATCTCCAAACGTTAACTTTGGCCTGTGTGGTTCACGCTCATTGGTGTTTCCATGGTAACAGTCTTAATCTTAGGCCGTTGCCCCAGAGCAGAGACGGACGGCAAGAGAGAAGCTTTTCACAGAGCAAGCACAAAGACAGAAACACACACAAATCAAATGACTCCAAAACAAGACTATAACGCTTGTGAGTTAGGTTTATTCACACCCACACATTGACGCTACTTTGCATATAAAATAAAATAAAATACATTTTGCCACAAAGAACAGATGTATTGAGATTTCTGCGAAACAGCGCCATAGTGCAGTGCGTTTCTGCCCCTAATGCAGAAACGCCACTGCTTTTCATATAAAAAGCTGAATTTTCTCAAACAGTTTCTAGCTGTGTGGTTTCACCCCAAACATTTTATTCAGCTTTAAAACATGTCATTTTACTTTATTAGGAGCTAGACTCTGCTGCTCGGCTTCATGTCCACACACGGACCCTCAGCCCACGGGGAAGGGAACCCGGACAGATCCGGGTCTGGGTGAGGGGTTCCGGGAGTGAGGGCCTGACAACAGCCGGACTGAGAGGTCAAGAACCGTCATATCCAGCTAGCTCTCAGCGGCTAGCTGCTGCTCTCTCAGCGGGGCTTGAGAGTACAGCAGCGCATATTTTCAAGTGTAACCAGTGTACGGATCCAGTTGAACTGCCACAAGAGTTGTTTATCTTGTAATAAAGACCTCAATGAGGAAACACACAGTTTTTGTCTAGTTTCACTGCATTTTAATATAGCCTATTAATAGGGAATTTTAATATATACAAATATGTATGATTAATCGAAACTCGATCTTTAATTCTCCTGACGTTCGATTAAGACAATTCAATCGAATGCCCATCCCTACTGATATCCGACAAGTCCTTTAAATATCGCTAGCTGTGTTTGTTTGCCTCCCATTCGGCAACCCTAACACACCATGACTGACTGACCGGCGCTCTTTTGAAAAAAATTTAAAATATTCGTTTCAACTCGATTATAGTAGTTTGGAGATCGTTTGACGCCATAATCGTAATCACGATTAAATTTCGATTAATCGAGCAGCCCTACGATAGACATCTAATTAAGGGAAAAATAAAAATGTTCAGCCTTTTATAAGGGGTATCCAAATATGTGGCTTACTTGCATAATAAAACTACCCAAACTAGTCAAGTCAATTAAGGAACAAATCATATATGTGTTGCCCAGGTAAGAAGAATTGCCTCTTATGTGAACGATCCAAATTAATCCATTTGTGAACTTTGTGATCATTCTTTGACAGTAAACTTAGTTTGTTATGCAAATATGTCTGTGTTCCCTATAGAGACAACATTGGACATAGATTCTTAATTAACTTGCGCTGGTTTCTCTTATCCTCATAGTTTGTACTATAAAGTTTCACTCAGTATTCATGGTTAACTGAAACTAATTGGTTTGCCTTTGTGCCTTGTGTTTTGTAACTGTGAAGTGAATGTGCTCTTGCAGCGCAAAGCTGATTCCAGAAATTGGGCACTGTATCTGCTACTGCCGTTGCTCGGTATCACCTGAAATATGTTTCCATGCTTCACACACTTGTGTTACCTTGTGCAGCCTTGCAGACTGCTGAAGTAAATCCAGGTGATATATGATTGCCGATAAAGTGACGCAGTGGCGACACACTGACAAGCAACATCTGTGACACACTTTCAACTTGCCGCACTAAATACAAATTTAGTGTGAGACAAGTAAGACGTCTTTTAAATTGAGCCTCCCAACAGCATGAGCTGTGACAACCTCCCACAGTCAGTTTGTGTGATGTGCTGCACATCATTACCATGTTAGACCCAAAGAAAATGGGAAAGTTATTTGCTCCATGTCGGGCAACAAACTGACAATAAACATAGAGAGAATCTAACTGCAGTTTGTACCAGTTTGTGACTGATGAGCACATTTCATGCCCCTCAGCATCTTTTCGAAATGGCAGAATGACACTGTCTGTGGTACAGACAAATATGCTGTCGCTCTGATTTTCACAATGTGTCCATGAACTTCTTTTACAGCAGGCAGTCTGCTGTGTTTGACATTTCCAAATGCATTTCACTGCTCCTGAAAGAAAGAGTCTCTGACAGAAGAGCAGCCCAAAACAGGGAGGTATATATATACAACAACAATTTATGTAGAACTTCTGTCCGGCGATTTGTTTTTATGAATCAACACACTTACAAGTAGTGCAATTGCATTTTCTGTGGCTGTTACATACTCAGAAAATTGGATAAAGAATAACACCTAATGTCTTAATTGAAAGCTTGCACAAAAGCTTATTTGATCCTCTTAGCATAATAACACTTGGGTTATTTTAATAAATATGGTAATCGCTATGTCCACTCAGAAGCAGGATCCGTTAAAAGGTAGTTTCTGTTTTCAAAAACAAGCTGGGGTCATCACCAGCGAATCAGGCAAAACTGGGACTGGGCACAAAGGCTGTACTCGGGGTGTAGGAACACAGGTGAATACAACATAGTTAAATGGTATATGGGGGGTCCCGATCACAGACAGAAATATGGTATTACCAATATGTTTCGGTGAAAGAAATAAGAAAAGACTTAACATATTACATGATTCAATTTTAAGAAATCAACAATGGTTTATTAATTGTAAATGTTGATAATTATTTTTGCATTTAGGGCGGATTAGTGGCTGAAATGATATTTGGACCCCATTTGGTTTGTGTTCCCTGCTATATTGTCAGTAACTTTGTCAGAGAGCTACTATAACACAATCAGTCCAGCTTAATATACAGTAGATAACTTCATTAATTGAAATGAGTATTTGCTAATTTAACCTAAAATCCAATTTTGTATAACAGTGTGAAACATTAACAGTGATCTCAGCTTCAGCCAATTTAGCACTTTAATAAGAACATACTATTGAATTTACCTGCTAAGTCTATTCATAAAACAGGAGAAAAAAATAGATAAGTCAAAGTTAGCATTTTTATGGTCGAAAAAGAATAAATATATAGACTAACAATTGAATGAAAAAACAAGGGTTGTGCAGTAGGGGCCAATTAGCTTTCCTGTGGTCAGCAAATAAAAATGTGTTGGGAATCTTATAATTATTCAAACAAACACAGTCTGTAAATTGCATTCTGTTCGAGCAAATTGGTTGGCCTGTTTTATACTCTAATAATAATAATCTTATTAAAAGCCCTCCAGTAGTTCAATTTTTTTTTTGCAAAGTGTTTTTGTGTTTGGTATCCTTGGCCTTTTGTCGTCTCTACCTCGGTCCAGTGCAAACAGGGGGGCTGTGACGTTAATGGAAAGTTGATGGGATTTTCACCCCGTGAAAATCAGCTCGAAGCACTATCCCTAACGCCTCTGTGGGGCTGATCTCAATGCTTGCACATCAGCCTCTTTTCTATACTCTGTGGTTTCTGCTGAAAGCTCAATATGCATAGACCAGCAAAGGGATCGGACTCTGACAGGCGGACAGAGCTCACAATCATACGCTCAAAACCATAAAGAAGCACAGCAGATTTAAAGGCAATGACAGTTAAAGCAGGAGAATTACCTGGAGGATCCCTATTTGAAATGTCAGCACTGATGGGTACTTCTCTGTGTGTCCACCACAGGACTGAAGGTGCATCTCGGTCCTCACACTTTATAAAAACCCTCCACTCTCTGCTGGTTTTCTGCCGGCTCTCCTGTCCTGTCAGCTCCAATGTGTGTGATGTTAATGTGATTCAGCAGGCCCATGGAGACACGATGCCCTCTGAGTATGATGGGATTGGTCGGGGCCTCCAGGGGTACATTTCAAGACGTCTGAAACATGCTATTGGTGGAAAAAGCACTTTGGATTTGAGGTGGATGTGATTTTTCAGCACAGTGTTAGTGTTGAATCTGACAGAAACAGCCCCAGTGATCTGATTCTTAAGAGTTGCACAGAGACTATTGGGTCACATTTTGATACATGGCCTGTAGCCCTTACCAGGCTGACACACTGATAGTGACCATACTCAGTGCTAGAATCTGAATACTCAAAACCTGCTGTCTGTGTAACAACTACATTAAGCATTTCAGAGCATGGATCATGGTGGGTTTAGTGGGAATTCAGGTATCTCTAACAAAACATGGCAGTTATCAGTTTGTTCAATTGATCTGTAAAACACCAATAAACCTTGTAAATACTTGATGAAGAGATGTATCTCGACACGGAAATTACTGCTGTATTTTTGTGAGAGGAAAAAACAACATTGATACCTCAAATATGATCTATAACCAGAGATACTGAAAAGCAAATGTAAAACAATGAAGGATCTGTACGTGGGTCTATTTTAGGCAAATTGAGAACACCTTTATCTGATAAACCTCTTCGGTACTACCCAAAAATACTACCTTTGAATGCATTCAAGTGATCAGTTGGCTTCCCAGTAAAATATGTAATACACTCAAAACAGCAGCAAGCCCAGTCACAAAGGCTATTTTAGACGTCCTCCCATTCAACATGAACTCAAAAATAAGTTAATTCACTGAATGTAGAACATCAGCTCCATAAGAGATGATTACAAGATGGCAACAACTCCATTTAATAGCATCAGAAGAGGAGAGAAACAAACTAACGTCTGCAGGAAAGATGAATCACATTTGCCAGCTAATTACAGATATGCGTAATAAACAAATATCAATATGCTACGACGGTGAATTTATGGTTTCATCCATATTCATCTTCAGGGATTCAACAAACACATAGTCGCCTTTTTATGCAGGAAAGTCTGAACAGTAAAAACAATATGTGCTGCAGCTGTGCTTCTTTCATCATTTTGTTTTGCTTTTGAAATGAGTGGTGAAAGAACGATGGTATTATACATTTAATCTGTGAAGACTTATTTCAAGTGTTTCAAGGCAACTGTTTCCCATTTATCAAGCTGTCTTCACTCTCTCTCTCTCTCTCTCTCTCTCTCTCTCTCTCTCTCTCTCTCTCTCTCTCTCTCTCTCTCTCTCTCTCTCTCTCTCTCTCGCAAGTGTGTGTGTGATTTTTTTTCAGTTTTTGTCTTCTTCTGTTTTCACATTTCATCACATTTGTTTTACAATGTGGGCCACTTATTAAAAATGCAGGGTTTTGTGCTGAACATTTGTAGAAGTCCTGAATACAGAACAGATTGAATATGAGAAAAGCATGTCTTTTCACTTCAAGCCGTCTTTTTATGCAGTTGTTGATCAGTACCGAACACTCATATCAATTGCTGAAATAAGCCTTTAACCAATATCCATGTATATTGTTGATAGGAAATCGATGTCAATCGAAACATGGCTCCACAATATTTAAAAAGTGCTAAAAATTAAATTGCTGGATCGGCCGGGTTGTCCAGATTCTTGACAAAAGTAAGTTAGACAGATAGTCACAGGTAGTAACAACCCGGAATGAACATCTTGGCTTATAGGCACACTATCATGTAAATCTCCCGCATGTCTACCCAATGCACATTTTAGCACCGTGGACAGCATTAGGTGTTTCAAGTTGCTACCAGTAATTATGCTAAGCTAATTTAATTATCTCTTGACTCTAAATCAGTATTAAATACACAGGCATAATAGTTTTATTGAACTATTACTCCATTATCATCTTATCCATAAGATTGAAAATTATTAATATCCGACATCATAATTTAACCAATCAGTCAAATTCACATCTGACATTTTTAACAAATCAAACACCCCTAAAATAAGTTGACGTTAGAGTTATGAACATTTTAATTACGAAGAGACCTCCTGCTTCTACTCAGTGGATTTCCCCGGGAAATCCACCACCTGTCTGGCCCATAGACAACTGCAATGACTCAAACTGCATCATCATGTAGCTGCATCCCCCTGAAGTCCGTGGATCAATATTGATGCAAAATCTGCATCTGCATCAGAAATTATGTGACAATTTGCCCATTTCTTGATGAACTGAAAATGCAAGAGTATTCTTACATGTTATAACACAGTTTTTATCCTTTGCTTGTATTCACTGATTCCAGCCCTCATATTTTAAACTAATGTTATGCCCTTGGAAAGCTTCACAGTGATGTGATCTCTGTCTGGAGGTGACTCAGCAATCTTCCACCACAGAAAAGGCTTGAAGACTGTGATTTCACATCAGTAAACCTTTTTCATTTGAGAGCATGAACATGACAGACAATGTCTCTCTTTCTACCAAACGCTCCTGCTCATACAGAACTCCTCATCTTCCACACAGATGTTATTTGTTGAGGAGAAGGTGGCTGTCAATATTTTTTCTCAGCTCAGAGTGAAATATGCCATAGACAACATGGAGCACTCTCTGTAGAGGAACTGCCGATATTGTCTTAGATACAGAACTTTTCCTTCCTTCCTCTTACTTATTTTTCTGCCTAGCCTTAATCTCTATGCATCCAGCTGCTCTTTATAGTTAAGACAATCTGTTGTTTCAGTGTAATATAAACTGTGAATAGCGTCTGTTTTTGTAACAACACTGGGGATGAGTTTGTTGTTGCTGCCTCTGTAGCACTTGTGGGGTCTCATCTGCAGTTAAAGCTTTGTGTTTGAAAGTTTTCATCACAGTGAAGTTTTCCTGAGAGTATAGTAGGCTGAAAGATTACCCACTGGTTCTCGTGATACAGCATATAAAATGCTACATTTACTCTGAGACTACAAGGAGCAAACTGCAGTTGAATAAAGAGCAAATATCAGCCGCAAAGATTGCTCTTCTAGAAAATAAATGAAACTGGTGTAGGTACACACCAGGGACACATATGTTCTGGTTTTCTGGCTAAATTCAGTTCAATAACTAGTTGCTCTTACTTTCTTTTGCATGTCCATGTCTGTAAACTTTCAGCGTGCTTATTTTTTGCCATTTTGTTTGCATACTTCCTGTCGATGCCAAAGAAATGGTTAATTTCGCAGCCACCTGTTGAGTCTCTGGTACATTGCTGAAAGTTTTACAGAAAGTAATTGGACAGCTGTTTGCAGCAATGATCACATTTTGCTCTGTATGTTGAAGCTTGTTTACTTTTATGGATTTGTAGGAAAGAAAACTTCTTTTTCCTGCAGGAATTGACATTATTTGTGTTAGTTGGTGAATCAGTGCATCAGAACAGTGATCTTGCTTGGCACGTGTCCTGCATCCCTGAAATCAGAGAGGACTCAGTGAACTCACTATCCAATGCGTCCCAGGGACACACCTCATTTTTGCCATAGTGAACGATACATTGTGAATAACAAACTTTTGTTCAAAATCTAAGTTACCAGCAAATGAAAACTTTCTGTCAGCTTCCAGTCAGCGCAGACGAGATCCCATGCTCACAGTGCCGCAACATGCTAGTTAAGCCACTACCACAAGCACAAACTAGCCATTCACCATGGATTTCATTTCAACAATAAAGGATATGAAATAGAAGTTTATAAACTTGTGTGTTTACTCAATGCTGTGTCTACTCATGTCGATAATGTTTTTATATCTAGGGGACATGCTGTAATGAAGTATAGGAAACATACTCTGGTGGCTGTGATCCCAAAAACGTTGAATGGCCAAATGCCGTTTTTTTCCCTTTTGTTTATGTGTACATTTATAATTTATTTTGGTGCTACAGATGCCATTTTATTTTCATTTGAATTTTGATTATTTATTTAGTTTCTGTTGTTACAAAAATTACATTTTATTTGAATTGTGTACGTTATTCCAATGTGACAGTTGTTTGCTTATAATCATTTCACATTTGGAATTGTATTTGTTTAATTTCAGATACGTGTATGTATCCATTATATTTAACCATATGATACCAACATCAAACAGGAGTTTAACACTCTAATTTCTTAAGGAATTAAAATGTTATGGGGACCCATTGAAATAACCGTTGACCCACTGAAATCACCACCTGTGGACCGGGGGACCCACTACGTTGAAAACCTAGAGAACTGGAAGCTTCCTCAAATCAATATGTTCTGGCCAGATTTACCAATACAATACTATATATTGCTTCTATATTGTACTTTGCAATATTAAACTACATTACCTGAAATAAAATATAAAAGAAAGCTTCTATAAATCAATTCAATCTCATTCAGTTGTATAGTTCTCTTAGGGTATACTTTCCATATTCTAAGGCAAATGCCCATCGACCACAGCAGTTTTTATAGGATTGAAACATTCGTGATTTCCTCAAAGTTAAACAAAATTGTATGTGTGGGCAGAAGCTGCCGTCTGTCTTTAAACTCCCTCGGTGTCCCATGTTGTTACAGACATGTCTGAACTCATTACGTCCCCTCGACTTCCTTATGAATGAGCCATCATGTTTGGCCCACTGATGTTTAGGGCTTATGGGGAATGTGTTTGTTGAAGGCTGCTAATAGCATACATATTTTATAAACAAAAGTATTAGATTATTTTTTTCAAAAATACTACATTCTTTACGAAACACAGCGAGCCACAATTCATACTGTATGAAAAACAGAACTAAAGTTATTGGATTTTGAAATAGGTTTTATACTTCTGCTCTCATAAATTTATAGCAGATGTGAGCACAGTAGTTATGAAATATGATTATTTTGTATTGCTTTGGAATCAGGGCGAGGAAATACATAAAACAGACATAAAATAAATTATTAAGAAGATACTGTCCTTTGCTGAGAGTAAAAACAAATAATGTCCAAACGAATGTGTGCCTACAGGGTCCCTGGGGCTTCTGGAGAACTGAGACAAAGGGCAGTTGCCCACTTTGCCTGTTTAATAGTCAAGCCATGCTTATTTTTTTTTCACAGACCTTATTGGTGTGCCACCATCTGCATTTGGATGAATCTACATTAATAGCTTCCTGTTACTCCTCAAGCCTCTAACTATGTATGTGTACATAGAAGCTAAGTAGGAGTAGAAGAATTATGTGAATTCTAAAATCTCAATGTAATCAGACAAAAATGTTATGAAGGTCAGTTATACTAACATTCAAAACTTAGAGCAGTGGATCCATATTGAAGCTTTGGAGTTAAATTACTTTCTTAAGAGTCGTGGATACACTGTGGAGAGAACCTGAGTTTGAACGGCCGGCTATGGCTCAGAGGTTGGCAGCTAAGCTACATACTTAGCAAATAAAAATTCACAGACAAACTACGATTAAAGAGTCAACTACCAAGGCAAGTTTTTTGGTTGCATTCTAAATTAGCAAAGGCTAGCAAGCCTTTCTCATAAGGCAAGTTTTTGTTAAATTGCTTTGCAAATAAATGCTTTGCTACTTGTTCAAGGCCTAATCCTTTCATGTTATGATTTTTCCATGTCATTTATATTAGTTCAAAAAAACACTCCATCCATCTGGCCCAGGCCCGCCCCTCTGTCAAATTTTAGAACCCTTTGTTGCCCGCGAGTCAAAAGGTTTGCCTACCCCTGGTCTAAACTGATCAGAGCAGGTTTGAGTCAGTGGATCAGATATCTGGCAGTGTCATCGTAACTCCACATTAAAATCAATATCAGCTGCAAAGATAATCACCTGTAGCTTATGTTAGACAAGTGGTGGCAATGTAATATTTTTTTGATTAGATTTTCTATGTGACACACTTTTACATTTCTTTTGTGACTGATGTCACTAGATTTCCGTCATCCCCAGTTGCCCTACAAATCCTATTATCCAACATACAGTTAAACAATCAAGTGTCTTACAGGTTTTAAACAGTTGTGGTACTATTTTTGTGACTGTCCATCACGGAGCTCATGGACATGGAAGGTTGTTAGTTTGTTTCCTCCAGCCTGCTACCAAATTGTCATTGGCCACTTGCCTGATGCAAAAGCTAGTTACGTACTCAAGCTGGCCTGATAACTGTGTTAATGCAAACTGCAGACATCAAGACTAGAAAATTGCTTCATAAATGTAGTCAGTTTATAAATCTATCGACTCAGACAAACATTTTTATCTTTACGTAATTTATAGCCATGTCGCCCAATCCTAATGTAGATCCTCATTTTATCTCCGGTTGTGTCATTCTGCACATGGAACATGATCGATTATATGTGTACATTCACATTGTGTTGTTATCGTGCACATCAATAAGCACAAGGTCAGTTTCCTCAAATAATGACTTCAGAGGTGATCAAGCCCATGACTGAAAACAACAAGTAAAGGGCAGATCAAGAAATTGTCCTATTGCATTATTTATCACATCTGCCCTCATCACATCTGTATTCTTCTCTTCCTCTGTCCTCATTCACATCACTGTCTCCTCCCCTTGACATTGTCTTATAATTCTCTGAATATCTGATTTGTGGCCTCTTTGTTGAATCCATAAATTGTTGTCTTCATCCCCGACCCTGGTCTCTCTATAACAGCAAAATATAAATTTCCTCTCTGTGCTGGCCTCGTTTTCTTTAACCTGCTCACGTGTGTCTGTTTCACCTTCCACCTTCTTCCTCTGTTCACATCTTAGCCTTGCTCAGGGTGTGGACTGGGTGCTACATCATTTAATTTAAATTAGGATTTCCATGGCTGGAATTGTTTAATGGCCAGAGTAAGAGAGGTAAGATATTTAATAAACAAAACCTTTACATAAAACCACAATAAACCACAAATACCATCCATCAATCCATACAAACAAGACTTGGGCCCCTCGGCTGCATGTTAAGTTCTAACCTGCCACTTTGCTGCTGTCTTCTCAGCTCTCTTTTCCCATTTCAAGCTTACTCTCTCCCCAATATTTGGGGGCTTCCAGTGGATATTCGCGTCAAAGCTTTCTATTCATTGTACACTTTTTACAGTCCAGCTTGTCCACAAGTTAAAAGTTTGCAGACCTATTTTTGTGTACAATTTTCAAATGAGCTCTGTCTGTCATGTTCATTCTTCCCTAATAACGTTTTTTCTTTTCTTTCCTTTGTTGAATGTTCTGCTCTACCTCAGTAAAATGTGATCCACTGTCACTGTCCCTCTCAGTGGTGCCATTAAAAGTGTACACTGTTAAAGTGGAGCTCTCTGTTCAACACTTCATTGATTTAATAAGTGATAGCCTGTTCAACTCATAGCACTTTAGTCAGTAATTGACTTTTGAGAGCATGTGATTGTCCTAAGAGGACATCGCAGACAGAGAGTCCCTGCTGAGTGTGTCAGTTTTGGAATACCAGTATCTGGAAGGGGCCCGCATGCATAGTCCTGTACAGTAGGTGGAAAGGCAACATATTGGAGATTGTTCCTAACCCTAACCACTGTATAGATGGAGGTTAAGCTCGAGAGAATCAGGAGCAAATGGAGCTGAGCTGTTTCAGGCATCATCTCTGTGGGACGCTTTTATCCACCCTTCTGTTTGTATGAGCACATATGTTAAAGCCTGCATGTGAGTATTTGGCAACTGGAACATGCAGCGATGCATACATCATAGTGTAGATGTAGCATTATGCAAATTAGCGTATCCAACATGCAATGTATGCATGCAAGTCCAAGAAAGTAGAAGACACTAAATGGTTTAAATGGATGAAACTTCCCTTGTTTCTCTGTTGTCTGTCTTTAAAGGACATTTTTCTCTTTTCTCTCCTAATTAGTGAAACATACATACACAAAGTATAGTGTATAATAGCAGGGTTTAAGTGCTGAGGGAGAATATCGCTGTGCCACTGTTCTGTGTGACTGCACATTCTGTCACGTAAGCACCAAGGTCTATACACAAAATGCTTAGTTTACTAACCTTAATAATTTATAATTTTCTGAAAGTGCATGCGGAGCTGTTTCAATGTGCTTTTTTAAACTATGGCGACAGTTGGTGTCATTAGAATAATATAAAATGCTGTATTGCATGTGAAAGCAGTTTTTTCTATATGACTTTTCTAATTAATAAAATATATCTTACATGACACACGTGGGGAATTAGATACTGATGATGAGGACATCAGTAGTAAATCTTAGCTGTGTATTAGCAGTGTGTTATGGGCTGACATTAGGATATTTTTATGGAGACTCCTGGTGCTAAAATTTAGGGAGACTGAAACAGACTTTTTAAATGTATGGACTGAAATCTGTTCATTGAGACTGCAGGAGACACTCACACACTGTTTTTGTTTACGTAATTTTATATGAAGTCAAGTCCAACATTTTCGTCAGTGTTTTTCTCTTTGTGTGTGTCAAAGCTAGAATATTTTATTAATTTAAAGAAAATTATCAATCATTATGTGATTAGGGGGGTTGACAATGTGCGTCAGTTGAGTCTGTGTGTGTGTGTGTGTCTACGTGTGTCATTGTTACTAGGGATTGGCATTCGATTAAATTGTCTTAATCGATCGTCGGGAGAATTAACGATAGATTTTCAATTAATCATTAATATTTTTATATTAAAATTAACTATTTATAGGCCTTATTAATATGCAGTGAAAATAGAAAAAACTAAGCGTGTTTCTTCAGTGAGATCCTTATTACAAGATGAACAACTCTTGTGGCAGTTAAACGGGATCCGCTCAATGGTTACCCTTGAAAATATGCTGTACTCTTAAGCCCTGCAGAGAGAGCAGCTAGCCGCTGAGAGTTAGCTGTATTTAACGGTTCTCGACCTCTCAGTCCGGTTGTTGTCACGCCCTCACTCCCGAAACCCCTCACCCAGACCCGGGTCTGTCCGGGTTCCCTTCCCCGTGGACTGAGGGTCAATGTGCGGAAATGAAGCCGAGCAGCGGAGGCTTGCTCCGGGCTTCTTCCTCCAGCTGCTAACATCCTTTCTGTGCTGCGTTCAGGGCAACTTCAGGGAAACTTGGATTATCTGAGTCTTGCATTCCAATGACTCACACTACGCAACAGAACAATCGATGAAAAAATAATGTCATCGACAAAATTCTTAATGATCAATTAATCGATTGTCAATTAATTATGCCCATCCCTTATTGTTACTGTCGAGAATGTGCAACATACAGGTAATACAGAAACTTAAAGCCTCTAGTGCAAATAGATAAGTACAGAACTATGGGAAACATAATGATAGGCTTAGAGCTATGGTGCCTGTTTTCTGTACTCTCAGACATTCTCAGAAATTCTTCTAGATGTTTATCGTTAGTTTTCTCCCTTTTTGAATAATCTTTGACCTAGGGAATGATCTCTGACCTAATAATGGATGAAGTGCAGAAGGAAACTTCTTTAATATACTTCTTCATCTTTAGGTGCGAAACATGTCATATTCGGTCAGAGGCCCTTTGTGAGACGTAACTTTACCTCTATATAAATGTGTTTTCGACCCCAGCAAGTCAGATTTTTACTATTTGGCTTGTGTTGTGTAACTTCTTTTTTAATAAACTTTACTATGCAAACAAGAATGAGGTCCGCAAAGTCCTTCCTTCAACACCATCATCAACATCTTTGCTGCCCAGAATATACCATACAAGCACACCTAAATCACATTGTGTCCTTACGTCTTGATACTGATATAATGCAGAAAAGAGTCGGAGTTAGTGCCTCTCAGTCTGGGGCATCTGAATTAGGTATAAAAGTCCATGAGCGTAGATACTATAATGTACTGCTAGTTGGCTCTTTATCTGTTACTTAACCTTGGGTATTACCTTACAATTCACAAATAATTTTTCAAGCATCGGTGAAAGTGATCTGCTTAATTCCCACCAGTGTAACAACATACATATTAAATCTCCATTTGATAATAAAAAGGAAAGGAAAACAGGGACGACAACAAAAAAGAGTAACCCAAATATTGCTACATAACTTCAACAGTACATGCTGACATCAGGAAGTCAAGAGAGTAACTCATTTGGAAGCACACCTCAGCAAATAAAATCACCCAAAAAATAAGGAGGACATGCAGACCAATTTTAAGTAATTGCAAACAGACAGACGGATATTTTAATATCATCTTCTGAAGGAATTCATGTCCACATATCATCAAGCAGTAAATAGTCTCCAACATCATCAATGTCATAACGCCAGTGTCCTTTTTTTTAATAAACCATTGACTCTAATGAATCCTCCCTTTAAGTGTGTGTAAAATCAATGCGAGCATATAATGTGCGTCATTAATCCTCTCTCTGGTCTTTTTTACAAACTAAATGATAATTGTAATAATGATTTGTTTCACCTCTGCATGTTGCTTAATCCCCATTTTTTTCTGTGCATGCTTAGAGCATGATTCATCGCTTATCTGCTTTCAATTTGCTCCTACCAGCGCTACAT
The DNA here is from genome assembly GCF_949316205.1 of Platichthys flesus. Classification (NCBI taxonomy): domain Eukaryota; kingdom Metazoa; phylum Chordata; class Actinopteri; order Pleuronectiformes; family Pleuronectidae; genus Platichthys; species Platichthys flesus. The sequence continues at coordinate 14,861,046 of NC_084960.1, read as the reverse complement.
TTTACAAAGAGAGAGCGAAAGTCAGAGTATCTGAAGAAATAGCCTATTGCTCATTACCTATTCATTAACTTTTAATATTACTGCAGCCTTCAGGAAACTTCTGATATGACGACTGTATTTTTCTCAAAATAAATTAGGTCTATGTACTCAAGTAAATGCCAGTAAGGCATTGCATCTTCCAGTCCTGCAAATATTTCACATTAAATGTATAATACCCTTCATCAGATAGACATTGAAGCTGTGGTGAAAGATCATTTTTGCTCTGAAACAAAAAGCAAAACGTTCCTCAATGCACATGCGCCTCTCACGCTTCCAGTGTGATGTGTCTGCTTTGTAGATGCAACAGTCTGGAAAAAAACTCAAAGTAACACTGCACTGCACAGGTTTGGAGTTTCCCTGAAATACCCATTGAAAGGTACTCATGCACGGATGGAACAGAAGGTAGGGATAAGGTTTGGCAGTGATGCGGTTAGGCTGCTCAACTCGGGTGATGGGAGTAACTAATGCTCTGCCGACTCCTGTTGTCTCGCAGTGACGGCAGCTCGGCCAACTACATGCCGAGTAGTAATGATGGCTGAGTTTTTGCTGACCTAGGAAGACAACAAGAGCTTCTCCACCAGTCTCCTTGTCAAGACTTCTCGTTTCTAATCCTTTCTCTGTATTTGTATTGCAATGATTTCGGCCATTTGATCGTGTTAAGCCAGCTCACTTGCTCTCCATCACTGACCTTTCACTCTCCAGGACGTCCACCTGCTCCCACTTATTCAGATAACAGTAAACTGAGAATAACTAACATGAACTGAACAGAACCCATTAGCCTTGTTTTAATTGCATCGAGACACCATTGCTGCCTATATGGTAACAGCAGGTGGAATCTGACAGACGCTCAAACAGTCTTAGCTGCTGCTGAAGTTGGCTTCTAGTGTATAGACTTTTTCCACCAGTGCCAGGCAACAAACAACTTCCAGACAATGTTCTGTGTTTAGCTATACTCATGAAAACAAAGCCCTGCCTATAGACAGAGATGTTAATTTCAATGGAGCAGAGACAAAAATAATTTTCTTTGTTATCAGAAAGGTTGTTCAAAGAGCTGCGGGCAGAATAATGAACAAACTTAACTCTGATTTGTCCCCATTTTACTTAATTTCTCGACACTGCACCGGAAGATGAGAATTTGTCGGGCAATATGGGCTGCTCATTGCCTTGGCGTAGTGAGTCACATAATTTAGTGGTTCAAATTGAACCCTTGTGTGTCTCCGGCGTGGTGGCAGCTCAGCAGAGTGTGTTCGAGTGGAGTTCAAACCGGGGTCACAGGAGCTGCAGTTCAGGCACAAGATTGGTCGATGAGTTGATTAGATGAAAACTGGGGAAACCCACCACACAAGCAAGAGTCATTCCTAAGGGTTTTGTGAAAACAATCAAGTTTATTTATCTTTTCCAAACTCACCTTTATCGAGCCATTCCAAATTTTACAACTAAAAATTACTCTCATATGCAGGAAGAAGGTCTAAGGTTGTATAATTATGTCCGTAGATAATTTGTTTCAACTAATTTGAAAAATAAGCAGTGATAATTTACAGTAACAACCAAGGACTGTCATAGGGGTGAGTAGATAATGAGTGAATTTTAATTTTTCAGGGAACTATCCCTTTTCTGACTTTGTGGATGATATACGCCATGATTTACAGCTGAGACTGACTCTCAATTTGTTGACTGAGTTAGTCGGCAGGATATTTTGGCTTAATTGTTTGTACAGTTGGAAGAAGTGGAGCTGCGTCATCTGTCTTTTATTTACAGTCTATGGTGACCATATGCAGCGATAGACGAACTAGTGCGACACCGATACATGATAATCTTATGTAAGATAAGGGTGCTGGATGGCTTTATCAGTCATATCATTGTCTGCAGTTCAAAACGTAAAGCTAAGACAGGCTTAAGCGAGCTTAACAGCAACATTTTAATGTGTAGACAGACACGGGATTCCAAACTTATGATTTGTATTGTAGATTTACCTGAAGAAAAACCAGGTGCAATGTTTGATTTTGGGTTATCAATAAATAATAAAATGTTCCTATCCTTTGGAGATTAGAGTGTCCTTTACTGTATGATTTCATTGGAATCATATGATCTGGCCCAGATCAGTTGTTAAGCTGGATGGATTTGTTGTGTTGTCACATTCAGCCCTCTCTCTCCTCTGCTGATGAGTCCTCTGCAGTGTTATTAGCCAACTGGTCATATCTGTGAGAGCACACCATAGTGTAATCTGAGCCGCATCCTTCAGTCTGTGTCTGACACCATGCCCAGTGATTTCCAGAACAGATGGTGCTGGCCAAGATGACCACTTTCCCCTTTTTCACTCTGAAATATCTTTCTTTGTCATCTCTCTGTTTCAAGCAGCAGGAGAAGGCTGCACTACCCTCGACCCCCCCAAAAAAATGACTCAGTCAGAGGAAGCACATCAGTGTAGGGTTATTCCAGTATAAGAAAGTTAATTCACTAGATTTGCACTAGATGTGCAAATAATTAGCTTATGCTTCGCTGTAACCTCAGCTTTCTACACAACATCCAATTCAACTGGGTGGAAAGGTTTTCTTAGATGTTCAGACCCAACTTTGTTTGGAGTTGATTCTTATGCTTGTCTTCCTTTGTCAGCATCTTGGTCCAGTGACACACCATCAATATCAGAACATATTAAAAAAGCTGTGACACTATTAAAATAAAAAATTTAAATGTGCCCGTCTTTATTTTTGGGCTGCACTGCAAAATACTGTGCGTTTCATCTTTTAATTTGTTTCTGCTAGTTCCCCTCCATTTTGGACAATTGTGATGATTTTGTTTCGCTTTCTGCACAGGTTTAATGTCAAGAGTTTCAGAGTGAAAAACTAAAAAGTTTAGAACAATAGTACTAGCGGTTCATTAACAAAGAAACCTTGTCAGTAGTTCAATCTGAAAATATGTAGGTGTATACAATTAATCATGTAAAAAAAAGTGATTTAATGAAACTGGCCGAACCACAGATAATATTGCACTCACGTGCAGCATAGGAGCCCGAATCCGAGTATCATTTCAAAATCCAACTTGTTTGGTCCCGATGAGCTCAGGTCGGGTATCCACACTCTAATACTGCATAGCAGTCACACCCCTGCAGTCTTCGCATTGTGTCTTGTAGCCTTAGCCCCCCCCCCCCCCCGGATTCACTGCGAGCACAATCATTAACATATAAATGTAAATTATTGCCCTGTATCCATCTGGTTTTGATTTAATTAAGAGTTCCATTAAGATGTTACTGTCAGAGCTCATCTCTGCTACAATAATCTCCTGAAACACTGCGACTGTGTGCAGGGGAAAGCAGGCTGGAGGGAAACAGAGCAGAGCAGGATGTAATCAGAAGCCGAGTCGTGTTCATAATTTACCTACTGTAGTCCCCCTACTCACTGCCTTCCTTATACATTGCACCTTTTATAGTAAGAGCGGAGCCGTGTTGCCTCGAGAATAATTGTTCAGATAGGATTCGTGGTGAACAAAGCTGTGGTTGATGTAACCTTGTTGTGCCTCTTGCAGCTGGTGTTATTGTTGTTAACATTAATGCGTCTCACTGTTCAACAAAGCCGGAGAGGCTGCATAGGTGATAAATTGCTTGCTGCTCTGACCCATTGCCTCAGCTTCGCTTGCATAAATGTGAGTATTTTATTAAAAGTGAGTGTGTGAGGATTAAATAAAAGAGCTCTTATAATGAAATGATTTACTCTGTTGAGTGGCGGCGTGTGTATTCTTGTCTCCACTTAGTTCATGTTGAGACAGGAAGACAACACAAACCAGATCTATAAGCCCGCACCGATGTGATTCATGGTTTTGGCTTTAGACCTTAACACCTTTGTGCTGACACCAGTGGTTTGTTCTAACAGTAAACAGTGGTGTTGGAGAGGGCTAAGTTACGACGAGACTGTTGTTTATTTGACACATCTGATCAGAACATGTGATGTTGACTCTGAAATTAAATAAGAGCAGCTTTAAAAAATACACTCTACAATATCAAGCTGAGATGCACCTTCTCCCTTCTGAATACCATGACATGGACTTTGTGTCTTGTCTGAAACAAAGTACCGATCTGATACAACAGTGACAACGTATATGACATATTTTAACAGCCATTTACTCAGTATAGAAGTGATAACTAAAAAAACAAACACATGCAGATTATTTATTTGCATTAGCTCCTCTGAGTCATATCTGAAATAGATTGCACTGACAAAGATCTACACAGCTACATGTTTAAGTTTTACCTTAATTTTCGAGAGTGAAATATTACCAATTGATGGACTTTTATCTAGCACCAGTAAACGCTACACTACTGGAAATAGCTTCTTCTTCACTACACTCAAACAGCACTTGTCAGTGTCAGTACAGCAACTGCTGCTTTTGGGCAACAAAGAAGACAGGAAAATAAAATTGCAGTTTTATTTGGATGAAATGAATATACTCTAAAGACCTGGTATCAGATTTGTACATAGATTTGTTAGCCGATGCCCAACCCAGCATTTTCAGCAGTATCAGAGGCGTTTCCAAAGCTGGTATTGGCTTCACCAAATCTTGGTGGGAACATACACATTTTACCATTCTACAAAAAAAGTATCACGTGTATACTGTTTTTTATTCAGAAATCATTTGATTAATCAACTTCTTCAGTTATACATTTTCATGGGAAAATAAATGCCTGGTCATGTGAGATGTGTATTTTTCATCAAAGTAAAATGTATTTTCTAAAATAAAAAGGAAAACATGGATTATTTATTTCTGCATTTTGGTATAATTGAGATGAAGTCAATGTTCCTATATGGTAACACAATACAATATAGGGGCAATAATTACATTTATATTACATTTACAGGAATATGCAATGCAGACGTTGGCCTCAAAATGCTGACTAAATCATTTTCTATTAAAACGTACTTTTAACACGTCTTTTGCCTGGTGAATGGCTCAGTCTCAGAGGCTGTGATGGGACATTAAAGTACAATAACTGATTCACTGTACCCGACATATTGGGTTACAACACTAAACCCATCTGAGTCTCTGTGCTGTTTGTCATCATGGACTCAGGACCTGTTGTAATTTCATCTGGTGCCTTTTTTTTTATTGTGACATGATGAAAAAGCGCACACAGGATTTGAGTTATATCAGCCATAATATCAGTCCTCTCACTGACAGGAAGATGGATAAATGTTTCTAGTTTACTGGAGGCTGACATGACTGACTGCGTCAGAGTGCCCATCGATGTGTTCATGCTGTCAAGCTACTGTTTCTTACTCTTACTCTTACTCTTTGTGTTGTGGAAAATCTTTGAATGTTTTTAAGATACAATAAGAAGTCCTTTATTAGTCAGGCAATGGGGAAATTTGCAGTGTTACAGCAGCAGAAGACATCACATAAGTAGCATGCATTATTGGGGTAAAGGAATATAAAGAAATGGAAATATACAACAATATATAGAAAAAATCTATAAATGTAATTAATTAATGATGCTGCACGATGGTATAATAAAGAGGATATTTAAGTTCCTGTTTAAATGCTCAACCCGATGTTCACCTCAATTATTGTGGGGGGAAAAAATGCCGTAAAGGGTTTAATGTTAGAAAAATCATTTGTGTTTTATGATGAGCAGCAGAAAAGGGCATCAGTAAAGTAGAGGCTACCAGGAATAAAGCGCTTGAATCCAATGGCCCAATAAATGTATGCAATAAAATATCCATTTAGTGTAATTAAAAGTGAACTCACCATTCATTGCCTGGGAGGTAGTGTTGCTGTGGTATATCCAGTGTGAGCTGCAGTCACTACACAAAGAGCCTGGTCTGTGGGATGGAAACTTAAAAAACAACAACATATGATCCAAAAACAACAGGTGTCAGTGTATTTAGATTTTTCCAGTATGCAGTGTTGTGTCCATAGATGTGGAAAACATGAGGGCATACCCAAATCAAGTCAAAAATACCTTTTATGCCCCCTTGTGGCTTGGTGCACTATAGGTCATAAACTATGTCACTCCATGTTGATGAATGGGACATGGTATAAACAAACAAAAATAAGTATAATAGTAGTATAAGCTATTCTTCAGATACCTGAAATACTGGACCACAAATTCCAAAGACCTGCTGTGACACAAACACACACATTTATTAGGTACACTTAGATAAAACTAATAAAGTATAATACAACTGCCTTGTGTCAAACCCACCTTAATGAGGATTTTATTGTTGAATTAAATGTAATGTTCAGTTTGTATTACAATCTGTTTTAAAGGGGTATTGATCTATTTTAATGGCGATTTTGTGGCTGTTATTTGTGTCGTTAAACTATCCCAAGAGGTGTTCCTTAATCTTGTTCCAATCCCGTTTATATGCAATAAGCTTTACAAAACATGTCGCTTGAAGTGGCTCCTTCTCTCTCACTGCAACTGTTGGTGTATATTGAATTGAATGCAACTATAGTTTCAAAAACAGTTATAGTTGCCTACTATCAAAAATCAAATATATGTGGTTGAAGGGCCGTAACAATCTGCGCTTACCTACCTTAAACCATTGATATGGAGAATGAAAAACTCTCAAACTCCCTAAAACCACTTCAACAAATGTTTATTATAATCCTCTTCATACCTGTTACTTTGGAGTTGAAATAAGGGTTACTTAGTTTGTGACACATCATAACCTCAGTGTTGCTTCATTTTGTTTTCCTGCCACTTGTCAGTTCAATTAAATGAAGTGAAAGGTTGAGTTCACCGTAGACTGATACAGAGACCTTCATGTTCCGTTCAGCTGAGCAGCTGAGGCTGATGTCTTTCCCTCCGGAGAGAGTAAGCAGATAACTTAAGCAGGGAGCAAACTGCCAAGTGTGCTGTAAATGAACACTGTGACATCTGAATGGCCTGCAAATCAGGCCCAGCCTTAATTGGTCTACTAGAAATGATGAGGCAACATCTGTTAACAACAGCCGCGGTATCCCAATAATACGAACAGTGTTGTCACCACCTCACCCCAATGTAATCGACCTGCCTCTTACATCTCTCCACCTTGCATCACAGTCTTCTAATTTTACCTCTATTGGATTTTGAGTGGTGCACACCATTATCTCCACTTTCCCAGAGGCCAAAGCTGTGTCTTGTCTCTTTGGAAGCCAATTTGCATCAGTGGTGAACTGGAATACCGGAGTCGAGTATCAAGAGTCTGCAGGGCTCTGACAGATTGGGAGTAATCCTGCTCTTTCACCCCCTCCTGTGCTGACAGAGTGCTCCACAGAGGATGCAGAAGAAGATTAAAAAGGCTCAGTACCTGCTACACTCCACCGCTCTGTGTGTGTGTGCGTGCACGCACAAAGAGGTTAGTGGATCGTCCTAATAACCTCCCACTGGCAAATACCCAACGGTATGATACTTGTGCTACCTTCATACATCATGTGATACATCAATGCTACTGACTGTCATCCAATTTCGCCATCACTTTCACTCTCATAACAACTAGGATGTGTAGGGGGCGCTCATGAGAATGATTAGAGCAGTGGTCGCAAACCCATCTATCACAATCTACCGTTCGATCTTGACAGTCCTAACTGATGATCTCTGTAACTCTCTGGACTCACAGGCTGTGGTTGTGCCGCAGATAAGCTGTGTGTAGGTTGTCTGTTGTTCACACGTTCTGCGTCTCTGCTAATGGCGGCGGAGCTGCCGGTTTATCTCCTGCATTTCCTTCAGTAAAAGTTGTATTATGTACTAAACAGGGTTCGTACGGTCATGAAAAACCTGGAAAAGTCATGGAATTGTAAGAGGTTTATTTCCAGGCCTGGAAAAGGGCTTGAAAAAAATAAAACACGGAAAGTTTTGGAGAAGTCATGTATTTTTGTTATATTCTTATTTTCATGTCGTTCAGTTACGCTGAGTTTTAAATAATTCATAAGCTTTTTAAATAAATGCCCTCGTAATATAAGCAGGCATACGCTCTCATAATAATTGAAAAGTGCAGTGGTGAAGCAGGCAGGATAATGCACTAGATTTCCCGAAACCCTAAATTGACCCTCATAGAAAAATTGCACATATGCACTGTATGAATGTGTGTGTGTATGCATGAGTGTATGGCAATAACCTGTACTGTAAAACACTCTGAAATGTCATCAAGACTTAAAAAGCTCTACATACATGTACCATTTGTAATTGCATGAATAAGTGGACATGCACGCTCTCCATGGATGGGCTCTGACATCATCATCAGGTGTCACTACAGTAGGGCATCAAGAGGAAAACATTTTCATCTTGTGTCCCTGTCATCCCTGCACTGCAAGAGATAAGAGATTCTCACTAAGAATAATATCACCACGATTAGTCTCTTCAAACTAATTAAATTGTTCTACTGGTTGTTCAGAAACTGTCACATAAGAGTAATTTATAAACTGCATAAAAGGAGAACATTGTCTTGGTTGCTCGTACAAACTGAGTTGCCGGAATCTGTGGATGGCTCGCAGGAACACAAAAGAAGGTTCAGTGATCAAGGATATGGTTTTCTGCTTGCCAGAGAATTTAAATGCCAAACTGGACAAAACAAACCATGAGGATACTTTGAAGCAAGCTGAGGCGGAGCACACAGCCTGAAAATCTGTTTGATTTTTGGATAGCATTCCACGTTTATATGAATTACAAAACACTGCTTTTTCAGCCATGTCAGACCTTCTACACACATTATAAAATCAACCAGTGTGCTCGTGTGGCAGTGGGCTCTGCACAGTGCTCAGTAGCACACACAGTTTTATTATAAATACTGGATACCGGACGTGAAGATGTATCCCATTAATTCCAATCAGAGCTGCTCCTTACTCTGGGTGTTCCGATCCAGATTTATTTCTGTGAACTCCCTGTTTATTAATGTCTCTCCCTGGCTCAACCAGCTCGTCTCATAGACTTAACATTGAAGTGAAGTCACACACATAAATACCCTCTCTAAACTCTGAGGGAGATTTACAAATACGTAGTCATTAAAATCCAACAATTATTACCAACAACTTTTAAAAATAAATGCCAATACAGTCCCTGACAAAAGTTGTCGCTTGGGTACAAGTTAACCTTAAGTGCCCCTCAAATATATTTGTAATCAAATTTTTTTTTACAAGAAATGGCTAATTTCAATCCCAACAGGTTTTGAAATAATGTTTTGGTGCCAAACGAAACTGCTGAAAAGCATTCTAACGTTCAAAGCTTGGTAAAGCCCACTGAGTTAGTTTTTGCAAAAGTCTTGTCGCCTTGTCATATGATGCACCCAGTCCTAGAATACAGCCTCACTTGTGATCAATCATTGATCAATCAATTAGTGGGTGTGTATAAAAAGAACCCCAGCACACCAGACCTTCACATCAACTGTAACTTGACCTCTGACAACATGCCTAAGATTCACCCTGAGACCAAAGCGTTGATTATCAAGAGGCTGAAGACCAGATCCACTGATGAGGTGGCTGACAACTTCAATGTGTCTCAGCGTCAAGTACAAAGAATAAAAAAAAGATTTGAAGAGACTGGAGATGTTTTTGACAAGCCCAGGTCCGGCAGACCCCGCAAGACAACTGGTCGGGAGGACCGTTTGTTGGCTCGAAAATCCAAGGCCAGCCCCTTTTCCACTGCAGCAGAGCCCCACCAGGCCTGGTCAACTCAAGCCCCTGTGTCAACCAGGACAGTTTGTAGAATTCTGTCTCGAAATGGCCTCCATGGTCGAATCAGTGCCCAGCAACCAGCACTAAACAAAAGGCAATTAAAAAAACATGTGGTATTTGCCAAGGCCCACAGCCTGCTAAAAGGATGGACGCTGGAAAAGTGGCAGAAGGTGGATTTCTCAGATGAATCTTCAGTTGAATTACATCACAGCCGCCGCAAATATTGCAGGAGACCTACTGGAGCCCGCATGGATCCGAGATTCACCCAGAAAACAATTAGGTTTGGTGGCGGAAAAATCATGGTCTGGGTTACATCCAGTATGGGGGTGTGCGAGAGATTTGCAGGATGGAAGGCAATATCAATAGCCTAAAATATCAAGAAGTATTAGCTACCTCTTACATTCCCAACCATAAAAAGGGTCAACTTTAGCAGCAGGATGGTGCTCCATCGCATACTTCCATCGCTACATCAAAGTTCCTCAAGGCGAAGAAGATCAAGGTGCACTAGGAATAGCCAGCCCAGTCACAAGACATGAACATCATTGAGCATGTCTGGGGTAGAATGAAAGAGGAAGCATGGAAGACGAAACCAAAGAATCTTGATGAACTCTGGGAGGCATGTAAGACTGCTTTCTTTGCTATTCCTGATGACTTCATCAATAAATTGTATGAATCATTGTCGAACCGCATGGATGCAGTCCTTCAAGCTCATGGAAGTCATACAAGATATTAAATATGGATCTCACAGCACCACTACTTAATTCACTGATGTTATGAAACCTATTTTTGTATTTGAAGTAAATTATTTGTTCAATATTCACATTACTCTCTGTAGGCGACAAAACTTTTGTCTTGCCAAAATCTGACCTTTCTGTGTTCATTAAATGATCAATCATTCTTCAGTGAAGCAAATTTATTTTAGTATATTAAACATAATTTTGGAGGGTTTTAGCTTTCATATGAGCCATTTCTAAAACCAATGGATTAATTAAAAGTCAGGTTATAAGCTGTTGTTTGTACAAAATGGATAAGTGACAAGACTTTTATCAGGGACTGTATGAGGATCTTCTTCAAACCAGTACTATGGCTCAGTGACTGCAGCATATCTGCCCTTTGGATGGATCCATAATGCCACAACCAGTTGGTTTTTGAATGTTCTTATTGTCGCTGGATGTTGGATACTAATCTAACTTATTTGACATTACCTGTTACTGTGAAGCTGAACAGATTCAATATAAATGCGTAAAAATTGAATATTTTCCCTACTGGATTTGATGCAAAGCCGAGGTGGATGAAGAATGCATATTTTATATTGATATTACTTCTGAAAGATGTGTCCTTGATTTATCCTCTCCACTGACTTCTCCTTTTTCTTTCTCCACTTAGCTATTCTCTAATTATCTGTGTATGACTATAAGAATGTCGGGCTTCTCCTTTCAGCAGATGAGAAGCTGTTCTTATAATGGATCAGAGAGTGTTAGTCCCAATGAATGTGTCAAAGACATTAGTCTTGAATAAAATGAAGAAGAAAAGATGCATTTTCACCTAAAACTTATGATCTGCGTCTATGGGATCAGTAGAGCAGAGGTTTGAGGACTTTTTTTCTCTCGTTTTGCATTGAAGTAGGTTTTATTCATTATTCAGCTTTTATTAGTGATGCTCTGCTGTTTAGCATCTCCTCAGGAAATGACTGTCTCCTTTTGTGCACCTCTGCAGAGGGATTAGTTGATGACATTGTTATGATGCGGGTATAGAGCTCATTTTTTCTCTCTGTCACACTTGAGTCACTCGACCGCTTTGGTTTATGTTCTGTAGCCTTTGTCCCCCAAAAGTGGAAGCATGCAATCAATTTGTCAGCAGGTCGATTTGAAGTGCTTGGTCACTGTCACCTCAGTGACGCGCAGAGTAAAGTATACACCTCCATCAGGGCTTGTTTCCTGTTGGTGCCGGAGTTAGCATCCAGGCCATTTGGTTAAAGTGATGAGATGTGTCACTGCATGAATTTGAGCTTGTAGCAGGAGGTGGGCGGCCACTTGACATTGATGGGAGTTAGATTGATGCCAGTCATCCTTCGGAGTGCATTCAATCCTCCACAGGTTTTTTATTATTATTATTTTTAAATCATTTTGTCTTGTGTGGCAGGTTCTTTAGTGTAAACAAAGCGTTGTTTGTGTCCCTTGGAGAAATACATGGGATAACACTTTAAGATTACTCCATATGTACGTGGGAACTTAACTGGATCAAGTTCTCGGAAAATAATTTATGAATCTTGATGAAATACATCAGGCATATTTAGGGGCTGACATTGTGAGTGTGTGCAAATAAAATCTGGTAAGACTAGATGTGGTTTTATAAGAGGACCGTTGGGCCCTTCTAGATGTAATAGTAATATGTTATGAAACATGATGAAATAGTGCATAGAGTATCATTCTATTCTCCAGGAAATGTTTTAAATCGTCTCCCAACCTGGTTGGTGTCAGTTCATTGAGATGTCTTTGTTCCTATGTTAATAAAAACATTCAAACTACCTTGTCATTGGTTTATCTTTGTCTCAAGTGTTGATAAAGCAAAGGATTATGTTATGGTCTGCTCCTATTTAAACTGCTGCTTACCCTCAGTCTGATGCTGTAAACATGTTCTGATAATTTATTCATATCTATTGTTCAGGTTTGTGTTGAATAAATGTGGCTTTTCACAGTTTGTTCGGGCTTCAATGGCCTGGAGGCGCATGGTGGCTCAGCCTGCAAATTGCTGTTTCTACAGCTGCTTTCAGACATGCACAGACGGAGATGTCCAGAGAGTGAGTGGTGATAAGAGCCCACAGTCGTCTGTGAATTGTCAAGGAAATCCTGTAATATCCGCAGCAGATTTAATACGTCACTTCCTGCCTCTGTTTGCTGCACCCGGCTGCTCCACCTCTCGCCTGAATAATCCAGAGGATTTGTTGCTGTTGTGAACACATCTGAGGCGAGAACCTCCCGCTGTGTTGGGAATGTGCGAAAGGCAAGCTGGGCAAATCTGTAGCCGATTCTCTGGATTTTACCTCCAGGTCATCTCCGAAAACAACTTTAGATTCATCTTAATCTTGAAGATTTCAGTTCAGTTTGATTTGGTGACACTTAACAGTGAATACAGTTTAATCCATACGTTTAATATATACTGCACTACTTTCATCGGTGAGCGAATCACCATTGTGTTTCCTCATTTGGGGAAAGATAGTGAGTGAATAGACATTTATTTTAATGGTTATATTCCAGAGTTCCGTTTGTATGGTCCTGAAATGTTAAGAGGGAATTGCTCCAAGCAGGTTGAGGTAAATTCGTATTAACAGTCTCTGGTGAGGATGATGCATGATTTTAAATCATTTGTCCCTCTAGATCAATAGAGAAAAAGCCAAGGACATGCACAAACTCCCAGAGACTCCGCACACACTCATTATGACCTCTAAGGACTAAACCTTTCTCCACACACCAGGGTGACCATTACATATCTGTCTTTTAGTTCTGCTTTATTCATGATTGTGTCAAAGGAGTCTGACATCATATTTTATAACATGGAACGTTGTCATCCTTGTAAAAAACCTTTCAGCCTGCTGGAGGGTTGATCATTATATTACATCACACAATCACGCTGTGCAACCACACTTTGAAGAATTTTATTCGAAAGTTGAAAATGTTCCCAACAAGAGAAAATATGTAAATTTGAATCAGGGAAAGGATTAAAAAAGAATATTAACAGGGGAACATTAATGATACCGGTGTGAAAATCTAACGGCTAATTGAGGGAAAATACAGACGAGAAAAAAATGTGGATTTATGATGCTCGTCACCAGTTTTTTATAGCACCATGTAAAATAACTAATTAAGTGTAAATAATATCCTACAGATATCTACGAGTTTTAACTAGCAGCAAAGACTGTGGTCACTTTTAAACTTGTATCTGTGCTGGAAATACAATTATTATAATGTTTAAATAATAATAAAACATTTTAAATATACTTTCACTTATTTTTATTTCGATACATATAAAATGTCAATATTGATCTGTACTATTTTGGATATATTTCATGAACTGGTCACATTTGTCATTTTCTAAACTTATATCAACAATTTGATCAAGTACAATTGTTTTTTGTTTGGAGAGAGGAAATCTCAGGACCTCAGGAAATCAAATTTTCAAATTGTAGTTAACAATTACAATAGTTTTTCTCTGATTTGTTTCTTAGCTTTAAAATAAACAAACCACCTGTCCATCTACTGTCCTGATATGTATGTATGTTAGATTGACTCTCTCTGAAATATAAATTACAGCTGGGTTAATATCCAGAAGTCAGATGTGTATCGACCTGTTACTGCAGAAGTTGTGGTTTCATGATCTAGCGCATATTTAATATTTGTGATGAAACACTGTTTTGCTGGAGAGGTGGTGGATGTAGTGTTTGATAGATTGGCTGCAGCCCGGTTGTGACTGTAACAGATATTCTCATCGGCCTCAAGACGCTGACTCTGAAAAGTCTGCCATCTGCGTAGACATCCCTCTGCTCCTCCTGTCTGATGGCTGAGACGCAGCAGGGGATCACCCTCAGTGTGTGCAACAGCGGTTAGGTCAGACGGGTGTGTGTTCGGAGCTCTGAGCAGTGGACGCTGTGAGCTGAGACGTATTAACTGTACTCTCTCCTTCAGAGGCGTGAGAGTTTCCACAAGATGCTGCTTGGCTGCGGAGAGTGATAGATGGATGCTATTAAAGTGGAGGAGGCAATTAAAAACAAAATAGACAAGCAGAGCCGATCTCTCGTGTGTAATCACTCTCCCTCGCACGGCTGCAAACATGGAAGTGATGAACCCTTTAACTTTATATTTACACTGATTTACTTTGAACATTCATCATGTTGCCTATGTGTCTCCCTAATCTTAAATTAAAGTTGAGCGCAGGACAGGAGAATAATCCCAATCCTGGATCAGTCATTTAATATTGACTGATCTCAATGAATTAGAATGATAGCCAGTAAGCTTACTACCCTTGCTACAAATTGAACCAGAAAACACAAACCATCAATGCAGCTCGTTCATAAGCACTGCAGCTTTTCTGTCCGGATACAAATAATTGTACTGTTTTTATTTTTTTCGAGCACCAGTGTTATTCAGACAACCCCCTAATTCCAGCACCCTCTGAAAAGATAACCTGGACCCCTATGTCTCTGTTCCTTGGTCACCACGTCTCCTGTTCCCTGTAGACGAGTCTGCTCTGCCAAAAGCAGAAACTCACAATACGTGAAGTGGGAAATATTTCCTTTGAACCAACGCAATCTAATAGTATTGTAAATAATCAGTGGGCTCAGGACAGAGATTTGAAAGCAAATCCATTATAAGAGGTCCACCTCTAAGTAGGCCACTGTGCCTCTGCAGCTGCAAGGTGCTGAAGCTTCCTTACCCAACTACAACCGCTTCAGAGCCCTTATAACTGCTCAACAGTGTTAACGTGCGTGCGTGTGTGCGTGCGTGCGTGCATGCGTGCATGCGTGCATGCGTGCATGCGTGTTTTTCTCCTGCTGTGCACTGTGTCGGCTACTTGGCCTGAAATAACTACCACCTTCAAACAGAGCAGAGACGCTAAATCACACAGCAAAGACCATATATTTAATGAGGCTCCAACTAAAACTCCAATAAAGATCTATCAGCCAACAATATTATACATAATAAAAAATTATTTTGAATTTAAATTCTTGTGTATTTTAGTGTTGGTATCACCAGGACTGAACATGTGAATGGGTAAAAATAAAACAAATTAGGAGTTTAATATTTGTTACCCATTTGATATTCAACATTAGAATGATTTAGGTTGTGTATATAATCCTAAAGAGATTTGCTTTTTTATGCCCTTCGAATATAACATATGTTGGTATAGTGATCAGTTTTTTCCATCTGTCTGTAATCATTTAGTTTCTGGAGCTGAACTTGAAAACCATTTAGAATTGGTTCAAGTATGTTAATCAGGTAGAGGAGCTTTTTGATATGTTGGGTTTCATTCAATTTCTATTTATTTATTTAATTTGTCTCTATTTCCATGGCAACAAGTTGAACTTGGCCCAAATGTGCTCTCAAGTCAGAACCAGTAAGCTCCAAAAAGATACCACAGAGGATATGAAGGGATTACGTTGTTATCACTGGCATGGAATGGCAGGACCACTCAACGCTCGACACCTGCACCGAATATACAGTGCATGTGTAAAGTCAAACTGGAGTGAGGATTTAAAAACCTGAGGGCAGCTCCTCAGTTTGTTTAGTCACTTTGGTTGCAGTGTATAAACATGATAATTCTCATCAAAAAGGATAGAAGCATCTTTCTGATTTGTGTGTTTGATTTCACAGCAAGTCTTTATCACATAATACATCTTCAGGTTATTGTGTTATCGCAGTAAATTATCTCCTGTTCCGTGTTTTGTTGGTGATGTGTTGTCTCCTCTATATTTTTCAAGGGGATGTTTTGGAAAACACATGAAGCAGTTTCTTATTGTCCACCTTTCATTTCATCACAGGGGAAGTGGATGGTGTCTGATTTGGAGTAAATGTTGCTTGGTTTGGTTTGGTATTTCATCCTCTGTTGCCTCATATCTTCTATCCATCTGTCTAGATTTACTTTTAAACTCTTATATTCAGGGCTGTCTCTGTCAAACATAAACTCACAGTGCGGACTCTTCAACCCCGGTTCTTTGTTAACTTTTTTCAACTAAGCCTCTGTAGCTCAGCTATATCACAATGATTCATCTTTTGAGAATTGGCGGATTTTGTGTTGAAAACATCAGCTGTGATGTAGAGGTAAAAGGTAAAATAATCAGATTTTGAATGAAATCTTTTGACCAGTTTGTTTGCTGCTCTATTTGAGGCAGTTTTTATCCAGCAGATATGAAGGATTGGTCAATTTATTGATAAATTGAAAGATATAAATTAAATCAGCAACGCATCTCACAATAAGTTCACCCTCTGAAATATTTGTGGCTACTTGGAATATCAGTCGAGTGAAGACATATACAATTGAGGATATCACATTGCTTTGCAAAGCTGTGATGTGAAAATATCAGATTAATCAGTAACATCACTTGTTACAGCTGCAGTATCTTGTTTTTTTTTTTATCTGTGCTCATAAGTTACATAGTGCATATCAGTGCATATGCATATTATTTTTGATCAATAGCTAATCAAAGCCAAACATTTTAATAAAGCTTGTTTCATCTCCGAGAGATCCAATTGAATGTCTTTTTTCTCACCAACAGTTTATTTAATTTAAGTGATTTTATAACAGAAGAAAGAAGCAAATGTTTGTGTCTGTCAATTGTGTACCTGTGCAGATTTCTCACCCAAAAAAATATGTGTTTTGGGATTTATTCTAAGCTGTCTTTCTCCGTCTCTCTTTCCTCATTGGGTGAACTGTCCTCTGCCTTTGCTGCTGCTGGGTCACCTTCCCCCCCTCCAAAAACAAAAAAAATGATGGTTCTTCCACTGGGGCCTACCACCTTCCCTGTGGCTCTTTGGCTGACTGTCTTAGGTAAGTGCTCTCTTTTTAAAGTATTACTCACTGTCTGTCACCTTTGGCTGTGGAGCTGTGTGGGCTGCTCGTCCTGCAGCAGGGCCTCGCGCTCACAGCAGAGGCTGGGCAGGGATTTAGCACTAGGCCATACCAGACCAGCCTGGAATGGACCGGACCGGAAACTTAGCCCGGAGCAATCTAAGACCGGAACGCTCATCCCACTGAATCAGGCTTGTTTGTGCACGAAGGAAACGCATAGCTTTTCTCGCTGTGTTTGAGCTTAAGGTTACAAGGCACTGGTTTATTCATGTAAGCGCAGAAGTAAAATACTTTTTACATGTTTTAACAATGAATTTAAGGGCACATGAGTATAATCAATATGTAATCTACTATGTCCACGGAGCATAATCATGTCTTCCCCTGTGAGAGGCAGACAACGAGGAAATGGAAAAAAAAAATAATCCCACTGTGACTTCACTCACTTGGATATTTTATTGAGGCAGTTTTAGTCTACCACTCAGGGGACTGTTACAAACTGTGCATGCTGCAGCAGACAGACATGTGGGGCACCTTTTTAAATTGAAATGAGAGTGAGGAATATGTTGACAAAGAAGTCTAAAGAGAGGATTGATATCGATGCTTCTGCTTTTTTTGGGCCTGTGATTTGATTTCACCAATTCCATTTGGATATTATAAAGCTTAATAGCTTCAGCTCATGCCTGGATCTGATTATGTCTGAATGCAGAGCAATTAGCTTCCATATCACTACGGCAATACGTGGATAAATAATCATTTTTAAAGTGTTTAAATTGTTTTATCATCGATGCACATCGTCTACACATTCACTGAGTATCCACAATCCCCTGCAGGAGAGATGATCTATGCATCAGGCTGAGTTTGCACTTGAACCTATTGCTAAGGTGGACAGGTCTGATCACTGCTCCCCCTGGTGGCGTTTGAAATGTTTGCACTGCCAGGCTGCCCTGCACCAGCTCTAACATTTACCCTCTAATAGTATCGACGTTCAGTCACATTAAAGCATTGTATTTACTCAGCTGCTTAATGGCGTGTTGATGTGTTCATAGTGCAATATTTCATCACAGTCAAACCCAGCAGATACTTGCCCGCAGCCTGTTATTGGACTCACACTTTCCGCCCACATTAACCTCTTCACTGAGAGGGAGCGGCAGAGACACAAGGTCACAGCTTGACTTTGGTGTGATGCTGCTGATCCATCCTGAGATCTCATCCTGAGCTGCTCCGCTCCTCCGCTTGCTCTACCTCAGTGCCCCACTAGATGGTAGAGCATGGTCGAGAGTGAAGCAGTCGCTGCCAGAAGAGGGGATGAAGATACTGTGTGTGTTTGTGTGAGTGTGTGCGTGTGCTATATGTCTTAGGGTTTCATCAGATTAAGCATCTCTTTATTTAGGAGATGGAGGGTAAGCATTTGCTTTTGTCAATCCTCCCTGTGGCCCCTCTTATTGTCACAGCTTAGGGGTGAGTTTGGTTCAGAGTAAACTTTGGCGCTCATGTGGTTGGGGAAGTGTAAACAGTTTTGTACATGTCTGTCTCCGTGTCTGTGTGCATGTGTGCTTATGTTCCATGGCAACCTGGGTGTCAAGCAGGCAACATCCATTTGTGTTTGAAATTCCAGTGATCACACACTGACAAACGACACTGAAACCATTACCTCATTGGCCGAGGTAATAAAGTAACGAAGTTGTCGAATCAATGAACAGCACTTTACAATATTTTAGTTTAAAAAAGAAATTCAGAGCTGAATATCCAAATAATAAACTATCTTTGTAATTATTGACTTAAACTTATGTGATATATCAGCCAATTTCTGTATTACTGAAAAAATTGACCCAAATCCTTAGCAACTGATAAGGTCCATTCACAGAAGCTGCATAGCACTGCATCACATTTAGTCTGTATATTTTGAATATGAACGGGCCATTACAAAACAAATGAAACCTTTTCCCCCAGGTTTTAATTCATGTTTTAATTTCAAGACAACCCTCCAAACACAAATACAACATCAGCAAAGCCACATTTCAAGTTTAATTTATTCTATGAATACTAACGTGCTTTTTAAAAGTGAATTGAGAATTCACACAGTTTCACTTTCAGAGAGGCCATTTACACCTAAAATGTTAAATTGCTTGCGTCTATAGTCCTTTGTAATATTTAGTAGATATTTGAACCTAATTTGACTTCATAATTGTACGCTAATGTGACTTGAGTTAATATTTTCAATTCAAGCATAAAATTGAAGCTGCATGACTTCCCCAGGCAGAGCTGCAGTGCCCACGCTGTGTGGACTGGACTGCTGGACACCAGACTTCAGAAGTATAAGGCTTACTTTATGGACTGATACGCAACCTACTTTTACTTTCTCGTGTCATCCTATCAGTTGCTAGGTGCGATCTTGGGTCTTACAGGGATTGTCATGTACAAGGAACATGACATGTGTGGATCAAAGTTCAGCAGCCTGGTAACAGGACTTGACGGGCTTTGATTTGTTCTCTGGAAAGTTGTATTTCAAACATGCAGCCATGCAGGGATTAGTCAGGGCTGTGTGTGTGCAGTAGGAGATCAAATTGATGCTACTTGTTTATTCTCTTGCGCTGCAGATCTATCAGCTGTGTTCTGGCAGCAGGCACGACTGAATCACATTCAGGATGTTGGTTTAACCTCATCGTGACCATGGTCACCATCAGGGAAGAAGGGGCTGAGACACAGATGCTTGGAATTCACATGCTCCTATTTCCCAGCCCACATGGGGCAAAGGGGAAGAGTAAGTTTGTAAAGTGAAATAGGTTCAGGGACCTCGCTTCGCCTGTGTTTTCCTATTTTTGTTTTGTTTGATAATGTTTTAAATAACAGTTTGTTTAGTTATCCAGAAAATAACAGTTTGTACAAAGCCCCTAAAATAAAAAAAAGTAATCTGACAGCAGCTGAAATTGACTCCATGAAAACTTTTTCACAGATGAGCTGAAGCAAAGTTCTGCCTTTTAAAATAGTCTCTCTTTCTCTCCCCTGTGTTGCAGACAGAAATTTTTCATGGCTGCTAATTTGCACAAAACCCCAAACCGAGTACAAGGCTGTGTTGTTCAGTCTAATCAGTGTTCATGTTCACGGTCACAGTCGGAGCTAATTATAATAACAATGAGCACTTGTATCAGTGCTGCTGCCGGCTAAAGGTCATTTAAGAATCTGACCGCCGGAGAGCCGTTTTTATTCTGGACATTTAAAAAAGAAAATATATAGACACAGGAGTTCTGAGGTGTCATATTGAAGCAGTAAAATCATTTTACATTATTACAATTGAAAAGTCCCCCATTATTTTGAAGCATAATCATTGAACAATGTATTTAAAAGCTGCAGAAATCAATATTTTTTATCATAAAAGTGATTTTTTATTTATAACCACAGTGATTAGTTGATTAAAGACATAGAAAATGATTGACACCCATTTAAATAGTCATGGCTTGACTACGTTTTCAAGCTAAAGTGGCAAATGTCCAAAGTCATCTTTTAGCTACAGAAAATAAACAAATGTCGCTGTTTTGTGACATTTACTAGACCAAACTGACAATCTACCCACCTAGAAATGTATCAATCATAGGATATACTTTTGTGCACTCTAACTATTTGATCAACATTTTTTCCATCCACAGAAAGCATACATTTTTATTGCATCACCATACAACAGTGAAAACAAGCCATTAGCTTGTGGACACAAAGGAGCCAGATGTTTTTCTCAGGAGTTAGTTGAGACCAACATGGAGCTAAAAATAGTCCAAATTCAGATTCTCATTCAGCAGGTGGGCAGGAAGTTTAAATGACGATTCCAAGTCCTCTCCACCCACACAGGGATACACATTTTATGGGGACAAAAGCTAAAGCCTTTACTGATTGTATTTTCGAGTAATTGTAGTTAGTTAAGATTGAATTACATTTTCACAAATTTCATGACTTTCAGTTTGTAACTCTGGCCTTGACTGCCAAACATCATAACGAGCAACTGCTTCTCTCCTCAGAGCTTTTTATTTCACGGTCTGCATTTCTTCCACTCAGTCTCAGTCCAATCAATGTTAAAGAGGTGCTGTTTCTATAAATCACAGCCATCATACTATCAATTTTACTTATCCACTCTGTTCAGTGCTTGCCTTTTCTAATCATCTTTACATCTGATTAGTCCATTTAGGAAAGACCCACAAACACTGTCTCAAGGCTCTAGGAGGCGCTGTGGGAGTTCATGGTGAGGAGGTCATTGCTATAAGCAATCAGTCTTAAACAATTATTTTGGGCAGATACTTGTGTGATGACAACATTAATACTGGTATTTTACTCCTGAGCCACACTGTTTGCACGTTAAGCATGTGACCGCTGCCTCACTGATATGCTACATCTTGCACATGTCTGTTGTTCAGACAAGGAGCATGTCTGCTGGGGAGCCGCTACGTGAGGGTTCTGCTATGACTGTATTTGGTCTAATAAAAGCATGTGTATATAGTCAGCTGAATGCAATAACTTTCAAATATGATGCCGTGCATCTTCAGGTCCCGCAGTAATAACTTTAAAACCAGTAAGTGTACCCTGCTTTTCTCATGGAGGAGATACACCTGAGACTCAAAGCTCATGCACTGTTGCAGTGTTGTCACTCTACCCCAGGGGTGAGCAAACTTTTTGACTCGCGGGCAAAAATGGGTTCTAAAATTTGACAGAGGGGCCGGGCCAGGACCAGATGAATGGAGTGTTTTTGCATACTAATATAAATAACATGGAAAAATCATTAGATGAAAGGATTTGGCCTTTAACAGGTAGCGAAGCATTTATTTGCAAGGCAATTTAACAAAACCCGCCCTCGGTGAAAGGCTTGCTAGCCTTTGCTATTTCGAATGCCACCAAAAAACTTGCCTTGGTAGTTAACTCTTGAATAGCAGTTTGTCGGTGAAAAAAATCTGTAAATTAGCCGCCAACCTCTGAGCCAAAGCCGCCCGTTCTTGCGCTCTTCTTCCAATGTCATCAGGTTAGAGTCTAACCTGATGACATTGCCGCTGAAATGAAAAACATTATGTTCCCTGATGCACCAGTCGCATATCCAGTGTTCCTTCATTTAGATAATGACATAAAACATTGGAGCTAGACGGAGGAGGACGAAGGAGAGGTACATTTGTCAGAACTTCTGCAACAAGTTGGGACAAACTTTATGAACAATATGTATGACATGTATTTCAAGTGCATTTTGTTGCTTGGTACAGCAAGAACATATGAATCCCTCTTTGTCAAATCTCCAAATGTCCAATTGCAGAAACACTGAAGAATGATTATATTTAGATTTTAAGAAGAGCTAGTATTGAAAACTGTTATTGAGAAGAAATACTTAATAATACCCTACCTATGTTGTAGGAAGTAAAACTAAAAGTTATATAAGTTGGAAAAAGGCAACACAATCATTGACAAATGCATGGAATCGATATTCTATTGCACAACTTTGTGTCCAGTTATTTGGAAACAAAGAGGAGGATTTAATCTGGTCCAACTTCAAACCAATGGATCGAAAAAAAGAGGCAACACAACGTAGATGAAAACCAGGACATTAAAGCAGCATGGACGCACATAAAATGCAACCGGGTCGGTCCAAATCTGATGATGAACATACTCTGGGGGGCAGTGAATGAAGCGGGATAGACATCTAATTTGGCCTGTATGCTCCGCGGGGACAAACACTAACCTTGTTTTGGTCTCACACCAGCCAGTTTCCTGTGCAAACACAATTTGTCCCTGTTTTATTGCCAACTCGTGAACCGCAAATCTGACCTTTGGCTTCGCTTTGTCGGCTGCTTTTATATCTACAGAAGAAGACAATGCTATACACTTCCAAAGCGCATTGCAATTCTCTCTGATGAATGAATAAAACAAATAGCAAATGTATTATCATTTGCAGTTACAGGCCAGGAAACGTTAACTCGTAGAGAAAACCCCCTCCCTCAGCAGCGTTGTCTTTGATGAGTAAGACAATTGAAGCTGTTTAAAACCCTTTTACAATCAAAGTCAATGTATCTTTTTCAAACAAAGGCATTCCAGCAGTATGAATTAGTCCACACTCGCAAGGAGGAGAAAAGCAAAGGGACGAGCCCCGTGGGGTTCTTCGGGAAAAAAGATGATATCACAATTCTCACAGTAACCTGTCCTACATTTTAATAATTGTTAAAATTCAATTTCAAGTCACAGAGACTGTCAAGCTGAATGTGTTATTGATGAGAATGCTGCAACACACTGCGTACCTTACATTCTGGATGTCAGCTTTCTTGTTGTGTAAACTGTTTATCTTGTGTTCTTACCCCCACAAAGATCTGCGGTCATGTCGGCAGTGGCTAATGGGGATCCAGATAAAGATGAGAAAAAATAAAATGTAATTCAGCACCGCACTGAATGAAATCCATCTTATCTTTATTATGGTGTCGACTTGTGCTTGGCAGACCATCCTTAAGGTGCAGAGTGGCACTTGAAATTTGTGGTTTCATAAAACCTGCCTCATTTTTTGAGTATTGTTTTCTGGGGACCCAAGATAGCTACAGATGAGCAGAGGCTTCTTATTTGCAACTTTGCTCCCTTTCTCTTCCTCTATCATTGTCTCCCCTTTTCTCAGGATTGTGATTTACTTCAGGCTGAAAGGCAGAATGCTGTACTTTACCCTGTCTGGGAAAACATACTTTTTATTGAACAAGGACGTAAGTGCTTGAAATGTGGAAACAGATGAAGCAGTGAAAGTTCTGAAAATCATAATAGAACAGACAGCTGTGCAGATTTCTGGAACAATTCCTCAAACTGCAAAAAGGATGTAAAGTTAGGTTAGGTTACCAAGTTGTCTCTGAAACACTTCATCTGTTTGTTTAAATCCGATAGATATCAATAAATATAACCGTCTGAAAAAAAAGAAGAAAAAACAAGCTCGTGCCGGTGGCCTTCACAGGACTGTAATAAAAATGGCCTTCGTGTTGGAAAGTTTGATTTTAGCAGTGCTCAGGCATTTTTGCGATCATGTGTTTTAGGGCCATATGACTACATTGGGTGGGAAGTATTGTGTGCTTTTTTATATTATGAAGCCTGCCCTAGCTTTTAATCAGGGGTGTCCAAACTTTTGTCCCGAGGGCCACATACAGAAAAAAAATTGGAAGGACTGGGCCACTCACGCCGCCACGCACCCTGCCCTGGGCGGCGTTCTGAGGGATGTGGCAGCGTTTCTGAGGGACAGCTGGGAAGTCAGGGCTGGGAAGTGCAATACAGTGGGTCATAGTCCATTATATTACATTAATTTTAATTTAGCTGAATCCTTTATCTAAAGCGACTTACAATAAAGACCGGCTCATGGTTCTGCAACTGCGGAGGCAACTTTTCACGCAGTTGTGTCCATGGACTTGTTTTAATTTATGGTTCTCCAAGGGTTGCGCGTGTTGCAAAGCAATTCACCGCCAGAACACAAGGTGGAGTAAACTTTTTTGTCGAAGACGACCTTCGTGTGTGACAGTTGTCGTCGACTGTATATAACTTTATTACTTTTTCTGGAGGATACATTTTTCCCTGATCTTTCTCCACAGCTTCGTACCTTCATCAACCTGCAAACAGATGTTAGCCGACATGTCCTTCCAGGAATTGCAGGACATCTGCGTGTCCTTGTATTCTGTCAATGATGGGTTATAAAAGTGGTCATACTTTCGGACCTCTTCTGCCAAACAATCTTCTATTTGGTCCATATTCGTTCTTCTAAATCTTCCGTGGTTTCTGCCGGTATTATGAAGCATGAAACCGTAAATGTGACTCCAGAAAGGGTGTACTTAACGGACCAATCACAGCCTTGCAGGCTGCATGAGGCTTGCATAGCTTTGCGGTATAGTTAAACAAATTTGGCAATGCACGCAAGCTCTTGAGCGTACCCCTTCTTGCATGTCTCTGAAAACGCAGAAGCATGCGCCGGCCTTAAATGCATCAACCCCAAGGGTAGCCTGATGTCAGACTCACAATTCTAGTCAGAATGCGAGTCTGAGACCGCTCCATTGGGCTGTGATTATGGGGCGTGTTTCAACTGACCAGGAAATATAATTCCTCTTCGCTCAATTGGATAGACCTACAACCAATCAGAGCAACGTAGTATGTGACGTATGTTAAGCAACGCATTGTGAGTTATTTACTAACGCCGGGTTCACACCGGACGCTGAAGTGATGCCGAAGCGACGCTTCAGCGCAGCGCCAAGTCTTAAATAACAGCTGGCTCCAATCCACTCCCATGTTAAAACTTTGTGCGGGTCACACCGGAGGCTGAAGCATCGTGCTGCACCAAGGCTGCCTCGTGCCGTGCAGCGATCGTTTCGGCGTCGAGTCTATTTTTTGCGCTTGACGCGAGCGTATCGCACCAGGAAACACACTGATAAACGATCTTAAACTATATTGATGACATATTTTATATGATATAAATGATCAAATATGCATCCCATACTTTGAAGTCCCCTTCTGTTATCCTGGAGTTTTAATTTGACCAGTGACATTATTAAATGTCCCCCTCTGTCCATCCACTACAGCCACACAAGCAGTAATACAGATAAAAAGAGAGAGAGAGGGGGCTACGTATTCTCCACATAGGCTTGAGTGGAGAATACGTAATTTACCCCCGACACCCGACATTTAACGGAGCAAACAGCGAAGTTCTTCAACATGGATGACATTAAATTAATAATTGAAGTGGAGAAGTGCAGTGAGTTGTATGATCCTCGGAACATGTTGTATAAAGACAACACCAAGAAAGACAAATGTTGGGACGCTGTTGCTTAATGTTGGAGCAACAAGTAAGTATATGCTTTTAATCTACTGGATCAACGGGTGATATTAGCGCTGCCCGGCGGTTCAGAGCCGCTTCAGTGTGCGGTGTGAACAGCCAAGCGCCGGCGCAATAGGGATTAGCGCAGTGCTTTGGCGTCGCCTCCACGTTCTCTGTTCCTCTTTCAAAATGAATGCGCTGTCGATGTCTTCTGAAACAGACTCAATGGCAGCATCTACACATCTGAGCTCTCCAGCGGCAGGCATGTTTGTTGAAAACGAATTCAACACAAGGGCACTTTAATGACGTGGTTGATTACGTTACCGTTGATCATCTGTCCATCATCGTATAAAGCCCGCCCTGACAATCTGATTGGTCCGGTCGGGCATAATTTCTCCTCAACGGAGCGACTCCAGACCAAACTTCCAGACCTCAAATGTTTTGGGCGGAGCTAAGTTCGTCTGGCATCCAGGCTACACCAAGGGTACAAACTCAGAACAACAAGAATCAAGACAGTAAAATGTCTTCAAAAATAAAGCAAAACAAAGTAAGTGCCATTTAAGTGCTACTAAATTGTTATTTTAAACATTTTTTTATTATATTATATTTTTGAGACATTGATGCGGGCCAATTAAAAATGGATGGTGGGCCGGCAGTTGGCCTGTGGGCCATAGTTTGGACACCCCTGCTTTAAATGAAGAATGAAGGATGAGACTGTAAAAAATGCTCCACCACAAAATAACGAAGATAACAACCTTGTAATGACCTTCATAAATTTCCAAGTGACTTAAGTTTCAAGGAACTAAAACTAAATATCATTATTGATCTTAAATCACTTTATATCGGCTGAGATGCTTTAAAGCAGTGATTTTCAACCAGTGTGCTTTAAAGAACACTGGTTGAAAATCAGTGTGCTTTAGAGACAATCTCTCACGGCACACTAGTGTGCCGTGAGAGATTGTCAGGTGTGCCGTGGGAAATTATCTAATGGCGCCTAGCAACGCCGGGTTCACACCGGACGCAGAAGCGAGGCGTGAGCGCTAATCCCTAGCGCGCCGGCTCTTGGCCGTTCACACCGGACGCGGTAGCGACGCCGAAGCGCCACTGTTATCAGCCTGCAGTAAAAACGGCATAAAATAATTTTTTTCAAGCATATACTTACTTTATTAACTGCATAAGCAGTTAAGCAATAATGTGGTCAGTAAAAGTGGTAAAATTAAAACTCCTGGACAACAGAAGGTGAATACAAAGTATGGGATGCATATTTGATCATTTATATCATATAAAATATGTCGTCAATATCGTTTAAAATTATTTTTCAGTGTGGTCCCTGTCGCGATACGCTCGCGTCAAGCGGAAAAGATAGACTCGACGCCGAAACGATCGCTTCACGGCGCGAGGCAGCCGCGGCGCAACGCTACGCTTCAGCGTCCGGTGTGAACCCGAACTGGTGCGGACCAGGGGAATCCGACTGTTTAATTAAAACAAAGCATTGCGAAGGCCCACGGTGGGTGTTGAAACAATGTGATTTCTACCCAGTGCTCTGAATGTCAAAGTGAAGAAATTCAATGAAGCACGGGTAAACGGCAGGAGTAACTATTGGCACTCAAAACAGGTAAATCTGAGGAGGTCTGTTTTAGACAGGGTTAAAAGGTGCTGTTCTAAATGATCCTTGTGGTATTTTGACCAAAAAATATGTTACAGACATTTCATTAAGACCCCAAGGAGCCATATCAACTGTGGTGAAATGGGCATAATATGTCTCTGTTAAATAAAGTTTAGTTAAATCAAAGATTGTTTCATAAATCTGATTAAATTTGTGCTCATTAAAAGTTCTGAGTGATAAAGGGCTGAAATAATTTAAAATAGTGCTTTCGAATACATTTATAAATTATGTTACTAACTGTATGTATTATATGTACTGTGTTAGGCCATAGTGTAATTTTGGTCATTTTGGTTGGTGGTCTGCCCCAGGATTTTGCAAATGTAAAAAATGTGCAGCGGCTCAAAAAAGTTTGAAAATCACTGCTTTAAAGGACCCATCGTATGCCCATTTTACCACAGTTAATATGGTTCCTTGGGGTTTTAATGAAATGTCTGTAACATATTTTGGTCAAAAAAAGGAAAGGATCATTTAAAACAGCACCCTTTTTACCCTGTCTAAAACAGCCCTCCTGAGATTGACCTGTTTTGAGTGCCCCGCCCCCCTCTCCCCCTCTCCCCCTCAGCCCTCCTCCCTCCTCCCTCATTCACTAGATACAAGCCCAGATATTTAGCTATCCATTACCTCTGTAGAAATATGGCTACTGGGGACGAAGATACAATCTTGCAACCATATAGTTTTGAACCAGAGTCAGATGGGCTAAGCCTGGCTGCGAGAGCCCCAGCGCCCCAACGTTTAGAGGTGTCCCGGGGTCTCCGCCTTGACGATCGGCATGTTTATGTTGCCGCTTAGATGTCTGACAGGTAGCAGCAGCCAGCTAACTCCAGCTTGCAGCGTTAGCTCGCTAGCGTTATCCCGGCCCGGCTCCGTCAGGCGCCGTCTCCCCGGGAAGAGGATGGAGCGTGTTAGCTCACGTTAGCTTGTGTTAGCTTGCGAGCTAACACTAGCCAGGGTGAGCCGGGGAGAGCCGGGGAGCCGTTATCAGTTTGTTTCTCTCCCCGGAGACGGTGAGATGAAGATGGGGGTGGTCCAAGGCCATGTAACGATACTCCCTACATGGGCATGGTTGGAACATGACGTATTTTTCAGTCGTAACCCCATTCAATGCCATCTAGCTTATCGTTTCAAACAGAGAGAAACCACAACAAATCACGGGACTTGTTTTTTCCAGAGTTTTTGGGACGGTAGACATGTCAGATACCCAAATTAACGTGAAGAAACACTACAAAAGTGGAATTTTCATAATATGTCCTCTTTAAAACACCCCAGAGATGTCAGTAGCAGCTTAATTAAGTCTCTCAACCTGTAGTTGCAACTTGTGAATGACATGAGCAGCAAAATGTAAAACGTGACAGGTTAATTAAATCTCTCTGACACGTTGGAATTACTGGTGTAATCTAGTTTTCACAAGCTGTTTGCCTCAGACACTAAAGGTTCTCACTGCACAATGGGTTATTAACAGCCGAGCAAATTATGACAATGGGACCCGACTGTTGATTCACAATGTCTAATTGATCCTTTCTAATTATCTTACTTTTCTTAGTATAGTTCTTTCTTTTTCTTTTGCTAATTAATTTGCTTAGTTTGTGTTTTAATCAAAATGTATTTTCATTTAATTTCAGGGTTTTGCTGTTTAAGCTTGTTTACAATATCTGGTTTAAACTGACTCGTGCATCTGTGAGACAGTAATTATATGCCTAGAAAAGAGTCAGGACTATGTTGTTCTTGTTAAACTATAATCACAGTAATAATTGATATTTCTTTCAATTCATTTATAATTTGAAAGAGTAAAAGAATCAGCATCAGCATAATTTCAGAGCATTGTATGCTCCAGCATCATCTTTACCATAGCGAAGTGGAAAGGGGCAAAGATCCACCAGGATATTCTTTAGTGTTGAACCTAATGAATCTGGATATTTCTCTGGATAAGTTCCAGATCCAACCCTCATGCTGAATGGGATTCACTTTAGAGAATGTGAAATTAAATTGACTTGTCTGAATTTGTTTTGTCTTGTGGAATCTCTAGGAGCATCTCAATGCCATTTTCAATCTGCATATGAAAAAGAAAGTAATTTCACAAAACAGTTATTAAACCTGGCAGAAGAGGAAAAGTTTGTATTTATATAAAGAAAAAGCTAAGAAAGTATAATGAAAACCCTAACATGAGCCCAGATGTGCAGGAAGTGTGTTCTTTTAATCAAAACACTGATTGGCTGCACAAGACACGACACTAAAATATTTGATCTGTGTCATCTACTGAGGAGACATATGTTCTTAAATTAAAAAGGAAACATACATGTTTTTCTTTATTTCCTTTCTTGTTTTCTATTGTTTGATTTTATCATTTTGTTCCGTCCTCCTCCTCAACTGCAGTATTTCTTGCAGGGAACCTGGTCAGAATACTCTCATTGACAGAAGTGGAAAAGTGTGTTTTTTGAATTATCTTCTACGGGTTTTTGTGGCAATTTAGTAAAAAATCTTTCCTCATTAAGAAGGAAAAAGAGAGGCATAATGAAAACATATATTAGTATTGCGTATTGCGAGAAAAAGCCTTAATTCAGACTGTCACTGTATTTTACTTGCATCAGGTGGGACTACCGTTACATCAGTTTTGGGCCAGAGGCTAATGAGATAATTATTAGCAATTTTTGGCTTGTCTGTGTCTCAATTATTGTTTTCCTTCCCCTTCTCTGATAAGATTTGACGCCAAGTTGATAAAGTGGTTTCAGAGATTTCATTTTGGTAGGAAATCCATTTGCTCTGCCAGCAGAATGTATCTGAGCATGAGCGATCTGCTGGTCCGTTACAATCAAATCACCTTAGCAAGATTCATCATTCCAATAATTCATTCTTTGTTTCTCTTCTCCCTGAAAGTGATGAAATTCCCTGCTGTGTACCAAAACACTTCCTTATCTGCCATGACCAAAGCAGCTTGCACCAACTGGAGCGCTGTGTCCAATCAATGTGTAGCGCCTCCATTCTGTCAGCTGCCAAAATAATTGTACAGCTTCTCTGAGAAGGAATAATGAGGAATTGCGTACTGTAGGGCGATATCCTGTTGTGTGTGTTCATTTTGAGCCTGGTGGTTAACTGGGTTCAGATTTGTCCTGGAATGAGTCCAGAAGAGCATCCCTGCAAATAGCGGGTCTGTTGACTGGTGAGTCTGGGAAACTGTGAGGAGATGCAACCATGAGGCGCAGCGAATGATCCAGAAATGATTGTAGCAGCAGGGGGATAAGCAGAACTGTTTCAGTTTTACCATCTAAATACAAACAAAGACACAAAAACATGCAAATGCCCAAACACATTCAGAGTCTTTCTTTCTCAGACACAAACATGCACATGTATAAACATCACCAGGAATCACATTGTTCTGCAACTCTACCACCGAGCAAACAAATCAATACATAGTTTCTCACAAAGAAACTTCCATTCTGCTGTTCCATGTTCCCTGTGGTGTTACAGTAAATACACACAATAAACCATGGCGATTCGTCACTGTCTCTGAGTAAAAACAAGTAAACACTTTGCCTGTGGAGTGTTTCATGTGTACTCTTGTTTTGGAAACTGGTGTTTAGGATTATAATCTTTTTATATCAACAATCAGAATGTATTGCTTACTCACTCAAAACATATATGATCAGCTAGCAGGTTAACAATCACAATAATAATTAATTCATGTCATTTAGCTGACGCTTTTGTCCGAAGCGACTTACATTTTAAGAACACTCAGCATTTATGAGGGGCCATTTTATGGGACACTTAGGCATGCAGATGGGAAAGAGTGGGATTTGAACCGGCAACCTTCTTGTTGCAGAACACCCGCTCTATCCCCTAGGCCAGGGGTAGACTATCGAAAGAGCCATTTTGCCCCCTCTTCACTGTCTGGAGCCCCACAAAATATTTGATAACACAGGTTATAAAGTTATATATATATATATATATATATATATATATAGTTATACAATATATATAAAAACTATAATTTGTTGCATTTATTAAATCATAGAACGACAATAAAAAAAACTGTTGACATTTAACTGCTACTTTTACCTGTTACAAAATCACCAAACTCTTATGAATTGGAGAACAAAATACATGTGTGGGCCTACTTTGGAATGAATTAAACACAGAACTCAGCTTTTTTTGCTCATCTCCAGCTTGGTACTTTTCAGCAGATGCTGTGAGCTTGCTCTGGAAATATCTTACAACATTACGTTTCTTATTGTTTGCTAATTCCTCGCCACATATCAAGCATACATGTAGGACAGCATTGGTGGCAGTGAAAGCAAAGTAATCTGTCCACGCAGAATTAAACTCTATTTCCCTCCCAGTCTTTTCTTTGCTGGGATGTGACCATGATTAGTTTACCGAGGCCGGGGGTCGGAACTATAGATTAGCAACCTGCAGGGAAGAGCGCCAGGACGTAATAGGATGTGACGCGTATTTTAGTTGCTGAAATATTATGTAACAAGGTTACATAAATAATATGTAACCTTGTTATTATTAATAATAATAACAAGGTTACACAGTGCTTAACACAAAGCTCCATGGCATAACAAATAATCCATTGTAATAAAACAATCTGTTTAGTGTAGTTTAAGAGACAAATGATAACATAAGAAGATCAAAACATTTAGTTTGTAGAGCAAACCCAACAGTTCCCACAATGAGCAGTGGGCATATTAAACAGGTTGAACGTGTACTTAAAATGCCCTCCATTGATTGCACATGCTTGATTACATTGGTTCATAACTGGTAGGAGTGTAACGGTACATGTATCCGAAACGGACATTTCTGGTACGGGCATTGCGGAATGTGTGAAAACCCTCCTTCATCATATGAGTCTGCTGTGCGGGAACACTCAGTCACTATAATGACGACGGGCAAAGATAAGTGGATCGTACAAAGGCCGACATTGTGTAGTTGCTGTCGGATATGTAGCTGGCAGCACATCAAACATGGCAACTTGTTTAAACCACACCACAGCCATAGTTAACCACAGTTTAAACAAATAAATCAGTTTAACGTTTCCTGTTCCTAGTTTGTATTTTACCGAAAACGTACCGCAGCGTGACCTGAAACCCGAGGTATGTACTGAACCATGATTTTTTTTGTACCGTTACACCCCAAATAGACTTGGTATATTACAAGTGTCTCATCACCCATTGGTTTGTGCGCTACCCTTTTGAAGCCTCAAGTTTGGCATTTTGTGCAATGGTAGCCTGGAAACCAGAAGTAACCATATCTGAAGAAGCGGGGTTGTAGCCTGACTGAGCGCTTGGGGTCACTGCACGCCCACCGACACCTGCGACCTGATAGCATCAGCTGTAAATCACACTGTATCCACCATCAAATGCAATTGGTGCTTTAGTATCTGTTTGACTCTTAATGGAACCATCATTTTCAAAAAGAACATCATGCTGTTCTGAAGAATATTTAAAAATAACGATTTAGACCATAAACTCCTTGGGGAAAATTGACTGTTATAAATCAAGTGGACATTTTCTCATCAAATTCACCATCTGTTGGTTATTCAAGAGAATACATGGTCTAGATCCATTTTATCTCTGTCTATGGTGGAAATGGTGGCTTAATGGCTCAATAATATCGAGGTTCAAAGAATCCTGAAGAGCAGCACATAGAGGAGCGTTTACACATCACTTGTATTTTGCATGCTGGGTGGTGTGCTTGTCTGCAAAGGATCATAGTATATGTGTGTGTGTGTTGTGTAAAAGCCGCGAATCCTCATGGGCTGCGAGTGGTTCAGTTCCAGCTCCACCGCTTTCAGAAGTCATCAGCTCTCTAATGAAGTGATGCACATTGGAATCGCAGCCAGCCCGCAGTGACCCGATATTAGTTTCCCTCGCTCTATTGTCCACACTTTTCAAACCTAACTTTATATTTCCGTCTTTCTCCATCCATGCCGAGTTGTAGGAGGCTCTGCCAAACGCTCGCCTCCCCTCTTATAGATTAAGACGACCATGGGGGACAGCCGGGAATAAGAGGAGAGGAGCGCGGGGAGGCGAACAAATGCGCCTAATACTCCAGCCACTGTCTTCCTGCCTCTCAAGAGGGGTGTGACTTGGCGTTTGAATAATGTGATTAGAATGGTCCTGTGTTCCAAATGCAGCCCTGCCCACCCATGCCCCCAAGCTGCATGCTAAGTCCACAGACACTAACAGCATCACAGTTCCGCTTCTGGGTACCAGTATGCCATCTGAGAGATATTGTTTGGTAATTTGTAGCTTGTTGTGGAACCCTATCGCGAAGGTGATGATTGAAGCTGATGGGGAGTGGAACAGTGAATGACTTGGCCCTTCGGGGCCGCGTGTTGACTCAGCCCACACTGGCGACATCATTAGAAGGGATAGATGAGGGGCCCAAGGAATAGAAATGTGTCAGCCTTTATTTACACTCATCGGGTGCTTACTACTCAAAGTTGCATAGGTGGTAATTTTAGCAGTGTTTGCCTAAGACTCTGAAGTTGCAAAACATTTTCCAGTGTCGACTCATGGGGGAAACAAGCTTAGATGAACTCCTACTTCCTTTAGTCACGTCTTCATGATCCTGCTGAGATGTTTTCAGTCTGATTGTTGAATATTGATTAAATAAGATAAATTATTCCCTATATGGATAACCAGGCATTTAATGTTGTTGTAGGATTGCAATGATAAATCAGTAAGGAATGGGTGTTAACATTATATATCCTTAATTTTGGATTGAAATCAATTTGATTCCACCATTTAGTGCCAACTAAACAGTTAAGACAAGATTATTTTAAACTAAAAATGGTTTTAAGTTTCATACATTACAATGTTTTGCTGCAAATGTATGTGCATAGAGCTGTGGTCAGATGTTATGAAAGGCAGTAGGGATCTAGCAACATGTCATTACTGTTGACAAGAAGATGGACCATGTTGCATTTACTGCAACATGGTCCATCTGTTGCAACCATGTTGCATTTACTGCAACATGGTCCAGTATTGGAAACAATATAAATAAACAGGGGTGAAAACATAACTTTCAGGGTAGAGGCTGTAATACACCTATAAAAAATGCAACATTATCCTTCAAGGACTTAACGTTGCACGTTGTTTACTGCCTCAGTTGCATCTTATTTTGCCAACTGGATTAAAGACAATTTCTTGGGCTAAACCCAAGAAAATTTGTTCAATCCGGTATCAGTCCCAATGAGTAAACTTGTCCTGAAGGTAAACACAAATTTAACTTTTGTTTTTCAGGTTTACTCAGGTTGATATTTCGGCATCAAAAGCTCAACTATCCCACTGAGGGTTTAGAAGGAAGTGCTGCCCTCAGGCTAAGCACCTGTTCTACAGTTTCTGCCAAAACCTAGTGTGTTGGTGTTTATGAGGTAATCCACAGTGTGTTCCAAACGTAATATAAGAATCGGTTCATCCATCCATCTGCCGGTGTGTCCGTCTGTCCACCCACCCTCCATCAATCCATCTATCCATTCATCCCATGCTGCCTCCTGGGTATTGACTGCCTGGGTAGGAGAAAACACTGGGGGGATTTCAGTGATGAGAAGCAAACATGACATATATTTATCCACATGATGTAATTCCCAAGCTGTCATGAGTTGTTAATGTTTTGTTTTCAGGCTCGTTGGTACATTGCACCCAAGGTGATATTCTAGTCTGCACGTGTGTTTAAGGCACAACACAAGTTTGCTGTGTTCCTCATCCGAAGACATGTGTGCCCTGGTAATACCAGTGCAATATTTTGGTTATTTGTCCTGGCTTCATGAAGGTGAGGGAATATGTGCAATAATGGTTTATAGTACCTCAGGTTATGGTCTGGAGTATCTCTGTAAAAAGACCATTTTACACGGTTATTGGTTTACTTTGTCTTGTTCAGCAGAATGAGCAGTAAATCTCACATTAATAATACTGCCGCGCTTACGGGCTCGTTGTTCGATGCTAGACAGTCTTGCTTCGAATACACACACTTTTTAATTAATTCCGCTGGTTTGTTTTGCCATTGACTCCAGTGAGATTAACCTCTGTGCAAACATACCTTTCAATTACAAAGATTCTTGTCATGTCCCAAAATGGGGAACTACATTATACAGCATATTACCCTCATTTTCACTGAGTTATGTTTAATCTCATATATTTTCTCATTTCCTGATGGTGACAGAGCAATAGCAGGAACTTTGAATGATTATATAATTTTTGTTTGATATAATTCATAATGCAGGTGTACTGAAAACAGCCCAGGTCAGTCCTTATCAACTTGCTTTTAGCAATTAATTTGAATCTTTGAAATTACATTATCAACTAACTCAGACTTGTTGCCTGTAACCATTTAAACATCACTTTAAGGTTCAAACCATGGCCTTATGTTGTCTAGTTACTTTTTTATAAAACCGTTTATATATATATATATACCTGACAGGGTTTCATAAAATAAACACACATATACAAAAAATATTCAATCATTTATTCATTAGAAACAATCATTTTATACCCTGACATTCACCAGAATGGTTGCCTGGCAACACACATCCGCGGCAATGGAGATGCAGTAGAAAGCATGCTTAACGATTTGGCTGATTATTAATATTTATCTGGACAAAGTAATGTTATTGCTCATCACTGCAGGTACACACGTGTTTGACAGGTGTTAATTTCTCTGTGCCCAAGGAAACAATGTTGCTCCAACAGCATCTCTCGATGAAGTTTGATATCAGTAAGGGTGCAGAGATGCATTTCCATGATATCTAGCCTTTATATAATCATATTAAAGCATATTTAATCTATTGCAGTGCGATTGTATTAATGGCCACCATAATTGTTTCCACTGTTACAAAAAAAGAAAAAAAAAAATACTGTGTGTGATGCGAAAAATATGCTTGGGAAAAGTAAACAGGCTTTTGAAGGTGTCATTACTGATAATCACTAAGCTGGCTGGAATCTGCGGTGGTTCTCTAACTGGTCTTGTGAGTAGTCATTACATATCCAAGTCTAACTGTTTCATATTGACAAGCGACGATCACTGTGTCGCCCTATCTGGAGTATAATTCAATTAATTTGCTGTAAGATGCGTAGAAATGAGTGTCTCGCTCCTCTCTGTTCTTTCTCTAGCTGAACGATAGAGCTGCCCATTAGGAATCTCTCACCCTTTTACCATGAGGAAGTTAATCTGAGTCTGTTGAAATGCCTTCATGACCAGCTCAGTCAGTGCTGGTTTTAGAGTTGAACTGCAATGCAGTTGATTCACAAGAGTTTACTGGAGTTGACTATAGCACTTTCTGTGGCATGCTGCTGAAGATGGTAGGTCGGTTGGGATGTTTTTGTCATACTACGACAATTTAGAAGCTGAATTTGCCTCAGTACTGTGCTTACTTACGTTACTCATCAACATGTTGTGACTTCATATGTTAAGTGTTTTAATCACTCAATCACAATAAACAAGGACAATGTGCAGGTCCAGGGTGAGAGACAACACGTAACCTGTGTCTGTCTGAACACTTCAGAGAGAAACCCTGGAGAGAAGTGTCTCTAGTACTGAAGTAAACTACATTCAGATTTTAATTTGGATGTGACAGCCGGCAACAACATTGTTTTTCGTCTACTGCTGTGCACCAGAAGGGCTAATGCTAATCCAGATGAGGTTTGGCTGCTGTGCTGATAGACAATGCTGTCTTAATCCATGGTCATTTTTCCCCCTGATGATGAAATGACAGTGATTTTGTGGGTAAAAATCTATGTCTGTGTCCAAAGAGAGCCAATGAATAATTCTGGGCTGGCTGATGGCTCTTTGCATACGCGCAGCAGGGTCTCTCTGTTCTCTGTCTGCTCAAAGGCTGCTTTGCTGGCTGCGTTATCGCACAAAAATACAAGTTTAAATTCCCACTAATTTATTTGTTTGTGACAATGACAACATATGCAGCTCAAAAACAATAGTCACGTCCCTCTGGGCTGGTTTTGTTCCTATTTTCAGCTCAAAGTCACAGTTTGTGATAATTTTTTTTAAAGATTCATGCACAAAGGAAGATAAGCAATGTGAATAAGCCATCATTCTGAGAGCTTTGACTTTTTCGGTGGATTAAGTGTGTGTGTGAAATGTGTCCTGTTCTTGCAGCCTCGGTGAGATGCTGTTGAATTTTCCACTCTGGCCCACAGGCCACCTGTGACTGACGCATGTCTTTGTTTTCTCTGGCTGTGTTGGACAGTTGTGAAAGAGAAATCATTGCAAGAGCAAAACCAGAAAATGGCCATGGACATTTCCTAAGCAGTTATTCTAAAAATATACTTTGGAATTTTATTTAATTTCTTTCAAACAACATGAAGACATCGAAGCACACGACTGCTATGTGAGGCTGAAATTTAGTTTAGATTTAGGCAGGTGTTCACGAGCTATAAACAAAAGGGTTATTTATCCATTGTCATAAACCTAGCTTCATGCATGCAAACAAACAAGAAAACACATAACAGACAAATTAAAATTATATTGAGCATGGAAATAATGAGCATAAAGGACATTGTAAGTATGGCAGTTCATGGTGATGAGGCTCAGGATTAGCCTGCACACTACTGGGGGCCTCACAAACTAATTAAACCCTCTGCTATGACAAATTTATCACTTTCATTTTTTTTAATCCAATTTTTATTTTTACTACAGAAGTCTGGTGCCACCAGCTCAGATAGAGCAACTAAAAAGTATTAAAAAGTATCACCATCGAAATTCATCAATTGGTAATGAAACAAAAATGTTGGTATGGTGACAACACTAATATATAATAAAAGGGTTATAAAAATTACTGTATCATTTTAAAAGCTTCCATAAGGGCTTGAAATGTGTGCAAGGTAAAGTAATAATGAAATGTCATGAATAAGAATACGTCTTTGGTCTTAAGCTGAAGTTTTGGTCAAAAGGATTTGACTTTAATTAAGATTAAGATATGTTTATTTATACCAAACACATGCACAGACATGCACTACACACTCATGCAATGGTAGGTAAATTTAACCTCAGCATTTAACCCATCTGTGTGCAGGACACACAGAGCAGTGAGCTACCATGTACGGCGCTCGGGGAGCAGATGTTGGGGGAGTAAGGTGCCTTGCTCAGGCACTAGACAGGGTAGGGAGACTCTTGAATTTTTGGACAGATCAATCCAGGTTTGTCTTTTGTTGTCTCTCCGTGGAGTCGAACCTGAGACGAACCAGAGACCGTCTCTGCCCATAGTCCAAGTTTCTACCACTAGACCACCGCCTCTCCTTGGTGATGCATCATGGATTCATAAATGCTGCCAAACTCAGGGAAGCAGAGCTTTTCATTTCATTTTCAAGTTGTAATTGTCATATGCAGTTAACACAGGGTCAACTGTACAATGAGAGGTGTGGGTCAAGAAGAAACCGGTTGGGTAGCAGTGCAAGAGATAAACGGAAATAAAACAAGGTAAAAGGAGTTTACTATAAAAATTAAAAAAAAGTAAAATACAAGACAAATGGGCACTTTAATTTGTCTTTTGCCATCCACGTATACATCATGCATAACTTTCACCTCCTACAATAAGAAAAGTCAGGGGGGCACTAAAATCATTAGGAGGCAGCGTAAATATTCAGAAGAAATGTCAAAGCAATCCATCAAATACTTGTCAAGGTTGCTGAGGTCAGTTGTCCTCATCCTCTAAGTGTCATGGTGATCCACTCAAAAGTTGTTGATATATTCCAAGGTGGTCAAGAAAATAGCTCCATGATTGACTCTGGTTCGGATGACTCTTATTTACAATCCCTTGTCAGCTCATTCTCTTCAAGTCTTACTTGAGACATGCATGTTGATCAGGGTCAACAACTTTCCCTTTCCTGTAGAGAGAGAGAGAGATAAATAACTCATTTTTAGCATCAAATTCGCTTTTGACCCACCTCCATATCTGTAAAACCCAAACTTTTTAACCTCGTAACTGACATGAACTTGTGTTTGAATGTTATGCGACAATGGGACATTTCTACTTCTGCGACATTTGTATTTTGATGTTAAAGTTAAATGCCGTGGTCTCACCAAAGGGTATACAATTACACTCTTTTGACTTCCCTCCACACAATTATGACACTAATCCAGTCAGTGCAGTATCAGTGTCCTAAAGTGCTCTGTACTTGACGCCGATTTACTAAACATAATTTGAGCGTTAATTTGCCAAACGGGAAATGGAACGACTCTTGGCTGAGACTTGACTGGAGACTCAAGAGCCTGCGAGGTGTGAGAATATATTGTTGACATTTGTTCACTGGCAGAGGTAATACTCTCTTAATATTAAAATGCTAATATATAAATAATGCGTGGGCAAAGTGAGGTTGTGAACAAAACAATTTTTAGCTGGAGGACAACTTGTGTATCAAGTTTACTTAAAAAGCCTTTAAGAGAGCGTATTATACCAGTTTTTTTCATTAAGTCCAGTGTTTAGTTACCCTATGGTATTATACAACCGTATATTACACTGCACCGCTGTGAGACCAAACATTACTAAACCCAGATAATGAGAGAGGCAGTTGAAAGTAAAATAATGGCATAGTCGCTCATATTTTCTCTTTTGCTTAAAGCTGTGTGGAATAAGAAACAGACACATTTCCGAGTCTGTGCTTTGGCCTCTCTAAGAGTGATAAATATTTGAACTCTATGAAATCCTTATGTTTTATACTACATAATTGTATTCATGGGATTACTAGCCTCAGGTTTTACCAGGCAGCAAAGTCACAGACGATGCTTCCTTGTCAGGCATAATCATGTGTAATGCGTAGTTGCCCCCGCTTTTAAAAATACAGTCATGTAGGTCTAGTTTTCCATGTAGTACCCTCCATCTCTTCATGTATTATTCAGAGACAAATGACTCTCTGTTTACTTGCTGTCAACACATTTGCAAATACAGCGGTGGTCATTGCACAAGTGTGTCACTGTGCATACACTGGTGAGGGGGGATGCCACGGGAATGCCATATCCTCCCTTTAGTTTATGTGCTATATTTTTACCACAAAAATAGATGCAAGTTAAGAGAATACAAGGCTTTGTGCTTGTAACCTACATCTGAGTCCAATTAGTTGCTGAATAAACCTGACGTGTCATCGTACAATACAAGACTGTCATCACTATAAGTGACAGAGCGTCTCTGGTGACATCCGACCCAAAAACGAGAAGGAAACTTTTCTCCCAGACATTTTCTTGTGAAAGTTGCGCCATCAGCTGAACAGGTATGAAGAAGAAGAGCTGAACTTGTGCAATGGCTATGTCAGTATGAAACAGACCTCTTCAAAGGAAGCTCTGTGGTTGAATGTGTTTTTTCTTCTCTTCAAAAAGAGACACAGAAACCAAATCATTCAAAAAGAGGAGGACTTTGAACAATGCTGACGGGGAGCAGAGAAGGAGGAGGGAGGTGGTGGGATAATGAAAGGACTCTCACCAGTCAGCCCAAATCACACTGCTGTACAACTATATTCATATTGTTATATTCCATGACTTGATTGTATATACTAATAATACACAATGCTGCAGTAGTGAAATCCAAATTCAGTAAGTACCACCTGAATATATTTGAATTGCAGAGCGTTTGCATTTTGGAAACAATGGTTGTTTACAGTAAGTTGTCAGCTGCACGAATACAATTTTTTGTTAACAAGTTTTGAGGACTGAGAGTTAAAGAGTGAATGATTCAGAAGAGATTTTTCCAAGCATCTGATTTGCACAAGTTTTCTCAGTGTTTTCTGTGTCTTGATATCATTTCAGATCAGATCATGTGCTAAAGGTGTCCTTGTTCTTCTTGTTGGATAGACATTTAATCATATTTCAAGTGCATAGAACTTTTGCACAGCACTTAACTTGTTGACATTAAACCATCAAATATAACTATATCAAATTTCCAAGCCACATCGTCAATATGTTTATGTAAACATAGCCGATGCCTTGATTTCAAAATAGAGGCTGCTCTCTGAACTTTAGATTGACAGCTCACTTGACCCAATAGGAGCTGGCATAGGTTGTCCAAAGCCTACAATAGCCAACAAGAAACCTCGTTGAAGGACAGTTCCTGCCCCTCTTCTGTCGTGTAAAGACCAAGCCAATTCCAACCGATTGTTCAGATGACTGGCACTTCGCATAGCCAATTAAATTTCTAACACGCACATATGACGCTTCAGGGGGTAAAGTTAAAGCCACAGCGAGGAAATCACTGCGCCAAGACGAACAGCTGTGCGTTAAAGGCAAAAAACTGTTGTTTTGGTTGTTTTTGTGTATGGCCCTCTATTTCACTGTGTGTGTATCTTTAGGTATTACTTCTGATCTGGGGCAAGTGTGTGTGTGAGTACACCTTTTCTTTCACTGTGTATGTGTGTGACCATGGTTACCAAGGGTCCTTTGGAGTCTCCAAATGGAAAACCGCCAAGACATACTGCAGGCATCTGTTTACCAAACAATATTCAGGCTTAAATAAAAACTTTCTATTTCAGTGTGTTCCAACTTATATTACTCAATGCCAGTAGAATTTAGAATGTTACCTTCAAAAGAGACACAAACTATGCATGTACTCCAAATGTATCAAGAACAACTTTTAATTTACTTTTGGTATACCTTAGAAATGCGTTTCCGGCAATCTACACCTGAATTTTAAGAGGTTTTTAATGGCTCTTTTATTAATGTACCACAGTGCAATCGGCCCTAGCCACGTCATCATACACCTTGAAAGCAGTGTATACTTTAAGATGGCAAAACAATTATTTAACAGGGCACTTATCATAGCTCTCCATTAATACACCCTGAGCTCCTGGACTTTGATTCAGAGCCTTCTGCTTTTGGCTTCAGGAGGCAGCAGTCAGTAGAACACATAATGCAGTCAAATGGGTGATCTCTGTGATTGACACGAATAACTCTCTTATTG
The DNA here is from genome assembly GCF_949316205.1 of Platichthys flesus. Taxonomy (NCBI): domain Eukaryota; kingdom Metazoa; phylum Chordata; class Actinopteri; order Pleuronectiformes; family Pleuronectidae; genus Platichthys; species Platichthys flesus. The sequence continues at coordinate 14,818,458 of NC_084960.1, read as the reverse complement.
TGATGCACGTTTGAAACAGCTGCACCAGCTCGGTCCTATGGCTTTTACCTGCTACTTAAAATAACAGTCACATTCAACTGCAACTTCAACCCTGGCCCCCAGGGACCTCACGGCTGGGAGGACGAGATTAAAGCATCTATCCAAAGGTCTTCTTATGAACTGCCGTTATAACTGACTAAAAAAATATGAATTAGAACAGATGGTGAACTGAAACAATAAAGCCGGATTAATTCTTAGGATTTCTTGTTCATCACTTTTTAAAAACACGTTGCCTCTTTTCTTGGCTCGGTTTTAAATAGCAAGATCTCTGCTGTCACACTTGCATCGTCCTTTACATATTCCAGCATTCCAGCAGGATGTGATGGTGCATACGAGGGAAAAACATGTGCAGGTAGGGCTGGAAACAATGGGATAGTGAAATGCCACATTTGTATTTGCAGACAGAAATGAATGATGAATACTTGGCAGGGATATGTCTCAGATGGGATTCATTGAGGATTTGTTTTTCATTAGTGTTTGGGTTGCTGGCTTTCCCGTCTCTCCCTCTCTCTAAGTCAAAGTCACTTGGGGTGTTTTGTACACATCTGTGTGAGAGAAGAGAGCGGGAAGGCAGAGCGGGAAGGCAGAGCAGGAGAAAAAGGTGGGATGTGTCTGAAGTAGGACCTGGGGCTGGAGGGTTTAATGAGTTGGTTGCTCATTGGGAGGAGGAGGAGATTTCCATGAGTGATGAACCATCCACTTGCGTTTGCCAGTGAGCGAAAATCACTTTAGCACCCACATAATTTGCCAGAATTCTGCTTTGTAAAAGTATTGGCGCAATTACAAAAAGTCACAAAATTAATCTGCACTATGCCATGTGGCTTTTCAGCCATAAAGCCCCAAGTAACTAATTTTGAAGATTAACATTTGGCTATTTACATATAAGTATTGTAACCTTGCTTTAAGGACTGAGAGATGATTGCAATTTCTCAAACATTGAGCCTGCGTCTCTTGGATAAAATTTGATCTTAATGGTCTCACCAGTGGCTGCAAGTGTTGATTGCTTGATTTTTCCTCCACTCCAGTGCAGACTGAAATATCTTGGTGGATAGTCAGGTAATTAAATATGTATGAAAACTATAGGAATAACTCTGCTAACTTTGGTGATCCTCTGACTATCTGTTAGTGCCGCTGTAAAGAGAAGTACTGAACTGGCTCGGTACTCTTAAATGCTCGGCTTATTCTCACTTCTAGCTCCTTCACGTTTACTTGGGGACATTTAGTTCAGTCCCTGAAGTGTATGCAGTGTACTGCTAACGTGTGCCTCACTTTCCTATGTGCCGGCAGACTATCTGACTCTGGAGGTTCTGGATAATTCATACTTTTCAGGGGAACTTCTGTTCAACATTTGTTTTGCCTTCCCTTTGGCCATGCCCTTCTATGAGCTCTGCAAGCTCAGACGGTGTTGGATGGTTTCACTTCGGAAGTGATGGGGAGATGTTCCTGTATATACTGGGTTGCCATCCACTATCAGCTGCTGTTGTGCTCCTCTGTCACAGGTGTGTCCCAAAGCTTTGTGTGTTGAGCTGACAGATTCCAACTGATGGATTTCCTTATTGCATGAATTTTGATAACTTCTTATAAAACAACTTTGGATTTATTCAGTGAAATATCTCAATGTACATGGCAGTTGTAACCATATTTAATACAGACATGCTTGCTCTTCGGAACATGTGTTCCAATGACCCTGATGAGCCTACGGACTTTCCTCTAGCATCTTTAGTTGGTGCCATCGTCAGATTAACAGCAGTTATTTGGTTGATAAGAACAATCATGGATCTGCAAGACTAATGGCATTACAATAAGTATCACCTGTATTATTACTATATGCAAATGTTGGCATGCTAATGCACTAAAAAGAAGCAAACATTATAGTTGCTAAATGGCAACTTTCATTGTTTACAGTATGTATAACAGCCAGAATCCAAACCACTGAAGACAGTCTTTTTGTTTAACGTGGAATGCATTGTGATCAAGCCTGAAGTCTGCAAACCCTCTTCAAAATCATTTACAATGGAATTTTGTTTTCTCTTTGAAATGGCTGCAGAGATCAGCTGAGATAATGAAGCTGTGTATGTTGTTTGAACTTTCCTTGTAGCCAGGAAAACAGAATAAAGAACAAAACCTTTAGACAAAAAACCTTTAATATATGCACCATCGGACTGTGTTAAGGATTAAAATAATGAAACTCTTGGTGAGGAGAAATGTATTCATCTGTGTGACCTTAAGTATCTACAGAAATACAGCATCACTGGATCTGTATGTTAAACATTGATAGAACATGTTCAATGTTATGGAGCAAGCTACTGTAGTCTTGCTGTATGATCCCATGGGGTTTCCATTCACAGAAGTAAAACCATCTGATGACAGTGTGTGATGCTATCAAACAGAGGAAGAAAACTGTGTGGTGATAAACAAGCTTCAGCTGAACTTCATGCTGGCATCGTGCTGCCTCTGCACTTGTGTGTGTGCCATGAATTATTCCTCACATATCTCCGGCTCATAGCAGCTCATTAAGCTGGCTGCCTGAATTCTTTCATGACTAAAAAATGTGTTTTCTCCCACACAGAAATATCCCTCACTGACTCCATACTGTAAAGCAAACACATGATCAAGTTTAATCTGCTGAGCTGCCTGATCCCAATGGGATCCCTTTGTTTATGATCCATTTATCCCAAAATCACAGGAGCCAAATAACAACGGTTCTGTCATGAGGAAAACAGGTGATGAGTCCTGATCAGAGGGTAAGTCAGAGCATGCTTAAGTTTAGAAATTAGGTCAATATTTGCATCCTTGCATACCTTTTTATTATTGAGATCCCAATTGGGGAAGTGACATAAGTTCAGATTTGTGCGAACACAACAGGTTGAAATTAGGCCTCTGGTCCAGGATCCTGCTAAAAGGTGGCAAACAAAAGACTGTATATGATGTTTTAACACTTTGTCTGGATACATTTAGCAGGAGGAAGAGAACAGATCTCTTATTCTCTCATGTTTTTCATATTTGAACTGCAGAAGATGTTCACGTCCCCATTTCTCACATTTCTCTTCTCACCTTCTAAAAGTGCCAAATTGCAAATTGACACCTATCTGTGTGCTCCAGTCCTGTCAATACATGTGTCAAGCAATTATCTGTGTTGCATTGTTAACTGGCTCCCTGGCTGGAAAATCTGCAAACTGTTGGCTGGTTGGTTTGTTCGTCAGGGTGTGTAGTTCAGAGATGGATGGAAAGCATTGCTCCCCTTGCATCGCCTCGCCCATTACTGAAGGGAGAACATCTTTCTGAACCCCAGTGGTGTCTTGTATCCTACTAATGAATCCTGAAATGTCTTTCTTTGTCTCTCTGTCCTTCAATTCTCTCAACAACTGCTCATCCGATCGATTTCATACTTGGCGTGTGTGTTGCCAAGGACCCTGGGAAGTGTCGGCTGAAGTTTTTGGGATACACTGCATTGCTACTAGGCTTCAGGCAGTTGCTGTGAGCTGACCTGGTTTACATCTCCCTCAGATAGGAAATGTCACCTGTAAACATAGCTGGAGGGTAAAGAAATCTGTCTGTTAGGTCCCCTTAATGAATTTGTGATGACTCTAGTCACTCTGTGAAAAGGGAAATTAATATTAATGCGTAGTGTTGCACCTCAACATCAATGCAGGCAGGATGAAACACAACTGAGATGGCCATATGTGTGAGCAATTACTTCACGTTTCAAATGATTAAATCATAATTACAAAAGCAGCTACACTTGCACACGTGTCAGATCACACGAGTGCCAGTCAGCAGCATATATTTTATTTATGTGATGGATAGTTGGCATTAAGTCCACATTAGCCAAACTTTCTCAGTAGCTATTTGTTGAAGCTCGGTTTGCAGACCATCACCTTCCCAAAGAGCCATCCGAGCTTAAAAAAGGTTCAATCCTAAAACAACCTGAAATGTAATTGTATCTGCTGCTTTAACAGCAGAGCATTTTGGAAACGTAAACAGCCAAGAAAATTCTTAAATTTTAGCCGCAACGGGGATCCCCAGTCGCCTTATGGTTAAGAGACTTACGTGTGAAATGGGAACATTCTTTGTTTGACTCTGGTTGATTTTATTCCTCGTCAACCCTTTATCTCTGCCTGAATTTCAAAGATTCTTGGTTCAAATCTTTACTCAACTGGGGTCCTTTTGTATGTTCTTTGCATGTCTGCGTGGGTTTTCTCTGGGTCCTTCCTCCCACCATCTCAAAACATGCAGATTGGGGTTAGGTTGATTGGAGACTCTAAATTGACCAAATGTGTCAATCTGAGCGTGAAAGGTTGTTTGTCTCCATGTGTCGAACACAGAGATATGCTGCTAACCTGAGCCTTTGGACCTGTGAGCTCCCCTGCGACTCCCGGTATAGATTAAGCCAAAATGACAAATTCACCTTGAACATAGGACATGTTGGGAGTAAATACAGAATGGTGACAAATTGGTCCAAAGTTATTGGACCAAGACCAAATATTTGACGGGTCATGTACAAACCAGCAGTAACATCGTGTGGGAAACACAGTTGCCTTCATTCACTTGAGTGCAACGACTGTGTTAAAGCAGAGAGCAAACACAAAAATAATGTTGTACTGCCCAGCAACTAACTGCTTCTCAATATATTGGCAACCGTTAACCCAATCAAACACATGCAGGAGCATGTTCGTGGTAGAGAACTCTAAGTCTACTTTGAACCTGGTGATTGTCAAGACATGGATAAGAATAATTGCTGCCGTTATTATAAAATCCTGTCGCATTGTTTACACATTGCTTGTGTTGTGTGTTGTGTCTTATTTTATGTGTTGGTGTTATATAAATTGGGCAATTCACCTTCACAAAAGCAATTTGCATCCACGCAGATTGCAAATGGCTGCAACGTAACATTTCACAAATGACTGTCATCAGCAAGGGGGAGGGAAACAACTCCTGGACTCTTGTGATCATTCATAGGTTGCAAGGATGCTTTTGTTTTGATGAGAGAGAATTGTCACAAATATCCAGAGAGAACATCACCTATTGTTGCAAACCCTGGCAAGTCTTTTCATTTTAATGTGTGATCTGTTGTGAGTGTTGATGTAACATCATTTTGCAGATAGATAGAATTGCACCCAAGGCTTAGACAGTTTTCTCTTTTGAGCTTCCCATATTCCAAGCTGATGATGTTCTCCTGAACCACTGGGAAAAATGAGAGGGTCGTTTATGAAAATAAAGAAATCTATAGAATTAAGAAAAATTATGTTACCCCAGTAACAAAAAGGATAGTGCCAAAAATACCATTTGATATTAATTCGTCTTTCTGGATCTCTTGTGTGGTCTACTGTTATAAAATTCTTGCTAATGCTAAAAAGATTAGATTATTCTTGTCTTGTAATTTTTTTTTTTTTACATGCTGTATAATATTCATGCCAGAGTTTGAAATCATAAACTCTGTGATTATAACCATGTTGAGACAACATGTCAGCTGCTGCTGAGTAAACCAAACCATTACTTCCATCACATCGTGAAGCCGTTCCTTCCCAACTGCCAATAACTGTTATTAGTTGTGTGTGAAAGCAATTATGACTTACAGCTCTTTTCATTCCACTGATTGTTCATCAGCCGCAGCATTTGTCTCCTTGAGTCAGTAATAAGCGGAGCATTACCACACTCTCATCTGTAGGCAGGCAGCGGAGAGGTGATAAAGCTGCGACTTTTGCGTCCTTTACTTCTGCCCTCGTTTTTCCTTTCTCCGGCCTCTCTATTGACAACTGTCCTCTGCAGGTTAGGGAACCATCACAGTAGCAAATCCAAATTGCATTGGTCCAATGCCTGTCTGATGAACCACAAACTCGCTCTAATGCGTTAAGATTCCTGCATTGCTTCAGCTGGTGTCACCCTCATATCGGCAGTGCTCATAATCTCTACACTGACATTTAGATAAATTTGTCAATCTTAGCCTCAATGGTTATATTGTATAATTATAATTTAAGGAGGCTGTAAATGGTTCACTGGCTGCAGTTTGTCTATCTCCACCAGTTTGTTTGCCTTAACATTTGCACTGACGTTACCTATTTGGTCAGTGATATTTTCACTTTATAGACACAACAACAAGGTAAAATAAAATATGTTCTATCATCTCTGCTTTTGGTTGAACCTGTGGAGAGTTGGATTCTGCAGGTAAAACCACACACAGTCAGGCATGGAACAGCAGTGTTAGTCCTCAGAAGTGTAACAGTGTATCAGGGCCTCAGGCGCTGTTCAGATCCCATGTGGAGACCGTCAAGTGTGTTGTGTTGGGTCACTGACACTGCTGAGATTTACTCTTTATGCATCTCAGTGTTGTATCTATTGAAACTGAAAAAATCAATTTAATCTTTGGTTGGTGCCTTAAAGTATTGAAGTTCAGTACCCAGTCCTTGAGATGAGATTATTTTTTCGGTTAGTCGGTTGTCCGTCTGTCCGACTGTTACTCCTGCATCCTGTGTCACATGACATCATTATGACAGTCTGGCCCGCCCTCTTACAAAGCCATGGCAGCATTCTGCCTGGACAAGACACTTTGATTTAAACCTAAAACATGGTGCATTGAACACTCTGTTGTTTTACCAAAGCGTTGCCATTTTGGCAGCTGAGAATGCCATTCTTTGCTTTTTTGTGGAACAAATCCAAAGAGATGAATTCCATGTTTTAAATTATGTTTAATACTGTAAGATAGTTTAGATGTTGTAGTCTCTGCCTTTGCTCATAAAACAAGTTAAAACTAAATAACTATGAACTTTTACTATTAAATAATTTCATAATTAATGTCTAAATTCATACAACACTGCAAGGTTCATCTAAACATTGCCGCTGAATGAGTGACACACACCAACTGGAAAAAAATGTACCTTGAATCCTGTTGCACGCCATATTATTCAACCTGGTAACTGTGACAAAACATGAGGTTATGAGATTGAATATTTACAGAATGAAGGCTGACATTTCAGACGGGGCTTTATGAGAAGGGGGTCCTTAAAGAAACAGCAGTTTAAGTCAAGTGTCTGAGACGAATCCTGAGAAGAGGAGCTGCAGCAATGGACACTATGAGAAAAGTGATGTGTTTTCTGAACATAAGAGCATGTAAACCTCCTCAAGTAACAGAATAAAATCAATTTATGAACCTTAAAATGAGTATCATGTGAAAAACAAATAGTTTGCAGTTTGATATTCTTTTTGGTTTTGCTCCATTCTCATGGCCAATTTGCATTCCAGAGTTTTAATTTATTTATTTATCGTTTTTCATTTATTTTGATTGCGCTCCTGTAAAGCATACATTTATTTTACAAAGTTCAAAGAAAGATATATCTGATAAATTTTTGTATTTTGTAATGTGTAAACAATCCTTCACATCAATTCTACAATTCTGCATAAACATCAGCTACTCCTCTGATTGGATGCACTGATGAATTGATTTCTCAGGTAGCGCTGCGGCTGTGATAAAGTACAGAGAGATAAACAAAGTCTGATCTGTGATAAGAAGAAAATAGTCAATCAACGAAATATCAAAACATTCAGTATATTCTAAATTGGTCATTGATTTATGTGCTTCAATAAAGTTTTTTTAATCAATACTTAATCTCACAGACACATACTTTGTTCTCTTCATCTAAGGTTCTTGAGTTTTAAAGTTTAGCATTACCATTCAACAATTATTATGTATTTACTTTTAATTGTCTTGTGACTAACTGACTCAAACTCAAAGTGAAGTATCCTTTACATATCCAGCCAGTGACAGTGTTGGTCAGTCAATAGTTCGATCCACAGTTAAATGTATTGGCTCAGACATCTATTCTCTGACTAGTCTCCCCGAAACAAATTTTCCAAAATGTCTCTATTTATTATGCATATTTACATATATACTATTTTTAGATTCCTCTTTTCATAAAGCAGCATTTCGCTTAATGAAAGCTTGACATTCCAGCTTATGCCTTTCTTAGGGGCCTAATAGTAATAATACCGGGAACACTTTATATGCATTTTCTAACGTGATACAAGCAATCCCACAAGATAATGTCATCATTCGGTAATCCGGCCATCATCTGTTTCACCCGACTCTGCTTTGCCAGCAATAAAACCATCTTCTTAAATCAAAACAAATCAAACCAGGCTAGAGAACAAACAATTAATCCTGTGTATCAAAAGTGTCTTTAATTTATTTATCTAAATTGCCTCTTCTTTGGAAAGCCGTGCCTCGTGATAACCAACTGTTTACCCTGCCTTGGAAGAATGGGTAATTCAATTTTAAGAAAAAAAAAGAAGAAGAAAAATACATTTTGTTTTGTTACAGCGAAGGTCAGATATGTCTCCTAAAGGGACTTTCATCTACTGAAATTCAGATTTCCAGTTCCAGTTGTCACATCGTGCTTCGGCTTAGTTGTTAAACAATACATTCACTAGAGGGCACTTTCGAGTCAAGAGTTTCTGGCAACAACAAACGTGTCAACAGCCAAGACGATAGTGATAATGTGCTTCTGTACATAGAGTCTGTCTCTGTGCCTTGGCAAGACTGACCCCTGTGATTTCCAGGGGTACTGCTCAGTTAAATTTTTTGTAAGATTTGAGAAGAAGAGAATGAATGCAGACGATTTTAATATAGCGTAGTGATAGAAAAATCATTACATTTTAGCCTCGTACAATCTAAGTTAAAGAAAACAAATTATGTACATTTTAGTACAATGTCACCAGTCACAAAAAGTGCTATAATTAATTAAAAAAATAGCTGTAACAGCTTTGTATTCATTCAGATCAGTCCACCAGTGGTTGCACATGCCCCTCAGTATGTTTATGCCCTTAGCTTAACATTGATTAGTATTGAGCGCAAAATCATTCACAAGACATTTTTTCTTAAGAAAGCTGCTTTTATTTCATGACGGCTTAAAGCAGGTTGGCTTATAAAATGCATTAAGAGCATATAATCTTCTCTGTAGGATGTGTAGACAATTGTTCATGCTCTGATAGTAGCTCAGTTGTCAACCAATTGATAAACTCTCTCATTAACCCAATGGAGAGATGACTCGCAGCAGCCTTTAACAGGTTGCAGTTATTCAATGGAGGGATGTGGTACAAAGCACTAATTGCTCTTTATCCAACTAAGAGAGTAGACTGCATCTTGACTAATTGGTGTTACATTGGCATATCTGACCTCGCATATATTATGAGAGCACACTCAATAATCCATACAAACAGAAGACCAGTTTTTTTAAACATCCAAAGAATAAACAAGGAGCCTACAACACAAATGATCCCCAGGTGAAGATGAGTTCAAGAGAAGCAGCATGAGCAAATTACTTTTACGGAGAAGTAAAAGTCTGAGTTAAAAGGGTTGAACCCAAAGTAATAGCTTTTCCTTTACAACAACTGTCTGGATTGTGAACACATTTAAATCTGAATGATCTGCTTCTCAGATCTCATTAAGCTTTATATTAACATTGAAAATGGTAATATAATTTGGAATATATACGCATTTAATTTTTTAACTTTGATGCACTCTCACTGACAGCTGTAAAAATCAATCAGTCAATCTATGAAAAACTTTTTTTACAGCCCAAAATTCATAAATCACACTTTGCCACAAAGTTTAAAAAATGTAAATGAGTGTATGAAATATTGATGTATGGTTTTAAAAATGGTTTAAACAAGTGATTCTGTCTCAACAATGAATAAAGCAATATATAAAATATTTGTATATTTTTTCACTCCTTTTTAGCTGATACTTCAAATGTATTTTTGGAATTTGCAACATTACATATTTATCAGTTCTTCTTGTTGTCTGCACAGCCTATCCCCAGAGCCGTGAAAGAAAAAGTGTATTTCAGGCACCCGTTACAAGTAAACTCTTTAGTAAATGAAAATGCTAATGTTTGGAGTTGCTGCACCCAAACAAGGTTTAGTTTTCGGCAGGGCAGGGGATTTTTATCTTACAACACTGAAAGATACTAAATCCAAGCGCCTAATTGAATGAACCTAATGCACAAAAGCAGAGTACTTGTTTGTAATTTATCCTCGCTACAGTTTGCAGACGCCTGCCAAGTATATAATCTTTGTACTGACATTTTGGGACCAAATACATTTTAAAACAGAGCAGCACATGTCTCAGATTAGATGCCGCAGATGTCCAGATTCCTCGTTGAAAACACAGTTCAGCGTTTTAATTAATGTGAATCACATTCAATGAAACACTAACAGAAACTGAAAGAATATTTGTTGCATAAATCACCAGACACCTTATTTGCGTTTATATTTGTGCACTTGTTACAGAATGTATAATCAACGGGAAACCAGTGTAACATACATCTAAGGGATTAAAGCAATTTAGTGCTACCAGCTGCACCAACTGAAGACCGCATGCAAGTCCAACCCCTTCCCCATCTTTGACATCCAAATATTTCAATTTGGTCTTTGCTGTGAAGTTATGTCTGTTAGCTCCTACTGCTCTGTCTCCCGCAGTAATGTAGCATTGACTCGAGTTTTGACTCAGAGGAGGAAACATCAGACTTCTGTCGTCTCCTGCTCTCTACTTCAGGCTTCCACAGACGCCCAACTATATTTATTATTGATGTATTTTTATTTAACGACATTTTATAGCTCAGACACAAATCTCAATATTTGAAACACCAAATCTAATCTCTAATATTTAGGTAGGTCGGAAAAACAATACAGATTGAAAACAAAAGACAACTTATAATTAATTCCCTATTCCCTTGATTATTGGTACCATCCATTTATGTTGCATATTTGTTGGCTTCATACAGCAGAAATGAACAGAATCAAAAATATACAAGAAACATTTCAGTTGGACTTGATAAATTTAACGCAGCCTGAAACCGGGCTCCGGCAAATTAGTGAGATGAAAGGCAGTGTTTTTTCTGAGGATATATGATTTATTCTTTGAACACACAGCCACTGGTCTGAGTAAATTATTTCGATATTTCATATTTAAGACCGTTCGGCTTCCAGAGAGAGAAAAAAAACTAATTTAGTGCATTGGATAAATGAAATTGAAATGCAAAGCCAATCAGAATGTTATTTGGATCTTAAATGGGGACACACTTTGTCAGAATGCCTCTGCAAGCATGAAGTCCAGTCACCCATGGCTGGCTCTGAGAGTTTCATCGGGATTGAGCTAAAGTTGGAGCTGCTACCACCAGATTTTGAAACTGAATAATGAATTAATTGCACAGTTGCCGATCAGACCTCAAGGGACTGCTGTTGGTTATGACAACGGTGTGTTGCTCTGTGACCCAATATAAACTTTACGCTGTGCTTTAATCAGTCTCAGTCCCTTCCAAGAGATGCTCCATATTCTGCAAATAACATAAAAGACATTTTACATGTGGGTTTGCCTTTTGTGCACGAAATACGCCTTTTTTTTGTCTTCAATTTATGTATATCAAAATCTTCAGATCATTCCCTGGGGAGTTTGTGACAAAATCGAAAAAAACACCTATCTAACAATGTTAAACAAAAACATGTATATATATTTTTACACCAAAATTTGTGGTAATGTCATTCATTTTTGTGTAATCCAACAATAGACAAAGTGGGTATTACGTCATAGCACTGCTCCCTTTTAGCAGCCAGGAAGTGAAACTGTTATGAAACACCACAGTGTCATAAATGTTAGAATAAACATGGAGCCAAAATGCAGCTAATCCCTGCATGGTTCCTGTTACAGTCCCAGGACTCACAGAGCCTGAGCAAACGGCTGGCGTGTCAACCCCTGCTGCGCATTTGCATCGGCCCTCCGACTCAAAACACCCACCAGCCCCCAACATGAAACACCCTACTCTGAGTCACTCATCAATTATACATGAGTCACTTTAGTGCTGTGTGAGTGGAACATCTTCTTTCTTGGCTCGTTAATTACTTTAAAACAAATGTGCAGCTCTGCAGACACCAGCGCGACGTGTCAGTTCGGGCATGGTAATCTCGCTTTGTTTATTCTACAGGAAATTAATAATTAACAGGTCTTGTTCTGGGTCTTTTTTTCATTAGTGCTGGTTCGGTTATAATGACCTAATTTTAACGTTGTGTGACAGTGCGGAGCCTCAGTAAACCAACAACACCGTGGACACTTCTCCGGAGGTTTATTTTGTCTCCAAACATTTGTTTTCTCTCTCTCAGCTTTTAAAGATGACGTTAGTGCATATTTAGTCTACTCACCTTCGGAGAGGGTTCTGCATTGCTATATTCAGCACACCTTACTCAGTGATGAAATAATCAGGGAGTGTTGTCAGCCGATGTTCGTTTTTTTTCGGGCTAGAAGCTGTACAACACCAGTAGGGGGAGGCCAGTCATGCATTGGCTTGACACTGAGCAAGTTTGATGGCTCTTGGAAAATGATGTTACTCTTTGTGCTACTTTGGACGGTTTATTTTCCCTCATGTTTTGTTTTCACGTCCGGAACACTTTGTGCTCTGGAGCCTGTGAAACACAAAAGTGATTGACTGTGTCATGAAGGGGCTTTTCCTCTAGCTTTCCAATTGGATGCTGGTTAGCGAGCAACGCTTTGTATACAATCTTTGTGTGTTTGCAACGCACAGCAACATGTAATCAATCTAATTTATGAGCCCCCAAGGGCGTACTTTATGTGTTAAGGTGTTGGAGTGTTTTATATTGGATTGTGGGTTTGTGGGAGCAAATTCATATGTTCTCCATTTGGCGCAGCAATTCTATAACATCCTCAGGGTTTAACCCCAGTTTTAATGTCCTATTTTTATGTTTATGTCTGACTGGATCGTATACCTTCATGGAAGAGCTTGATTAGAAACATCGATTTTAGTGTTTTAAAGTAAAAACTGAAATGTTGTTAGTTTCTAGTTTATGAGGCTAACTTGGTAAATTCTGTATTAATACACAGCTGTAAATGGACGCCTCTTTTTTCTCGGTTGTTTTTACAGCTTTACATCTTCAATTCATAATAGATGGAAAAATAAATATCATAATGTCGTGGTATTATTCATTTTATAACCCAATAGCATCTGTTTTTTGTCTGCAATTGTAATGGATACAATTGGTATTCTAATGAGAGAGAGAGAGAGAGAGAGAGAGAGAGAGAGAGAGAGAGAGAGAGAGAGAGAGAGAGAGAGAGAGAGAGAGAGAGAGAGAGAGAGAGAGAGAGAGAGAGAGAGAGAGAGAGGTTGAACATGACGTTTTACCTGTGTTTAAAGAAGCCTGCATATACTCACTAACTTTTGTGTGAAAGAGTTTGTGTATAAGACAACAGACAACTGGTGTTTGCAAGAGACAATACTATTGTTGCTCCTGTCACAAAGATAGATGACATTGTGTTTTCAGGGAAATGGTCGAGGCAGAATGAAACATGTGGTTGTTTTAACAAGTAGGTTTTGTTACTTGTTAATCTATTTGCAAAGAACAAACTCAACCCTCTCAAGTCTCAGACCTCTGTCCTTCAACTGAATGATTGTCTGCGAGCTACTCTTGTTCTCTCAGTTTTTATCGCTCTCTGTCCTCACCTTGTTTGCCTCCTTCGACAACAGGGCTTTTTTTTACTCTACTGGATTGAGCTCCAACATCGCAGTACCTAGGTAAAGCTACTGATGGCTTGTTGAGAAATAAAAGCACGCTCCTCTTCTTGTTTCAGCTGTGCAAAAGTAAGTGTATTTCCTCTGTGCAATCTGTTTTTGTACCTGGCAACACTCAGGGCCTGATAGTGATGATCATAGGGATCCAATGTCAACACCATTCTATAACCACAACACTTGCTTCATAAAGATTAGTCAAAGCCCAAAAAACATTATATGTTTACACTTGAAATATGGTATAAACTCTGATATCATTTAAAGTGCTTTTCATTCTAACCACTTCTTAGGGAAATTCTGCCCCACACGTTGAGGTGCTCAGCACATGCTTAACATAAGCTTCTGTGCAGCACAGCTGATGTGTGAACGTCAACCTGCACAGTTGTTCTGATAAATCCCACTGCTCCCATTTATCTCAACATTGGATACAAGCTCCTATAAATAACTCCCAAGCTGATGTTGTGTTTACAACTTGTAATCCTGTGCACACTAAGTGCCGGTGGGTTGAAATGGAACCAGTAAATCTGTCACAGTGATGTAGTGCATGAATGTGTTCTTGTAAGATTATATTAAAAAAATATGTTGACTGCAACGAACTTGATTTTGTACCAACTTAATAATTTCAGGTTCGGAGGGGGACTGGAGCTTTTCCCAGCATGCATTGGCTGGAAGACAGGATAGTACTCTGGGAAAAAAGTGTATGCTGCAGAACCAGTATGAGGAGTTCAACTTTAAGTCTATTCTGTAGGTCAGGACAGCTGTTAGCTGACATCTCTATCTATAAAACACACTAATTCCCATAAGAGTCTTAAAATCAAATCGCCATTTTCCATTTTTATTTTATTATCTCGTCCTTTATTTTATGAGGATGCTCTCTCAAGGTCAAGGGTAAAATGTCCTGGCCACAGTGACAGCAGAGTTTAGAGGATAACATCAGTGAAAATATGGTGCAAAAGAGCAAAGGCACAGAAACATCAACACAAGGACACATTTTAAGTGTGCATTATGTTATGTGTAAAGCATTGGCAATGATTTATTTCTTAGAACTTTGGAAATGCTAGGTGTAAAAGTGATGCTATTGTTTTGTCATCTACCATGTGATGATTAAGCTATTTAATGTTGGCTTTGAAGGTCAAAACACATCAACACAGACACTTGTTTTTGTTGGTTACATTCCATCAAACTCGTTCTGTGCAGACTCATCTTGAACTTGACAGAGAATCAGCTGATTGAGTTGTACGGACTGTAACACACCTGAAGTGTCACCACAAAAGCATTAAGGGTCCTACTTGCCTCCACAACCACAGCTTCCACCTTTCTAGTTAAGTGTCCTGTCTTAATTATTTAAACTGATACTCATTGTCACATTCTCATGGGAGTTGTCTGCATGACCCCTGTTAAGCATAGCAAGCTGCTAGGCCAGGGACCTTTTTCTACAAGTAAAGCCCTTTGTGCCAGGTCTTTATTTTTTCTTCTATTTGAGGTAATAAACTGTTTAAGGACGAGATTGTCAGAACAAATATTCCATTTCTTAGACCAAAGAGAACCTAAAATGTGATGGTGTACCTTGTGAAGTTGCAACAGGAAATAATACGCTGCTGTGTTTGAATAGAGCTGCTTTGCACGGTGCTGGTCTGACCATTCAGGGAAATTTGGGGTTTAGTTTCTTGCCCAAGGACATTATAACATAAGGACAGAATTAGTGGAGATTGAACCACCAACCCTATATTAGGTTGGTGACATGCTATTCCTGCCCCTGTGAAGAGCAGTGCAACACACTCAACAGCTGTTAGACTCATGTTGCATGACCTAAGCCAGATCTTCCAGTGTGTCTACAAAAAACTGAATGTTTCACTGGTTCAAAAGAAAATTACTAATGTTTTGAACCCACACAACAAACAAGCCGCCACAAAAAAGGAGAGAAAAACACCCATTGATGCTTATTTCAAAGATGAAAGTTATGGATCTTATTGTACAAAGGGAAGAGGAAAAGTACCGAAAGAGGCAGAATGTCAAAGTGAAGCAACAAAGGAAAAACAAAACGTTGAACCTGTGACTCTGAAAACACTGAATCACACAGAAAGAGTTAATAAACTCTTTCTAAAAAGAAGGAGTGGGCACCAAGCTGTATTTAAAGGCAAATGATTTGTAATTATTGAACAGAGGACACACACACACATGGGGAATGTTTTCTGTTTATGTTAATAACTGAAAATATTAAATCAGGTAAACCAGTAACTGAAGTAGTTTTGTTTGTTATTAATCTGTTCTCGATACCCTGCCTTTTAGATTTGTGACATTGTGTTGTAAGTCATAAATATAATACATAAATATTTAAAAATGTAATTTAGTCTTGATAAGGAAATAAAAAATATGTTTTAAAAGTTTAAGTTGAGTTGTGCTCCATTTACTGGACTCAGATCATTCATAATTAAGTTGAACTCCCCCCCCCCCCCCCCCCTTCTATGCATGTTTTCTTCACAGTGTGGATGAACTCTGTCTAGAACGAACACAAACACAATGAGTCTCCACTGGCTCATCATCATTATTGTCACACCTCAAGACACAAAACAAAAAACATATGGCAAAGTAAGTGTGTCACGCTAATGTAACTTTGATCATAGCTAGAATTGGGTCGAGCTTTCCGTCTCGTTCTTTGGTGGGAATCCTCTAATTTTGGCATTAAAACCTTTTTCTAGATTTAATTAGCTCCCCAGTCAAAGCTTCATTGGAGCTGGTATCTGAATCTTTCAGTAGAGGGACGTCAAAGCCCTTGAAGAACGGGGTGTGACATTTTCCTGAGCGCTTTTATTTGGACACTGCCAGTGTTAATAACGACTCCCTACACAGATGGGTGAGCATTTTTAATTAATTCTTATCTCTAAATTAATTAGACTGTGACAGAGGAGCGATGAGGAGCTGAGCGATTGAACAGTGTTCCTCATGCGTCTTTACCGAGGTCGGCTCTGAAGGTTTGCTGGCTGTTTCCTCTGCAGCACTGTATTAGTGAGCTGGAGTCCACACTGACAGCTCTACATAATGAGGCCGAGTGGGGGTGTTTACACGACTCTGGCCCCAGGGCTTTCATGATCCACTGTCAGGTCAGTGGCCATCATGTTAGTCAGTGTGAGTACTCAAACCGTGGCACTGCTTTGCTAGCTGCATTTTTTTTCTTTCGCAGATGTCAAAGGCGCTGCACGGCACGTCCAGCTGAGAAATGACCATTACTCTCCATGGGTTCAGTCAGGGCTGCAAGGCCGGTATCAATCATCCTATGCGGCAGGGGGCACAGCGTATCATGCCCCTTTCATTGAATTCAATAGGAATAGAATGAATTGTGGGAAGAAAAAGGGGATAATAAACTGAAATTGAGATAAAATGTATTTTCTGTAATGACGGGCTGTTGATTCAATGAAGAAAAGAGCTCAGTCTTCCTGCTCAGCGTCCTCCTTTGTCTGCTCGCTTATACATGTATTTGTGCGGAAGCGTTTTGGAGGTAGGCCAAGCCGACGCAGTTTCTTTACAGCGATGGTGAGAATGGACACTCTGCTGCCAGTTTTCAGAGAAGCTTTGCAGTGTAGGCAGCATGATTTGAAAAGGGCCAGCAGCGCAGTGAAATGATACAACGGAAAAATACAGAACAAAGTGACTCCACTAAACACACTTTAGTCCCATTTCTCCTGGGCTATGGAGACGGAAGGACTTTTCGTTACCCCTTCACCACGTGTTATCTCTGACTTTCTTTTACAGCTGCTCACACCAGATGGTATTGTGTAATTTGGGGGAATGATTATTTCAAACAAAGACAAAATGTTAATAATATCCCTTTGGAAACAACAAAGATATTTAAAGGGAATATTGAAATGTAAAACCTGGACGTACACTAGGTGCTGTATTCCAGTTATGCATCCAAAATCTGGGTTGTGCATCAATCCGTTTTCCATTACCCAGGTTGCGGTGCTGCTGTCACACTTCAATATATTTCTTTTCAATCAACCCACGCTGAGAGTATAAGTGGATGACACGTCTGTTTGACAAAACAGCTTCATTACCACATTTCATGTTGTCGTCACAGTCCTTGAATATAAAATGATCCTGATAAAACAATGAACTTTCCTTTTTTAGGGCCCGATCACTGACGGTGGGAGGCCCTATTGTAATTGTAATGATTATTATTATTGTTCAGGCAAATTAATTTGCTTTTTGAGGGCTTTAACATGCTCAAAATTTGCAGAAAGTTAGAAAGTGGTGAAAACCCTAACCCAATCTGGAGGAATTTTCAATGGGCGACGCAAAATGTCTCAAAAGTGCCCCCCGAGACCCCCGGAACGTGTTCACATTGACCGATCTTCACAAAAATCAATACACAGGTGTATCATGACCAGACAAACTAAAAAGTTTCAGGTCTAATTAGAAAAACGCAACAGGAAGCCTGCTATTTTGCAATTATTGACCATTTTGGTCATATTCCACATTTTTACTTTGATATACTTGTACCAGGGCTATCCACAGATAAACTTCAAATTGAGATCAGTGTCATCACAACAAGATGGAGATAAAAAGTTATTAAAAGATAGATTTTTCGTCGGAAGATGTGACCATGGCATGGTCATTCAACAACCCACAATGTACACCCTTTCTTTATGTTTTAAGTCTTGATGAGATAATGAAGGATCGCCCAAATACTACTGAAAATTTTAAGTCGTAGCAGATCAGATCTGATTGAAAACAAAGGAGAGCTTCCTGAACTCAGCCTCCCAGACTCATTCACATCTTCACAGCTAGGTGTGAAAGATGTCCCTCGACCCAACTTACGGCTACTGTTGGTCACTGTGTGGTCGTTATTAGGGCCCGAGCACCGAAATCGGTGTGAGGCCCTATTGTTTTTGTAAGGATTTTTTTAGGGCCCGAGCACCGAAATCGGTGGGAGGCCCTATTGAAATTGAAATGATTATTATTAGGGCCCGAGCACCGAAATCGGTGGGAGGCCCTATTGAAATTGAAATGATTATTATTATTATTATTATTTTTCTCCGCTTAAAATAATTGGCTTTTTGAGGGCTTTAATGTGCTCAAAAAGTTGTAGGAGTTTGCAGTAAATTCGAAGGCGGCGCAAATTGACGTATTATGGTGTATTTTGAAAAGGGCGTGGCAAAATGCCTTAAGAGCGCCACCTACGGAAAAGCCCCTCATTTAGCATTCACCGATCCTCAAAAAAAACAAAGATTATTGTGTATCATGACTAGATGCACAAAAAAGTCCATCAGTGCATTATGAATAACGCAACAGGAAGCCCGCCAGTTTGACTTTAGTGGCCATTTTGGTCATATTCCATATTTTTTCTTTGATGTACTAGTCGTACAGCTTTCATCAGATCAACTTCAAATTTAGACGATCGTCATCACAACAAATTGGAGCTCTAAAGTTATCAAAGAAACAACTTTAAAGTTATCAAAGAAACAACGCCACACCACTGACAGTGGTGTGGCGTTAAAGTTTGATGAAACGCCATCAAAACACAAGCTTCCATATTTCAGACATATTTTGTCCAATTGAGTCCAAACTAGACACATACGACAAGAGTCGCGACCAGAAGACATCGGTGCAGAAATTGTGACTTACAATCACAGCGCCCCCTGGTGGCATTAGGAAATGTCTTGTTTTTGGTACGTGTTATGTTTTTATGTACTACTCGGAGAGCTTTCATCAGATCAACTTAAAAATTAGATGGGACTCTACAAAACAAGTTATCAATATTTAAACTTTTCATCATACCAATTTCATCACATCAATTTAAAATTTAGACGGGTGGCATCACAACAAGATGGAGATCTAAAGTTATCAAAGAAACAACTTTTCGACACACCGTCTGACTGTGGCGGGGCGTCAAATCAGCTCACCATGACACACGAAAACGCTTTAAAGGGGACATATTCGCTTTAAAGGGGACATATTATTTCCATTTCACCACAGTTGATATGGTTCCTTGGGGTCTTAATGAAATGTCTGTAAAATATTTTGGCAAAATGGCTCAACAGCGCCACCAACGGTGCTTTCCCTCATTTACGGAGAAACACCTCATTTAGCATTCACTGATCCGCACGAAATTGAAGACAGTTGTGTATCATCACCAGATGCACAAAAAACGCGCTCGGAGCAATGTGAAAAACGCAACAGGAAGCACGCCATTTTGATTTCATGGCCATTTTGGTCATATTCCATAATCTTTTACTTTGATATACTTCTCGTACAGCTTTCATCACATCAACTGAAAATTTAGACGAGTGTCATCACAACAAGATGGAGATCTAAAATTATCAAAGAAACAACTTTTCGTCACACTGTCTGACTGTGGCGGGGCGTCACATCAGCTCGCCATGACACACGAAAACGCTTTAACTTCCGTGTTCATGGGTCCATCTCCCTCAAACTACATGTGTGTATCATCAGCCCCCCTCCCTTGAAGATATTCAGATGGTTTTAAAGAATGGGCGTGGCAAAATGGCTCAACAGCGCCACCAACGGAGCTTCCCCTCATTTATGGAGAAACACCTCATTTAGAATTCACTGATCCTCACGAAATTGAAGACAGTTGTGTATCATCACCAGATGCACAAAAAACGCGCTCGGAGCAATTTGAAAAACGCAACAGGAACCCCGCCATTTTCGATTTGGACCATATTCCATGTTTCTCATTTTCAAGTACTTCTTGGAGAGCTTTCATCAGATCAACTGAAAATTTAGACGAGTGTCATCACAACAAGATGGAGATCTACAGTTATTGAAAGATCAATTTTTCGCCACACCGTGTGACCATGGCGAGGCGTCAAAATGTGACTAAACGCCATCAAAACACAAGCTAAGTATCTTGGACATATTTGGTCCAATCGAGTTCAAACTACACATGTAAGACAAGAAGCGCGACCTGATGACATCAACAAAGACACCATGACTTAAAATCATAGCGCCACCTGCTGGCTACAGGAAGTGAAGCGTTTATCTTGCAGCAGTGCGCAAATGCATGCAAAGCTGAGACGAGCGCTTGGTCATCGAACGTTCTCTCTTCCCCGACCGCAACAGACTTGAAATTGCCTGTGCTCGGGTCCGTTAGTGCTACAACGTAGCCCTAGTTATTATTATTATTATTATTTCCCCTTGGGGGGCTTTTTCAGGGTCTAGACATGCTCAAAAAGTTGTGAAACTTTGCAGGAAATTCAAGGTCTGCGGATATTTTAGTATTCTGGAGAAATTTGACTTGGGCGTGGCAAAATGGCTCAACAGCGCCCCCTGGAACCAGCCCCTAGGTTTCCCCTTCTTCGATCTTCACCAAAATCGGGACATAGGTGTATCGTTACCAGTCATGAAAAAAAGTCTCAAGGAGCATTGTGAAAAAAGCAACAGGAAGTCCGCCATTTTGAATTTATTGTCCATTTTAGCCATATTCCACTTTTTTTGTTTTATGTACTTGTCGTAGAGCTTTCATCTGATCAACTTCAAATTCAGATGAGTGTCATCACAACAACATTGAGAAAAAAAAAAATCAAGGGAATTTTTTTTTTTTCACACCGTGTGACTATGGCGTGGCGTCAAAGTTTGATTAAACACCATCAAAACACGAGCATCTGTATCTCAAACATACATAGTCCAATCGAGTCCAAACTAGACATGTAAGACAAGAGTCCTGGCCTGATGACATCTACACAGAAATCATGATTTGAAATCACAGCGCCCCCTGGTGGCTACAGGAAGTGACATGTTTTATATTTTGATGAACTGCTCCTGGCTGCTTTACAATATACAGCTCAAATGACCTCAGTCAAGTCACTGGATCAAGGTCAGAATTGTGACATTTCCTCAAACCATGTAAACATTGATGTTTGGCGAAGGATCATCCTTCGCCAAACGAGGCGATGTTTTCATAAGTCCACTGTGCATTGTCCTATTACTACCACACTTCTGTAACATGATAATAGTACAAGCTTGAACAGCTCTATGTGTCAATATTTCCTAAGTGTCATAGCGCCACCTACTGATTCGCCAGGAAACAGGAAGTACTTTGTTAATCCACTCTGCCTTATCCAACCGGCTCCAAACTACTGACCTATAATCACAATACTGATCTGAACAGCTCCACATATGAATATTAGTTCAGGGTCATAGCGCCACCTACTAATCAGTGTGAAAATTATGTTGTGGTAAAATTGTCCAATTGACACAAAATTGCTCACGCTATATCAGAGCGGCTACTTGAACAGATCTATATGTCTGTGTGTAATAATAGTGATGGCGCCACCTACTGGCAAACCTACTGCCGCAGAGCGCAAAATGGATGCAACGCGGAGACATGCGCTTAGTCATCGATCGCTCTCTCCACCGACCGCAACAGGCTTCAACGTGCGGGTGCTCGGACCTGCCAGTGCTACAACGTAGCCCTAGTTAATAATGAGTTATTATTGAGATGTTAATTCATTAATTCATATTGGCTATAGGACAAAAGAGACATTTGGTCAGGATTGTGCTACAAATGTATATTCCTATCTATTGTTCACCAATACTATGTCCCAACACTGCTAAAACATTCCAAAAGGCAGCCCCCGAAGAGCCTACCTTATGGCTTCAGCATGAGCAGCCTTGGCACAGTCTTGCCAGATGCACAACAGAAGCCACAAACCAGCAAGATCGCCTCACTGGACTTCGCAAAGAGCTCCAAAAGGACACACCCCTCTCTGTTCCCATGGACTGTTAACAGATCTGGACTAGTTAGTTAAAATAAGCAAAAACTGTTATTTAATTAGTGTGATGTTTTTAAGTTTGATTGATGTTGCTTTGACCTTTGGTAATAAAATTATTCACATTCATTACTCAACTAGAAGTATAGATACTAGGGTTTAAAAATACTTCTGTAGAAGTTGAAGTATCAACTCAAGCTTTTTACTTAAGTAAATGTGTAAAAGTACTGGTTTCAAAACTACACATCATCATATTCCCTCAAACCAGTACATTGAACGGGTTACATTCAACAAGTGGAGAAAGCAGAATCGCGGGCTGACCGGTGCTGAGAAATGCGTGTCCGATGTGAACAGCCGGGCGCCTCACTTTCCACCTTAAAACTATGAAATTAACTGAACTATGAACTAGTTCAGATTTTAAGTGGTGAACTATGAACGTGAACTATTCATGTTTAGTTGTATGAACTGAACTTTGAACTAGTTCATGAGAGGTGTGAACGTGCACAACACTGCAGGTTTGCAAATTATTGCCAGTCAAACAATATGTGTTTTCAACATGCTACTGCTGCCTATTTACCCATAAACCCTTTCACAGAGTTTCAGTATTAACTAGCTTTTTCAGCTGATTTTCAAAGCCTTCAAGTGTACAGCGGCTCTGGTAATTGACGGCCTGTCCTTCAGTCTGTTTTCAGGTTCACACTCTCACTGACTCGGCTGTCAAACTCTTGAAACTGGTTGATTTTGCAAAAAAAAACTTTCTGTCTTTGTTAGCATTTTTAAATCCGTCTGTTTGGGCTCGCTCTCCTCTTGCATTGTACGAGTTCTTTCAATCAGTTTCAGATGTAGGGATGTCAGTAGATGCTCGTTGGTGAAAGATGTGAAAAGCACATGAGTAGAAAGTATTGAGGTTGGTGCAAACATTATGTCTGTTTTTGATTTGAGCGTGATAGAACTGACGGGACCAAGTCTGATCCAGTCGGAGTCAGTTTGTGTATGTCAGTGTTTGATGATTGGGACTGTCATGTTCAACCACTTCCTAGAGAAAGATGGAAAAAATAAACATTGAAAATAGCTTAGTGTTTTTGAAGTGGCTCTAAACCAAACTCTGTACTGGTGATGGATCACACAGTCTTTAAAGCTTAGAGCTTGTTGTCCAGTTCGTCTCAAGCTTGAGGCTTTAGGCATTATATCACCATGACTAAATAAGTGTAATACAACCATTGCTTTCCTCGTATCAGTAAGAAGATCACAAACATTTTTTTGCTTTTTTGAAATAACAAGAACCTTAAGGGTAAATTGTTTTTGACAATCCTTGATATCCTTGATACAACCTTCATATTTTAAAATGCAGTTCTCAGGATGCATGTCTAGGTCGGCTCAGCCTGGTTGTAAATGGTCAGTTATTGATCAAAAAGATAGATTTACATCAAACACAGAAACAAATTGTGCTCAGCTTCAGAACCAATATACATTAGATATGCAGAAATAATTTCTAGTCTAATAGAGTACAACAGAGACCACACAGTGATGCTTTGAAGTGCTTTGAGGATTAGTCTGGATTTCAGCACAGTTAGTTGGCTCGTGTCAGATAGATCAGTGGTGACTATATATTCGTCTGAAGATGGGGGTGAGCATCTGCCAGCTACAGCTTTGATAAGGTGGCTCATGTGAATGACTTTGCCTTCAGTGCTTTTGGCTTATCTTTCAGTTTCTTGCAGTGAAACATGAGCACTCCCAGCTGCTAATATCCTCGTAAGCATTCCCAAAGGATGGCACTTTAATGTGTAGGAGTGCGTTTGTAGTCATAAGGGATGTTATTTTTTCCATCTGATGTAGGAGTCAAAAAAAAACTTTTACTCAGTGCTCAATGAGCGCAGCCTGATAATGACGACCCCTCTTCACGTCCCTCCCCATCTGTCTTTGTGTTTGAACAGTATCAGGTTCCTTAAGGAGCTCCACAGACCTGCAGCTCCTTCACTGCCTCCCTCACGTTCCTCCGCTGCCTCACATCCAGATGTGTGTGTGTATCCATTGGTGTGTCGCATTTTGTGCATCTGTGATTCTGAAGTGCAAAACGCTAAATGGGATTCCTCTCGACAATGAAGCAAGGAGGTTTTAATCATCAGGTACAACTTTTAATCTGCCAGAAGGTGGTTTCAAACCTTCAAATTAAGTCATAACAGACACGCTTCGGTATCATTCAGGCCAACTGCCTTGATTTACAGACCTCAGCATTTTGCATTCATTGTTTGTCCTCCATCTCCGAGGCATCTGGTGTGCATAAGTGGGTCTGATTATTCCGCATCAGACCTCTGGTGCTCCACATCAGCCACAACAAGTTTCACTGATGTCTTTCTCTGGCAAGTTTTTCTTCGTGTGACTCCAGACACTCATTGTTCTCAGAGTATTTAACAGCCCAGTGAATGTTTTAAAAACTTAAAACATCACTGGGCTTTCTATTATATCTATTATATTATTTTTACCTCACGGTCCATTTAGCACCTGTTCTCAATTTGCAACGTCTTCATCAGCAGACAGGAATTTAATCAAATTAAATATCTGAAGAGAAGCAAAGATTTTTCCATCTACACTTCAATGAGTATACTCAAAGTCTATCATTGAAATTGGAACAGCCACAAGATTAACTTTGAACGGGGGTCGTTTTGTCAGTAGTGGGGATGTTACTATGATTTACCTGGTGATTATACAGAAATTTGAAAAGTAAAGTTTCACATCAGTGGCTTATTATGCTTCAAAAGACAAATGTACTATTCAACCAAAAGTATAAATTTTGCATATTCATCTTTGGATAGTGATGTTATCTGAAAAGGAGAGAGCAGTGCTGGTCATTACAGAGGGACATGTATGTGTATCCTTACTGCATGCGGACAGTCTGTGTGCTGCTGTTGGTGGTTTGCAGGGTGGATTTCTTTGACATTCAACATGTGTGTCCAACTTGTGTCCTTCTTATCTCCTATTGGTTCTTAAACACAACTTCATGAGTTTGAATTTTTGGGGAGAAGACAGTCAAAAGAATCAATGGTCATCACTTCATAAACAGATTGCTTTTATATTTGTATTCAAACTTCCCCCAACAAAAACCCAGTACCTGCAAACCATTGCATTTCCAATGGGTTCCTTGTGTTTTAATATATCCAAACATTTCCCTAATCCTCCCCTAGATTAGAGATGTTCATATCCATCGTTGCATTCACTTTTCTCCTGCTCCTGTGGAAGTTGTGTCTTGCCACTGATTCCCGAAGTGGTTCTATATTTTAAGGCCAAGGCCTGAGCATTTGAAGCCTCCGCAGACTCTGCAGCCTTTGTCCTGGTTATCTTTTGTTTTTTTGTCACTGTGAATTGTTCAGTGATGTGTGGAATGAAAGCGGGTCTGGTTCTACTGCTGCCTTGCCCAATCTTGCATTTGTCTATTTATGGACTGAATGTAGGTAACAGAAGCTCGAGCTGTTCCGACGGCTCATGTGGATGTGTGTGTCGTTGTATATCCTATTTCTGTATTTATCAACTTCATAATGCCCCTTGCATCTTCCTTGTACTCACTCAAGTGACATAACTTACAGAGGCACGCAGTCTGTGTTTAGGACAAGTCAATTAAAAAGTAGGAAAGCACTACAGACTGAACCAGACAGATGACAGAAATTGAAAAATAGCGTCATGAAGAAGTAATTAAATCCATTCGACAGGCTTTCAGTCTGGTCGGCAGACAGGTAATCACTGAAGCATGTCTGCAGGCACACAAGCAGCCGGAACCCAGGGATCAGGAGCAAGGATAGAGAGGACGCAAAAAAAGCTGCACTGCTGTGCAGACAAACGGGCCATTTCAGACTTAAAGTAAAGATTTCATTTCAGCCTTCCCTGGGCTTCTTTGATAACACTCCTCCTAATATATATGCAAAGAGAAACTGCTCAGAAGCTCCTGACTCACCACAGGCCATCTAAACAGCTGAAGTTAAACAACAACAAAGAGAGGTAGTTATCCTCTGCTGCAAGTTCAGTTTTTTGAAGCAACAAGTTTATGAAAGGTAAATTAACATTGGTCAGATGCACAGCATCCACAGGGGCAGGGAGGGACAGTAACAATATACATTCAGTTCAGTGAATGTGAATCTCGTTGCCACCTTGAGACATCCACAGGAAACATGTTGTTCCTGACAAGTACAGTGACAGTTGCATCCTGCCTTTCTTTTGAGTGACAAATCTCAGATCACAGATGAATCATTCAAAGAAGAAAGTAGCGCCAGAGGAGGGCTGCTGAAAGATTCAGCTCCTCGCCTACTTCGGGACAAAATGAAAGGCAGCGCAGAGCTTTTGGATGTGTTATTATACCTTTGTTTTTGTATTTCTATTCAAGTGAATATGCAAGGCATGCATTTCTCAGTAATGCTGTAGCATCTGCAGCAGGAGGTTACATTCATGTTCACTCCATTGATTTTCCAATTTTCTTTTAATTGGTAAATGAAGTATTCTTCAGGGGTCATAACAAAAATCTCCAAAACCCTTCAGAAAAGCCCAAAGAGGCTTTTATCAGCTTTGAAGAATTCTTTGGCATAGCTCCTGCATCTCTGCCATGCTCTTTAAACCATTCAGCGATGCGGGGGAATTGTCGTGTGTAGAGGCTATCACTATCATTATCATCACAAATGAAAAGAAAAAATAAGCAGGATTATTCAAAGTATGATTCTAGCTTTTCCATCTTTCTTCAAAACAATTTAGCAGGATAATGAAAGTAAAAATGTTCAAGGAAAAACTTTCAAAAACGAATTATTTGAATGGCACTGTGACTTTTCAGTTTGTCCCAACCACTTACATGGAGGAGGCTGGGTTTATCACCTGTAGTCCCTCAAGAGGCTTTGGCTTCACTTTTGGGGAGCAGTCATGTCGTCCATCTTAATGTACAGTATATGAACTGTAAACCATTTCCTTGTTGTTACCTTTTGTAACCGCATGCTGAGTGGATCCCCTTCCACAGAACCCACCATGTTTCGACAGTAGTACTGAATGGAAAACCAAATCCTAGCTCTAGAGAGAGCAGAGGAGCAGGATATCTGTTTAGATTTAATCTGCAGCTTCAAAGCTGGATGCAACTGAATTCTTCACACTGGTCCTTTAAAGGCAGCTCTTCTTAGAAGCTAATCGACCTGCTTACCCCTGACCAGCCACCAGAAACCAAAATTACATCACTTTTATCAGTGGGGGTAACTACATTTGTTCAGCTGTTATTAATCTAGTACTCTCTGTGCTATGAAGTAATTACAGCTCTGCCAAGAATTACAGGGTCATGTTTTTTTGCAGTGTGATATAGACTTGAAAGTCTCTATGGGAGGCCTTGAACTTAAATTAGCTTTTGACTCCTCATCAGCGGTGGCTCATAAATGTTTTAGTATTTTCTAACTGGCATGGTGACTTTAGTGGCAGTTAAAAAACAGGTATTCTGCCGTATTGTACTCTTTTTGATGAGAATAAGATATTGACCCAAACATAATGATAACTCAAAGTCATAAGTTTGTTTATAATAGGATATGCCATAAAAAAATAGCCCCTACTTCTGCTGTTGCCACTAAAATAGGGTGCAAAAGATAAACAATATGCACTGTTCTCTTAGACCACAAAAACAACAGACAGCATAATCTAAATCTCACAGTGAAACAAGTCCACCCTCACTTTACACACACATAAAAAAAAAAACAACAACAGTACACTCCGGGACTGTGATATTGATTGGCAGCACTGCCTGCTTCACAAAAGGGGCTTGTTTCACATAAATAGACTTTCACCACAACTGATGTCTGACAAATACGCCACTATGCGAGCATCAGAAAGGAAATGGCGGAAATCTAAACACCTTGTCGACCTGCTAGCTTATCAGTCTCTTCTCTCCTCTTTTTCTGCCTCTATTTCCACAGCCAAAAGCACTTTTTACCAAACTGCAATTCAAGCGTCATTTTCTAACCCCAAAAAACTCTTCTCCATCTTTTCCAACCTCCTCAACCCTCCCAGTCCCCCTCCTCCTTCCTCTCTTCTACCAAGCCACTTTGTCAACTACTTTACCAAAAAGATAGATGACATACGCTCTTCATTTTCTGATCCTCCTTCTATAACCACACTTCCAACAACTTCATCTTCATCCCCTTTGCTCTCCTCTTTCACCCCCCTGTCTCCCAATCAAGTTCTGACCTTGGTAACCTCCGCCCGCCCGACCACCTTCCCCCTTGACCCCATCCCTTCTCACATTCTCCAGTCTATTGCCCCTGACCTTCTTCCTTTTCTTACCCATCTAATCAACACTTCCCTGTCAACTGGCTGCTTCCCTTATTCTCTGAAGGAGGCAAGAGTAAATCCTCTCCTGAAGAAACCCACTCTGGACCCGTCTGAAGTAAATAACAGACCTGTCTCTCTCCTTCCCTTTGTTTCCAAAATTCTTGAGCGTGCTATCTTTAATCAACTTTCCTCCTATCTTAACCACAATAATCTTCTTGACCCTCACCAGTCTGGTTTCAAGGCAGGTCACTCAACTGAGACTGCCCTCCTTGCTGTCTCTCAGCAGCTTCACACTGCTAGAGCAGCCTCTCTGTCCTCATCCTTCTAGACCTCTCTGCTGCATTCGACACAGTGAACCACCAGATCCTTATTTCCTCCCTTCAGGACCTCGGTGTCTCAGGCTCTGCTCTCTCCCTGCTCTCTTCCTACCTCATTGAACGCACTTATAGGGTAACTTGAAGAGGATCTGTGGCTGATCCTTGTCCCCTCACTACTGGGGTCCCTCAAGGTTCTGTCCTTGGTCCTCTCCTCTTCTCTTTGTACACCAACTCCCTCGGCTCTGTCATTCACTCACACGGCTTTTCCTACCATAGCTATGCCGATGACACCGAACTAATCCTGTCTTTTCCCCTATCAGAAACACAGGTAGCAGCACGAATCACTGCCTGTCTGACCGACATCTCTCAGTGGATGTCTCAACACCACCTGAAGATTAACCTTGGCAAGACTGAACTACTTTTCCTTCCAGGGAAAGACTCTCCCATCCACGACCTGACTATTAACTTTGACAACTCTGTGTTAACCCCCACTCAGACGGCTAGGAACCTGGGTGTAACACGCGACAGCCAACTCTCCCTTACTGCCAACATTACTGCAACAACACGGTCCTGTAGATTCATGCTGCACAACATCAGGAGAATACGCCCCCTTCTCACTCAGAAAAGGGTGCAGGTTCTGGTCCAGGCTCTGGTCATCTCACGTCTAGATTACTGTAACTCCCTCCTGGCAGGTCTACCTGCTACTGCCATCCGACCTTTGCAGCTCATCCAGAATGCAGCAGCTCGACTGGTTTTTAACCAACCTAAATTCACTCACACTACTCCTCTCCTCCGCTCCCTTCACTGGTTACCAGTGGCTGCTCGCATCCGGTTCAAAACACTAGTACTTGCGTACCATGCTGTGAACGGATCCGGTCCAGTCTACATCCAGGACATGGTCAAACGTTACACCCCACCCGGTTCACTCCGCTCTGCTTCGGCCAATCAGCTCGTTGCTCCCTCACTGCGAGCTAAACACTCATCAAAAACACGACTGTTTTCCATCCTGGCTCCTAAATGGTGGAATGAGCTCCCCATTGACATCTGGACATCAGAAAGTCTACACATCTTCCACCGAAAACTAAAAACACACCTCTTCCGAATAAAAAAAAAACACAACTTTTTGAAACTAACACTTTAGTAGCACTTAAATGGCACTTACTTATAGCACTTTGTAGTTTTGCTTTATTTGAAGAAATTGTACCTTCTTGATTCTTGTCGTCCTTGGTATGTACCCTCAGGTTTGAATGCACTTATTGTAAGTCGCTTTGGATAAAAGCGTCAGCTAAATGAAATGCAATGTAATGTAATGTCTTACTTCATCAGTTCCCACAGCTGTGGAGCTCTTGGTCTATCTAAAGCAGAAGTAACTCCCAATATATGCTCAGTAGATTGAGTCTGAATCTAAACTAAAATGATGCAGCCGAGCTGAGTGAAACATGGTTCCGTCTGAGCAGCTCCATTCCCTTCAGCAAAAAGGTGTTGAGGAAGTTTCAGTTGCAAGAAATGTTTCACCTACGTGATTCAGAGTGTTTTAACATCAGGAGGAGATGTGTTTTTGTTCAAGGCTTTACTGTGGCCTCTAAAAAATGTGTTTGGTTGTTCTCTACAAACTGAGCCATTAGCCATTCCTCTGTTTGTCAGTAATTAGCATAGGCCATTGATTATTAAAATGTTTTAAATCAGATTTTGAGCCATCAAGAGACATCACACACTATATCTTCAACAGTGATGTGCACAAGATTAATTCTCTTTTGGTTTCTTTCAGTCTGAACCATCTGCACTCCCACATTCACTCACAACTTCCAGCTGCAGCAACATTATCGTCTCATGAAGTCTCAATATTTACAGAAACAAATCATTGTCAATTTAATGTAACATTGAATCCATCTGTTGCTTGTTTTGATATATTATAAGACTAAGGTCACCCTTAAGTTATATATAAATCAAATAACCATAAAAAAAAAATTTTTAATCATCATTTATGTCTTTGTACAATGTAATGCAGATTCATGAGATGTAAGCAAGTTGTTGTTGTCCACTGGACAAAAACAACTTGCTCTTACAATCATCCTGTACCAAAGCACTTTACTGAGAACATTTCATACAAACCACTACACTGAAAAGGTGTATATAATGTACATACTTACTTAATTCAAATTTGTATTCTATTTCCTTTTTATATTAATTTATTCTCTCTTGTCTGCCACATTCTGACCTGCCTGAGGCACATTACTCCTCAAGTCAGTGACTCTGCTCCTCTGATGTTACACTGTTACATCGTAATCCGCGGGAGGAATTGTCTCTTCACACACAAATTGGTAATCACATGGGATATTCACCATCTAGTCATATATTCGAATGGAGTTATTAATCGATGATGTCGGATCATGTGTCCGGATCGTTGTGGTCACTTAAACACTGATGTCCTGTCTGTGTGTGTCATGTCATGTCTTACGTTGTGTGGCAGGTTAAAACGTGTGTCTCATAAACTCTAGAGAATTAAACAAACGAGTAAACGTCAGTTCTGTTTTATGTCCTAATAACTTGTGATCAGCGCTGGTGTTTGTTGTTAAAGAGTGAGTGCAGGTCAGAGGAGGAGTGAGGAGGAGGCAGAATCCAGCAGAGACTCTTACACAGGACAACTGGACCTTTAATGCCTCTGTCCTGGAGCAGCACTGGTTATAATAAGTGAGCGGTAGAAACCAGTTCAAACTATGAACGGAGCGTATGAACAATCTAGAGTCGTCGTCCTCTCTGCAGCAGCCCAAACATTAACGTACGTGCTTCTCCTCCTACAATCTCTGCTGTCTGCAACAACCTAACTTGATGTGTGTGTAACTCTATTCCAGCCACATCAGTGGTTCGACACGCTGCTATTCTCATTCTAATTGGCTGTTCGTGCTGTCCACCAACATAGGATCAGTTCTATTGAAGTTATATCGACAGTTCTCAAATGTATAACAAGGATTCATTTTATCGTGATAATTATCGAACCCCTTCTATCGCCCAGCCCTATTATATGGTACTGTAACCTAACGATAGTCATATGATTAGGGTCACAGTGCTTGAGCAAATCCCAGGACACACCAAGAACGGCCTTGAGGTGCTATCAGCTGAAGTTGAGCTTTCCATGCATCAATTATTTTTAGTTTCATACAGATCAGGAGTAAAATCTCCAACATAGATCTTGATTCGCTGCTCTTCATGGCAACACACAGTATGACACTTCTGTCCCTGCTCCTTCTCTGAAATGCAACTTGACAATAATCTTTAGACAGATTTGCTCTTCAGAAGCCACTTTTTCAGACGACACAAGTCCTCAGGGCATGGGGGGGGGGACTTGGTGAGGAACTATCTGTTGAATTATGGATGGAGGCACTTGACACGGTTTCCTCTGATTCTCAGTCACAGAGCTCATTGTAGAAAACAAGACCATTGATGAATGAAAGCCTTAACATTGTTAAGTGTAACCTCCTCTAAACCATGTCCGTATATTGTGCTGTTGTCCATCTCTTGCTGGTTTGTGGAAAGACAAATTTACTATGATGGGTTTCCTCACCGACATCAAAACGGACCAAAATGAATGAGGATGAAGTTACCTCGGTCACTTTGTTGGCAAGATGATTAATCTTACTTGGAGGGAAATTGTCGGCCGCCCCTGCTCATACTGTAGATTAAAGCTGTTTTAAATTGTATAAAGCTCCAAGAAATCAGACACACACTTCAAGGACCATATACACCTTTTTACAAAATGTGGACCCCCATCCTTTATTATGTTAAGTGACTGCATCGCCCTGCTGCTTCAGAGTGCATTTATAGACTCCATTTGTATCTTTGCTTGATGGAGATGAGGATGTGGTGGTGCATGAATCCAAAACTCAACAAACTATCATTCTGAGTTGGAAGCTCAACCCTCTTATTCCCCTTTATGAAACTGCAGGCTGTCCTTACCTTTGACACTGCATTCAAATCTGACAAACAACTGAACTCTGTTGTGAAAGGAAGCCTTTTTCAAATTTCGAGCCATGGCCCAAGCAACAGCCTTTCTATCATTCTATCATATCCAAGCTTTTATTACTGCTGGTCCGTACCTCTGCAACTCCCTGTACACGGCTGCAGTATGTGCAGAACACTCTTGTGAGTTTGCTGAATGGCTCCGGAAGCGTGAGCATATTTCCCCTGTACTCGCCTCCTTCCACTGACTCCCTGTCACTTCTAGAGTTCATATTATAACTAAACAATTTATTTATAACGCTCTAAATGGATTGGCTCTCTCCTACCTGTTCCAAGGTCCCCCACCAAGGTCACTCGGGTGCTCTTACCAGTAACTGCTGGCAGCACCTCGACGGACACTCTGTGGTGGCCCTGCCTTCTCGGTCGCAGGCACATGTTTGTTCACACACCGAATGAATAACTTCTGGAACATTTCCGTTGCAATCGCTGACAGCTTTAAGGTTTTACTTAAGCTTAATTGTTTTTTTCTTAGTGCTATTGATAGAGTTCATTATCTCGGTTGTGGTGGCTTGTTTATAATATAGTTTATAATTAGTTGGGCTGTTATCGTCGCAGCTTTCTTCTCGTGGTGACAGCTGGAGTTTACTTTGACACAGATATCAGACCTCCCTCATTTAACACTGACTTATGCAGATAATGTTAGTCCTGTCTACGCCACCCAGTAAATGAGCGCTAATGCAAAATATACAGCACATTCGCGAAAATTAAATGAGTTTGACTGTGACAGTTTGTTGTGCAATGAATGTGTAATTTTATCATCCACGGCTTTTCACCAACGGCTTACCATCTCACTTTGGTCTGTGATTAAAAACTGAGATGTTATCTTCTCTGTGCTTGTGTATGTGTGAGTAACAGAGGAGCTAAATTACACAGCACCCAAGTCTTCTCTGAGGCTGAAAATACACTGATAATAGGGTCGAATGGAACAATGTGATTACAGTCCATCCCAGGCAGATAACACGAGAAGGCCAAATGTATTAGTGACATGCAGATTTATAAAAGACCTTGACACTTTATAACAACTCTTGTACTTTAAAGTCAGGAATATGAATAGAACACATGCTAAATAAATCAAATCATTCTCTAGTTTTTTGCAATAAACAATCTGCAAAATCCCCAACCATGTCATACAATGGTACAAATTGTATGTTTTGCATATATAATGTATATCTAATTGGAGACCTGAATTAAATCAAGCTCCTGCAAATTAAAGCTCATCTTGACACGTTGCCTTTGCAGACACAGTAGATTCCATATTGCTTGGGCGATGAGTGTAAATGAATATAATTCCTCAGCTTTTTATTTGAAAGTCTGATTCATAAATCCCACAGAAAGATAAATTATGCCGCAGTTACACTTGCAGACATGGGCAAAACTGTGGACTCACCCAACCTGAAAGAGGCCGTCGGGTTTAACCTCTCATTAGTTTACTTAACCGCAGTGGGCCTCGGCCTGTTGACACCATGTTAAATTAATTCATTGGCGTGGCTGCATTTTGTTAAACAAGATTTTAAAAGCTTTCAAACCAGTATTGTTTATCACAAAGTGTAGACTTGTATTTCCTCCAGCAACCTAATGTTTGGTTGAGGAGTCACTGCGATTTCCAGGCAACCACCTTTTCTTGGTTGAAAACAGCCCTCGGCCTATATTGTAACACAGCTGCAAATAAATGTTAATATAACCAATATCTGGTATTTCTTGCCACACATATGTAATGTAGAAACATGGTGAGCCTGCAATAAACTCACTAACATGCAGGCTGTGATGCACAGGGAAAATATTTTTTGGACAGAAGCATTATTTGCTTGTATATGATTTCCCTATTTTCCTGCTGGACTTCATTTGGATCTTTGGTTATTTACAAATGTAACCAAATGTAACGCTTCCACAGAATATTTTTAAGCAGAGGTGTTGTTGTACACTAAATAGACAGCCTCTATTAACATGTCAGGAGGAGCAGCTGAAAACCAGATCATTTATTGGGAGCTTTTGATTCTTCGCTTTTATAATATACATGTTGACTTTAATAATATGATGCCACTGAGACTGTATTTTGCAATCCGATGAAAAAACATCAACAAATATGCGGACAGGATATTCATTTAAACGTTTTTTTTAATATTGTTCAAGCTAAGCAAAGATTTGTCAGCATCACATTTCACATAAATCAATTGTGATAACAGAGGTTTGTTTAACAGAGGCATGAGGAAATGGGGAGTAGTTTAATTCATATGCTGGTCACAAAGTGCCAACATCCAGGGAGAGGTGTTGAAGCCACAGATTTATTTGTTTCCACTATCCTATCCTACAAAAACATAATTTATATTCCCAGTGTCTGTCAGATTAGATATTTATTCAGATGATATTACTCTCTCTGATTAGGGATCTCCATTGAAATCTCCTGAATTATTTTTGTTTCTTTGTTTCTCTCTTTGCAGTGTAAATCGGTGAATTATGGGTATTATAGCTAACAAACATACATCTCATGAATTGTGGTGGGGCAATAAATGTTGTCTGGTGACCTTGGAAATCCCTTTGTCCTTCTGCAAGGACAAACCATTGAAAAATGCGATACATACCGTTATTTTCTCCTTGTATCCACTGGCAGAAGATGGAAAACATTAGTTTAAATTCAGTGTTAGTCCCCTTTCAAAAGGAACTTGATGATCCATTACAATCTTGATTCAGTGAATTGATTGATTGCCAACGAAAGGACCTAAAAGTCTGGTATGTGTCCAAGCTGTCAGACACACACCGGATGAGTAGAGCTGGACAGATTGACAGAGCGCTCACACCTTTCCTCCCCATTAAATGGAGCAACATCAGCTCTAAGTGAATGTTATCTTTCCTTCAGATCGACATCAGTGACAGTCGATAAGGTAATTCCTAGAAAACCCACTCCCCTGTGTTCACAAACTCAAATACAACAAACTTTCAGAAAAAAATTGATATTGATCATCAGCCTGCAACCTTTTACCCATGCATTTTTTTTTCCTCCTCTTTTTTGGCCAATACAGTTTGCAAATTTGAATCGGTAAAAGGGCAAATGTTTTAATTGAGCTGAGATGGGAGATCCAGTCAATATGGAGACATTTATTAGTGAGCAGCAGCAACAGAGTTCAGACTGAGTGGTAAGAGCTGCTCTGCAAGAGAATAAGACAACAAGAAAAGGAGACAGCAGGTATAAAACTATCAGTTGTGTGTGAAAATAGATGGACAAGCGTTTGAGATCAGGGAAGTCTAGAAAACAGCTCCTGAGGTACCGAGACAGTGAGAGATGGATCTATTAAATGGACCAATTTGACCTTGGCCACTGTTAATGTTATTAAAATAAATGTTAAGACCAAAGAGATCATGCAGGAGTGAGATCTTTGGACGCAGGGGGATGCTGAGGTCGATGCTCAAGGATTTTCCTGCTTACAGCATCCGAACAGAGAGATTGACTGACTTCACAGAGCCAGGGGACATGAGAATAATCCTCTACTGAGTGTGAACGGTGAACACGTTTGTTATCATCAGCGAGTCTCACTCTCTGAGTTTTATGAGCTTCATGAAGGACCTTTTATTGTGGGTTTTAGAATATACTCTGTGATGAAAAACAAAAACAGCGTAGAGTTTTATGGGAATCAGACTTTGGCCAGAAGTCAAAAAGCTTTGTGAGCACTTTTACGTTCAGGTACATTAACTATTGGCCTCGGAAACAGGGAGGTTTCTCTGCAGAGAAAGGACTTTGTTTGCTTTGCCATTTAGCTGAGAGTTTTATTGCTTTAATATGTTTTATAGCTCATTATATAATGATTTATGGGCTGCACTGGTAAGTAAAACATCCTCAATTCGTAATGAGCTCTTCCTGATTAATGAATAAAGAAAGTTGAGCCGTGTTTCACGAAGGGAACTTCTGCTCTCTAAGGCACTCGTGACTTTTAGAGGGGGGTTCTTGAATATCCTGGCCAAACTTATACAGATATTTTGCAAAACAAACTTTTTCCTCTGTGTTTTGGACTCTGGACCACATGCATAATGTATTTCAAGTTTAGATGTTTTTCCAAACGAATTCCTGTTTCCGTGTATCTGTGTGGACATGAAACTGAGAATTTGCTTTGTGCTCATCCACTATTGCTTTGTGTAATTAAGAATGTTTGGTTTGCACTGCTAGTTCTATTTACTCAAAGTTTGCAACATAGCATCGTATTTGGTTTTGACACGTCGCCAATGTAGACTTTATCGCCTCCTATAGGTGAGATTGAGAT
Source organism: Platichthys flesus (assembly GCF_949316205.1). Taxonomy (NCBI): domain Eukaryota; kingdom Metazoa; phylum Chordata; class Actinopteri; order Pleuronectiformes; family Pleuronectidae; genus Platichthys; species Platichthys flesus. The sequence continues at coordinate 14,781,259 of NC_084960.1, read as the reverse complement.
TGCTCATCTCACCTGCAGCCTATGTATCACAAATGCAAGAAACAAGCTACCACATTCAGTTATGGCCTGTTTGCAATTCTCAAATTGCAGTATCAAGCTGTAAGTCTGTGTGACTGTTAAGAGTTAAATGTGTTTGTTTTAAGATCTAATTCTGTGGAAAGAATCAATCCGTCATGCTGAGTGTGTGCTCAGAGTTTGTTTTCTCTATAATGAAATTGACTGTAAATGATCAAATCAAACATGAACTGATTTCAATTTCACATCTTTATGTGTAACTTCCCTCTGCCGGATTGCTGAATATATGTCGTTGCATCTATGTGCTAATCTGTGAAAATAGGCTTCCTGTTGGGTGTGAAGATGGAAGCGGCTTGTTTCTTAAATGGCCAGAAACCAAAACAAATGGCAGCACTTCACATCATAAAGTTCTCACATTCATTTCATTTTGTTGATTTTTTTTTTTTTTTATTCCAGAGTACTATACTCAACCACACTACCCGGGCATAATTAACCATGCTAATGCAAATTTTATGACAGAGCAACTCCTAGTTATTCCATCCTGCGGGCATGCTGAACCCGGTCAAACACTGCAAAATACAATATTGACAGAAATCTGCGGCAGACGTGTCAAATAAAAAAACTGTTTTTGTACCTTGCAGCGGTTACCATACTAATACTGAGGCGATGTGAGCTCGTTGATTTACGCAGCCGCTGGAGGAGCCGGGCCGGTTAATGACGAGGACACAGAGACTCATCCATTAGCCTCACACAATGTCATATCTCTTCAGTGAGGGAACAAAGAACTGAGATAATTCTGGAAGCCTGATCACCTTGTGCAGTCCTCCGTCATCGGTATGTTGGTGCATGTTCATGTGTGGGGGCAAGTTTTGTGCTAGGGTAGCCCACTATATCATTTTTGGCATCCTTCCCCTGGAATCCACTGAATTTCAGGGTTTCTATGAAAACCAAAGCAACCAAATAGGGCTGAAAATTTGATGTCACCTTGAATAAAACATGTTTAATTAAATGTAACAAAATAAATGTAGCACTGTAAAAATAACTAAGTTCAACAACAATGTTTGGATTTTTTGACTTGGAAAACTACAACCACAACCTTGATTATAGTATTGATATGTTATTTGAGACGATGGTGACATCATTAATAGTATAGTCTTGTTCTCAGTTTCACTCAACCGTACCTTACAAGATGTAAACTGATTGACTTTAGCATCATAATTAAAAACCTGAAATGAGTCAAGCTCTTTGAAAAACAAATATTGCAGTTCCACTTCAACAATAACCAGATCAATTTAAACTATACATAGGACGCAACATCTCCTACAAAATGAAATGATGCCACTGAGCCTGACTTGTTCAACTGAGATTTGTGGGTTGTGTGTTCTAAATTCATAATCCTCATTAGATGTCTCTTTTTGCACTAAAAGGGTATATAATTAACTATTTGTAAGTCACACAAAATAAATGAGCCTTATTTACTTCCACTGGATGATTACACACTGAGCTGAATCCTCAGTTGCATTTATGTTTACTCACTTGTCAGACACTTTTATCCAAAGCAGCTACTAAGTGGAAAAAGCACTTCAGTAAAAGTAAGAGAAAAATAAGGGTTTGATAATATTGTATATAATATAAGTGTAGACACCCATATTTAATGTGGTGGACTCATGCTGTGTTTTCCTCATGTATTTAACAAGATCATAAGTCTCTTTTTCACTGCGTTCATTTACATAAGCTTGTCTGCTGGTCAGCGTGTAGACCAGTAAGCCTTAACACTTAAATTAAGATGTCATTCTTTGAATCACCAAAATTTGAATATATTAATGCAGTGGTCTGTTGTCTCTCCTTTGGTAAGGCCCTAAACTCCTTAAACAGTTCTACAATACTCTGTCGCTTCTTATTGTTTGTTTGCTGGATTTTGTGTGCAATGCTTTTCATAAACCTATAAAACTTTGTGTTTCTTGTACCCTTTTCACATGATCTTTTTTTTCACGTTGTGTGGTTTATATATAACTAATGATTAACTCAACTGCAATTATGTCATACTTTAAATGTCGGTTGTGTTAAGCAATCAACACCATCTTCGAACCCAAGTTCACAGCTTTCAAAAATGAAAGCTCTGTAGTTCAGCTCTATATTAAGCAGTGCAGTAACCAAACGAACATTGTGCTTTTGTGCCAAACGGGATGTGATTCCATTTTCTGATCAATGGTTTCACATGCTGACAGACAGACATTTATTGAAGAAGTAGGCAGATTAAACTATGCATGGCAACCAAGTAGACATTTAATAGTGTATTGTTTATTGTTACTTAAGTGTAATTTTACATCCTACATTGTTTGTGCAGGTTTAGCCTGGAATTACACCATTGTTCTTCTTTTTTTTTGTCATGTGTTATTTTATTATGGTAACAAAAGTCTGAACAGAAAACTGTAGTCAAAGCCTGTTTTAACACCATGTTGTCAATGTCAAGTAAGCGTTGTCATTTCTGACTTTGCTCAGAGCCATGCCTGATTCTGGAAACTGTCACAGACGCTGCAGCAGCTTAATGGCAGTGATCTCTCTGCACTGCATTTTACATGAACACATATGTTGCCTCATTATCCTCTCCAGGCACAGCAACTGTGGGCTTCGCCAAGCCGAGCGCCCCGAGCCCTTCACTCGGAAATGGATCCAACTGAGCAGAAAAGTGCCACTCTGACTGGCAGTCCCAACAGTTGTTAGAGTAATTATCTCTTTTGCTCTACCCTGCATTTTCAAGTACAACCTTCCATCCAGGCCTTTAAATCTCTCAGGTGGAGACGATACCTGATGGCACAATGGGTTTATTTTTGGCAGCAGTAAAAGCAAAAAAAGATGCAAACTACAGCGTAAACAGCAGGCAGTTATTTTCAATGATGCCTTATATCAGACCCATACGATTACACCCTCAGCAGAGGAGGTTGCTAAAAGCTCTGGTTTCAGAGAGAAGAAAGGAGATGCAGGATTTACATCATGCTCGTATCAAAGTAAAACAACGTAGTGGGGGGGAATGGGTTTAAAAAAAGTCTAATCTGAAATGTGTTACTCTGAATTGAATCTATGTTCCATTTGTTGGTCCTCTAAGCTTTTAAAGAGTACCTTGTCTTTTAATGCCTCATGTTGTGAAAATAAAATCTGGGCTCTTTCTTTTACTTGCACTTGAAGTGGATCAGGAGCTACTGTCAAAGTATGAAAACAGTCATTCAGCTGGGTTTTTCACTCAGTCTGTTCCAGGAAATGTGTCCTTTAAACAACTAATTTAGAGTTTCCAACCGGTTCCACTTTTGGACGTTCCGGAGCATTTCAGGGAAGATTGTGTTGGTGTTAAATGTCTTTTATAGAAAACTTAACACACCTCTCTCTCTGCTTCAGCCTTTAACTAGATCTTTCAGTCCTGCATGCTTATAATCTTTTTGTATCCAATGAATTTGTCTGTTTCATGCAAATAAAATGTGTTTCTAATATGAAAAGGTATAGTCTGAGCCTCAAAGACCCATAATCAGCCTGGTGTATGCATTTGGAAGTGAGTAGACGTTCAAACACATAAGTTCCAGGCCATGATGCTCTTTCATGTAGTTTGTGGGGGACTGAAGCTCCTTTATTCTCCAAATAACCTAATGAGCAGAAAAAATAAGTGAAAACTTTGTCTCCAGTGAAGAATATTTGATCATCTACATTGTGTGTCTCCCTGCAGCAAATTATCTTATAATTAATGATGCAGGCGAAAAAAGCCTCTTCTGTCTGGAGCTCCAGAGAGAGATAGGAGAGGGGACATGGAAAAACACATTGCAGTATTTTTTTTTTCAACTTTAAACCGCGGATATACCATCTTAGGGTACCAATACCTCAAATGCAATCCCAGTAAAATAAAGGTCCTTTAAAAGATCCCACTTCTTGATATTTTTCAACCATACACATAAATAGATCTCCTTAATGCAGCACAATGACTTTTTCTTTTTTTGGGCTCATATGCGCTTAGTGACTAGATATGAGCAGAATGACGTACTGAGGCTTCAATAGAGAGGGAGAAAGCCAGTAATTGAGAGGAGTGTGTGGCTCTGTGCTGACCTCGCCATCTGTCACAGATGAGTCGAGTCGCACACGCCCCGAGTTGACCGCGCAGGAACAGAGCTACCGAAGCATCTCAGTGTTATTTCTCTCCTGGAGAAACGTATCTCTGCCTCTCACCATACGGTCATGCCTCCGCACTCAGCCCTGATCCACGCCTCGCTTCAGCTGGTTAATCCTACACTCCCAGAACCTCTAATGGAGGGAACCTCTTTAAGACCTCTGTTACTGGGGGGGAATGAAGAATCGCATAGGTGTTCATGCCCATAATCAGACATCATAGTTTTGTGTGTTGGCGATAGGCCAAGTAGCAGAAAGAAGTTCTCCCCTGCTTTATTATGCCATAGTGGACAATGATCCAGAGAGGAGTAAGGTCTCAGTGAACAAATGTATGTATCTTCTTCCCTTTCTTCTCCCTCAGTCCCCTCCTTACTAGATGTGTTCCACAGATTAGACTCCATTGGAAAAAAAAATGTTTTGTTCTAACAGCAACCATAGGGATTTTGGGACTACTTTCAGGGAATTTACTGTTATATATGACCTGTTGAAGAGTTACAATTGTACTGGATGTCATAAAGGGCGACTGAATGACAGATTTTTTTTTTTTGTCCTCCTTTTCCATTAGCCACCAAACAACCCCCTCTGATTTTTCTTATATGCGGGCGCGGGGGTCCTGACCTCCACTGTTGCCATGTGAGCAGATAAAGTGACCCATTCATCACTGCACTCTTTATTCCAGGGGATGACGGCAACATTCAGCTTTCAAATTTTGTGGAGAACTGGACATGATGTTTCTGCCTTTTTTGTATTAAATTGATTGATTTGGACTTAAAGTGCACAGAGGTACTTTACCCGTCTCAGCAGGAAACCATGTGACTGTCGCCCGGCTGGCTTTAAGTTTTCACCTGTTGTCTGGATAGTTTCCTGAGAACCCATCTTTTATTTCCGTCAAATGCACTTTCGACATCCAAGTGCTGCTGCAGTGGCACTACAGATGCTTTACAGTTGCAGTTTATATCCTACTGTACTACAGTGTGTTTCAGATTGGATTTACACAGGGAAAGAGGAGTGAAGCTGTTGGAAGAAGAGCAGTGAAGCACATTTCAAGCATGGCGGTCTTCCTCAGGCGGTGCCCAATGAGGATTCTCCAAAACAGTATTGGTTTTCTTGCTGTTGTTATGAGTTCACCGCTTCAGTACATATTTGTCAAAAATCAATCCCGGAGACATACACTGTGAAACATGGACACTCATATTTTGCCACATAAGTTTTTTCTAGATGGTCTTGAATTATTGCTCAATTTGTGCCTCTAATTATTGCAAACATGATAGTTCAGATGGGTAAAGAGTCTAATAGAACAATAGAATATCAGCTTTAGATGTTATACTGAAGATGGAGCTGTGTTTTTTCTCTTTCTCCCACTCTCCCGCTGAATCACTGTTTCCTTTGACTGGCACATGAATACTACATACTGCATGATTTTAACTGAGTTATAAAAAAAGAATTATGTTTTTAAGAAACTGTTTTTCACATTCTAATCCTTTCATCGCAACTATTCTATGATTTTTTCTTCTTTGCAGGCATGCTGTTTTAAAATCAAAGCCCACTAATGGTTGTTTGGTTTATTTATAAGGGGAAATATTTAATGCTTCTAATTGCAGAATCAAAGACTGCACTCAGACACAAAAGTGAATAGAATTGTGAAAGACTGAGCACAAGCAGGACCTCATTGTGTAACTGACAGACTTTTTTTTAAATATATTATTCCTGAAGAAGTGTTTGCAGGGAAGCAGCAGTTTTCTCAGAAACTTTGTTGTAGGCCAACAATAACAGATTGCAGGAGCATATGGTTCAGTCTTCTGGTGACGCTTTAGTAAATTCTACACCGCCTGCACAATGTAAGCGTGACGGCAACATGTGAAACCTCCTGTCAGCATCTAGATAGTTCCCCACTCGATGATGATAAAAACTATTTATCTTTTTTTAAACACACTATCAAAACGTGAAAATCATCAACTAATGTGTAAACCTTCCTGTTTTCAGAGGCAGATTCTTTTTTTCACTCATTTATTTTACAGCTGTATAAACCATATCTTTACCGATTCATATTTTACATACCTATACATATACATTGCTCCACAGGAAATTATACAGCAACAACTTTATAACATTAAATGCAAATTATGCAGCAAAGCATCATTAAAAGCAAACCAGTTTTATTATTTAAATATCAGCAACACAGTAGAATTGCATATTCAGTACGTTCTTTATGGATACTTAAAGAACACTTTGCAGATCTATTTCAAAGTTACAGGCCCAGTTCTACAGCAGTGTGACATACATGACCACATGTATTTCACAACTGATCATTGTATAAACTGCAAACACACATTTTACTTTGATAATTTTTTCAAGCAACATTAAAGGCGTACTGTTGCTTATGGATGCATTGAATGTTTGAGTCAATTTAAAGCAGCTGCAGATATGAATAATGTAGTTTTTCATGGACGATGATCTTCTGGTGCATCCCCACTGAAGTCATTTTTTTGTGACCAGTCCTGTATGTGTGGGTAAACGTTTGAAAGCAGAACAATTACTTGCAATTTAGTATGGATAGCATTATATATTTTCTGGAGTTTAGTTTTTCTCTTTGGACCTGTGTGTGTTTTCTCTGTGGATACTCCAGCTTCCTACTGCCTTCACAGTCTGAAGACATGCTGGTTAGGTTGACTGGAGACTCTAAATTGTCCGTAGGTGTGACTGTGATTGTTAGTTTGTCTCTTAGATGTCGGCCCTGTGATGGACTGGTGATCTATTATTTAAATCAAGGAACCCGGTACTACTTTTTACCCTGAAAGTTTAATTAAATGCCTGAGAGATTATGAAGATGACTTTGCAAATGAGGTGGCGCTGTGTGGATAATTCCAGAAGCTTTGGCGTAAATGCTACCTGGAAGACTTTTGTTGATCAGTTTATATAAGGCAGCATTTCACTCTACCCTTTGAGTTACTCCCAACAAATGTCCACTTTAATTGCTAAACCCCATTGCGAGAATTAGTGCCTTGAAATACTTAATCGGTCGTTTTAATCAAGTTCTTCTGAGTCCTCAGCTTTATGTTGATCATACAGATGTGTATAAATTTGTTTTTAAACTCCTCGCAGAGTGTTAGACACGTCTGGTGTTCTAATAGATTCATATTGTACTCACAACCCTGAAACATGCTCACCTCATAATACTGTTCCTTTCCTCGTTGTGGGGATCATTTTCAAAAGGTCGAGCACACAACACACCGCCCACACTGCCAGACTTTCCTTTCACTCTTCCACACGTAACCACAGATTACATTCTCTCAATTATCTGAGTTCCCCCTTGGGGGTGACTTGTACACCAGCTCTGATTTCTTCCCTTTTTATAAAAAAAAAAAAAAAGATGATTAAATGCAGATTCTCAGCTCCTCTGCCTGTTATGATGAGATCAAAGAAGCTGGACCGCTGCTTGTGAAAGTAATTCAGCATTCTGTGTGGCACACGCTTCGAAAAATGAGGATACCTCTCTTTGATGACTAAACCATTTATCCCCCACTATTAATCTCACAGTATTGACTTAAAATGCAAGAAAAGTATGACTACATTTGCCCTGTCAGCAGCTGTGTGTGTATGTGTGTGATCGAGACACACAAAAGGACTCTGCCACACACTTGCATATCGTTTGAACCATTAATTCTCCATGATGTCACTTTTCTACTGATGCAGCTCCTTCTGAGGACCTTGGTTTTTCCTTGGGGGGGAAGGTTTGATGATAAAACATATTTTGCCAGGCCCTTAACAGACTTTTTCAGATTTTTATTTCTTCACCTTACATCAGATCCACTTTCAACACTCTAGAACTGTCTGGCCTTGCACATAATCCTTTTTGTACAATACCAGGTAAAACCTTAAAGTCAGTCTAGGTTGATTCTGTAAGTTCTGGAGACATACATCTTCAAATCAGCGCTACTTTTACCTAATTTTTTAATTAACTAAATACCTAAAACTCAAAATGGAGAAATCCCCCTTGTCCCCCTCTCTTTCACTGGTTCTTCATTAGACCTGTAGTATTTATAATGGACACTGAAATCCTTCCAGGATTGAGGGGATTAGTTTTCTCTGTAGAGCTATAATTAGCTTTGACACCACTGTATGTGGTCTTCCTCATGCAATGGAACCGTAATCACTGCTGATAATTAGAGTTCAATATCTCAGACCTGTCTCTTTAATATGCAAAGCAACACGGAAATAAATGTATATCAGTGAAGCTCACTTTGGTGGGACACCTGCAGTTTTATCCTGATTCGATGAATCGCACTAAGATGAGTGAACATTCAGTTAAATAGATGCCGCTGGGGGGGGGGGGGCTGAGGGGTAGAGCGGCCGTCCTCCAACCTGAAGGTCAGCAGTTCGATCCCCAGTCTTCCCCATCTGCATGCCGAAGTGCCTTTTGGCAAGATGCTGAACCCCGAACTGCCCATCGTAGAACAACAAAGTGCTGCTAATAGATGCACTGTATGAATGTGTATGTGAATGTAAAACTGTTCTGTAAAGAGCTTTGAGTGGTCATCAAGACTAGAAAAGCGCTTTTGGTAAGTGTGAAATACATAGGAGATTCAAATTTGTCAGAACAAATTAAAAAAAAATTTCACTCTATACATTCACCTCTGTTGAAACACATCAGGGACACACACACATGAAGATCAACAATTTAATGATGTACAAAAAGATGCCGCACATTACCTCTGCTAAGTTTAATCAACGGTGGGGAGTCATTATTTTTGTGTAATGAACCATTTCAGTGTATTAGCAACAAGAGAGCTTAACTATTACCCAGTGCACAGCATTTTGTATTAGGATAGCTGCTATGGTTATGTAAAGTTCCATACAAACCAGCCATAGTTTACTAAGAACACTAGTTATTGCATTGGAAGTGTGTTGCAGGTGTTCTGATGTGCTTATATAAAGCGTGTACACACACACACACACACACACACACACACACTGGGTAAGTGGGTAATAATGTAATTTAGTCTGTACGAGTATGAGGATTCACTTGCTTGCAACGGAAAACACATTGCTGCCAATGGTTTTCTGCTATTTCACTGAACTACAGTTGGAAGTAATGCTCCAGGAAATGCAGCAGTGTGGCGACAAAGGCAGGAGAGAAGAAGATGTCAAGCTAGTAAACTTTGATGAAATACATAATTTAACTAGAATGGCATTCAGTAGAGCGCTTACGACCACCAAGGACTTAACATTCCTTTTTAAATTCAATCAATCAGCATCGAATAGAACACACTGTTCTAATTGTTAAAAAAGAAAACATTAGAACGGGGTAAAAACATAACCTCTTTGGAGGAGGTCGAATTCTGCTTCATAGATTTCTAAAAAGGGAAGAAAATACATTCAACGTGTTTGTAAGACCTCGAGGATTCACTCAAAACATTACGTTTTTTATACTTTCAATAAAAATTCTGCAATAACAGATCTGATAACTAGACCCACAGTATATGAGCACGAAATTGGCTTCAATTCAACAGCCCGTGATTCTTCCAGCAGGTGTCAATATCATCAGATGCAGGGTTTCTGCTGCATTCATTTTGCAGCAGCGGCCTGCTTCTGAAATTTGAAAAAAACAGGTTGGTGGCACACCCGAGACATGCACAGCCAGGACTTTGGGGTCAAGGCGCCTGAAGAATCTGGATTTATGATCCGACACCATAAATTAATAGCTAAATAAATGTGTTTGGCAGTTTGAGTCGACAGTACGTCCGTGCACGGGTCCTTTTGAAATCAGGAAATGAGCTCAGTTTACCATTGGCAAAATGAACAAGGGAAACAGTTGGCTCTAATCTTTCTGTGGGTGTTTGCATTGAAATGGAACAGCAAGCTCCCCATTTTTATGTTCCAGCCTCTGAAAAAGATCACTGCACTCCTGCTGTCACTTGTCAGCATTGATAATAGATCCCTGTGGTGAGGCCTGACAAAAATCAAATGAGTCTGTGTTTTGGAGAGCAGATTTAAGGCTGAACCCATCAGACTCTGTAAGCTCGGCATATGCAGTAGAATCACCTGCACTGAGCCCATTCTTTGATAATGAAGGGCGCTAATGAGAAGTGGAGGCTAAACAAAAGTCAATGAGGACCAGTACGTGTGTTGGTGGCTTTCAGACCCATGCATTAAAGCTCCCTTTTTGCCAATGGCTTGCCGAGATTAGCAGGTCCCACCTCTCTGCCAAAAGTACAGGCAGTCTCAAGAGATGAAAGATGATATCCGCCCTGAATAGGAAGACATGATCTAAGACGGATGTCTCCTCTGAGAGGAGCGGAGTTCTGAGTCAGACTGAGGCAACACTGCTAGTGAAGACAGGCTTCAGACGATCGGAGAGGAGATTTCTGCCTCTGTCCTCACAGGAAGGACACAACTGCACTCAGAAAAGTTACAATGAAGGGGAACCTTTTTCTGCTTCTATTTTTGTTATATATTGTGGCCATTATAAAAGGTCACGGGAGTCAGACCATCATATTTCTGAGCTTTCAAATTTGTGGCCTTTGGAGATCATTAAAAGTATGAGGATGGAGTGTGAACTACGGAGAATGCAGCGGGTTTAAAACCATGTGGCTCAGAGGTGGTTATTCTGTCACTTGAATATTTTTCCCAGACTCGCATTCAATCTCAGTGGGATTATTTAACATTTTCAGTTCATCAGACCTGGCTGAAAATTTACATTGACAACTCTTCGGAATATTATGTATTATTTCTGGAACGCAGTTGCACCATTATATGCCAACAGAATTGAAATGAAAGTACTGCAGCTAGTGTGCCTGGAAGTTTTTGAGGACACAGATCATCTTCGGGGACAAGCACATACAAAATTACAGCAGGTCAAGTGAGGTGGATATATATTATTTAAAAAAAACACGCTCTATTTTGAAGTTCTAAGAGCATATTATCTCTTCTGAAACATTTTCGTTTCTTTCTCGCTGTGATTATTTAGTGGTGCACTTTCTCCCCCTGACAAGCTGCTTATAATGAAAACTAAATAAAGATTGTATTCGTACATTTTATAAACAAAGTCATTGAAGTTAATATGGTGCTGTTTATGGATAAACCTCATTTTAATCTAGGAGCAAAAGAGACCTGGAGATTTGCGCTACTTAAAAGACTCAGAAACAGAAAGCAAAAAAAACAAAGAGAGGAGCCATCTGGAGTAACTCATCTCGTCTTCTGTGATGTATGAAGAACAATGTAGAGCTTTAGCCTCTCTCAGCTCTGAGCAGCATGGTGTATTTTTGAAGCAGACATCTCGGCGCAACACTGCTGTTTGCAGTAGGTGAGAGAAGCATTTGTTGCTGTGAATTTGCTCTTATGAATATCAAATCATAGTGGGTGGAAACAGGCAAAAACCAATCAGGCCGAACACAGATAGTTAGATAACAACAGATCCACGCAAAGGTTATCTTGCAGTCAATCTTACAGCATGAAGGAGTTGTTTTTTACATTAATTGAAGTAGGAATATGTATTTTAAATCAATCGAGAACATTATCTGCTGTGTGCAGATGTAATGCATTGGTATATTACTCGTAAATTCTGGTTTTGGTTATTGGCACAGAGGTAATTGAAGCTTGAGAGAGTATTTTTTTCCTCATTTTATTTTATTGGTGCAGCCAATCCTGGGGCCCCTGAGGTCTGAGCTAGAGAACAGAAACTGCCAAACAGCGAAATTGATGGAGCCGTTAAGTGGCATTTTGTTTTGTGGGCTTTGCTGTAATCACTGTCACTGCAGACTTCTGGAAACGGTTTTGTGTCTGCGAGTTTGGTTGAGGCCCCTTCAGGGCACAAGCACCGCACTTCAGCCTAGCGTGGCCCCAGCAAGCTGCAAAAACAGTGCATCAGTACTCTTCAAACCTGACTTCATTATCACTTGCACATGGACCGGCGTCTTGTGCATTGTCAGGTAAAGTAAATTGTCTGCGTGGGAGCTTTAGAGGCATTTATGGAGCACCTTCCTCCATTAAAACAAAACAGTAATCTCCTTGGTGGAGGTAACAAAACAAAGGGAACTTAGATCCTGCTCAAAGGTCCTACCATGACATGTTAAAGAAAGAGAAAAAACAGATTCCTGGATCCAGGCATTTTCTCTGGGGCTGCTTCACAAACTAATGGGTTATTCCTTTGCCCAAACCTCGCCTTTCCACCAATCTTCAATAAATTGAAGATTTTTTTGTGTAATCCTGCCAACAGGCAGACATTCAGCAGTGAGAACATTATCCCCTTGGCGGAGGTAAAATACAGACAGAAACTTAAAATCTTTCTTTGGCCGTTTTGGTTCCAAAATGTGTGAAATGGCATCATTTGTCTTAAATATCCTTTGAAGGTATTTTCTTAGTTTTTTATTTATTACATGTGGACAGTTGGACTAAAATGAAAGGGCCAGAGTGTGTTTGGAGCTTCCAGTTCTTTGGTGGTTTTGTTTTATGTTGTGCCATCTCCAGGAGCGACGCTAAGGATTCTAGGCCACCTACAAAATATGACTGGGCCACCTGCCTCTGCACATCTGGTCAAACACATTCACAGCTTGCATGTCTGAGCAGTGTAATTTAGCTCCTCTGAAATACCCCCCCCCCCCCCCCCCCACACACACACACCTCCCTTTCTTTTTTTTTTGAATCTCCTATCATTTCTTATCAAAAGAGTTTACAGCCCACTGAGCACACTTTTAATGTGGAGTCGCTACCAAGGTCAGTTATTCATGAGCTTGCCTCCTGATAAGTCAGCATTAACCGTGGCCAAGACTGGCAGTCACTGTAAACAATAAGTGTGGATTAAATGATTATAGCAATCAATTCTCTGGGCCATCTATTATGCTCCTGTAGGGCTTTTCAGATATAATGCTACTTTCTGGGGGCCAGCTCGGAACAATAATGTGATTAAGAAAGAGAGGGAAACCAAAGTAATGAATCAATATTTATCATAGATAAACACAAAGTCATCATCAAAGTTGGGAGAGGCTGTTTTTTTGTCTGTTTTTTTTAAGTAAAAATGGATCATCACCAGCTTGTGATTTTGCGTTTTTGGTTTCAGAGAATCTGTGCATCTGGTGTGCATCCTCTGCTGTTTCATCTTATGACAAAATGAAATATAGACGACATTAAGTGACAGCAAACAACGACAAGAAACTGTCTCATTCATTCTGCAAAGAACAATTTGACTGACAAAGGTCTCTGAAGCACGATTTTACTTAGAAAGTAACATTCTTCATCCATTCAAAATACACGCACCAATGCTTCCAAACAGGCTTTTTCGCTCACATCATAGTTTAATCTTCCCGAAGCTATTCTCCTAGTACACACAATCATCACCACCACATTAGCGCAGAAATCCGGCCGCTAACCTGCAGAGCAGTTTTTCATGTGCACCCTGCGTCAAAGCGAATTGCAGCTGTTGCCTCTGAACCCCATGCCTGCGCCGCGTTGTTTAGATGCTGATGAGTCGCTTTGCTCTTCCAGGCCATGTTGTGTCGCAGCGAAATTTCAGATGGCAGCGTGTTGCCTGCCTGTTAAATATTATTCCAAACATTTGTATTGGTAAGATGAAGATGATAGACCTGCTGTACTGTGTATTATAGCAGTGTTGATATAGTCATTCATATGAAACTCCGAGGTATATCCCCCTTCAGAGGTAATATTATTATTGTTTCATAATCACTCTCTCCAGCAGTAGCACGGCCCAGCTACTTCATAATCACTGTTTAAAGGAGTTAGAATGCTATTTATCACATGAATGCATTGATTGTAACAGTCTACTACATTGTGTGTGACAGTCTGTCATGCTTTTAATTTAATAATCAGACCAATAACAGTAAACAAAGAATAAACTCATATTCATCGTGGAGATTGGAGTAATACATTGATTTATTATTCATCTGACATGCATGATAAATCTCTTTTTACTCTTGTTTTAGATATATTTGAGCAAGCACGTGCACATGGAGAAAGCCACGCAGTGTCAAATCATTGGACGTCTGTTGCCTTATTTTTTGCTTCACTGACAAGTTTAGCTCTCAAAGTGTGAGGAGTAGGAGGCAGAAAGCCAGTTAAACCCACAGGGTTCCTTAACGACTTGTTTACCTCATTTTGTTGCCACGGAGGAAATCAGTTACTGACAACTGTCAATGAGTCGAACGTTTCCTCCCCATGTCTCCCTGCACAGACACACCGGAACAGTCTGCCAAGTAGCTGAGAGCTGCTGGCGTCACAGAAACTCTCCAAAAGACACAAACAGTGCAGATGTACAGTCTATGCGAAATGATGAATTTAGGGGAGTAGACGTGTGATTGGGGGAATTGACAATTCATATGTCAAGCTTTAATGGTAGTAAAAATGAAATTATATTTTGGTTCATCTTAGTGTTAGAAGGGTCATCTTGTAGTGCCAGATACTGTAATTGCTGCCTGTCCTAACCTAAACTAAATGTGAGACTGTTCTTTAATAGAGCATCAACCCCAAGGTCGTCAGTGGAAAAAGCTTATTAGCTTATTATGATCCATATTTATGTTGTATTGATAGATGTTACCAATAATATAAAGCACCTTTAACTGTGTTTACTATGGTAACCCTGACGATAAAGATTGGTGTGTCTTCCATTTAAGAGCTATAGTAGGAGATGCCCCAAAACAACATATATGGTTGGAAAGCTTTAATAGTTATACATTAGTAACAAAGACAATAAGTTGCATGACAAGACTGTGGAAATATGGAAACAAAATGTTATTCAAAGATATGATCAAGAAACTTCCCCAGTTTTAACTAACATTAACACAATCATAACAATACAGGTTTTCTGAAATATTATATTTTGATTTCCAAACAGGGCTTTACCTCATGAAGGGAGTCATGAAATCCACAAACTAATTGTCAGAGCATTGAATGAAGCCAGTTTCAAAATGCTTGTTTCATTTTGTCTACACATTAGAGCCAGAGATTTGCACAGAGGGGGATTTGGATATATCTTTTGATCACACCATAAATCAGAAAACACTGTCAACAGCCATAAAAAGCAAATCCATTTTGGTCTGTGTAACTGTTACTGAAGATGCAGTGTCTGCCTCAGGATGCTAACTATCTGAAAATAACTTTTAAATATATGTATTCTATCCAATGATACTTCATGTTTAGTTGTAAACCATCCATTGTACTAGATTAGCTGATACAAAGAAAAGGACATGTTTGAATCCAACACGACATGGTGCAGTGTACTTTAGTGGACAGCGGAGCCTTGCTTTCCAGTAAAATCTAAAACTGACGAGTTCATGCAAAACAATGTTTTTACCTGACCTGTCTCACCTTCACTCAGCACTGACCTTTTACCCTGACACCGGCGACTCTGGCTGAGCTCTGTTGACAGTTACCTGGAGCCTCTTGTGCCTTTTCTATCGCTTCGTCTTTGTTGCAGTTCAGGTTATTTATTATTTGTTCACTTTTTCACCCGCAGCCTCCACATGTCGATATTTGATAAGAACATCGTCACTCAGCCTGCCTATAAGTTTCAAGAAGGATTGAGACGTCTTAGTGAGTCGTGCACTAATCTGAGATGATTTTAATGATGCACACAATATACATCACAAACCATTGGGTAAAAAAGGTCAGTGGAAATGAGACGGCAATTAACAGACGGTAGACATGTATTTTCTTTCACAGCTATACTGTCTTCTGTCTTTTCTATTTTCACAAATGTACAGTTTCCATTTAAAGCAGGTAACCTTCACCAAATTCCATTACTGAGATATCCTCTGATAACATGTGTGACCTTTACGATCTAAACTCGATCTGCTGTATGTGTAACAGTTAAGGCAACGTGTGAGGGACAGCTGGGAAAAGGGCTTGGTGCCTTTTCTGTGTAGATCGAGGGATGTGACTCCTGTGGGCTCATGAGACGATCTCTGTACTGAGGACAGACATGGCATCTTTTTTTTGAAAGATATTGTGTACACAGAACATGTTGTTTGATTCAAGGATTTTTATCATTGCACCCATCTATTTTTAGTATTTATTTTGTGTCACTGTCTTATTTGGGTGTCTTTGTGTGAGATGTGGGATGCTTGAATTTCCCCAATGGGAATACATGTCTTCTTGTGACAATGTAACTTCGAGAGCAGTAAATTCAAAATGTGAATTCAAGTGGGTCAACAGAAACTGGAATTTCTCCTGCTATCAAGACCCAGAGGAGGTTGAAATGGCACCATGGGCTCTGGAAGGATAATGGCTAAAGCTCTCACTGTGGCAATGACGTGATTAACTAAAGTTCTGTCCCTATAAATGTCTGTAAGTGGTCACACTGGAGCAGCAACTGTACTTAGCCCAAGCAACAATACCACTGCCACTTGTGTGGGCCAGTGACTGAATATAAAAAGATGGACAAACCATATCCAGCTCCAGCCAGTGTACAAAGTTAAAGCCAAAATACTGTGGATACAGCTACTTCCATTTTGCACTGGTGATCATGGAGTGTAGTTTTGATATCAGGTCTTGTTAATATACCAGCTAACCAAATCATGAGTATTTTTCAGCTATCTACCATGATGTCACTACTTTAAAGTATATCTTTTTTTTTATTTCTTTCCTCTCCTGTTGGGCAAGGCTGAAAACCACTCACCTGACCTGGCCCCTGAATAAAGCTCTTGATCTTTTTAGATTCTAGGTTAAGGCTTCATATCTTCTTCTTAAGCCTCCCACCTGGAGCAGTGTGTCCCTGAGGTATCGTCCTGAGGCCAAAAGCTAAAGGTAAAATGGTTATGCATTTCTTCATTGGCTCTTCAGGGTTATGTGAACCAGTTTCCCAGCTGGATCGGATACAACAACTTTGAGGTAAGCAAGCAAAGTGTGTTTGCCAGGGACGAGTCTTTTAGAGAAACAGGTGGTGTAAGGCTCTGTCTTTATGCTCTGGTCAAACTACCGGTACATTCCTTTGCAGTACGTATGTGCCATTAAACACAATTTTGTTTCTGTCACTCGCATCCTTTTTTGACTTAATATACATATCTACCCTGAAGGGAAACCTTGTGGTTTGTGCTTGTCTCTCTTCGAAGAGTGACTGCAACATTTTGGAGAGAAGATGGTCCCCTTTCAAATAACGTCTCTCTGATTTCAAACTCAGCTGCCTGTTCCCTCAACTCAACTTTCACAGGAATCAGTTTCTGCCCCGCAGGAGAGGTGTGGGGCGGAAAGTCACATCTTTTGAAATTGACTAAAAATGGGTTTTGTAGCAAGACACCTGGGCATGAAGTCGTGTTGTTGTCTGAGCTTGTTTTGGAAATTGATTGGAAATCACTTTTTTGTGAACTTCTGTAGTTTTGACTCTTTCGGGGGGGAGGGGGGGTACTCCTCTCTGCATCATGTTTTCTTATTTCTTTATCTCTGTGTTGTTTGACATTGGCATTTATTTGTAGATTTCACATTGTGCATTAAAAAAATCTTATTATGCTGCCAAATACGATCTAAAACCTGACCATAGATGTGTCACGTATGATCCTGCAGACCAAAGGACGTGATGCTTTATGGGCTACCAAATAAAATGCAAATGGGAAACCTGTTCCAGCCAGTTCGAGCCAGAAGAATAACTTGAGCTCATCTTTAATTCATGGGAGCACTTACTGTGCTGTGCCAGGGCAATCTTCTTCATGCAACCCCCCAAAAGCGGATTCCCAGAAGGGTCAACATTTCCCTTGGGAAACAGCTGGACACAGGCCTCCCACTGGATGTTTTCCACAGTTATCATCCTGTTCTCCTTCTGCCTTCTCGCCGAGAAACATCCACTTGGAGTGTTAGGGGATTTAATCATGTGTGTGATCACTGCAGCCCAGTCAAGAGAATAGGAAGCTGCTGGAACCTTTGATAGAGTGAGGATCATCACACAGGTGTTTTGAGGAGATGAATACTGTATTTAACCCAAACATGAGAAATACCCACGCTTCCGTTTGTACTTCAGAGATGGAAGCTGGTTGGAGTTTGAGTAGAAATTCAATTCTGATTATTTATTGCTGTCTGGAAGGAAGAAATGTTGACTCGCATCTCTGTCTGCCTTTACATCGCGCCACCAGGTCATTATTCATTCCATTTTAAAACTGTTCAATTAAAGTTTTAAAATTCATTTTTAAGTTTAAGATCAATGTGGTTGCCTTCTTGAAGAGTGCAGGCTTGCTGACGGCAGTTCGGTTGATGGCGCTCACAGTGTACAGCAATGATTTCCAACTCCACTTCCTGCTTGGAAAGAGGATCAAATCACAAATCATTTATTTGCTGAAAATTGGACAACAACATTGGATGGTGGCTATCATTCCAATTGAGTGAGATTCTGTGTTGCCCTAATCGTGTGGGGCTGATGACTGGGATAATTCAGAGATTTGTATTAACCTTGTTAACGTTGGTACTGGTTTTAAGCCTGTCTGCTTCATCTATAAAAGTTAAGGATATGTCAGCACTAACTTTTGTAAATGGGTCAGTGACAAATTGAGTGAGAAATTCAAAAATGTTTTTAAACTTTTCTGAAAGCGTGCATCAAGTTTTTTGCAAAGTATATTATGCATGTATGTTGGGTTAATTTAATTTTTTATTTAATTTTAAATAAAAAAGTTAAGACGGAAAAAGAATAGGAAATCTTAAATATTCTATCCAATTTATGATAATAGTCAGAAAAATGTTGTTCAATTATCTTATTTAATAATAATCAACACAAATGTATGATTATGCCAAACTAGATGATAGGGTGTTTAATTGAGAATTTCAGAATTTTTAAGCAAGAAAAATGATTTGGTACCAAGTTTTTATGTTTACACCACATTGACATGTTTACTATCAGCCAAAGTGTCTCAATCTCCCCCTAGTGGTTGTCTGCCTCCTCCTATTTTTTGTCAATTATGGTTGTTCTTATCACACTTGACAGCTGCGTCTGACTCGCGATTGGTGGAGCACATACATATGTGCAACCTCCATCCCCCAATTGCTACTCTAACTATGTCGGCAATTGAGGTCATCGGTCCAAGATGGCAGTGGTCATACCCAGTTTATTTTGGCCTTACTATCTAGATAATTGAAGGAAGTAGAGATGTGTCATCCATCTTTGTCAACAGTTTCTGAGTTGGATAAATAGAAGCCCACGAAAAAAGAAACGTCTTCCTTTGAAAGACAAATCAGGATTAAATGGAGAAAGTAAGTCTTTGCTGTGTGATGTTCAGGGGGCTAGCCCTGTGAAAACTGAGCCACATATAATCTGTAGTCGTTATTAAACATCGATCACGCTGGATTCGTTGGATAAGCCTTCATTCATTAAGAGTGTCTTCTTCCTCAGACACTTATCACTCATGAGTTTTTTATTCAGACACTTGATTTGTTGAAGTGGTGATGAGATGTCTTTGTGTTACTGTGCACACAAGTTGCTCTACTGCAGACTGCAGCTTACAGAAGGATTTTGAGATCATCAATATTTAACGATGATCGTGAATATTCTGAAATGCACAAATTCCCCCATGTGATCAAAATGGTTAATGGCCTCATTGACGTAACCCTGAGATTTCAAGATGTCAGACACTCAGGTTACATCTGCCGGACATTATTCCCATTGGAGCCTTTTCTGTAAATCCAGGTCGTGTTTTCCTCAAAGAGGTGACAGCTCATCATGAATTAACTTATTGCGGGAGCCCTAAACCACACATGACAGAGCACAGTTAAAATTACCATTGTTATATTTCAACAGCAGCTTTATGTCTGCCCTCTGTTCTCTCACTTGCTTCACCTCAGCACCCTCGTCTGGCCCGGCTCAGGATCAGCTCAGTGTATTGCTCTCTCTCCTTTCCATCCTCTGACTGAACTCATTCCAAGTTTTCTCGCTTCACAGCAAAGCGGACGTCTAATTATTCCATCTGTCATCCGTCACTCCATGAGCATTGTTTCACCACCTCAAGTCAGAAAGATGTACATTCGATCCAAAGACACCTGTGGCTCAGTTTATCCTTCTTTATCCTTCAGTTTACCCTTCTTTATCCCACCTCCCTCCTCCTAAGGGAGGTGGGTTCCGACATTAAGAGCTCACACCGCCACACACAACAGAAAGATCCAATTTGACATCCCATTATAAAGGTCATTTGTGGTTATTTTTTTACTCACTATAAAAATGTGTTTCGATTTTACTAAGCGTGCAGTCATCAGCTTGTCAAGGTTACACACAGCACATCTGACTAATGGCCCAGCTCTCCTTACATGCTCATGCTAATCACTTCTCTGATTGATTGTGCTGCTCCTAAGCACTAATAGCATCATTAGCTGGAACTGTTGTGGCAGTCTCGGCTCTGAGTTTTCTATTCCCTTGTTGAAGTTTTCTTTTTTTCCTTTTTTATTATTTAGAAGGTAGATTAGGACAGGTTCCCTTTACATCTAATTGGCTTTGATTCCCTATGAAGACAATGTAACACGTAAATCCCAGTACAGTGAACAGATTCTAATTACCTTCACTGTCACTCCTGTGCATGTGGTCCAACGGGAGCTGCTGTTGCCTTGGAAACCTTGGGTGAAACTGTCCATTGCAATGAGTAATCGATGCACGATGAAAGGACGCATCTATCAAAAGGTAGTGGTTGATCAGAAAAATAGATGCTGATTGAATTTTACCTTAAGATCTTTTCATCAAAAGTTGCAATAAGAAACCTTCATATACCACATTTAAATGTACATGAGTGTGATAGCAGTAAGTTTTTATGTGGTTTATGAGCTAATGTAAGTCATAAATTAACTAAGCAACAAATTAATATTTCTATTTATCAGAAAAATCCTTTTAATTTCTTCCAACAAGTGGTCACTGCAGCAGAAGAAAGCACATACTAACCGGAAAATTAAGAAAACATAATAACCAAATACAAACATGCTTGTGTTTTCCAGAGGACACAAAAACAGTGAAGAACCCCCTGCGCCACACAAGGTTTATAGCAGCAGCAATATCTAAATCTTGTGATCACCATATATAACAATATATGGCACTCATTAAGGCAAATACCTCCACCATATAGTCCTAATAGTCACTTCAACTCCAATCAACCTGCACAAAATTGCAAAAAATGTATGGCTATCAGTCCCCTGAATATGCCAGATTATTACAAATCTAGAACCATTTTATTTGCCTTTATTTAAACAAGATCTTGATTTTTTTTTTAGCAAAAAATCCTGGAATTGCTCCCTAGTCCAGATCCACAACTAAATGATTGAAATCTGTTCAGATCTGTACCACATATAAATATGTAATCTTGCTCACACAAGCTAATGGGGCAAAGAACAAACTTTATATTGTAGCTGATTCTGTAACATCAACACTGAACAACACCTGTGTCTGAGCCGGGTCCATCACTGTCCCCCGGAAACATCTCCATTGTCCCGATTAATAAGTTAAACATCCAAAATGAATCGGATGAGTCCACTTTTGAAGCAAATATGATGCTTTGCTGTTGCTGCTGCCTTTGATCAATGCTCCAGTTGCTTACTTGGTGTTAAATAAACAAATGTGCTTGTTTCATGTTTTAAATGTAGATTGCGTGACACTGGTTTTTCTGAGGTCGATCCGCTGACTGAATCGTGACCGGGGTTTACAAAGTGATGGGATGGCCGAGGGGAGTCGTAAAGGGCAGGAGCGTGTGTGCAGAGTGTGGCTGGTGTGCGGCCAAACTGTCAGAGAGCGTTTTGGTTGCGTCAGCTGGGGGACGATTATTAGTTTAACCAGAGCGGATGTTATAATCATAGAGATGGGAATCCAGCTGGGTAATCAACACACTAATTTTTGGATCATCATAACAAAGACACACTCACATTTGAAATGAAGCAACGCAGGCCTTCGTTCACGCAGCATGTTCACACACTTTTTCAGCGATGCCTACTTCTTGTTGTGATTAGTTGCTCTTCAAAAATTTAAAAGGCCTTCTGCTCTGTGCGAGCCAGGTGTGGGGCCTGATCCACAGCAGCTGCTCCTGTTGCCCTTAAATCAAAAAGGTGGGAACAGTTTGAGAAGAAGTGGAGCAGCATGGAAAGGCAAATCATGGGGCGTGAAGCAGGAGAATCAAAGCAACAGAAGAACAAGATACATTTATTGGTCCGACAAAAACGTTGCTTTCACCTGATGCTACTTCATACTGTGTCTAACTATACAATTTCCCCTCTTACTCCTCCCTTCACTCTCAAAAGAGGAACTGTTGTTCGACCCTGAGTTTTCTACAGCGTGAATAAAACATATGAATAAGTAACAGCCTTGAGGACAAATGGGACATTCACCATTTTTATAGATGTTGTCGAAGAAAAGAGAACATCCACTGATTATACACATCAATGTGTGATAACAGTGAATATCACACATCGCCTCAAACTATGTTAGCACCAAACATTTCAAAAGAGTCAGAAAGATGTTAGTTTGACCAGACTTCCAGACTGTAGAAATTAAGCAGCTTAATGTTCCTCACTGAAAATCAAACCATCAATGTCCATTGTGGGCAAACTGGCATTAGCTTCCATTTTGAAGCCATTTTGAAGCCTTGAGGTTTACATTTTGTCCAGCGCCATCTTTTTGTCTTGAAACCTAAAAATAACCATATGTCGAGGAGTGGCGGGTGGAGTGGGGGCGCGACCTGCACCCATTGGATGGTGGTAGCTGACATTCAACCAATGCATACGGTGCTATATCGCCTATTCCACTCTCAATGGGCCATTATTTACAAAATTAACATCATGTTGTGTTGAAGAAGACTTGAGACTAGAAATTAAGACCATACACTTCTTATGAAAATGTTTACTGACGTTTTAAATCAAGTGAGATTTTCTCATAGACATATATATATATAGGAACATACTTATATTTTGCAACAAATGAAGACCCCCTCCGCTGGTCATTTGAAAGAAAACAAGTTCCAGGCACTTCTGCATTGGATTAACTTTCACAGTGTAATCTTATATTAAAAAAAATCAATATCACATTCATCACATGCTGTGTAAATATGGCAGGATCAGCACCTGTAGCTTTGCGTTTGCTTCAGGCACCTTCAAGCCAGCAGGACCAGAATCAGTTCACTTTAATATCGACAGACTCAGATGAAAATGAAATAAATCTGCTCTTCATTATTTAGGATGAGCTGATAGTCCTGAATTATATTTGTTCATATGTTTATTGAGTTAAAACCACAATAGTTCAAATAAGGTAAAAATCCCTCAGTGAAAATAGTGTTTGATATATTTTTAATACTCTTTGCAAGATCTTGTTTTAAATTAAGCTATGTGTCGTGTAATTGAATGTTATTTAATCTAAACTTGACTGTACCTGCAAGTTGAGCCATGTTCAGAGAACCGCTGAGTTCAGCTGCAGTGCAGACTGAGGAATTTTCCATTCACCTTGTCTTATTAAAATATATGCTCTTTTTACATACGTGCACCAGACCCCTGTGGTTTCTTCTCACCTCAGTGAATGTGTTTCCTTCCTTTTGGAAGTTTAGTCCCACTGTAATTTAAGCTCAGCACTAAATGTCAATTGGTCTATTTGAATGTCCTCTCAGTCGTGTCACTTCCTGCTCCAACAAAACTGACAGGCTGACGTCAATGGTTTCTTCTCGTTTTGCGGGTGAGTCACAGATTTAAACACAGGCGCTGAGAAAGGGGACTGAGAAATGAGAACTTGCTGACATTTAATAAACAGCACACTGCAATCTAATCTGTGAGAACAACTTGTTTTGCTTTGTGTCAAACGCAAAAGAGAAGAAAAAAGGACAATTATTTTCAGAAATCAGAAAGGGACGCTCCTCTGTATTGCAGCTTGGTTATGCCAACAGTGGATTGGAGGACTATGTATAATATATAAGACGTTGCTTGCTGTGACAAACACAGAATCATCACCCAAATCTGACGCAGTGTTTACTGCGATGGAGTTTGTGAAGCTAAATTCAGCTCTCGTTTTTGTTCTGTAGCCTTTAATTATATTAAAACTCCTCAAGCTCATTCCAGCACAAAAACCCACTATACACTACCCAGATTTACCAAGTATCACCAAACTAAAGCATCAGACCACTCTATAGTGTGATAATATGTCTGTGTTTTGTATTCAGCTCGGTCCACTGCACCCAAGGGCCCATAATGATAATGTAATGTTGGTTTAAAGGTACCATCTGCTGTTTTTTAACAGAAGTAGTGCTTTGGAGCAACTTTTCCTATGAGCATGGCCCTGGTTTCTCATTGATCGACAACTGGTAGCATTAATCTGCCAACAAACCCTACAATGAACCACCAAAGGCAAAATAAGAAGATGGCCACGGAAGCTAATAAGATTTCTTTAAAATGGTGTAATATTTTACTCGGAGAAAATGCACTCAACTGGTTTGTTGGACCTTCAGGATACACCGAAAGTGTTTCGGTAGAAAACACTGGGTGTAAACATAGCCATTTGTTCAATACAGAACTCCATAGGGAGTTGAGGGAGTCACTGGATGGGTTGCAATAGATGAAGAGTATTATTTCACTGAACTCATGAGGGTCTACAGCAGCTTTAACCATGAAATACCTCCGGGCTAAACACATTCTCTTATGCAGGGGCGAGAAATGTAGCAGGGACAGTTCTGCCTGCATCAGCTACATCAAACATTTTTATGGTCATGCAAAAAGTAGCAATAGGTTTAAGGTTAAACCTGGAGCAGAAAGTTAAACAATGGAATATGTATTCATTGCGTATACTAAGTGATGATGATGGCAGTCTAGAACCATGGCTCTTGTCACAACGTGTTCTTGTCAGTGACGGTAGCTCCGACGATGATGGACAGGCCCTGACAAACCTCCACTGCCTCATCACAAAGGAAACCATCTCCAGATTATTCCATGAACTCTGACAGCACCTATTAGATGTAATGACAATTAAATGAGTATCCACCACCACACCATCGATCTTTTGACTTAATCAGGTGCTACTCAGGGATTTATACTTTCTATTCATGTAAAAGCCACTGAGTTCAAGGAGAATGCAAAGGGTGAGGCGGCCCACCCCTTCCAGTGTAAACTTTTTTTCCCCCATTTGATAAGTGGAACTGCAGTCATATTAGAAGACTTAGAGAAAAGCCATCGATTGCTTTTCCTGCTATCACCGTTATTTTAAATCAGCCTGGGGCTTTGATGAATGACAGCCCACCACGAGATACAACGGTTTTATTCACCTCCCTCATCTTTCATCTATTTGCCGGAGTTATAGCTTCACCTGCGCTTTCACAGACAAGACCAACACGACGCTTGCTCCCGTTATGAATCATGATCAACTGTTGCCTTCCTTGTGACTGACTTGCCAAACCGCTGCTTACCCACGGAGCATGTTTTGATCTGACATTCTCCGACACATCCTTTGCCTCATTAATAGGAATCTGTGAATGTCTAATGGGGCAGTATATCTGCATGCTGCTCACTCCTGACCAGTTTTCCACCATGTGTCGTTTGATCTCAGACAGTGCTGTTGATGAAAGCATACAGGAATATGTTATAGGGAGTCGTGTGTATGTCCATGTCCTTGCAGCTATAGAATGCTGTGTAATTGTATCTGATTTTGAGGTTGGTTATATCCCTAATTAATCAGTGATTTCCCTTATGTTTTAGAATCGGAAATTGGATATGTTGAGCCTTTGAGCTCCTCTTTACACTGAGTGCGTAGCTGGACTGAGAAACCCCTTTTGTGGCTCCAGGCTAATTATTCAGCCTGCAGATCCAGGCTCTGGAAGGCTGCCTCTGATTCTGGCTGTAGGCTGTAGGCTGTAGGCTGTAGGCTGTGTGTGTGTTTGTGTGTGTGTGTGTGTGTGTGTGTGTGTGTGTGTGTGTGTGTGTGTGTGTGTGTGTGTGTGTGTGTGTGTGTGTGTGTGTGTGTGTGTCCCTCTAAAATACAGTAAGTGTTAGAGGAAATAAGTGTGTATGCATGCATTTGACATTTCAATCCTGCGCTCCTGTTCTTTGTATTTATATGAATTATACATGGAGGTGTATACTCCTTCAACATTTTCACAGTCTCTGTTTGGTTGTTTGTGGAAGACGTGTTGCATTGTGTGTGCATGTAATGCGTGCTTATGCCGTTTTGGGTCTTTACATTCATTTCTTTTGACAGTGTGGAAGCTTTCTTGAGGCTCATGTGTGGGCTTACCCAAGTTAAAATGTCTTTTCATGACCTATTTTAAGATAAAATTCCAAAGAATCAGCAGACTCCTTTGCTAAACATTCAACCAACAAAGATAAGCTACGTGTGTTGAATAATATCAAGCCTGCACGCTGAGTCGAATCTTGTAGAGAATTCGGTATTTGCCTCAACCTTTGTTTGAACATTTTATGAGAATAAAGGTTATAGCTTTGTTAAGTCATGGCGTGTACTGCAGAACTTATCTAAGTTTCTGATAATTAGTCAGCGCTACCACATTTTTTCTTTCTTAGAGTTTGCATTCATATTTTCGGTTTTATTCTAACTCTTTAAACAGAGTCTGAGAGCACTGAGGCTGAGTTCAATTGGCGAAATACAAAATGGTCTCTGCTCTTACAGACAGAGGCTGATGAATGCTAATATGCAAAATCTTGATTTTGATGAAACCTTGCATTATAGCACCAAGTGAACGAGAGCACTCTCCCTGAATTGGCTCAGATGCTTTTATTACACTCGTAGTGGTGAAGCGTATTTAAGTTGACTGTCGGACAGAGATTTAGTTTTTGTACAGATGTGATATTGGCAGACCATGTATGAACTAATCCTGAAGCATTGAAGCAGCCAAAAATGGTACAAAAAGTATCTTTATATGTGGTACAAAACAGAGTCCTTGCACAGATTACCTAGGAGTTGCTGTTGTGAGGGTTTTTTAAAACTAAGGACACGCTCCAAGATGGATAAATGGCTCCAAGGAAGATAAAATATGAGCAATTGTAGTCGCTGGCAATAATTTGTCTTCGCCCGATTTCCTTCCTGTAATCTCTCTGTTTTTCCTACATTTGTGTTTTGTTCATCCGTCTCCTGAAAAATTATGATTGCTTGCCGATTACAGGGTTCAGTATGAGGGGGTAAAGAAGTGAGTTACCTAACTGCACCAACCAGCAGCGTGACAATCATGGGAGTGGGGAGGCAATCACTGCTATTGAAACAAATATAGTTTATATAGTTAAAATGTGTATATGTAAAAGTCGATAGAGCCCACTCAATACCTAAAGTTTTGCAAGTAATCATGCTATTGATATTTGAGAGTTTAAAGACATCTAATTGTGGTAGCCTACATGCTTCTTTTATGTACATAACAAAAAGACTGGTATTATAGATCTGTGACAAACAATATGAGAGTAGGACATATTACATTGTTTACAGTCATGGTTTCTTGACACAAAACACAAACAGCGACACAATTTGCTGGTGTTTTCCAGACGCCATTTTGGCTTAACTCTATTTATAGAGATTAACAGCTGTTTTAGTTATTGACTTGGCTTTAGTTCAAAATAAGATAGTGAAATATGTGTCTACTAGGCGGCAAACTAATTTGTACCAGCCAGTCTCCCACACAGAATGATATACACCAGCAACACACATACCTGTATGTTGAGAAATATAATTAATTAAGAACTAAAATGAAACTTAACTAAAGTAATTATCAACAAGCTAAACATAATTTCACAGGAGGAAATGGAAACTTGTAAACAAACACAAACACTACTTTGTGTATCACATATAAAGACAATGCTCGGAAAACTATACAAAAAAACCCTGTGTGAAATAAACAATGATTAAAAAACAACCACAGAAATGTCTTAAAGTAGTTCAAATAAAAAAAAAATCTTAGACTAGTAATTTACTTTTTGTCAAAGGTATAAGAGTAAAAATGTTATCAAAATAAAGAGCATGGAAGAATTGAAGAGATTCAATATTTATTTATAAGTATACTCCCATGACTTGCTGTTCTTCACTGATGCTCACAAATATTCTCATACATGCACCCTGCAGTTTCTCATTGCTCTGTAGCTGTGTGGCTCAGCAACAGCAGCGGCAGACAAACGGAGGGGGTGTGCAAAGGACGGCGCGCACAGAGAGACAAGCGCTCTCATCAGTGACGGGCTCACAGGGTGCGCGGACAGAGCTGTGGCGCAGGAGGAGGAGGAGGACGAGAGGTGCAACGGGAGGACAAGCTGCCTGAAAACCCGGAGCAAAACGCGAGAGACCACGAGAGAGGGAGGGAGAACAAAACGGAGAGAGACCACTGAGGGGAGAGAAGTCATTTGGAGCAGCGAGAGGAGAAAGCTGGATGAAACTGACAAGGACACGGAGGGAAGAGAGCGCACAGAGAAGCCCGTCCTGACGGAGCAGAGAAGCGGGGGAGTGCGTGCACAAAGTGGAAAAGAAGACAAAAAGGAGGAGGAAGAAGAGAGGGAGCCTGACAGGAGATCTAGTTTACGGGGCTTGACTGACACAAAAGCAAGGAGGAGGAGCGTGAGGGCAAGTTGATGGATTTGATTTGGTGAGTGTATTTTTAGAAGGAGGACTGAAGACAAGAGAGAAATATTGAAACTAGAGAGGCTGTGAGTGGAGGAAAAAGAAAAGAGGAAAAACAGGAGACAAAGAAAGGAAGAGAGATGTTGAGATCAGAGTGTGACAGAACAGATTATCTCTGTTCTGGTTTCCCGCAGGAAACCACTGAGAGTGTATGTCCGTGTGCGTGCATCAGTGCCTCCTTCTCCATGTGAAAGTGCATTGGAGCGTGTCTCTGACTATAGCTGTGGTGCTGAAAAGGAGGTCGGCCACAAGATGAAGCCACCCTGTGATTACCTGCAGGACCTTCTAACACTGTTTAAAGCCAAGTGGGAGGACAGACAAGATGCAGAGTGGTGACATCCCACGGAAGTCGAGGCATCAGAAGTGAGACTGCAAAGTGGGAGAGAAGAGAAACGAACAGGGGATACTTTTGTGAAGTGAGTTAAAGCCTCATACTGAAGAGCGCAAAGGAACTGATTGCTGCCCCCGGCTGCCGAGCAGCTCTGCAAGACAGTGAAGCCAAAGAACACACATTTCACTCAAGAGAAGAAAAACCACGGCACAGGAACAAGGCAAGCCCTCTACTGCCAGACTGCACCCCACAAACCAGTTTCCTCCACTGTCATCTCATTATTTTAATTACCTCCCTCTCCTTCATTTGTCGTTTTTTGTCCTCTGCTTAGCCCTTGGTATTTTGTATTCTACCCTCCTCGCTCCCTCTCTCTTCCCCCCCCTCCTCCTCTTGCCTTTGCTCCCTCTGTCTCATCCTCTCGTGTTCACTGTCACACTAACTGCGGTGGATGCTGGAGTCACTCATGTAGAAGCTACCTTCCTTGGAGCACATTTGCCAAGCTGACTTTTTTTCTCCTCTCACTGTTGAGTTGGATGATTGAAGCACTCTCACATAAAAAGTCCAGGAGAGATGACCAACAAGTCGCTTTTCATCAGAGCTCCTGCACCACCAGAAGAAGAGGACTTCAAAACACACTGCTTTTGGTGAGGTAATTTCCTAGTGGGCATACGCTGGACTGTTTTTACAGTTAAGACCGCATGGGTCATTCATTTTCATAAGGCCAAACAGATATCCTGTTGTGGATTACAGTAGTGGATTTATCCTGGAGCTACATGTGGGCCCCAGCCCCTAAGGCCTGGCTGGGAAATGAAGCCTTTCCCGCGGCTGTAGGAGCGCTGTGGGCAGCGATGGCCCTGGAGGGGCGCTGTCTCCGGCGGGGATCCCCGGCCATGATCAGAAAGGGCTGTCAGCCACATCCTAAAAGGCCAACTCTGACCCAGGTCACTTCTACTCTGCTGTCAAGGACACGCCTGCATGGCCTGAGGCACGTTTGTGTCCCTGGCTCAGTAGGCCGCAGGGCCTTCTGGCTGCTGGCCCTCTGCACCTCCCTGGGGCTGCTTTTATCATGGTCCTCCAACCGTCTACTTCACTGGCTTTCCTTCCCCACATACACGCGGATCCACGCCGAGTGGGCCAAAGAACTGGCCTTCCCCACGGTCACGATCTGTAACAACAACCCTATACGCCTCTACAAGCTCACCAAGAGCGACTTGTATTTTGCCGGCCACTGGCTGGGCCTGCTGCTGGCTAACCGGACAGTGAGGCCCATGGTTCTGGACTTGCTTCAGGAGGACCGTCGGGCCTGGTTCAGGAAGCTTTCGGACTTCAGGCTCTTTCTGCCACCCAGAAACTTTGAGGGAACCAACCTGGAGTTTATGGACAGACTGAGCCACCAACTGGATGACATGCTTCTCTCGTGCAAATACAGAGGAGAGCCTTGCGGAGCTCACAACTTCTCTTCTGTAAGTCCAACCCTTTCTCTAGTGTTTTCTAGAAGCATCATGTCAACGCTGTCAGCAGAGAAATACTTCACTATTTCCTCTTGTACTTTTATTTCTCCAGATGTTTACTTTCAAATACCCCGTTCTTAACTGCAAATAAACTTGCAAATATGTTGTTTCAAAATGAAACAACGTATTGCTTCAATTCATTATCTTTTAGGGGAGTTTTCTCCTGTGCCATACTTGTTTAAATGGCTGAGTTATACGGCTGTAAATACAGCCTGTCGTTACCTCCTGTTATAGCTGACTTTCTGAGTGATAGTATAAAAAGATAAGTGAATCTGTGGCTGGATAGGGCAATTATTATATCACTGCTTGTATAAGGCATTGAGCTTTTTCTGAAAACCGTCTGGAATATGGCGGGAACATTATCCATGGTCATAAGGTGGATGAAATGGGTAACATATGAGCTTGTGGAAAGTCATAACAACCATCCCTACATATCAGAGAGTTTCTTTCCCAGCACTGTGCAACCCAGAGAGGAGTTTACTGCCTCTGTGTCTGATCGCTCTCATATCTGTCTTATTTTCTGTGTGGATGGTTGTGGGTTTGGGGATTTGTGTGCCCACTCTTCCTTGTGCACTCCCTCGGCACGCGTGAACCATGGCAGATGTTT
This sequence comes from Platichthys flesus, assembly GCF_949316205.1. Taxonomy (NCBI): domain Eukaryota; kingdom Metazoa; phylum Chordata; class Actinopteri; order Pleuronectiformes; family Pleuronectidae; genus Platichthys; species Platichthys flesus. Next base: position 14,750,123 of record NC_084960.1, on the reverse strand, counting down.
TCTCTGCGGTAAGCTGCACAAACTGAAAATTGTCTTTTAAAGATTTTTTTTTTTATTTTGTCATTTCATTCTTGTTCTTTACTGTGCCTTGGAATCAGAAACTGACTAAAGGAAGAATGTGAAGCGGCAGGTGATTACAGTACCACCAATGTGCAAAGGTTGGATAGGTATCAGTTTTTTGTTCTGCTGAGTCTGCCTGAGGATGCCTTTAAATTCCAACTGGCATGAACAGAAGAATGTGGACAGGCCACCCAACTTGAGCCAGTTTGAACTTGCCTGGAGTGGTACAGACAAAAAAATTGAAATTATATTCAGGGTCGGCCATGTTGGCTGGGTTATCCACATGATTTGTATGCTGCTCAGGCCTGTAATCGGGGAAAACATTGGCCCTGAGTTGAGTTTGGACAAAAAAATACAATACATTTCTGGCTCAGGTCAGGCTTGGTTGGTTTTCTCTGGGGGTTTGTCAGATTAGGACAAAAAATATTCATGCAAGCCACACTCTACCCGACATGGAAAGCAAAACAAATCTGTCATTACCTTGTATTTCTGAACATGTGCACTCAAACTAATGTCCAAAATATACACCACACAGACCTTAGCAGAGCCTCAAATATGCTGAATCAGTCACATTGGGTTAGCTGTGTTGTGATGCAAACAGAATAATCTCAGTAGAGAACGAAACCTATTCCTAGTTTAGTGGAACAGTTGGAAATGTTTGATGTTGTGACTGCTTGGTTTACTCATTATTCAGGGGGCAGTTTTTTGTCAAGGTAATGCATTCAAGTGGGTTGAATCACTTTCATAATGAGTGCTACCAGTGTGAAGTATTGTGATGAACACTCATGGAGCTTTGAGTGTAATAGATTTGTTTTTTTTCAAGCTGAATGATTTTCTGGGATTTAAACTGTCTAATCATTGTGCATCATAGGCATGGTTTAAGCTGCTGCTGATTGAGGGGAAATGGCCTTCTGAGAACAGATACTGTGAGAACTTCCAACAACAGCTCTTAACAATCACACTAAAATATCAGTGTAGATAAATATGAAACAGGGTGAAGGACAAGGTAGCTGCTTCAGCCCTGCTGCAAATACAATAACAGGTACAGTGTGTACCTGGCGGACACCAGTGCTGCTCATACTCTATCCTTAAATGTGCTTCTGTGTGGAGATTTGTGGATGCCCCACTCCTGCTTTCTTTTTCATCTTGCTTTACCCCATAGGGGGCATCATACCGTTAACAGGCCCTCAGTGGTTTTGCCAATGTTATTAGCCTGCACATGCAAGTCAGCAAAGACTCCCGGAGGCCTATTCATTATCACTGCATTAAGGTTACTGTCACTCCAAGACCAAAAATGATGCAAGAACCAGATTAAATGGGGGACAGGGAGCACATGCACATTGGCTTGTTAGTAAATAAATGCTGCAATGCTTGTGTGTACTAATTCATATGACTGCATGCACGATTGTCTTGGAGAATAAGTGAGAAATCCATTTTTAATTGAAGCTGGTTATTACAGGCTTAGGAGTGTAGAGGATTCTTTGAACTGTCAGGCCGCTGGGTGGGTTGAGGTAAGGGGAAGAAAACCTAGAGGTTGTATGTGAGGGATGGAATAGAGAAAAGGCATCTGGTTGGTCTGGTTGGGAATACAAATAGGTCCCATAATTCTGGCCAACTGCCTGCAGCAGCACGATTTCATACGCTTGACCTGCTGAATCTACTGTATCACAGTGAATTGGAACTAGTGGAGGGCTTGCTAATCAATAAATCTATAAGGTCCGTGATGTAGTTTATGGTGGTCTATTTTGCTTCCACATCTCCAGTGCTGATACGTTCTCAGCCGTCCCACCCCCAGTCCCAACTTTAGGGTGGTGGAAGAGACACAGAAATGAACCAAAGGCCAGGAAAACTGTTCCATCCATTCACAATGAAATTGAAGTAATACCTTATCAAACCACGGTGAGCTAAGCCTCTTTCTATGTGGAGCCGATACACATCTCCATCCTACCTTTCTTGAGCCCCATCGACGATGAGATAACTGCGCTTGCGATGACAAATTAAAAAAGTGGTCAGAGTTAAAGAGTAGCACCATATCACACTCTAGGCAGGGGGAAGGAGATAAACAGTGAACCTCTTTGCCTCAAGTGTAGAGCCAGACCAACGCTGTACCGCACCCAGGTGATGGGGTTGAACAGGTTACTTCGGATGTGTTTTCAAATTGTGAATTACTGTTTGTCTCATTAGTGTTATCAATGTTAGATTTTATTTTATTTATGTGAACTGCTACACTTTTTTATGTTAACAATGGATCAAATGAATACTTTTATGTGAAAGGAATCTCTTGTGGTAATGAATAGACACTCAGTAGACTGCACACCGCAGCCATTGTACAGTCCCCTTATGAAAGCACATTTAAATTCACTAGATCAGAATTTTTATTTGGATCTGCACCAATTGCATAAACTCATGAATATCAGTGCCCTTAACAGGTGGAAAAAAAACTGGATCTGCCTCATGACCTAGATCTGCACAAAAAAATGTATGGGCTCATCCATGACCCATACAGCATCTTCACCACCCAGTTTCATAGTAATTTGTCCAAAAGTATTTGTGTTATCTTGTGGAATAACGGACAAACAAACCAACCAAAACAAAATCCTAACCTCATTGGTAATAATTTACTAGGGGTTGCTCATAACGCTGCAGTATTTTTGTATCCTTTGGTTAGATTGTATGTTTAACAGCCAGCTACATTTTGATGTTAAATATCTATAAAATATCTATAAAATATTGGACTTGAATTGATCAAGAAATATAAGACAGAATGTGTATCTTTTATTGGGATCAATTATATCAGCTCAACCTTAAAAGAAATATGCAGACAGGATTATATTAACAGAGTGAAGTTTATCTGAAAGGTTGATTAAATGCAAAGTAAACTTGAGTTGCTCATGAGGGAAGGTGCAGATTAAGAAACAAATCCTTTGTTCAACAGTTTAATTCACAATCACAACACCTGCTGCCATGAGTATCTTATCATTCAAGCAATTGTTTCAGTTCACCCTGATCCATATTCTGATTTGTCTCATATTGTGGTTTCACAGGCGAAGACTGGCTTCCACTTCTCGCTTGTGTCAAATTTCAGTCTCATCATATTATGTGGAGATTAGGATAGGCCTTTGAACGTCTGCAGAGCAACAAGAAAGAAGCAGCAAAGGTCAATTTACTTAACGTGACACTGTTTGTTCCATGTGCTATATCTTTATGGGATATGTTTCAGAGCTGAAAAGGAAAGATGCCTGAACACAGATTTTATTTTCAATGCTTTTTCTCAGCTGCACTTTATCGTTTCATTCCTCAGCCGTACTTACTTAAAGTTTTATTTTCAGCGCTTAGGTGAAACTCCACCTGTTGACTCCGTCCATCTTGGTTCCCACTTAAACACAATGAGGAGACAGACTGAGGCTTATCTGTGGAGGTCCCCACAAAGCCTGGTCAATCACCGCTGAGCCTGGAGGCGAAGCTGATTGAGTTTTAAGCACAGCCAGGTAATAACGCAGGTCTTTCCTGCTTTAGTTTGTCATTGACCTTTTCAGTAGGATTCTGTAAGGCGGGACCATAATCTATTGATCTGACTCAAAATAAACAAGAAAGGCAGTCGGATGAAAGCGTCACGCAGCTCCAACCACAGCAATCTCATTAACACAGGTGGCCCTGTGTTTACCGTGCCCTACATCTCCAATTCAATTTCCCTCTTCACAACAAACGGCTCGATTTGTTTCATGAGCTCCAACTTCCGGCCTATATTAAAAAACACAACGGTGCCGTGTGTCAATGTGAACGGCCAGAGCAGCGGCCCTTGATATGCCACAGTCAGTGGTTGCAGCCGATATGCAATAGCTGTGTGACAGCAAGCCGTGGGCCATAGCAATGTAATGCAAGCCCTGAACGCAGAAGAAAAGATTATACATGGTTAGTATTCATAAGGTCACGTCGATGCATAAACCACACAACTTGTAAAAGGTTAGTGTTTGAAATAGAAAGCTAATGGATGCTGTTCCATTACATGAATACCATTAGCCAACGCTCCAGCCAATCTCCACTGCTCCTTATGAAGAACTTGCGAAACTTACAGCAGATGAGCTTTGCATGCTGTTGTTTTTTGTTATGCTGTTAATTAACTAAATTAATGCATTTTTTCATGCAAGAGGCGAGTGATGACAGGTAGCAGAGGCGAGTGACAGCAGCATGAGAAGCGTATGCGTTGGCTTGCTTGACCCCCAAGTCTCACTACTTCCTGTTTTCCCTCTCAGCTCAGCTCAACTCCCTCACACTCACACACAATAAGAATATACTATTAAAACCATTTCCAATAAAGTATTTCGGTACAATGCAATAGAAAGTTCTCTTAATTAGCATGAACAGTTCTCTGACAAAGCGTCAACAAAACCCCAGCAGCCTCATTAATGTGAAATTCGATGTAAGATGGTTGTATTATATTACACTGCACACCACAGCTGTACCCTTAAATCCAGTTGTTCTGCAGGGTGTAAAATAAAATTCTTAACACAATAGATAGAGCTTAAGTTTTCTCCGAGTCCTAAGAGTCCTTCTGTCAAACATAACGACATCATCGCTGCACCACATGTAGGTGTTGAGTGTAACCACCTCACTGTCAGCTAACTGCTAATTATAACGTTAAGCGTTGTGAATATTTCCGCACTTCAACTTCTGCCAACTTGGTCCCCACCTACACTGTTAAACTTCCTGATCATTTCAGGAAAACAACTCATGAACACAGTGTATTCCGTTAAGGGTATAATAACAGATTTGGTCATGTGACAAACTGCATCGACAATATAACACGATATCATGTGGCCACTTTTAAAACTGTCATGTGTGAGTCATCCTTGTCTTTTCAGGCAAAAGACAAGGATGAAAAGACAAAATTTGGAAATTAGAGTTAAAGTTCTTTATGAGACAGAAGCTCCTAATGAGATCCCTCCTCAACTTTAAAAACTCACTCTCTGTAATTTTGAGCTGCAAACCAGAATGACAAAAGAATACGTTTTCCTTTCAACAGCTGTGCCTCAGTTTTTCTTAAAGTGGACATATCATGAAAAATCCACTTTTGTAGTGCTTCTACACGTTAATGTGGGTATCTGGCATGCCAACCGTCCCAAAAACTCTGGAAAAAAACTACTCCCGCGATTTGTTGTGGTTTCTCTATGTAAGAAACTATACGATAGAGTGTGTCGAATGGGAATACGACCAGAATTGATGTCATAGTCGGTCTACATAGATCGGTCTACATAGATATGTTTGTATACACACATATCTAATGCATGTATTTAAATAATGTACATCTTTATCAGAAGATGTAGTAGTTTGAAAATTGTAGCTTCAATGAAGAAACACAACAAACGGATACAGAAATATATGTGTAGGACAGTGAATTAAAATGATTTTAACAATCTTAAATATTTTAAGGGGAGATTTAAGACGTGAAACTGGATGTGTGTGTGTGTGTGCGCCAGAATATATGCCCTGTATGAATAAAAACACATACAATTATAGTGTATACACACATATCTAATGCATGTATTTAAATAATGTACATCTTTATCAGAAGGTGTAGTAGTTTGAAAATTGTAGCTTCAATGAAGAAACACAAAAAACGGGTACAGATATATATGTGTAGGACAGTGACTTAAAATGATTTTAACAACCTTAAATATGCTAAGGGGAGATTTAAGATGTGTGTGTGTCTGTGTGTGTGTGTGTGTGTTTGTCGGGGGCGGTGAGAGGGGGGGTGGGTTGTTGGTGAGAGGGGGGGGGGCACTCAAAACAGGTCAATCTGAGGAGGGCTGTTTTAGACAGGGTAAAAAGATGCTTTTTTAAATTATCCTTGTGGTATTTTGACCAAAAAATGTTACAGACATTTCTTTAAGACCCCAAGGAGCCATATCAACTGTGGTAAAATGGGCATAATATGTCCCCTTTAATAATTCACTTCTACCAAAGGAGTTCTGAACACTGATACTTGTGTATAGGCAGCACAGGCTATAGGCAGAAGATCACTCATGAAACTGCTTTACATGTGAAAATAAAATGTGGAAAAACACGAAAGTGAAAGAACCCGATTTGTTAACATAAGTAACCAGGTGCTGGCTGTGTCTTTAAGTTTGCCTGTTTCTGTCAAAATCCAGATGGCTCTGCCCTCCACCAAACACTCACTGTTTACATGGACAAATTACCAGAAAAGTCAGTGGAAGGATGCGGTTTGATCAGGGAAGCACGTTTACAATTTTGGTGTGGATCAAGGTCCTTGGGCGGATCCAGAAAAGTGTTATCACCTTCTCTCTCTTTGCGAGATATGGTGTTTTTAATTTATTTGTTCATTTCTCATAATTCATAGCTCTTGATTAAAATTATATGTAGGTTTTGTATCTAGTGCATTTAAATGTGGTTTCAAAAGGGGACTGTTGGGAACTCGGCATAGGTATGTGCTGTACAGATTGCCATTCTCCTTGATTTAACCTTAATTTTGGCTAACCAACTGAATCAGCTTTTAGCAATTAGTGCAAAAATTTAAATGGAGGTGCTAATTGCAAGTGCAATGCTTTATATAAATTATGGCAATCGGTGATGAACCTCTAATTAACAGAACAAACTGTGGACACGGGTTCAGTTATTTTAAAGTTTCAAGGCTGCCACCAATTACAACTTATACAGTGTAGCGATTGAAGCATTGTTCCTCTTCATCAAGAAACACAAGAACCACCTCTCAGTTCATTTGAACATGAGTGGACAATGTTGTATACGTGAACACCTCAGAGAGATAATGTGTTTAAATGACCATTAAGAGCCTGTGCGTTTGAAAAGCACTGCAGCTTCACATCAACAACCTGTGAGTGCTTGAAGGGAAGCTCTAACAGCCACAGTGCTGGCAATGACAACAGGACTTGTTTGAAGGATCAATCACCAGCAGGCACAGCACTGACACTAATGTAGGCTTCCCAGCAGGTGATACTGGCCCTGTCTGGCTCTCCTCATAGGTGTCCCCTACCAGTGACAGGGCAGCAATCAGCCCGCAGCCATAAAGACACACAAACACACTAAAGAAGACTCATGACTGTTTCTGCAACATGCAATTTCTCCGTGGGAGTCTGAACTTCACACCTTTGTCATGGTTTTGTCTTTTTTACTGCGTCAAATCTAAATGTACTGTTTTATTTATGAGATTAGTTGAAAAAGAATTAAGAGACCCATATAAACACATTTGGTAATGGAAAAAGTTGTATTTAATACCGCATTGAAAGCAGGCAAATAACATCTTTCCAATTCTTTACACCCACACACTTTCTTGATTTCTGCTTCCACATTGTGGATATATAAGCCTGTTGGGGTGTTGCAGTCCCCTGAAGCTATTAGGAGCTCAGATGGCATATGACCATCTTACTCAACATGTATTGGACCTTTGCAGGGCAGCTTCCTTCTCTGGGTCAGGCATTATGTGGTGCCGTGTGAAGGCGGAGGTCTGCAAGGATTAGCCGAGCCCTGAGGATGTTCAGGTCCGACTGCAGCCGGCATCTTAAGCCTCAACTTCCCAGGCTCAGTGCAAAGGAAAGCAAATTGAGCCCTGTTATAGGTATTACCCATCGTGTTTGAATTTCACCTAGCTGTGCATCCTCTTGCTCACACTATGCTCCCGGACATGCATAACGGCTCCAATCGGATTTGATCAAAGGCCCATGGATCCTAATAGAGCCGGTGTCAGCCACCTCAGATGTGTGCAGCAAAACAAAGCAGCAATTTCTTCATGTTTTTTATCAGATTCTTGCATGATATTCCGCAACTATTTCACCAAGAAAATATGCCCGCCGGCAGTTTTTGTGGTGTCTGGCACCTGTCAAACAGATAGCAATACCTTCCCACACCATTAGTTTTGTGAGCTCCACATTCAGAAAGAGTCTCATGATAAGGGTGGAGTCATAACCAACTCCCACCTTTCAATTGCCGCTGCCATAGGGCTTTTCAGCAAACTGCTGCCTCAATCTGGATGCCAAGGGGTGAGGCTGAGCGAGGCAGAGGTTTGCAGAGGTTTCCTACTGATACAGCTGCAGCCTGTAGCGCTCACTCGTTTCTCGACACACAGCACCCACACATCCAGAGAGTTCATTTGTTTTTCTGACTCCAGGACCCACAGTGTATTCCCTGTAACCTTTCCTGACCTGTTGGTGAGATGGTTACGTCAAACTACAGGTTATTGATGTCTGACTTAATCCATATTTCATTGCTTTTCCACATGTCAGTAGCTCAGTATTGAATTGAAAGCTTGTTCTTTGGATCTGTCAGTTGTAGTAGCTCCAGCAATGGAAGCATGATCCGGAATGTGTTGTGAAGTGAGTCTTGCCATGAGTGTGTTTTTGTCCATCTTCCGTGCCATTCGATTTGAGTCCCATATATAAAGCAGAACACAATTCCCTCCTGGGATTTTAGAACACCTTAAATAGTTGACTCCTCATTGCATGATAAAAGAGTCTGTTTTGTTTCAGGGGAATGCTGAGAGAACCAGAAGGCAGAGGTGGTTCTGTAAGTCACAAGGAAACAAAGGTAAACAACTAGGAAATGAGGGGGGCCTAAGGGTTTCAAATTCTTTCCTCCAATATAACATAAGTGCTCTAGTATTTCTCAACTACCAGTAAACGTATTGCATCATAAAGACATATTTTAGGGGGTTTCTGCACCTGAACCAATGTTAACATTACAGGTGTCATTTATATGATGGCATTGAATGCTTCAGGTTTGAAGAGTCTTCACAGGCCAGAATGGCACCATTTTAAAGTCTGAGTTACCCAACATTTTATGAGCATTTATAAGCAGTCTTGCCTTGGTGTACTACACATAAGTTACTGGTTAGCGGCTGATTCAGCTTCCCGCCCTGACCACTGACTTTTAGCTTCTCAAAACAAGGACTTCCGCTTCCCAATCTATCTCCTGATGGGCATCAAGAGGCAGCGAACACAGTAGCTTGGCAGATTTAACCTGAACAATATCAAAGAGAGAAACTTCTTTGAGAGCTTGACACATGATCAATTATTTAACATGCTGAATGTCTCAGTGTTGTTTATTCCTCTCCTTCAGACGTGAATACCCTCATGAATAATTGAAAAAACAGGGTGAAACTTGTGCCAATTCAACCAATATGCTTGACAGCACACTTTAATTCAGCTTTAGCTTCTCAACCCATTTGTTGTTGTATTTATAACGTGTAAACAATTTACTTTTTTTCCATCTGCATTTGGATGGCAGATTAAATATATCGGCCAACTTTTACAATTACTGAGAAACTGCTGTGTAGCAGGACTAATTGTCTTATTTATCTAAAATATTGTTTTAATAATGAGAAGGGTATTATTGGCACAGTACACTAAAGTTATACTGCAGTTGGTCTTTGGTTGTGCAAAAGCCAAGATAAAACATTGCTATTGTTATATTTTAACATCTTAATCATGATAACTGTAGTCACGACACAGGCTCTAACTCACCAGCCTCCGTTTTGGTAAGAACTGCAGTTGCAGTGGAATTGTTCCAATAAGGTATTTTTGGGCGAGCAACATTAACATTCAGCCAATTCCCCTATCTTCTATTCTCCTTTTTCTCAACTTTTTGGTAAATATGAAATGAAGTTAAATGCGTCTGCAGTATTAATTAACATTAGGAAAATATTCTTTCCCTAATGGTCTTATTAGAATCCCATTGTTTTAAAATCAGATAAACACACAGCCAGCACACAAAAACAAACATATATATAGACACATAAACAACATTCAGGCTTTATAAAGAACTCTTAAATTAAATTAAAAGAGACTTAAAATCATTGGATAATTTAAATTTAACCGGAAATGACAGATTAAGACTTAACTCTGTGTTTAAAGGTACCTCAAGTTCTGCCAAAATGAGTGAATTTTAATAAACCTGAGATATACAATACGCAAGGTTAAAAGCAATCTGTATTTGAGATGATAAATAGGATACAAGGAAGCTGATACTGATGTAGATCTTACAAAAGGATGAATATATATGACTCAATTTAGAAAAACATAAAATAGACCTGGCAGGAAGATGGTGTGTGTGGGTCTGTCTTAAAAAAAAAAAGAATCTACAGGCTGTGTGTGTTCCTTTTAATGATGTCAGCAAGTGGAGCTGTGTGGCTCACTGATGTGTTGTTAATGGTTTTTGGACAAAGAAGTAGCTGCATGACATGGATAATAATCAATGTAAGGCTGTGGATACATTGGCATAATGTATGGTATGGTATTTCCTGGATTCAGTAGTGGGGTTCTCATCCGTAGAACTGCTGTAATATTTGTCAATTCCATAATGGTCTAAAATATAAATACTTTATAGTTTTTATAGTAAAGTCAATTGTTTTGCATATCTTGTTTGTGTATATGCATGAACAGTTTAGCTCCTCAGTTATATACATTTGCATGTTTTTTGTGGAAAATAATTTGGTGAATTTGATAGTTGCGTGATGTAATGTTTAAAGTTGCCATTCGCAGCAGTTTTTCATCCGCAAACACTGACTGAAAGATTCTCTGAGAAAGCCCACTTTAGCATTTCAGGACTGTAAATATCCTGCTACACTACCCTCATCAGCAAATAGGACCCATATCTATTTTTCACATAAGCTCTGTTGTCCTTACAGGGTCCATACAAAGTGTTTGATTGTGAATGAGTGAAATGGCAGATGCATAGTTTCTGGCCAGGAGCATTTCATAGATGGATGGAGACGTGAGGAGGGGGAACGCAGGAGCGCAGTGGCACTCTGGCCCTTAGAAGCTCATCAGCCTTATAGTCCACGTCCTCCTGGCATCGTGGGCACAGGTGGCACTGGCTCATTACTCAAACCCCTATGGTCTATCATTCATTACTATGTTCATGCACTCCTATTAGCACAGACCCTGCTGCGCTGCACACTATTTCTGTGGGTCAGGACACGTGTGGGAGACTGCAACAAAGAAGCTGCCTGGGAAATGGAGAAAATGTCAACAAGTTCAAGGGGAATGAAAACAGACTTTGTGGTTTATTGAGGTGTTTCTACATATAATGGATGCATCTATACTTCCAAACAGAGAAAAAAAGAACTCGCTAAATTAACTAAACCTTTGTTTAAACCAACAGCCAACAACGTCCCTGGGAAATATTTACTGTATGCAGTCTGTGTATTAATAGAAAAGTATGGTGGGGATAAACAACAACGAGCATCTAGGCTAAAAAGTAGATACAGTTTTCACAGGAATAAAGTAGAGGAAGGTTGCTAGACTGGCAGGAGCCCATGTTAGACTCTGCAAGATCAAAGTGTTCTCACTCTCTGTCTTGCTTTTGTAGACAGGAACATATAATACATTCCGGTCCAATTTGAGATATAAATAAATGTATGTAGAGAAAAATATTAGTACTGCCTACAGTGCACAGGTACCTGCACATACCATTAAATGCAGGGATGGATCTGAACATTTTGGAGATCCACAGGCAGAGGTGGCGAGCTGTTTTGACAGCATATGTGTTGTCAGACTGTAATCATCCCTTCCTGTCTGCTATAGGCTCCATATGTTAACATCACTCACTGCAATATTCTTGTCACACCAGCTACCATCATTACTGTCCTCAACAGATGGCATTCAGGCATCCATTATTTTTTTCAGTCTTTGAAAAGCATTTAATCAGCAGCAGAACCACCTCATACTGTGGCTTGCGTGTGAAAAGTTAATAACACTCAACTCAACTCTGGTTGACACATCCGCATCAGTATAAAAAAGCCCTGAAATTTAAAAAATATTATTCTGGCTCCTCTCATCCACTGACAGTTGCCTGCATAGAAGGGAGTGTTTTGTTAACAGAGCGTCTGCAGAATATACATGAAGAATTGATGGAGCCTGACACCAGAAGAGACAAGTGCATATGTGGGTCAGAGAAGTGGTGAGGTCACGTACTGTATACTTCCACTAAATCAAAATCTGATGACAGCCTAATCAATCAAATCTGCACAAGATACACATCCACATGAGCAAAACTAAGAATCGACCTGCCTTATCATTACTTTTTAAATTGGGTTGGAAACCCTCATGCTTTTTATGAAATCCTTAAGTGTATATACCAGAAAAAGACTGCTCTCATAAGAATGCTTTTCTATTTCTGATTAAATTATATAGAATTCCAAGAGGCAGATCAAATTTCTCGAAAAATATAAAGCAGACATCTTAAATCCCACATACTGCTGTAGCATACTAAGTAGCATGTTGATAATGCCATGCCATGCCTGAGGTTAGGTTGATTATAAATGCTATACTAACTTCAACCAAGACAGTGAAACAAATTCAGATTTCTCCGACAACAAGGTCACTCAAATAGCTAAATGATCGCCTGTAGACGGTGAAGATGTTTCATCGTGCATGGAAGTCTTCTTCAGGGTTTGCAGCAGGTATGCTAACACCAGCTTGTGGATGCCATGGTTCCTCGGATCAGATACGTTTTCAAGTCTCATCTATTGCATAAGAGTTTAGCCATGCTTTACAGCTAACTTCTGAGGAGTTAAACCACACGAGTGATTGCTTTTCGACGATCATTGCTATGCCTCACTGTGAAGTCATATTAGTCTCTTCTTCTTCTTCCGCTACGGATGCTATGCTCATAAGCCTTCTTCTCGCTGTTAGCCATTTTTGAGGGCAGTGTAAACCCTGTGGTGATTGATAATTTCAACCAAGTCTGGTGGTTCTTGTTGTTGAAGGATGGCGTGTACCAAAATCCCATTCCTTCAGTCAGCATTTAAATCTTTCGTCCTCAACACCTCTTTGCTCCCCCCAAGGTCTTCTGATTTGCAGATAGAGCCACAGTCTTGACAGCAGTGTTAAGCTCTGTTCTGAAGGACAGGCACTTATGGCCCCAAGGGAACTTGTTCGGACAGAGGGCAGGGGCAAGGACAACGCTGGAGCCATCCTTACTGTTGATGACAGCTTTTTAAACGCTTTAACCAAGCACACTGAGAGACATATAGAGCAGAATGCCCCGAAGCACGAAACAGGGAGGCTGCGCCGAGATGTGTCCTGGGGGGAGGGCACAGGACTGACAAAACCTCCACTGGTTTATCTCAGCCGAATAAAAGTTTCTCTGTAATCATTAGTGACCAGAGGAAAGATTCACATTTTCAAAGTCAAGCTTGCACAATGAAAATCTTCCTGTACCATGTTACCCTCCTCCAATGGACAACAAGAAAGCCTCACTGGATACATGTTTTGTCAACTCAACTCCGCTGTACTGTGTGATGCTGTCAGTGGAAACGCACAGTGTTGTGGTGAGTAATGCACCTGCTCATGGTGATTCAAGTTGTTTATGTATGTGTAGTCTATTCGTAAGAACGGCCATTTTCTCTCCAGCTCATTCTCACAAAGTATTATTCAGCACGTCACCCTTCTTGCCAAGAAGTGATAGATTATAAACTCCTCTTGACCCCTTGTAGATGGCTCGAGGTTTGACTTCAATCAGCCTGGGAGTAGGTCAGATGATATGGAGTCAAAGAAGTGCCTTCCATTTTTTTATTTCTTATAACATTAATTTGTTAATTTATATTTGCATGTATTTAGTCATAGTTTTCTATTTTTCTTTCCATGTTTATATTTCATATTTATTGTACTTATATATCATATATATGTATACACACAAAGTATAGACTAACCTATGCACAACATTAACATATATTTATTTTTGAAATAAATGTAATAATAGATGCATTTAATAAATGTAAAATTAATAAAAATGCAGATTTTTTTTATTTTGTTTTATATTTCTCCATACACGACCATCCCATACATCTTGTTTTTCTCCCTCCAATTGATATAGACCATGTCTATGGATTAAAGGGTCATCTGAATAAACTAGCTTGTTTTCACACCTCCTGGCAGATGCCAGCCGAAAGCAGCTTTGACATCCCATCATTTGCTGCGGCGGTGATTGCATTGTACACTGATTAAACAGCGAAAGCTGAAACTGTCAGACCATATAACAAAAGATAATTTAACCGAAGACTGTGCATATGATGTTTTGATAATGTTTCGGGAGCAAGAACTTGCCCACTTGCTTCTCAGCTAAAAGAAGTAACAGAATAAAATTGAACCCTTTTTTTTTGTCATTGTACAGTCTATAAACGAAATTTAGCAGCAATCCTCAAGGTGCATAGTTTAAATGGAAAAAGAAAAAGAAAATATCAAGACGAAACTGCATAATAAGGTAAAATAAGAAATTTACCAAAGACAATTGTGACATGAGGTACAATTTATATATGAAAAATAGTGCGGCAGATAATTATAGCAGGTAAATCTGAATCTGTACATGTAGTCCAAAGTAATCTATGTAAAAGAAAGATTAAACAGAGTTCATTTTTTTTATTTCGAGGGGTAAAAGCTCTTTTTCAGTCTTTTCCAGAGTGGGAAGGGACTTCAGAATGCTGGCTTCTCTGCAGTGGCAGCGACACCTGAATAGGTCCTCCAGGGAGGGCAGTGGGCAGCCGATGATTCTCTGGGCGCTGTTGATGACCTTCTGAAGAGCTCTCCTGTTCGCTGCTGAGCATCCAGTGTAACACACAGAGATTCAGTACGTCAGCACGCTCTCGATGGAGCCAGCGATAGAAGGAAACCAGCAGCTTCTCCGGCAGGTCATTTTTGATGAGGACCCTCAGAGAGTAGAGCCGCTGCTGCGCCTACTTCACTGCTGCAGTGGTATTCTCTGTCCAGTAGAGCCTGGGTTCCCAAACTGGGGTACATGTACCCCCAGGGGTACGCAAAGTGGTTCAGGGGGGTACGCGGGGAGAACATTTTATTTGCCTTTTCAAAGTGAAAATGCCCATTACATTTTCAAACTGAGCTATAAATAATCATGCAATATTAAATAGTCTGAATATCCAAGTCGCATTGCCAAAAATACTCATGTATACCCATATTCAGCGAAATAATTACGCTGACATTTCATCGACGTAATTCTGTTGCATTCACTGCCAACACTGCAAAGCTATACGTCTCCATGAGCGCCCGGGGAAGTCCACTGCTCTTCTTCATGTATGAGGTCAGAATATCCGAGTTGCCTGGAACGCAGCACAATGAGGATGTTAGCAGCTCGAGGAAGCAACCTGGAGCTATATTCAAGCCCACTGAGAGAGCCACTAGCCGCTGAGAGCAAGCGCATATTTTCAAGTGTAACCATTGAAACGATCCTGTTTAACTGAGTTGTTCATCTTGTAATAAAGATCTCAATGAGGAAACACGCTGTGTTTTTTCTGTTTTCACTGCATTTTAATATAGCCTATAAATAGTGATTTTAATATAAAAATATTATGATTAATAAAACATCGAATTGTTAATTTGTTTAATTGAATGCCTATCCCTAGTCAAAACATTGGCACAACGTCAGAATTTCACTTGCTGATGCCCTGTGGAGGGGAGGGAGCTCGTTCCGATTGCTGCACGAACATGGCAAAGCGGTTGAAAAGAGTTAATCCCCCATCCAGAGAGACACCGTCGGCTTCTACCAGTAGGCCTAAAATCGAGGATGAACCTGCCGGTGCCAGCAACCCGGGTTTGTCTTACGAGTCCTTGGATCAGGGTGCAAGCAGCATTACATTTGTTGCTAGCCAAGCTAACGTTGCTAGCTTGGCCACTGACAGTGACAGTGAGTCTGATGCAGATCTTCGACCCCCTGACGTGAGAAAGCACACGTCAAAAAGACGCAAATATGATGAGAACTACATTGCTTTGGGGTTCACTTGTATTGGAACTGGTTCATCTACTCGGCCACAGTGTGTTATATGGGCAAAAGTACTATCTCACAACTCGATGAAACCTTCACTTTTGCGCAGACATTTAGAATCGAAACATTTTCAGTTGAAAAATAAACCACAGGAGTTTTTGGAACGGTAATTAAGAGGACTTTCGACTAGTAAAACCTGTATAAAGGTAACAGATACCATTACAAGGAAGGGGTAAGAAGCGTCCTATATGGTGAGCTACCGAGTGGCTAAGACTGGCAAGCCCCGCACTATTGTGGAGGACTTAATTCTCCCTGCTGCTGTGGATATGGCTGGGGCTATGCTGGGGGAAAAGGCAAAAAAAACTATACAGACAATGCCTTCTTCAAACAACACTGTTTCACGGCGTATCAGTGAAATGGCAGAGGACGTTTTAAAACAGCTACTACTTCACACAAGAGCCAGTGAATTTTATGCACTACAGCTGGATGAATCAACAGACATAGCTGGTCTGGCACAGCTCCTGGTATATGTCCGGTACATTCACGAAGGGTCAATTAAGGAGGACATGCTGTTCTGTAAACCTCTGGAAACAAGGTCAACTGGGGAGGACATTTTCAGAATTCTGGACACCTTCGTAAGTTCAAATGGACTTATTTGGTCAAAATGTGTTGGCATCTGTACAGATGGCGCAAAGGCCATGACAGGGAGACATAGTGGAGTGGTAACGCGTCTGCAAGCAGTTGATCCTGACGCCACTTGGATACACTGCAGCATCCACAGATAGGCTCTTGCTGTCAAGGGAATCAGCTTGAAGGACGTTTTGGACACTACAGTCAAATGGTGAACTTTGTTAAAGCCAGGCCCCTGAAACCACGCATATTTAATGCATTATGCAGTGAAATGGGCAGCGACCATACGACGCTCTTACTGCACACGGACCTCCGCTGGTTGTCAAGGGGCAAAGTATTGACACGTTTCTTTGAATTGAAAGATGAGCTTAAAATTTTCTTTATTGACCACAAGTTTCACCTGTCTGACCTTTTGCATAATGGCGAGTTTCTTACACGACTAGCTTATCTGGGTGATATTTTTTCTCGTCTGAATGAACTTAATCTCGGATTACAGGGGCTTTCCGCAAACGTATTCAATGTACGAGATAAAATTGAGGCTATGATAAAGAAAGCGAAGCTCTGGGAAGACTGCATGAACAAAAACAAAACAGAGGTCTTTCCGTCGTTGCATGATTTTTTTGTGTGCAAATCACCTCGGTCTGAAAGACAGTGTCAAACGTGACATTATAATGCACCTCAGTGAGCTGGCTGCACAACTGCGCAGGTACTTCCCAGAAAATGAGTACCCTGCAGTGGCAAAACGTGCTGTCAAGACTTTGATGCCATTTGCCACCACATATTTATGTGAGAGTGGGTTCTCATCTCTGACGAGCATGAAAACTAAATACAGGCATAGGCTTTGTGTAGAAGACAATTTAAGATTAAGACTTTCTCCAATTCAGCCACACATTGCAGAATTATGTGCATCCTCTCAAGCACATCCGTCTCATCAACCTGTGCCTTGGTGATTATTTCTGTCTGAACTCTGCTCCGGCCACGCCCCCCTTTTCAAATTCAACACACACACTTCTTCACACTGTATTGTTTATTTATGTCCTTAGTTAAACTTTGTTAGTTTGTGTTCTTCCGGCATTTGAGTATCTTGGTTTTCATCTGGTTTGCCTTGTTTGAGTTAAATAGTAATTCAAGCTCAACCCCTGAGTGAGTTAGTCCGACCTCCTTGTTTGTTTGTAATTTCCCTTTACCTTGTTGTTTTGCTAATAAAACTCTGTTTGATCTAGACTTCCATCCAAGTCCCTGGCAATTTCACACAGTTTCAAGTGATATAGGCCATATATGTGCGCCGGGGGGAGGGGGGGGGGTACGTAGCTGGAGATTGAATGTCTGAAGGGGTATGGGGCTGTAAAAAGTTTGGGAACCACTGCAGTAGAGGAACCAGAGGACGGGAACCCTTTCAACGCTAACCCCGTTGATGTGGATCGGATTCTGCTCTGTCTTTGCTGAAGTCTATAATGATTTCCTTGGTTTTTGATGTGTTCAGGACAAGATAGTTCTCAGAGCACTATGTAGCGTTTCTCTGAACTTCATCTCTCTAGACTGTCTCGTTTCCTCCTGAGATCAGTCCAACCACAATCAAGTTCACAAATGAAATATCTGCGAACTTTATGCTGGTGTTGGTGGGGTGGGTAGGGGCACAGTCATGGGCTTAGAGGAGGGAACTCAGGATGAGGTTGGACAAGATGTTGTAGCCTATTCTCACAGTTGCATAGAGGTTTATCAAAAAGTCTTTAATCCTATTGCAAGTGGTTGCCGGGAGTCCAAGGTCTGTCAGTTTTGTGACCAGTCTACCTCGGATGACGGTGTTAAATGAAGTCTATGAATAGCATCCTCTAGTAGCTCCCCTGGTGTTCAAGGTGAGTCACTGTGGTGTGAGTCACAGTGGTGATGGTGTCTTCAGTAGACCTGTTGGCTCTGTTGGCAAACTGGTTTGGATCCAAAGTCTACCTAGTACCAACCTCTCAAGGCAAATCATGATAACTGGGGTGAGTAGGACCAGACGGTAGTCGTTGAGCCGATAGCGTTCTTCTTTGGCAATGGGATGATGGATTTGGTCAGGGACAGGTTGAAGATTTTTGTGAAGACCTTGGAGAGCTGGTCCACAAGTTCCTTCAGGACGGTTCTTGATGTATGCGAATACAGATGAGGTGTCTTGCTCCAGGTCTTGGTCCTCAAAAATGTCCCAATTGGTCCTTTCGAAGCAATCCTATAGTTGAGAGGCCAGGTCTGAACAGTCTCTGTGGTGGGTTGAGCTTGTTTTCTGAGGGAGTATATGCTTGTGTCAAAAGTATGGATAGGTGGTCTGACTGGCCTGTGTCGGTTAGTGGTGTTGAACTAAAAGTAACAAAAGAAACAAAAAAACAATGTTTTAATTCATACTTTATATAGTATACATACTTTAACTTCTCACCGAAAGGCAAGGCGAAAATAGTAATTATGTATGAAAGGAGGCATAGTTATAATTTTGTCCACTTGTGTATTGTCCCTTACAGCAGCACAGCGCTAATCTTTTTCTGTTGTTTGTATTCATCAGCAGCTCACAAATTAAATTCTGATTCAATTTGTGTTTCATTGTAATGCTGGTGACATGCGCTGTATTAAAAGTTATTTTTCTGTCTGATAATTAGAGGACAGTAAATGACAGTTCCAATTTTTTCGTATAAAAAAATACCTTAAATGAGCAAAGGTTGGAGAGGAAATGTCCTCTCCAACTTTTAATAACATGTTAAAGCCAAACCCTCTGATGACATATTTCTGTGAAATAAGCTGCTTTCACAGAAATAAATCCATAATTGTTTTCAATAATAAACCACAGCTCCTTATAGCCAGTAAGGCATCGGCATGTATTTTGTTTAGTCTGACTTGTCATACCTTTTCCCTCTTTGGTTTCATTTCTAACTCCCCACGTTCTATCTCATATTCCACACCTTGTCTCTTCAACTCTGTCTGTCAGCTACGGTTAGCGTCACAAATGGTCAGCATGTTTCTGGGTGTTAAATGTCTGACAGGTGGTATTTCATCAGTGGCGCCCAAACATCACAGCCTTACCCCAGCTTTCCCATCATGCCCATAAAGGAATAGGGCAGGGCAGCTCTCCCAGCTCCCAGCAGGCCCGCGTTGCCTTAACATGGAGCAGTATTGTTCTGATCGGTCGCTATCCATGCTCGAGCCTCTCCGGACCACATCAGAGAGATCGGAGAGAACCTCTGCTGTTAAATCCCTCCTCCCCCTCTTCTCGTGGCTGATCTAGCTTGTGAAGGTGTAGGTAGGAGGGAGATGCAGAAAGATGTAAGCTTGTGGGTGGATGGTGTGTTTCCATTGTTGAGAGTTTTTGAGAACCACGTACCTATTGGATGATGCTCTACCTCGCAATTTAGCAATGCAGCAAGCAGTCAGCCCTTCATTAAATGCAGTGAGGCATGACAGTGTAGGTGGTGTAGAGGTCAGGATCGTGGGTGAATAGCATGTCTCACTTTTACTCACAAGATCCGACTCCACATCACAAAAAAGGCCTGCAATTGAGATCTTCCTTTTTATTAACTGTAACCACCATCTCTAAATAAAGTGAAACGTGCTTAATGGCTTGTTGAATAACATGATTTATGTCACTCTTACGTCTGTCCATTTATAATTCAACCAATAGCCTATTAGCTTAGCCTAACACAAAGACTGTAAACATCTAGGAAAACGGCTAACCTCTCCCTCTGAAGCACTCCCCAATGTCTTAACTTTGTTTAATGAATGCTAAAACAGAAGAATCTAAAGAAACATATATTATAGATAGCATTACATACTCAGTGGACAGTTTCTTAAGGTTGATTTATACCTAATGCAGTCCAGACAGCAGCCCTGCAATTCATTTTACCTGTATGAAGATTATAATTTTTTGTTTTATATTCAAGAAACTTTTAAGTTTAGATCTCAGTCCTTTCGGACAGAGATGAAGTCGTCAGACAATTGGACTTTAGCGGAAGTGATGTTGACTCTCTGCAAATATTTGTATAATGTTGATTAAAATCCAACAAGCTGAATGTAGATGAGCTTGAAAAACCTGAAGTGGATATTAAATGAAGGATAAACTGTAGTTTTCAGATTTAGCAAACAGCAGTTTGTAGATTAAGTCCTTTGGCAAAAATATGTTGGGGAAAAAACATTTCAACAGTATATCACAATCATTTTGCTGTCTGTCTTTTGAAATCTCTGATAACCAGTTAACTGCCGCTCTGGAATCACTCCTTCACTGTTCACTGCGCTTCATTGGGGACAAAGGAGTGTGCAGACTTTGTTTTTCAAACTTTGTCTCCATTGCAGAAATACAGTACACACTGCATTACCCATGAGAAACAGATTATGCAGAAATTATAAAACTCACTGATAATGCTCCTGTTTCTGTTCTAAATTCAAGGGCACTGTGTCCTAACAGAATCCAATCTGTTAAATGTCATTCGACAAAGAGGACGGAGAGTGAATTACTAAACATGTTTGTCCTCATTCATTTAGATATGGTTAATGACTGTGGCTGATGTCAGTGCTTGACAAGGTGCTTTCCTCTTTAATACCTACATTGGCTGAGCAGTGCACAAGTGCCTCACGGCCTAGCCCATTTATCTGCTATGCTTTGTGATGTTGCTGGAAGAGCACTGTGTTAAATAATTCACCTTGGGTTGATGGGAAATGGAAAAGGGGGATTTTTGCCCATGAGAATGAATATATTACTCCACATCCACTGCATGTTGTGTGAGTCAAATCTGTTACTGCTGCTTAGTTTTCATAATTTATCTTTTTAGCATTAACATCATTAAATTTACTCAAGAATTATGAGCCCCGCTCAGATGGGATTAGTTTCTCTGGAGGAATTTAGTTGATATTAATAATACAGTCAGCTGGTCAGTGATTTGAATCCCTCCCAGAGCGCTTGAGTGTGTGAGTTTTCATAAAGAAGTTATTAATAATTACATCCCCCAACTACCTACTGTTCTTCAACGGTTCCTCCATAATTTAAAGTCTCATTTAGAAGAACACAAAGTGAAAGTGCTTTGTACTTTTTGAGCTTTCAGCTAATCTGTAACTGAAGCCTGCTCACACCAAATAATGTGTATGAGTGCAAAACCTGTCTGCCTGAATATGGTGAACTAAGTTTATTTATATTCCACTTTTAACAACATCATCCCTGGAATTTAAATTATAAATTTGATAATATTACATTAAGTATAAACTCCACAATGAAGGTTTATATAATAGTGTTTAATAACAAAAGTAGAAAGTTTTAAACTGTATTAGCATATGTATGTGTAAATATAGTATTTGGAATAGCAATTAATTGCTTTATTGCAAAAAAAGTTGCCTCTGTAATTTCAATCAGGGAGAGCAATACAAGGATATTAATAATGAACTGATAACAGTGAAACCTCTCGAAAAAGTACACTAAAGTTATTTCTTCTATTAACACAAAGCTAATCTTTCTCATAAGTTTAGCTTTGTCTCCACTACTTCATGTGGTGTTCAAGTGACAGATGTATAGTCGGCATGTTATGTGCTGTACGTTGTGTGGTCATATTTATTTGTCGTACAAATAGTGTTGTAAGAGGCCATTTGCTTTTATGCAAATGTTCATTAATCGGTATTGTTTATGATTAACTCAGCTGGACTCAGGAGACCATGATTTTAGTATGATTAATCCACCGGCCCAGCGTTTGTGTGTGTGTGCACAGTCATGTATAAGTGCCACTCTGTCATTTGCAATGGCACACCAGCTAGTTGATGCCGGGATGTGGGTATGACATCAATAATTAAACATTTAATCTAATTTTATCACCAACTCCTGCCCAACCTACGTGTTGGGTGACATGATGCATCACTAACTTTAGTCCTTGCTCACATTGAGCTGTAATACATTTAATGATGATTTTGACCATTTTCAAAGTGATTTAATTAGGGAAAGAGCTTGAGAAAGAAATATATTACAGTGATTGCTCTACATGTACCTGCAGCAATTATTCTCAGAGGTGACATGCGTAGGAAGGTAATCATTTTTGGAGAGTGTTTTTTTTGTGTGTGTCCATTAATATAGACGAGGTGGGAAATCCGTCTCCATAACTCTTAGTGAAGGCCTGGTCTCTTGTCTCGCCACTCTCGTTAACAAGACACATGGAAGTCTCACTGACTCTGTGGCATGTGTTGAGACATTCATCACAGTAAACAACCACTCACTCAAGGTTGATTACTGCTGTAACTTATATCCACTTTTCCAGATGCAGAGCCTTAACTCATCTGCTCAATAGACCCATGCTACCTTTCGACCACAAGGAAGCTGCGTGAAGCTGAAGAGTGCAGATAAGTTGTTTTATTCAACAGCGGAAAACAGGCGCTTTTATGTGTTTACCATTTCATGATGCATTCCCAGTATGTCACACTGGGAGATGAAGAGTCGACCAGCAGCGGACTTCCTATTCAACCACCTCCCATTCCCCAAACACACTCCTAATTATCCAAACATTAAAATAGGCTTTCACACAGCAGGAGCCATAAATCTTGTTTAAAAGCATTCAAATTAGCTGAATAAATCTCACAAGAGATTAACTACATAACCGCGCCGAGCAGCGTTTGTTGAATGGCGATCTGAGCCGGCTTTTATAACCATCGTCTATTTGAAGCATCGTAATAACATGCACTGTGCATCATAACAGGCAATTCTGTGGGATACACAAATAACTAACTCCTGAGGGCCCTCACATAAATATGCAAAGCAGTTTTTGTTTTGGCCATGCAGCAAGACATGGTCCGAATATCACGGACACACATTTTCATGCTTGTTTACAAGTAGACAAGCCACAGGCTCCTGCTCCAGTCTTCACCTACAGTCATGACTTCCATCCATTTGCTGCAATGATCGAACTACGTGGAGCCGGCAAGGCCTCTCTACGAATTTACATTGATCAAAAGGAAACAAGATTCATCTCACTTACAAACCCAGAAATATCTCTTTCTTTCTGTCTCTCTCCGTCCTTTTTACAACAACCGCTCATCTGATCGACTTCCAACTTGTTGTGTGTGTTGCTATGGCCTTGAGAAATTCTGTGCTGACTGCGAAGTGGTTTATGCTTCCATGCCGGCAACAGACACTGGCTGGATGCATTGTGTTATCGGGTTGCCGTTGTTTCCTCAAATTTGGTTCAAATATTCACAAGATGAAATGAACTGATTAGGTGGTCAATAGTCAAGCACATTTTTCAACACTTGAACACAAGATGTCAACTACATGTAAAGGGATTTCCTTTTAAATTAGCTACTAATGTTCCTTTAGCTGGACTCAAGAATGATCTGATATGAATTAGGTGGTCAAAGGTCAGGGTCACTGTGAGCTCTCAAAACATTTAACCTTTTAAATACATTTTAAATTTAGCAGAAATCTTCATTGACACATTAACTGTAATATTTGGATGGGCCAATGTAAATCCATTTGGTAACCAAAGTGTGAATATCATAATGGAGACACATAGACCCATTCCTGTAGTGCAGAGATCCTCGAGGACAAGGTGAAATGTATAATTTATTTCTCTGCCTCTAAGAAGTTAAGCAGCTTTAGATGTTTTCCACCTTATCTTTGCAGCTGAGGAGTCCTCATATATCTAAAGCTCATTTAGAAAACTTCAGAGCATTTTTATCACTTTTATGCTGCTGTTATTCTCACTCAGCTGCTTTAAATTGGGCATTCTATTTCTGTTTTGTCTATCAGTATTGTTTATTATTTCCAGATTTTCGTTGATTATCTGGGAAAACCCCCGAGACTTTCACGCTGCAGTTATTTCAAATAAAAAACTTAATAAACACACTCAAACTGAAAAATGTTTTTCAATTTCGATCGTCTGTTTGGTGGGTTATAAAGCTGCAGCTGGTACTGTATCAAGTATTGCTGCAAAAGGACTGTGTCTCCCGCTGTGGCTCTTTCTACCCTGAGCAGCCACCCGGTCCTGACCTGCAGAAGAGCACTCACATTTGTCTCCATCGCAGCTGGGCTTGTAGTGCTCGGTTCCAGCCAAGTAGAAAGACAGAGACTCAAAGCCAAACCATTACACAATTTCAGTCCAAGTTCTAGGTCCTCATTCTTTAAAATCATCCGATATAATTATTTCTTTAAAAAAAAAGAAGTCATAATAATCATGCTCCGGTTGGTTTCCGGTTATTGCTCGAGGTCAGTGTCCTTGTCACAACAGATTAATGATTAAGAAAGGCCTTGATCAAAGATGGTTAAACAAGTGCAGCGGGTACAAAAATACAAACAAGGCCAGGAGAAGACACAGAGTGAGCTGGGCAGGGTAAAATTAAATTAAATAAAAATATGAAAAACAAGTTGCACAATAAACCAGCGAGGTAGAGAAATCGGTTGTGACTTGTGAATTCATCTCTCATCGGCGGGGTAGCTTAGCTCATGATGGCATAGTTTTGGTGCCCACGGCTGCTGAATTTTGGTCGGAAGAAACATTACATGAGTATGTTATAGTTCACTGCCCAGAAGTCCATTTCAGAAACACTCCCAAAAGCAATTTCACCTGCGGCGGGAATCTACGCCTTTACTCCACAGAGCCTGAATGAGCTTTCACTCTTTTCCATCACTCAGTCTTAACATGCCAACAATTAATTTAAACTGTTTGGATGTGTGTTTTCATATCCAATTATCTCAAAGCCCTTTTCGCGTCGCAGGATTTTAAGCTAGAGAAGCTGCTTAACCACAAAAAAGGCTAATCATTTGTCTTTAGTTGGAGATAAGCCTCAGCTGTCAGAAAGATCTACTTGGGGGGGACCGAGCTCCTGTGTGACAGCCCAACTGGCCGCATTGTGTGTTAAGTGGGTGGAAAAATATTCCAGAGGCTTCAGAGCGTGATCACTGGCTGCTTCTCATGTCATCGGCCAGACCTCGGCAACAGACACGTGATTCATTTATCTACGCTCAGCTTGTCCAGTACAGCACAAAACTACCTTCTGCTGTTGTTTTTGGCACACACACACACACACACACACACACAAACACACACCTAAAGTAGACCTCAGATCGGAATCGGCTTGAGATGCGTCACACCAAAGAAACAGTAAAGATGGATGTCATGGAATAAAAAAAGCACAAAGTGTACAACCACCTTGCATCAGTCTTGAGAGTTTTGATCCGTTGAACTTAGCTGTAGCTCATGTCAGCTGCTGTAATGTGATTTGAGTGTAATGCCATGGCCATTGTCATGGGAGGGGCAGGACCTTTGCATCCGACTAGGCTTTAAATGTCTTCCGACACTGTGCAAGCTAACTGCTGCAGCCACACACACACACACACACACACAACCACACATGCACGTGGTACAGAAAAACTGAATCATGGGATGGCAATGAGACCCCTACCCAGTAAATAAGAAGCAGTAGTTGCTGATGACTTTATTAGTCATGCTACCACATTCGTGAGGATTTATCAGTGTCTTATGTAACAGCCCATATAGCAGTTTCCTTCTCTACCTGGTGATTGGTGGTGGAACAGGGAGACTTGCGGCTTTGTTTATGGTACATAAATCATCACATCATACTGTTTGACTTTATGTTCATCCTTTTCATTAAAAACAAATCCCAAATCTGCACCAAAATTAAACGAGATCTCGCAGTAATTCACAGTAATCTCGCTTTCAAAAAAACCCAGCAACCAACAAACTCTGGGACAGGGGGGGACACTGAACCTCCTTGGGGCATTCACCCATTTAACTACACATTCATACAGTGCTACTTTATGCAGCACTTTTATCCCATACCAATCACCACGGCTGTAGGAGCCAGAGATTGAACCGCTAACCTTCTATCGAGTGGATAAACCGCTCTACCTCATGAGCTACAACAATGCCTAGCTAGGAAATCTACCTTACCGTTTGTCAGGGGACAACAAACTCTGCAGCATCACGAACCCTCCCAAATGTGGAATAATGTGGACGTACAGCTTAAATCACAGTTGGCTGCTGACAGTAATGTGGACTTGGAAAATAAGGGATGTTGGCAGTGTGTTTCCTAGCAACACCAGCACTTAGAGGCTGTTTCTGCACAAGATGCACAGTTGGTTGTTTATGCACAATAGCTCTGGTATCATTACCGGACACGTTTCTTTACACAAAGGGTGTGGAGGAGCTGAGTTTAAGTTTGTCTTTCTTCCTAACAAGATGAAATATAGAAGCAAACTAATTTTTTAAAGTGATGACATGGTCCAATGAGAGCGAAGTATCGAAACACAACCTGTCCTCCAGTCCTCAGAAGCAGCTTCATTCTGATTAGCTCAGTATTTACTCCAGACATCAAGCCGGGCATCCCTTTGTCTGGTTGAGAAGCAGGTCAAGCAGTTTCTTGCCAGTTTCACAGCTCATTTCTCTCTGCTCCCACTGTGAGTTACAGTTGATGTTCCTCTGTCTTTGTCACTCTTCTCTAGAGAGATGTTAGTAGGCAACAGGCGAACCAACAAACACGGACCCAGACATTCTGACCAAACAACCCCTCTTTAACATTTTGCATTGCTGCAGTATCCTCACAGCCCAGCTTTAAATACACTTGTCTCTGTTGATTTTGGTGTTGAAGGGTGTGTGTGTGTGTGTGTGTGTGTGTGTGTGTGTGTGTGTGTGTGTGTGTGTGTGTGTGTGTGTGTGTGTGTGTGTGTGTGTGTGTGTGTGTGTGTGTGTGTGTGTGTGTGTGTGTGTGTGTGTGTGTGTGTGTGTGTGTGTGTGTGTGTGTGTGTGTGTGTGCGTGCGCCCGCGCGCGGATCATAAACTTGCGGTGGCTCTCTGCCGTGTATAGTGTTAAATCTGCAGTGTGAGATGCTGTTTTCAGAAGTTATTACACAACATCTGACATTCACTGGTGGAACAAGGCAAATGATGTTAGATGTGCAGAGCATTCCTTTGTGACTAACAAAATCTACTGTCACACATTCATATACTTTCTCTGTCCATCCATCATCCGTCCATGTCAAATCTATATGACCAAGAAAAAAAGCATGTTGGCACTTACGTATTTTTTAACTTTGCTCTGATGCTGTTTTAAAGACTAATGGAATTTCTAATTAGTTGAAGTAAAACCAGATGGGTTTTCTAATCTGATTTTAGAACAACATGACTGTCCTGATGTCAACCAACCAAACACTTCTGGGATCAGCTGGAAGCTATAACTCTAAGCCAGGTTTCATCACACAAACTCACAAATGCCCTATTGGTGAATGGTATCAAATCCCTGATTTTAAGATATCATTTTGTTGAATAAGACTTTTTGTACAAAAAACTATTTGTCCCATAGAAATATTGAATTTATTATTTACTATACAACCTAAAGCTTCAATGTCATTTGATTTATCACAGACTACACATAAATACAGAATTTAATATCCCCCTGGTGGCTGCACAATAGGTGTTAATCCGTTCTTCCCCCATGTTAATGGATCGGACATGGATTAAACTAAAAAGTCAGATCATGTTTTACCCCCCCAATTTTTTTTATTTTATGTAGATCTTATTACAGTGAGGTAAGTTCAATTGTTTATATTTATTATAAGTTTGCTTTGAATTCGTTATTTGATGCCATAAAAAACAAAGTGATTGACAGCTGACACTGTCACACAATTGGTTGAGCACATGAATCGACAGGACCCGCTACGATCATTCTTGCACAGACCGCACAGAACGTGTCAACAGGAAGAAGTGGAGATACGCTGTTTATTATTATTGACAGTCTATGCGATTAATCAACAATTTAATTAACATTATATTCTCAAGTAGCGATGATTTCTGTTTTAACCAGAAATAAAAAGCAACCAATTCTGACTCAGGCCATGTCCATCACTTGAAGCTGTGATGGACATGTTTACTATTATCTGATTTTATAGGTTAAACAATGAATTATGTGCATAATTATAATCAGATAATTCAAGAATGAAAACTTTCTTCTCGGTCTGTGACTATCCCTGGATTAAAATGCATCGTCCAGTGAATAGATCTGTGTATGAGCTCCCATGCCTGAGCTGTCGTTTCACTTTTAGGATATCTTAAAATAGTCACCAGTCTCAGGGCTCATCATTATCATATCTCGCCTCACAGACTCTCTGAGCTGAATCGCCTGCTGTCGCCCTCCCAGCCTCTCCCTTCCCTCAATCTGTTGTATTTTGGCCCCCTCGCTTTTCTTTTATTTATACACTGTAGAACAGTTTTTGATTTTCATTCAGCACTTTTATTAGTCAAGCAGATCGAAGCAGATGTTTGTTAAAATGATCAGTCCATCCGTCAGCGGGTGGAGGACACACCCAGAGCCGGTGGTCTGTGCATCTGTTTAAGAGTGACTCCTCTGTGCATTAAACCAAGTTATGGGGAAAAGAAAGATATGCATGTCAATGACATCGATGACAGCCACCAAATATGAAATAAATCATAGTCCAGTTCACCTTATCATGACCGCTGCAGCTACAAATCTTTGAGAGGCTGATTTATTTTGTTCTCTTCTGTTTTTGCGGCTGTCATGTTTTCTCTCTGTCGTCTATATTACAAAGTACACGAGAAAAAAAAGGGGGAAATGAGTGAGAAAGAAATCTTTTGATCAAAGGAGTTGAGAGGCAACCGAGTTGGAACTGCCTTGATTCTACTTGTCATTCGATTGAAAGCTTTTGATGTGAAGAAAACAGAATGGTAGGAAAAATAACTCCTGGCTAGACGCTGAGCCATGGGCTTACTTTGAAGACTCTTGGGTGCATGGCAACTTTTTGAAATCCCCCCCGTGCGAGTGCATGTGTGCAAAGGCAATACGGGTTATTTTCCCGTGCGTACGTGTGTGCCAGGTGGTGACACATTACATTTCACGCTGCTCTCACTTTTACACTCAGGTTGTGTGAGTAGTTCTGGATGGAGACAGCAAGGCGGGGAGGGGGGGATAATATACGCCCCAATATACCCCCTCAGTTACAGTGAAAGAAGTGGATTGAGGTCACATTGAGCAGCACTGCAGCACACACATCCAACGCCTTCCTGGCTTCATTCAGTGATGTTCTGTGTGTTTACAGTGAGCGCCGACACGTATCCACATCGGAGCACGGCAGCCACTATCTTCAGGGAGGGGTGTGTAATCTGTATGTGTGGACTTGACTCGCCGCGTCAGCTAGATGAAGCATGTTCAGTAGGGGCAAGGCATCAGAAAAAAACTCTTCTTCCATATTAATAGACCTGCCTGTCTGTGTAATTTGAATCATCCATTTTCTCCGAGGACTTCCTTATCTCCTTCTTTCAATGTCAGTAGCAACTCATTGTTCTGCGGAGCCACTGCATTGTTTGATGGGAAGCTCTCTGTGCTACAGTACTATGAGTAATAAGAATAACTGTGGAGAAAATGTAGAAATTCCGTTGGGTTGGAAATAACACCTTCCTATCAAATCTATAGGTGCCCAAAAGTATGTGGATTACTATGCACTTTGCTAGGAAGGTTTTTCCCCGATTTGAAGACCAGAAAAATAAATACAAATAAAGTGGACAGAACTGTGCAAAATTATAAAATAAAAACAGAATAAGATAGAATGACGGTATGACCTTGTAAAATAGTTTATTAAGTCTTAGGGTAATTGCAGGGTTGTAATTAAATTAGAGTGAAGAAATCTACCGACAATGTGAGAGATCAAACAGACTTTATCAACAGCTCAACAAGGATTTTATTAACATGCCGATAAAGACGAGTCAGACTGCATAGCAACTGCACAAAGTTGGATGATTTCATACGATCTGAACTAAAAGGGTGTAGTTAAAGTCCTGGCAAACAGGCTTAAACCATTATTCTTCCACCAAAGGTTCTGTTCTCCAGTCATCCACTAAACTCCAGATTTATCCATCTGGAAGTCCTATAGTACTCTGACTCACAACTTCAGAAAACATGTTTTCACTGCCTCTCACCAATGGTTACACTCTGCATCGCCTGTGGTGACCTCGGGCTTGTTCGGGCGTTGCATGGTCATGGCAACCTGTGTCGTGAGGCTCCCAATGAACACTTTTCATGCTGACATTGCTTCCTGAGGCAGTTTGGGAACTTGGACAAATTATTTTTACACGCTCTGGGATCGCGGACTCACTCTGTGAGCCTGTGCGGCACAACATCTGAACTGTTGATACTCCGAGTCATTTCCACATCACAATAACAGACCCGACAGACGACATTGAATGAATACACTTGTTGGACGCCCGGCGTCCTATGAAGGGGGATTGACGTCTTCAGTAAGACTAACTTCAGTTGAAAATTGTGTTATGGTGTGTTTGTTGTTAAATAAAATGCTTGATTTATCATAATGGTGGTAATGGCTTGGACTGAGGCAGATAAGCCCAGACTCAATCGTTGCATTGGATGATTGGCCCGTTTTTATAGCATCATTCAAGCCATAAAGTAGAACACACATGCCTCATTTGGTGTTCATCGGACGTCCCTGGTGTGTCCTGCTATGGGAGTCTCTTTGCTCTGTTTATTTTATTATCAACCACCTCAGTCGGCAGCACAGCACTTGGCTGACAGTAGAGGTCAGTGGCTGCTGCTGCTGGACGGGCCAGAGGAGGATAAGCTGTCTGAATTCATCCTGCGACCAGAGGGAGAGAGACCGCAATCCCCTGACTCTCGCCACCTATCAGACAAAGAAACAGCAGGACCGAGTCAGACACATACAGTTATATGATAGCGTAATTGTCTGAAGAATCTGGCCCACTTCTGACTTCTGCTTGAGACTCCAGGCTATTTGCTTCACAATCTCATCTCCTTAAAAGTTTGCAGCACGCTCCCTTTCGAAGGCAGTTGTTTGTGTCTTCAAAACGCTGATTGGCTGCGTGAATGGCGGGAAAGATAAGCGGGAATACTCTCAGACTGACGAATCAGCGCTCTGAAACTAAGTAATCGTAACTTTTTATTCACTTTGGCTCAGATTGTCCTAGCTTTTTTTTCTTCTTTTTCTTCCCCTCTTGTTTAAATGAGTGTGCGTGCAAAGGCTGTCCCCCAGAAGCCCTGTTAAGCCATTATCGGTCCGGTCTGGGCTTGTATGTATGCTCACAGAACACAAGTGCCATGCCTGTGGGAAAGAACTGCTGACTGCCACAAGCTCACAACCTGGTCCCAGGTAAAGCATCCAACAGGCCCGGATTTCACGCAGGCCATCTGACATTACCATTAGTGCAGTGTGATGATTAAAAACCGTTTCAACGATTTTCACAGTACTACGAGTTAAGCGTCTGTGCATCAGCTTCACACCTTTTTTTCTAAACTCTGGTCCATTTTTTACAGATCATTTTCTTCTCACATTTTCAGCTTTTCCGAGTGCAGGAAATGAAGACTTACTTTTTGAGTAAGTCCCACAGAGGTTAAGTGCTGGATTTTTATATCTAGATATTTGGAGATTTTAATGAGCAGCGGAGGGGTTCACAATCAGCAATCTCTTATAATTTGCACATGGTGTTTTTTTGTTATTTTGTTATGATCAGTGCCATTTTGTCCCAATTTTTTTTTCAATTCATTAAAATAGGTGTTTTAGTTTTCATTCACTGCCTGTTGGTGTTGAGAAATCTTTGGTTGCTTGTATAAAATGAAAATAATAAGGTACTCACTTGTGCGACAGGATGTTTAATTCATATTCTCAGAGATTCTGAAATCATAGGCCGCTGCCTTAATAGATATGCTTATAATCTTGATTATATTCTTTTATATGCAATTGTCTCCTCAGCTGAGGAATTGTATTCAATAGGGCGTTTGCAGAAAAATCTCCTAAAATTCGTTAATTATGCTGCTCCCCATGTAGCCTGTGGTTCTTTAACTGGTTACTTGAAGCAATCGCTCTCTGTGTAGTTATCATGGAAATCAGACTCATTGTGTTGCACATATGAGTAAAACCAAGGTCACATCCTATATTGAAAGAAAAAGAGTATTCTACAGTGTACTTAATACATGACTTCTTGAACACTGTGGTAACTGTCAAGAGTGTCCATCAGAGTTGTTTCATACACTCAGTATCAATGTTGGAACTTAACCTCACATAGACCTAGAAGGCCTCAGGAATAGAAGACTGCCCTTGTCATTTTAAAAAGTGCATGAGATAACTCATATAAAGATTGACACGGTTCTCAATCCATCCTCGAGAAAAATGAACTTGTCTTGACCTCGTTGTCTTTGCGGGCCTCATTATAATGTTATTCGCTCTCACGCAGCCAAGCATCACCTTATTTCACCTTCCTATAAATACATCAGACCATGCAATGCTTATTGCATCGTTTTTTTTTTACACTTTGGGATTTACAGGTGTCAACACTTAATTGATAAACTAAACTAATGGTGAACTAATTATAGTTAATGTTCTTTTATAATTCAACTGTTTGCTCCAGATGCATCCACAGGATAATTGTCTCAAGTTCAACAGTCTGTTTCAGTTTTTCCATTTGGACTATGCCTGTCTGTAGAATTTGCTTTTTACTTCTCTTTTGTCTTGTTAACATATGGAGGGAGAGTTAAGCTCGCTCAGCTCACCTGGGCCTGAAAACATTGGTGTTAGGTGAGTAGTGCTGAATTTTGTATAAAAGTAAAGATTAGACTCTGTGTGCCCCCGCTGTTCCAGCTCCAGCCAGATCCCCTGCTGCTGGACTTGTTTCCTCAACCAGCACTTTCTCTCTTATCCCTGCCTGAACTGTGAAAACTCTGATTCAACAAACTTTATTCTGTTATCCTGAAACACCTCCTTTCTCATAGCCAATATATTTTTTGCTCCATTTTTAGAAATTGTTCTACTTTAATCTCCACTTAAAGGAAGAGACAATCCGTCTTAATCAAGCTTTACAAATTTCACACAGCCTCATCCATGTCGGGATATTTTCCTCAGCTCCTCCTCCACATCTCCAGAACCAAACATCATACCACCCACCTGGCTATTTACTGTGCACCATGTCCGTAACCCTTTTTGTTTGTGCCCAGGGAGGTATAGGTTTAGGGGAAATCAAGTCTCTCTCTGGCTGAAGTTTCCAACACTAACCCGAAGAAATTATGATGCTTAATGATCCACATGTATGGACTTCTCCCAATCCATTCTAATTTTAAAATGAGCTTCTTAATGACCTCCTTGACTTCAGGCAGTAAAAATGAGAAAAGGTAAGATAACAATCCACCCTGCAAGGATGTTATCCAGGGAAGAACTAAGATACTGCAAGCTACTAATACTGTTTATACAACCAAATTAAATGAAATAGGAAAAAGACTGCCAAAGTTGTTGCTTTGTAAAAAGGAACGATTAGTTTGTTTTCAGTACAGCCGAGGCCTTATAAATTGATGTTTCCATGACGCAATGAAAAGGTCAAGTTCAAAGCTGCAGCAGTGAAACCTCTCAACAACAATAAAAATGTTAAGAGATCAAAAAAAGGCCCGATTGCTCACTGCCCACTGGAACACTACATTTTACAAGACAAAGGCAATTGGTCCAAATGTACACAGCTGCCTGAGATGCAGGCTTCAGATGCTGGTTCAGTTTTCTTTCACTTTAAGGTGAGCTGAGCACAGCTCCCAACAGGCTCCTCCAGACAAATGCTAATCTTTCGGGAGATCAGAGTTATCGAGGTGAAACAATATAAAGACATCTTGCCCCAGAGGATTATTTCAGGTACCTAAAACTCTTTTTGCATTTATATTCCATATATGTAAGTGGTCTCAATTGGTCAGTTCCTTTTGTCAAGGCTTGACACGTGTCATCAGTCTCAACCAGTCCACATTATTTTCAGCCTAAAGGTCAGGTAAGGTCCTCCTGTATTCTCCCTTGTTTCAAAATGATCAACACACCAGTTCATCATCGCCGCCTCTTCCCCAGCTTTAATTTTATGCCTTTCAGTTCTGCTTTGTGTGTGGGTTGATTTTCCACCAGCTGTTTTAATCAGCTAGAAATATATGGAGCCTCCAACTCATGAAAATATCGATTGTCAGTTTCTGATCATCATTCTGCAAAGCTGTTATGAAAGTATGTATGAGGACTGGAGGAAAAAAGGGGAGAAAGAAAAAAAAATGGGTTGAGGGAGTTTAAAAGATAACACAATGAATCCAAATATAACGTTCAAGCAGATTTGTCAGAGATGATTGTATCCGTTTTGTCTGTGTGTCAGTAATAGCTGCATTTTACGAATGATGTAGGACAAGAACTGAACTATTGACAGCATCAAAATCGGAAAAAAAAAGGCTGAACTGGAGCACTGAAGACAAAAAAAATGCGTGCTGAGTCGCTGCAGGCTGCTGTGAAAAATGTAAATATACACTGGAT
Organism: Platichthys flesus; assembly: GCF_949316205.1. NCBI lineage: Eukaryota > Metazoa > Chordata > Actinopteri > Pleuronectiformes > Pleuronectidae > Platichthys > Platichthys flesus. Next base: position 14,715,391 of record NC_084960.1, on the reverse strand, counting down.
GTGGCAGTTCATATCCGGAGAGGATGGTTTTCATTTTCCCTTCTACTTTGTTTGCCTGTATTTTGTCTTATAGGACCTCGTTTTACCAAGTAGACAAGTATTTCATTCTTAGCATTTTCCCAATTCATATATCCTAGGTTGGATTGTTGCATACACATGGGTATGGTTTTGTACTGCTTGTGGAATATATATCGAGTTAAGAAATTATTGACGAAAGCTATTTTCTCTTAAACCAATGCAGACCAGCAAGAATTCATTCATAAAGAATTTGAATTCTTGGACAAACCTCCCCCTGTGCTCCGCAAACAAGGCGAGAAATTAACCTCCCTTTGTCCTCCTGATCTATATCAACAGCAATCAACAATGCAGAGAGTGATCATTTATATTCCCCTTGTTTTTGTTTACCGGCTTGTCCTAAAACGTTTTTATGCTAAAAGAGGCAGAGAAATAGAAAAAAAGATATAGCAAAAGCAAGTGCTACATAAAGGTGTATAATAATAATAATAATAATAATAATAATAATAATAATAATGAGACTGATAATGATAATAATGGGATCCTAAACAGAATAATGGGCATTTGCCTTTAAAATTAGATCATGGCTCGTTGTAAACCTGCACCAGCAATAATTATGAACTTTATCAAAAAGGAAAGTTTAAAGGGGAGGGCGATCCTTTAGAGCTGAAAGCTCTCCCTCCCATGCTAGGCTCTATGAACCACCAGTAATGCATTTTAATAGTATTGTTCTAATGTGGTGATAGGATACTACGAGCTCCGAAAGATATGATGGCGCCTACAGGCTTTGTAGGTGAGGAAGGTCATTTAAAATTCTATACTGGATATCACATTGGAGCCATTGCCACAGAAGTTAAAAGTTAATATATTTTCCTAGTTCAGCAGCAGCATTTTAAAGTACCTGGAGATTCTTTAGAGATTTGTTTGGGCGGTTTGATAATTAGGAGTAGGTATAAAGAAATAAAAGCATTGAAGACTATTTTATATGGGAGTTAACGGACATCTCTTGGACACAGATCAGATCGGCGGTGCTGGAAGCCATGGCAAAGCATCTAGAGGAAATAAATGATTAAGTCAAGTACAATCCTTTGAGTTTTGTTAAACAGCAGCAAATAACGGGTCATCCTACATCTCATGGCATGCTTGTGGTTTAGCCCTTTAAGTGGTTTCATCTTCATTTAAATAAAAGTGGGTATTATCTGCATAACATTTGATGGTGATTGAATATAAAGGAAGTATATATAAGGTGAATGGAATTGGTCCAAGCACAGAACCATGTATAACTCTGTGTCTAACCTTTGCTTACCTGGACAATTCATTGAACAAACGTGTTCAAATTGAAATCGATCGGATAAATAGAACTTAGGCCATTTAGTGTGGTTCCTTCAATACCAATTATATGTCTCTGTAACGGGATGTGATTGTCAATATAATCAAATGCAATGCTAAGATCTAACAAAATCAGGACTGAGAATAATCCGTTATCTAATACAAGTAGAAGTCAATTTCTAATTTGAGCAGCACTGTCTTGGGATGCACAGTAAATCCTCAAATCAAATATTGTTCTGTAGAAATTCTTACAATTGATTAGCCACTACCTTCTTAAGGATCATAGAGAGAAAAGAAAGGTTTGACCTTTGGTCAGCTACTACACCTGCAACAAGAGGTTTCCTCATTAAAAGGGTTTTAATTACAACTTTTAACAGTTAATTTAAACAGGACCTGTTGATAAAGACAAATTGATAATAATTTGTAATAGTAGCTTATAGCAAAATTGCAGTTAATTTACATTCTGACAGAAGCCAATTAAGGAGGTTAATGCTGGGCTAATTATGTTGTGTTCAACATCCACATAAATAAAAAAATCCTGTATCATATCATAATTACTTTAACTGTACTAAGGATTAAACTTGAGGATAAACTCAGAGATGTATTATATAATCTCAGTGAATAGGCCAACAGCGAGGTACACCATTATGATTGGAATTAGTTGTACTGTTTTCCCAGTTGGTTGGGAGAGACTAACAAGGCTGTCAAATTGGTTCTAATTACATGTAGGTCTAGGGTTGAATAATTAACTTGAGTCATAATTGGCTGCAACTCCAACCCCCTCGCCCGGTGCCTCGAGGAGTGTGAGTATATTTAGGGAATAGAATTTTTTTAGGTTCCACATTCTGCATAACACAGCCATATTTTTGAGAAAAATAATAACAAAATAGAGATCTGATACATTGGCTACTGATACAGCTTTAAATCTAAGCAATCTATTATTAAATTATATACGCTTAACTCGGTTGCATTGGCCAGGGGCAGTCACAGTCTCTGTGGAGTCTGTAGGATGGTAGGGTTGGGTTACTTCTCTAATGAAAGGGTAAATTAGTGTGCAAAATGAACCTCTGCCTACCGTCTGAGCTCTGCTTCGCCATGACTCTGGCTGTCAGACCAAGTTGGACAGATTCCTGTCATGAGAGCTGCTCCATCCAACATTGGATGTACTGGATGCTGCCTCTCCCAATCAGACCAGGTCTTTCCTATAAAGTCAGCCAATTAAGTCCCAAGTTGATGCTGTTGGCTGGACATCACCGTGACAGACAGCAGTGTAATTATAACATGTGGCAAACTCGTCTGTCCATATCCAGTTTTAAATAGCATTCAACATTGCCCGGGAATACATTTGACTATGGACCTGTCTACTGGGGGCAACTACAGCTGCTAAAAATTTGGTTGAAATTGGTTAACATTGCTCTTGTTCTTAGAAGGTCAATAATACAAGCTAAATGAAATAATGAAACCTAAAGTAACAAAAATACAAGAAGATGAAATAGATTTTATGTAATTTTTAGAAGCAGATTATTTTTAATATATCTAAGTAAATATGAGATCAGGATCAAAGCCATTAAAAGGAATCTGCATTTATATCCCTTATTGCTCATTTGGATTTGGCTTCCAGCAACCATCACAAAAGTTAATAGTGACAATTCAGCTGAGACCTGAACTTTCTGTTGGCCCAGAAGTTTGAAATAGTTTTGAGTAGCAGCTTGTTCATTTTTCACAACCCGTACCAACAGCCTGGAAATGAGATCAGCCGCTGATGTGACGTGTTGATTAGATACAGTCTGTCACATTGAAATATGAGGTAAAGTCTACTTACGTTTTCACACCTTATTGTTCACGAGCTGCAAATACCCCCCGTTTTTATAAACATGCTCTATTCAAGTATCATGAAATATTTCAAATAAATGGATTGATTGGTTGAGGTGTTTCGATGAAAGCCAAATGCAATAAATATAAGATGGAAACAGAATGAGTGAATAAATCGTCACATTCAAATAAATCGACAATTAAAAAATATAAAGTCCAAAGTAGCAGTAGATGAAAACACTAGATCTGTGTGGATTGATTACAACATGAAAGAAACATAATCACCACATTTCCATCATGTGTGAATTTTTCTCCATTTGAGGTTTAACAGGCGCCCTTGTGGTACGTGGAAGTCCAACTCCTAACCCCTCTTATCCATTAGCTGTTATCAGTACCTGATAGCAACATACTCATAGATGTGGAGACATTGATCAGTGATACTTTGATTCTGAAAAAAATTTTAAAACATGATGCTGCTTGGAAAGTACTGAAAGGAGGTATTTTTTGTGTGTTGTGTTATTTGTGGTGGACATTAGAGATAATCCTATTCTCGGCAAGTGTTAGCCACGTTAAACCCAAAAGTGTGTGTCTCATCAGCAACTGAGCACTGAAGGTTTTAAAGTGCTTAAATTGTCACCATTAGCTATGTGACAACTGCTGCAGCAGCTGCAGCTGCACTGTAGGCATAGACGAGCCAAATCAGCAAGCCAAACTACAATAACCTGCTTCCTGTTGTTGCCCTCTTCACCCCATGCAGCGTATTTGTGTCCCATCTGTTTCTCTGCATCCTCCCTACGGCTCTCCTGTGCCCCCTGATGTGAAGCACCTCACAGTTAGGAAAGCTTGGATAAAGAGGCATTCAAGGGCATTTTTTAACTCTTGCTGAATCTGATACTAAACCTCTCTTCAAAACCCAACATGTGTACTTTAACTAACTAGTAGTGTAACTAGCTGCCCAGGTTACTTTGGTGTGAAAAGCTGTCGGTTGAGCCGATGTACCTGTACGACTGCCATCATTCAAACAGCAGCCTATAAGAGAATTGTATCTTTACACATTTTTTGGTGGAAACAGCAACACAAAAGACCAAACTATTCTAAAAATGTATGAACTGAGCAACAGTTAATGGAACACTGCAGAGCTTGGTATTCTTTTTTGTTGCTGCCAGCATTTCCTACTGTTTCAGGCTGTGTGCTCATTTGTTTACTGAGGAAACATGAGCTCTGTTTGTTTTCATTGAAGACACTGGCAGTAATACTGCTGGTCACTGGGTCGCATAAATAAATGATGTCGGTCCAAGAGGGGCAGGAGACATAATTATGTCTGTCGGAATTAACAGTATTCGATTTATCACACTTTTCACAGCACTTCAATGATCTTCAAAGTTATGTGCTCCCTCAATTCCATATAAATTTGGTCTTTAATTTTCTCAAAGTAAAAAGATAAATGATCTCTGTCAGATATTAGGTTATTTCTCTATTCCATTAAGTCACAACATTTTCATTTTTCACCGTTCTGTGGACGAACGACTAGTTCCTTATCACCATCATGTGTTTTCTCAATGTTTGATTTGCCATCAGATTTCTGGCTTGTAGATTCCATTTACGACTACAAAGACTTCCAGTTTCTGTTTTTTATTTGCAGTCAAACAGAGAGTTAGAAATTGTGGACGCCTTTGCAGACTTGCATAAGTGTGTGTGTGCTCATGTTTGAAACCATGTGATGCAAAGCTCTACATCTGAGCTCTGGGAATATGTAACAATAATAATAGCTTGAATTTGAAGAGCGCCTTTCAAGAGACCCAAGGGCACTTTACATGTGTGAGTCCAGCAGTCATACCAATGGAGGGAAAAAATTGCCTAGAAAGCACAGTTTTAAGGCTTGAAGTTTAGAGAAGGTTCTGTTGTTTTAAAGCTGTGGGGAGCAAAACAGGAGTTGATTCCCAAATTTCTTCATAACCACATAGGAAAATGAATCTAGCTTCTTGAATTTCATGAATCAATTTTAAAAAACACAGATGGTTCTGTCCCCAATAAGGCTATTTTGGGTGAAAGGGTGTTAAGAAGGCATATACTTCAAACTAGATGTCATTATTCTGAAGTGGAGGATTTCTTAATTCAGAACCACACTCAGTGTTTTCAAATATAGAATCACTCAAATTAACTTTTCCTCTTAAAGCTGATTGATGTGAGCTAATTCGAAAATAACTGATACCTAAAGTATGTGACGTGTCAGGGTGATGCACAGAGATGTCATTTGATTCAGCAGGCTGCTCTCTGTTATTTAACAGGGCCTGTACAGTAGTGAGAGTGGAGAAGAGTGGAGCCACAAATACAAATTTCAGGCAATACACATCCAATCTCGACCAATCACGAGTCAGTATCAGCTGTCGATCATCATGCGTCACTTCGTTTTTGGAAAGAAAGAACCCTTGATCGTTAAAAGCCTTTTTTTTGTAAATGAGCATTCTCTGCTTGAGTTTCAAACAACTTATTTTAGGTGTCTGTCATATTGGTTCACAAACACTGTCCTTGAATACCTATCAATCCTAAATCCTTTCCCATAGTTTGACCTGAGGATGGGAGTTGAGGGACATTTCAGAAAGAGTGTGGGGGAGATGTGTGACAGGGAGTGAACAGGAAAGTTTGACTGAAAGTAAACTGGAACAATCCCAGGTTTTATAGACGTCATCGTGGATAAGAAGTGCAGGATTCTTTTCTTGTCCTAAAAAGTATTGGCAAAAACTGCAGCATACACATTTTTATTATTAACCGCAGTGTACAGGGTTAGATATATACAGTACAAATGGGAAAGTATGACGCCATAAGAATACAGAGGGCTTACTGTCAGAAACAAATGCCATAATGCATTTTTATTTTACTAGACACCGTTACAGCAGATACTTGCTTATACTCTGTTCTAAAAAATGCTGTAAATAAATAGTATACACGAGGCCAATATAATAATATTTACATATTATCAAATAATAATGGCTTAAATCTATATAGCGCCTTTCAAGGGACCCAAGGACACTTTACATTTGTTTGTGAGGACAAAATAGTTGAGAAAAAAAAAAAAAATAATACAAGCACAGAGCAGGATAGAATTTAGCAGCAGGGTGGAGCATTGCAAACGCCATTTACAGACATTAACAAGAAAATAAATCCTGATTAGCGCAGATACTTACTTGTATAGGAATGGCAATGTTTCTAATATCATGATATGAAAATTACCAAATTCCAAAATAATTTCTACTGTAGTCACATGGAATCGTACATGCTTGTTGTGTCCTTGTTCTTCTATTTGACCCCATCCTGAAGAAAATTCAGTTCTCAATTCTTCACTTTCATTAAAGCAGGACTACAAAAATAATTCCACCTAGAAATGTCATCTGGGATTAGGGCTTCGTTTTTCATCCCCTGTTTGTGGCAGCGGATCTCTCAAAAGCTCATGTACACACTCACACTGGCATGAATGGCTTTCAGTGCTGTCAGGCTGTTCTGTCCTTCCTCTCTTTATGTATATATACGTGAGTGTGGTTTCGTGCGGACATTGTACAATTTCTGCTTCAGCTGGAGGCCTTACCTTTCATCTGAAGGTTCTGGGTGTCAGTTGCAAATCCAACACTACTAACAACAGCCAGCTCTCCTTCATCACACACCGGATTCTCACCCACACCTCTGTGGGTCACTTACTCCCTTGGTTGCAGCTTCCCGCCCCTCTTCTTCTCAGCCGGAGCCCCTGCTCAGCAGCTGGCTCCTACATAGATAGACAATCAATGAATAGATTGCAGCATTTAACTTTGCTCTGCTCACTGTGGTGATCTCACCTTAGGAAGTGGGTAATTGCACGGCTGTTTGCAAGCAAGAACAAAGCCCACTACTATGAACATCCCACATCTCCATGCTGATCCCCAAAATATAGTTTGATCGAGCAGAACTTGAGTTGCGATGCAGAGTGCTGAATGGGCTCTGATTAATTATCCAACTCATGGTTTAAACAGGCACTTTCTAACTGACCTGCAAGACTTCATCCTAGTAAATCGCAGGTGGGATTCCACCGGCTATGAATCACACAGATTCAAATCACATTTAACGATACAAATCCAACAAATGAGCTCACTTAGCTGGAGGAAAGCAGCAGTATGGGAGCCACATTCACATTATACACATGGTGCATTAATGATTTGAATTTCCCTATATTCATTAATCGTCTGCTTGCTCAGGTTTTTTCCTCCCTCTTTCCTATACTCTGTCTCTTTCTGCTGTTCATGTTCCAAACTTACTGTATGCATCTTTCAGCCTCGCTTCACGTCCCCCCGATTTCCCCTGAATTCCCCCCGCTGATGATTAGAGCATGATACCTCCTCTGCAGTGAACAGCTCCATATGATCTAGAAATTATTCATCGGTGAAACAACATGCCGCAGGCAACGTGGTGACTTTGAGCAGAGCCTCTCTTTTTTGTAGCGTCTCTCCCGAGGTGCACCTGGAATAAAACAGCGTTAAAAATCATCATCAAATATAAGGGAACGTTATGTTCAGAAAAACACAAGATACAGGGTAACTGATCAATTGCAAGGGTTTTTGCAAGGTCTTGTGGTGTTTTGGGTTGTGTGAACTTTGCGGCGGCTCGCTGGCCCTCTGTTCTTGTGAGGGAGGCTGACAGCATTGGCATGGACCAGGGATGTGCACCATGAAGAATTGATCTGTGCTGGACCGGATATGAAAGAGGCGAGAGCGAGAGACGAAGGACTTCTAATTATAGTCGACAGATAAAAGGAGGATGAAAGACGGTGAGAGAATAAGAGCTGGAGAAAAAACAGTTTGACTACAGCCACACTTTCATATTAATAGTTTGAGAAATTATAAGAGAAGGCCACATGGGCAGAGACTTGAATATTTGGATAAATGCTGGTCAACAAATACTTCTATATGAAGCACTATGTGATAAACTCTAACCACTAAACACTAAAGTCGAATAAGATTAATGAGCATTCATATTTTCTATCGATGTAATAAAAAACTACAATTTTTTGTTTTTTTTGCATTTATCCTCCAAACTAAACAGCAACATATTGTTGTTTCCTTTGAATAACCCATAAGAGCATTATTTTCTTGAGTGTCCGGTCAGAAATAATATGCAAACCACATTTCAGTTGCAACGTTTGATCAGCCGCCAATGTCCTTAGGGTGAGGATACGCTTGATTTCAGGCATAATCTATAGGCAACATTGTATCTAGTTCCTCTTATAAGCCATTAGTCTCAGATAAGTATTCTATCACCACTGATATTGAAGTAACAGCGGTATCCAGTGCAAGGTTACACTTGCTGTCAGAATCTAAAACGGCAAATGTTGACATTGATATTATGCGTGTAAGCTGTTCAAGCCTCCTGCACATAATTGGCCCAGTAACTGTGGTTGTTCTGCATTCAAGTCGTGTTGTGAATCAGTGACACGGTTAGAGACATGTTTTCAAAGGCTTTAAGCAATTACATTCAGATGTTTTGGTTAAATTAAATGCAAATACAGGCACAACTGCATGCCCACTGCTAGACAGGTGAAGCCTTCCTGAGACTGTGGATGATAGTTATTAGTCAAATGAGGAAAATGTTTCTCTCTGAGTATTTAATATAAAACATTCCCAATGCCATCATTATCGACCCAATTCTAGACTTTGTTATATTAGGGCAAAGTTATTGCATGGCTGATTGTGTTAATACTAAATTGAATTACTGAAACAATGGCTAATCTTGTTTAATGAAAATAAATTTCGGTAGAAACCACATTTTATATAACTCAAATGAAGCATTGCTTTGCTGTCATAACTGAAATGCAGGGTTCACATTGAACAAACAGCTGCCCAAGATTGTTTTGAATATGATCAATATGCCAATTATTTTCTCAGTTAATAGTTTTTTCATGTTGTCGATGAAATGTCCCACCGAGCTGATGTCTTCAGATGTCTCGTTTTGTTCTAAACCCCAAAATTGTAATCCTCACATTTGAGAAGCTGGAACCATCCGATATTTGGCCCTTTGCTAACAATTGATTCAAGATAGTTGTTGATTGGTTTTGTTTTGATTGCCTAATTGGCTAAATGGCAAATAATTGCATCTTCATCATTTTCCCTCACTGCTGAAGCTTCAGTTAGCATGAAAGGGAGTGTTTAAGACTTCACTCAGCAAACATTACTCAGTGTCTTGTTCTGATGATTGGTAACACAGACTTGTCTCTAGGAAGAAAGTTTCTGAAATGTTTCTCCCTTTTCCTTGTACATATCTTTATTTCCATCAGGTCCGCCCAGGAGATGACAGGTTTGTTTGGGGATGTTGTTGTGACGACGCATCTCTAGTTTGTTCAGTAACACCTCAGGTCTGAGGGAGAAGGTAAACAGAGCTGATGTAGACCTGTCACCCTTCAGGATTTGAGTCGCTCACTTTGTGCTCAAACCTCCGACCGTTGAATCCCTACCACCTCTCATGTTTGAGCCATGTGTAGATTTAGGTTTTTGTGGTTCTGTGTATTAAACAAACAGTTCATCCTGTGGCTTTCCTTCAGAACATGGTGAAAATGATGCTGTTTTGAGTCATAAATTTGTTTTGTGTTTCTTTGTGGGTGTTTCAAATATATCACCCACCCCTTCATCGGGATTCAGGTGAGTAGATGATGAGTGAAATATAATTATTATTCAGCAATTATGTAGCTCAGAATCGTTGCTTAGACTTGAAAACAACCACAAAGGCTTTTTTTTTACTTCCTTCATAAATTACCTCACACGTATAGAGGCGGGGGGGGGGGTATCTAAATCCCCCCTCTCAAGTTCATCTATTCCTCATTGTCAATCCTCATCTCACCTTCTGGAATGAAGGAAAATCAACAAATTGTAATGATTCAGAAAACTTTATTTTACCTGCACAGGGGTGAAGGATATGAGATGTGCTTCTAAATAATATTTAAGTCTTTGAATCTCAATTTCCAAATCTTCAATTTTTGATAATGATGAGGGAACCAAACCGTGATGGAGCAGATATACAAGTGAAGGAGCAGTTGCACAAGTGGTGACATCAAACTCTGGCATCAAATGATTTCTATATATCCTAAATAAACAAGTCCGCCAAACTGTATGATTCTGGGTGTTTCAAATATTTCACCCACCTCTTCATCGGGATTCAGGTGAGTAGATGATAAATGATATATAATTATTATTCGATGATCTTTCCCTTTAATGAGGACTGGTATAGCTCTAAATCATTGTTTTATTTAAATACCATGACTCTCGCCTTCCTCACACTTCATCTCCCTCTGTCTTTTTTCTGTGCTAATTAGACTAATTTTACCGGATTCCTCTCACCCTTTGATCTAAATTTAACTCCACATTCCTTAATTTCTCAGTTGCTGATTCAGTATCCACTGAGGTATTTATGTAACTTTTCAATTAACACGCCATGTCTAACAGTGTTTTCCAGTAGGGGCAACAGGGCATTGGGGAAATTGGTATAGGAGTCTTGGACGAGATTGGAGAATGGGAGCATCTAAATTTCTCTTTCAAACAGAGAACTTGCTTAATTGCTTTAGTGAAGACCTCTCTCATGTTGTCTGCATTACTTGTTTACAATGAACTAAACAAAGCTGGCATATACCATACGTCTGACCTGCTGCCCTTGTCGACACATCATGTCAATAAAACCTGGACAACAGCTTTACCCCAAAGCCATAAGTCAAAAAATTGCATTGACTATATTGCACCACATGTACAAATCCAACGTCTAAATAGATGTCTATTTTGTCTTTTTAGTTTAGTCGATATCCCATCTGCTACCATGAAGGTGTTGGGGCTTTTGACCTATGAGGTTTCAAGATGTTTTGGCTTCGCTTTATGGGAGCCCTCATGCCAGTTCTTAAATACATACAGACATTCATCCAGCTCTGTAAGTATGGGAGGAGGAATAATAGCTTCTTCATTCTGTGTTAACAACATCGCTGTCTTCAGTGTCTTCAAAATCAACATGAAAGTTGGTCACGGTGAACCTATACTTTGCAATTCCTAGGATACATGTTATTTCATTGTAGTCCGGCTCCAAATAAAGGCAAGGCTATCAGTCTGTCGCTTTCTTTGAAGTCCCAACAGTTTTCTTGCCTGCAAAGAAGTTGACAAACTAAAAAAATAATTTCTAATTTTAGCTGCATTTTGAGATAAGTTACTGACTCCAGAGCCACTTTCTAAAAGTAAAGTACAATAATAAAGCCCTAATCTCTACTGACATTTTGGTTTCCAATTCAAAAAGGAATTCAATCACGACAACTTGTCTCTTCTTGCATTTGAAGCAGTCTACCATCCATGCTTAGTCCCTCCACTCCACCAGTTTTAAGTAACAACAACTTAATGGTTTATCTAATGAGAAGACAAACCCTTTTTGTTGGCATCACTACGACATGGTGGATATCATCAAGTTTACCATAAACTTAACTATATACTCCCCCAAAACTCTTCTGTTGTTTTGTACAATTCTCAGGATTCCTGAACGTTTTTATGCTGTTGTGTCACATCGCCAAATGCATTTCTTAATTTGCCTGTGTTTTATATTCTTGCAGTGTTATATTTGAAATACTCCGTATCTGTTGTAAAAGACTTGCAGTTTACATTGCTTCTATTTATTTAGTTTTACTGTGTGCCATCTCAAATGTTTGCATTTGCAGACAGCGACTTGTGCTTCCTGGGTAGACTTAACTGATCTCAGCCTCCAGAGCTCTTTAGTACATCTACTGTTTCCGATTCAGAGTTGTTTTGCTGTCTAAAAATGTCACATCTGTTTAAACTCCAAGATCCCAATATACCTTTTATTTAGCTTTCCAGAGATAGTTCAAAGTAAGGGCACAGTTAGTACACAAATCCTTAAAGGGGATGATGATAGTCTAACTTGAGCTAGAGCAGAACACAGCTCGTTTAATTTTAGTTTGTTTAGCAACAATCAGTCAACTGACTGAACGATTCTCGTGCTTTCAGACATGCTCTGAACTCTGCAGATCCTCCATATTTTCTCTGGAGGAGATGCATGTGTGAATGTTAATGGCTAAATGAGAGCCTCTGCAGTTTCTGCCGGCTTACTCCACCTGTCTTTCACTATGGATATTGATTACATTAGTTATGTCTTTTATCCTCTCTAATTTTGGGGTTTGGCCCATAGTCAATAGATGGACTCCACTTCCTCCCACTATCCAGAAATTAAGCCAATATTTTGCATACAATTAGACGAATAGCTACAAAATCGTGTGCTAGTCTGTACAGTAGCATCAGGGGATGGAGAATACACACTTTCTACCAATCTCAAGTCAGTCTCAACTGTCCATGAAGATGTTTCACCCCATTTTGACATAATTAATTAAATCCAAATTTACTGGGAAAATTAACAAAACAGTGGGATAAGAATTATCTGAGACGATTAAAATTAATTTGACATATCTTTGGATTTTACTAGTTAGGTCCATGTCCCGTCTGCTAACAGGGAAGAGGCATGGTTTATGACTTGTACTGCAGCCGGCCACCAGGGGCGATTAAGACACTTTGGCTTCACATTCAGGGAGCTGTCATGATGTCTAGTCCAGTGATTTTCAACCAGTGTGCCGCTGCACACTAGTATCTAGTGTTGCACCGAAGTATCGGTGGCCGGGGGAGCAGTCCCCCGTCGCCCTCCTCTCCACGCAGCCGGAGACCCGGCGTGCGGCACACCTCTACGTTTTTTTGGGGGGGGAGGTGCTCTTCCGCGGTGCCTCACGGCGTCAGTGGTGCGGGGGCTTTCTTTCTCTTGAACCGCGGGGTGGTGTCCCCTGCCGGTGCGGAAGGTGGGCCGTTGTAGGGGACCGGGTACGGCGGTCGGAGGGCGGGGACTCTGGACGCGTGTCGGCCCTTCACGGGATCAACTCAGCTACGGCGCCCGCTGGGGGAACCCTCCGTTCGCGCAGGGGGGGGGGGGGGGGCTCCGCCTAGCAGCTGACTTAAGGCCAATGTATGCTTCTCCGTTTTGACGGACACGGACAGATAGGACCGCCTTCTCCAACTTGGAACGCCCTCTCCGGGCCTCTCCGCGGCTCCTCGGAGAGCTTTTCGTGCAGCTCTCATTTTTCTAACTACACGTCGAAATGGCGGAGACACCACGGATAGCCCTGGGCTGTGATTGGTTCGCTAACGCCAGCATTTCGGAATGGAAACTTCCTGTTCCATTCCCTACATCACAATAAACCAAAATCACAACTACGACTCTATGATTAATGTGACAAGTGTGTTAAGCCAGCGCGTTGTCCGGCTGACGGTGGCTGGTTAGAGCACTTACGGCATGTGTGTACGGTCACATGAGGTTATAACGAACTTTCATAACAGGGATAGCGGGCTACCCACCATGCTAACTGCGGTGGGAACACCGCAAAAACCCACTGACTTTAATCCCACGGATCTCATGACACTGTTTCTCAAACACCGTCAGGTTAGAATAAAAAACACTTGGTAGTAGTTATTATCGGGTGTCCCTGCTGACTGTGTGTGGAAGCTGGGGGAAGCTAGCTGCCTCCGTGTAGCTTCAAGCTGTTGCAGCTGTTGAATTAGCAACGCAGTTTGGAAACAAGATCGGGGACCCGCTGGGTGTCACTTTATTCAGCAAAAACTGTGGCGTCATCAACAGCCTTTTTCTGTTAGTTGCCGTCGTTCACTGTCTGTGAGGAGCCGGGAGGACGTAAATAAACCAGCGTGGAATTCTTCTATATACCTCATGAGGTAGGCTTCTCTAAGCTCGACTTCCGCTGCGCCATCTACTGTTCTGGCGGTGAATTGTTTTCACAACAAAAAGGCTCGTAGAACTATAAATCAAAAAGGGTCCGTCCGCTTCTTCCGTCTGTCAGTCCGCAACGGACTGGGAGAAGCATACTGAGGCCTTTAGAACTGGTGCGGACCAGGGGAATCCGACTGTTTAATTAAAACAAAGCATCGCGAAGGCCCACGGTGGGTGTTGACGCGATGTGATTTCTACCCAGTGCTCTGAATGTCAAAGTGAAGAAATTCAATGAAGCGCGGGTAAACGACGGGAGTAACTATTGGCACTAGAAACAGGTCACTCTGTTTTAGACAGGGTTAAAAGGTCCTGTTTTAAATTATCCTTCTAGTATTTTGACCAAAATATGTTACAGACATTTCATTATGACCCCAAGGAACCATATCAACTGTGATAAAATGGGTATAATATATGTCTCCGTTAAATAAAGTTTAGTTAAATCAAAGATTGTTTCATAAATCTGATTAAATTTGTGCTCATTAAAAGATAAGAGTAATAAAGGGCTGAAATAATTTTAAATAGTGCTTTTTAATACAGTTATAAACTGTTACTAACTATATGTATTATATGTACTGTGTTTGGCCATAGAGTGTCATTTTGTGTCATTTTGGTTGGTGGTGTGCCCCAAGATTTTGCAAATGTAAAAAATGTGCCGCGGCTCAAAAAAGGTTGAAAATCACTGGTCTAGTCTATGGGTTAGATATTTTAGGCTTCTGTGCTTGGACGTTTCTGTAGGGCTGCTGTCTATAAAATGAACGAGAGAGAACTATTTTCACGTGGTATTCTTTTATTTATGTCTTTTCTGTAAAAAGGAGGTGTGTCCAATAATGTCTTTTGAAAAATGCAGAAGCCATGTCCCCTTTGTTCTCCTCATAAATGATGCACCCAATAGAGGGATGTAAAACTTTCGCCTCCAGCAAACTGTCTGCCCACAATATGAAGAACAATTTGTGACTGCTTGGCTGTTCATTGAGGTAGGCTGAGTTGTTGGTATAGAACATGCCCAGACATCCAGACACTAGAGAATAGGCAAACACATCCAGAACTGTTTGCGCAGAGAGAGGAAATAATTTATTAATAATTTATATCTGTGTGGTTGTACACAGCACGAGTGACAGGAAGCCTGTTGAGGACAGAGGTGGCAGAGGAGGAGCGGGCCAGATGAAGAAAAGCAATGTGGTGGAATAAGAAACATTTTCCTCTGTTTGAAAGATATATAAACTATGATTTACAAATGATCAAACTGCATAAAAAAAAAAGTTATAGAGTTATATGGCACAAATATGAAACACAATCTACTTGGGATTATGGAATACATTTATTGAGGCTACTGTAGTGGTGACAATATATATCCAACCTGAAACATTAGCACCCAATCTAAAGCGAAAATAAGATTCAGAACAATATAAACAGATATGAGGCAGACAAAGCAAGACGGCAATATTCAGTTGTTCGGGCGCATCTGTTTTTAAAAAATTGAACCTATATATGAAAGAATGCAGGACACACAAAAAGCTTAAGGTTGTGTCTCTACATATGACATTCTGTAACACTAGTATTCATGTGTTCAATAACTTTAGAAAGACGTAAAAAGCCATAAAAATGCAAACATGCCCTTCTGTCAGAGTTGCCTGCAGTCTGACTCTTGTCTCTCTGGTGAAAAAAAGGTGGCTTTATTATTGCCTGTTCAAAGACAAGCTGCAAGAAAGAGGCAATTTGATTTGATAAGAATTTGGAGTTCCCTGTTAAATTTTTAGTGTGTTTTGTATCTCTGGAACGGCTCCGCTTTTATCTTTTCATATTTTTTGCTATGGGTTTGAAGCGTTCCTGGGAGGGAGGTTTTGTGTTGTGTGTGAGAGCGTGTGTAGTTAATAACTTATGCAGCAGGGGTCTCCGACTGGGAGGTTGTTTTAATGATTTAATGGACCAATCAAAGGATCAATTCCACTGGGATCCATGGCGGCTATCTGAAAAATATGAGGCTGCCATTTTATAGCTGGCGGGGATTCATGGGAGCTTGTTTCCTCACACCGGGCTGTACCTGTGTTTACGCTGCATTTACCCACTTAACGCTGTTTCATGTTGGAGGTCGGATGGTGCACAATTACACAGGAATAGCTCAGAAGAGTTTGCTTAGACTTGAAAACAACAACAAAGGCTTTTTTATTTACTACCTTCATAAAATACCTTGCATGTATAGATGGGGGGAAAAAGGCTGTTCGATTTTTATTTCTATTCCTCCATGTCAACCCTCATCTCACCTTCTGGAATAGAAGAAAATCAACAAATTTTTATGATTCAGAAAACTTTCTTTTACCTGCAAAGGGGTGAAGGGTATATGTGCTTCTAATAATATTTAATTCCTTGAATTGCAAATCGCAAATCTTCAATTTTGGATAATGATGTGGGAACCAAACTGTGATGGAGCAGATGTACAAGTGATGGAGCAGTTGCACTAGTGGTGACATCAAACTCTTATTATTTCTATATATCCCAAGTAAACAAGTCCGCCAAACTGAATGACTAGTCTTCTGTCCCTCTGTTCCTATAGGAGGACTTTGTAGCTTTGCACAATACCTGACTCCTTCCATTGCTGCCATCATGATTACTGCAGCCACTAGAGGCATCCTTACAATAAGAAGGGAATCTTGAGAAGCTACATAAATCATAATGGAATATATCTCTCAGCAGTTTTGGTTGATTATAGAATGGAAGACAATCTCAGGGCAAAAAGGTTCCACAAAGCATGGACCATTGCTGCAACCAGTATCTCTTTATATTATCAGTGACTCCATTTTCAATTATCTATTAATTCTTGAATCGTTTAGTCTGGATATGCCAGGTAATAAAGAAAAAGCCATTATAATTTCCACTATTTTAATGTTATGTATTGAAATATATTGTTTTGTGTGATCAAAAGCCTGAAACCCAAATATCTTCCGATCAAATGTGACGAGGAAAATGCAGCAAATCCACATGATTGACAAGCTGAAACAGGAGAATTTGTAAATTCATGCTTGTTTTTTTTATATAATTCAGTTCCCCATATTATGTTCACTGTTGTTATTTGCAGACAAAGGTGGATATTTAGTCATGGATGAACTGTGTAACAATGAAGAGCATCGCACCTCAGCTGGACCTCTCTGATACAAGAGTTCTTTAGTAGCAGTGGAGAGCAGTGGGGGAGATGTTTTTGCCACAAGATACTCGAGTGAACGGCACATTAATTCACAGAGGGTCATGGCGACTTCATGGCACAGCAGATATCAATACGAAGCTGCGTCTCTCATTCTCCGCTTCCTCGCAGTTCTGTCGACGGCTGTGTTCTCCGCTCAACGAAGCCAATCAGAGGGGAGAACGGTCTGATCTCGGTCGTCGCGGCTGGCCTCTAAAATCAGTCGCCATGCAGAGGTGCCCTGTCAGAGGTGCACCAGTCAAGCTGGGAGACTGCTCTGCCTATTGACATTCACCTCATAGGAGAGTATAATCAAACCCCATCAGACTCAGACGATTCATCTCCGCCCACACAGATAGCTGGCAGTGACAGAGACCAGACTATTTCATCTCCCTGCGTAAACCACTGAGCCCTCATATTGTTCTACAGCAGACACGGACAATTATTATCTGGCCTGTCTCAAGAGTTTTTGCACAGGGATGACTTTATAATTTTTTGGCAATTTTCTTTACTCGTTGCTTCTTTCCCCATGTCCTGGTGGAGCTGCTGCTGCACATGAACAACATGTAGGACATATTATCTGAAAGCCGTGACAGTCATGACATTAAACGCTATTACAGAGAGCGACCGCTGCTCTCAAGGCCACAGGTAGACATGAGCGGGGAGGTCTGAGAGACTAGAGTGTGAAGTAAGAGAGTAGGTAGAGATGGAGGCCTGTGTTGTCAGGAGACGTGTCTGGAAGAGGGAAACAGCAAGTTAGAGTGGAGAGAAATGTGTTTTTAATGGGTTCATATTTTAGTTTCATGCCCATACTGTAGAGGAAATAGAAAATGATGCTCGCATTGCGTGTCAGACATCTACAACATCTGTAGTTTTAATTCTGATGTCTCATATTCATCTTCGTTCTTTTTTAAAGTAACATCACTTATTTGTTTGGGGATATTTTACTACCACTGCTCACACTGTAGCCTACATTTCATATTTGCGCCTCAATATCAAATCTGAAAATTTTGAGAAAACCACTGTGATATTTTTTAGTCGTCAGTTCACAGTGGTGATCTTAGATCCCACTGTCACATGTTCATGCCGCTCTGATGTGGAACATCAGAGACAGACTGCGTCAACATTATGTGGCATGAAATGACAAAGAATACAGTGAATATAGCCGACACAACGTTCTCACAGCCAGAGGCAACACAGACTCATAACACGAGTCAATCTAAGGTTCTATTTGTATTTTTGTGTCATTGTTTGTGTTTCTTTCCATTCTCCCTGTGGGGTTTAGCTCTCAATAAAAGCCGCTTCACTAATATCTTGATACTTTAAATAACATTACATAAACACCCAGAGGCCAGTTTTTTAGGAACATCCAGCCAAATGTTCTCTAATAAGAACAATCCCTCCGACGAAAAAGTTTATAATGTTCCGTTTTTGCTATCTCCACGTTATGTTTTCACCTCTGTCCTATTGTTTTATTTTTGGGTGTCAGCAGGATTAGCCAAAGCGAATTGACAATCTCCACGAAACTTGTCGCAAGGATGGGACAAATAAGAACCCATTACATTTTGGGAGGAATTCAATTTGTTCATTGGTAGAGGAATGACCTCCACTGTGCCATTCTTGAAGTTTTTCAGAGAGATGTTTGACTTGTGACGTCATTTTGGAGGAGGTTGTTTGTCAGCAGAAAGTCCTTCATACAGAATTATTATGGGGGCGGCTGTGGCTGAGGGGTAGAGTGGTCATCCTCCAACCTGAAGGTCGGCAGTTCGATCCCCAGTCTGACCCATCTGCATGCCGAAGTGTCCTTGGGCAAGATGCTGAATCCAGAATGGCAAACCCATAGAATAACTGCTGCGAATAGATGCACTGTATGAATGTGTGTGTGAATGGGTGAATCTAAAACTGTACTGTAAAGCGCTTTGAGTGCTCATCAAGACTAGAAAAGCGCTATATAAATACAAAACCATTTACCATGACCACATAGAAATATTGTAAGATAAGTTATAAATAAGTTTGCAATTTTGAGACTAGATCAGGGCTTTCAAACTTTCCCTGCTGTTCTTCTTTACAGTTAGCCCATGCTCTCTGTAATACCAACCCTTGACGTTACCGATCACATAAATATCTCATTCTGTGTAATTAGAATAATGAAAATATTGATTACTTTGTTGCTCCTCGTGCATTAAGGATTAGCTGTGCTTGATCCTCCTACATTACTTTATCGTGATGTACAGTTTTTCCCCTTCAGAGGGCAAAACAAATCTCCCTTATTTGTCCCATTTCTTGGTTTGTCCTTATTCGTTTATCCTATACAGTATAACGCATTGGGATATATTATTAAACCCATATTCTATTTTCTCTTTTGCAACACATTAATGTTTGTAAAAAAAAGTGAACTCTAATATTAGTTTGACCTTACATGATAAGAACCGTGTATAGGCTGTTCTCTTTTTATATTGAATAGAACTTTATGAAGCAAGTTCTTTTCCACTAATTCCTTCATAATTTAATTCACCCTTTCTTCTAAAGTGGCCAGTCGCTCCTTTGTTCCCTTCAGTCCTCTTTTCTTCCACTCTACTTACATCAAAGTACCAGAAGGATCCATTAGTATTTTATTGTTACCTGATTCACCCGACTAAATGACTCCGTAAATTGCGGGCTGCATTATTAAGTCTTATAAAACCCACAGATGTACAATACAGTTAATTGTTGCGGACGCACAGTGCAGTAAGTCACATGCTCGGTGAAGGACATTTTTCGATAAACCTCTCATTACGCTCGCAGCACGGTGTCAGCAGTGTTTGTGTGTTCACCCGCATGCCTGCATGTGTGTTTGATTAGATGATAATTAAAAGTCAATTAGCCTACAGCCCAGTGGGTGACTGACCTCTCCAAATGCTGAAAGGATCAGGGATGTGGAAATCTCCCTGAGCTCATTATTTACCATGACACTGTCTCCTACTGTCTGTCCAACTGTCTGCATCTGCGTCTCTGTTTGCCCCATTACTGGAAACAGGGAGTGAAACACTCGAGAGCATCATCACATAAATCACTGCTGGAATGCTTCACTGCACGGCCCCCTGCTTGGGTTTAGTGGTTAGTCGGAGTGGGATAAACACAGATCTGTCATCCAGCACATCATCTACCACTAATACCACTTAATACTGCAATTTATTTTCCAGTGGAGGTAATTATTGGCAGCTGCAGAGAGAGTGTCGCTGATTCCTGCTGCGAATATGACAATCTGGTCGTCTGCAGGGCGGCCACCTCTCAAGCACTGAGACTGACACCCGCACATATGATAGACATCTCGTGATCTCATGCCTACCATGCTCTGACGTTGAATCTTGGCCAAAATGGAACTAAAATAACACAAAACATAACAACAGTAAAAACTAGATAAATGAGACCAAATGGAGGCTTAATGAGGAGAGAGGAGCGGCCAGTTGAGGTGTGGATATCATTATTTTAAAGGTTAAACACGGCCAGGTTGGAAGGAATGACACTAACTTCACACGGTGCAGAAGCAAAAACACACAGATTGAGGTTAGGTCTGTTGGAGACTTCAAATTGACCCAAGGCTAATGTGATTGTGAGTGGTGGTTGGCCCTGCCATTGGCTTGCGACCTGTTGTCTTGCTCAGAGACAGGTGGGATCGGCCCTACAACCTTTGAAATAAATGAATAGATGGAGAATTTATTGTAAAGTAAAACTATTTCACAGTATTTTGTTATATTGCATTTGTACATATTTTTGAAAGATACTTGAGTTTACACAGGTGAAATCATTTAACTAAAGAGATTCTTTAATCAGCCATCCATCGATTAGCTATTGCACTTACCCTTGCAGGGCATGTCAGGAGGCCCGGAGCCGAAACCCCACCAGCGATATATCAAAGGAAGAGAAAGAGAGGAGAAGTAAAACATCAGTGCTCACTCTCGTCTGTTTAAATTTCTCCTTGTCATGCACTGCAGGAGAAAGGAGATCACACCTCACTCAAGTATAACACTTCCACTGGGAGAATGTTGGCTGGATAATGTGAAATGCGAGTGTGATGCTACACTCTCTACCACTCGATTCACAACTTGCTGCTTGTTTTCTTCGGATGTCTGGCAAACATTTCCTGGCCAGAGAGATACGTGTCTGCCATACTGACCAAATTATTCCTGTTAAAATGATTCTAACTAATTCTAATTGATTTGGCAAAACTGGATGTAAAGAATATGTTGACATGTTGTCTAAAATATTCCAATTCAACCGTTTAATCAAAATATGTTTTTACTTTCCACTGATAATAAAATAAGTATCTCTGGTTTCATATTTCAATCACTAAATGGAGGATTGTATTATTGAGCATTTATTTGATTTTATAATATCCATACATCAGAATATGCTCTTCATGGATTTAGAGTAAGAACTTTAACACGAAAACAAAAACTTTTAATCTTTGAAGTATTAAACTAAGATTAAATAAATTTGTGTCAATGATTAAATAATTGAAATAATACCACATCTGTGCAGTAATTGATGTGTAATGATTAGTTTAGCATTAGTGCGATTTGTTTTAAACCGCGAGTGTGAAAAGTTAGCTTTTATAATGCAGACTTAAGTTTTCTTTTCCAGGATGACAACGGAATGAGAAATATGCAAATGAGGTATTGAAAAGCTGTGTACGTCTCGAGGGATCGGATGGGGGTGGGAAAATGAAGTGCCTCCATATGTGCAGAGTAAAAAGATGCAAATCAGTGAATGGGATTCAGAACAAGAAAAGTATGGTGATGGAATCTGCAGAACTAGATCACAGGCAACATGGCTTTGTGTCCTTGCTTAGACACGAAGGGAAAGTTGGCACCTGCTTGTAAGATGCATGCTCCACTAAGGCCAAACACTGCAGCTGGCTGAGGAGTTTCCTGTTACCATCCTCCGAGCTTAAAAGCAGGCTGTTAGCATGGTTCCCCAGGGAGATAACCGGACAAATTGAAGGATGCTCCCTAATGGGTTATAAACAAGGAAAGTGAGAAGTGGATCAGCGGTTTTTATCGCTTCAGGATTTCACTTCGGCACGACTTCCCGCAGGTTCACATTAGCAAAAGATGAACATTTAGTGATGAGTGCTTTCCTTATGCATAAAACCCATCCATGGAGAGTGTCTCTGAAAAGGTTGTGAAAAGGCTTTCAGTGTACCTCTGATCTTGGATGGGCTCCCTGGGACACGCTGGCTCTTTAGCTCGCGCTGAAATGACTCATCAAGAACTAAGAGTGACGACACAGCTGGAGGCACATGCCCCGACTTTTTCTTTATTCATGAAGTGAAACCCAGGAGGCGGAAAGTTGTGTTTTCAAGGTGGTACACATTTTTATCTACATTATTTATACTTTGTTGTAATATTAATTCATGTTTCCAGGAACACATGTTATGTGCTGACTACTGAACATTGAGTAATTTACATGAAATTACTTGATAAAGTTAAAGAGTACTCTGTTAACTTAGAATCACACTCTACTAAAAATGATGGTGTAGTAACAACACAAAAGATCCAGAGTCATCTATTTAGTCCATACATTTGTACCTCCAGTCAAAACCTGTTGGCCTACATTACCAACAATGCAACTTGGCTGTCAAAAATTCAGCCAGGGTTTAGGGTCCATTAAATTAAACAAAATACACACATTTCTGATCATTTGTCATATGGTCAGTGGCTGGGGTTTGCTCATGGGCACCGGATCATTTGAATGCACAACTAAGGCTTTACATTTCAGACTTTTGCATTAAGCTGTTGCTGTAAACCAACAAGACCGTCTTCCAAAGATAAGTTATGGCGTCAGTGTTTTCAGCAAATCCCAAAAAATGACATTCAAGGCGTTCAAGCATGAAGTCAAGGACTCTGTAGGCTAGAGTACTGACTGAGGTCCACTAACCACGCTGACTTAAACAAGATTTTGTGCCTAAACGTTACCAAACCTTTACCATAGTGAGAGATTATGACAAATGTATTTTTCCAATACAGTCAAGGCACAGATACTGTATATGTCGGCTTGCTGCTGCTTCTCTGTGTCATGTGAGAGCAGAAGCAACATATTTGTGTGGAAGATTTCAAAGCTTTCACATTAACAACAGAGAAAAACAAGTTCAACTTGAGTGATTAATCATAATTATAATAGAATGATACATGTTGTCTTTTAATGCAGTAAACACTTGACACCTTGAAACGAGAGACTGTTATTCTTCATGCTGGTTATCAACAACACTTATTTTGACACTTACAACACCCACCCTGTCTCCTTCATCACACAATCCGCTAATTAGTGTTAATTATGAGACAGGTAAGTGAAGAAATGATTAATTAAATGGACTGCAGTGTGTGTGTGTGTGTGTGTGTGGGTGGGGGGGGGGGGGGCTGCACAACACAAGTTTGCTTCTCAAACAGAAGAAGCAGGATTCCAAGTCAAATTGATTGAATGTAGAAAAAAATACAGTCACAGAATACAAGTGCAGGGAGAGAACGAGTAATGGGTTGACATTAACCTGCAGTGGACGTGACTCACACTTGTGCATTGTGCCAAATGCACAGTTTGAGGACTCTATTCACTTCTGACATTATTAAGTTGATGTTATCAGCGTGTTTAAGTGTTTGTATTATGGATGAGAGGCTGCTATGTCGGAGCCAAAATCTTGATTTATAGGCCTGGGTGCTTGTTTTGCATTTGCAGTCTCAGGCAAACGGTATGCTGACTTGTTGCTCACGTGCACTGAGAAAAAATACTAAATATTCATGCCGCACTCTCATCTCTCACAGCTGGATGTCCCCTTTAAATATCATACTTAATATAAACAGCCAACCACAGCCCCGCTGCATACAGCCCCTGTCGGTAGTTGGGAGCTCATTAATCATTCTCTTTCCAAATAAAGAACATTATTCATCTCGCCGAGGTGCTGGCTTGTCCACATGCATGAGCCAACAATATATATGTCAATATCAGCCAGTCGCTGTCAGGTTGTATATTGATTTATTGTTATTATTCCCCCTGTATAAAGGCATCCTGTTATTTGCTACAGGCAACCATTTTTCTTGCTTTGCCTGAGCTCAACGGAGACATAATGAATGTTAGTGTGAGGAATCCCACTGGTGCACCTGCTGATGATGATAAAGGCTCAGTGGGGGGAAGATAAGTCAAGCGCTACCTCAAGCTGATGACAAATGCTGCAGTCACCATTTCCCGATCCATATCAAATAGGGACCATCTTGCGGTCTCTACTTCATAGTTAGTCATTGAGGTGCGTCAAAATGCTGACTATCCGACTCATTAGCACGACACCCATCTCTGGTCGCCCCATTTATTTGGATCATGACTATCATGTTTTGTGACTGTAATAATTGCACAGTTATGTTCTCCAAACTGCATCTGTCTCACTTCCCACCACAGATGTCTCCGCAACAAGGACACACATGCACACATAGATAAGGTTTAAACAGTAGCCGACTAGCAACGCTGTCTTTAACAATAGTAGACGGATTTATTGACTTGATTGTTTTTCAGTCTCATCTTCACATTGTGGTCATGTGTTATTCTTGTCATTCACTGGAGATGAGTATCTAGTGCATATAAGGAAAGCTTTTCTATAACACCTGCATGTTCCAGCTAATTTTTTGGAAACTTTCTTTGGAAATTTTTGAAAAGCCAAAAAAAGGCAGTTATTATATCTAAATCATTAGAATATATCTTTAGATTGTGTTTTTAGGAAAATAAAGTCTTGGAGTCAGCTTTGAGTCTTTAAAATGGACATTTGAACACTTCTATGGTGACTGGGCATCAGTATCGAGGAGGATTGTTTTATATGGACTAGAACAGAGCAGCTGATAATAGACCTTTTCAGAGCGGTTTACGAGCTGGAACCTGCATCTTCTGCAGCCCTCAATGTTAATATCATATTTTATTATACTTACTAACCACTTTTAGTTTGTTACTTCTATATATTGTTTTGGGTCAGAATGGAAAGGAACATGAATGGAAAACCACAGAGCTCATTAAACCTCAAGCTTCAGACGGACCGATCATTTATCACTTCATACACTTTCCCACTAGCAGCCTATTTACAGTATCAGCATGTATTCAGTATATCTGATGGGAAAGTATGACCAAAGATGGCAGAGTAAATATAATACTCCAGTCTCTTCAAAGTAGACACATAAGTAGGTCAGAATAGAGCTTTCCAAAAGCATGATCCCAGGTTTCCTGTTTTTCAGCAGAATAGTTCAGTTTGGTAAGTTAGAGTTTGTGACGTACAAGCCTGCTACCCAGTCACAGGAACATGCTGCAGGGGTAACATCTGAAGTGATGGACTTCAAGCCAGATGGACTCAGCTCCTTACCATTCATTCCTTCTGTGGAGAAACCTTACAACGTTCTACTGCGACACAAACTCAGACACTGGTTCAAGCACCAAGGAAAGAAAGAGGAGAATCAATACCTCTCTGTGGAGGATGGGGTGGAGGTCATCGCAGAGGTTTCATTCAGATTCATTTTCATCCCTGATTTAATTGAGGTAATGCTGCCTGGTGACTGCTTTATTCCGTAAAGGTGATGTGCTGAAGGTGACACAGATTCTCTCCATTTCTCCCCTTTCCTTCCTCCTATGTTGAGGTGAAGGTGGCTCCACGCTGCTTCCCTCACTATTCGGAAAAAGGCCAGCAGCTTGTGATTGAAGGCCTGACGTTTGTCACTTTCCTCTGTTGGAGGTGCAAGCCAAGGGAGAACTTGCCCTGCTGTTGACATTTTCTGGGACTGATATGTTTTTGTTCTCGATGTTTTCATGAAGTAGAAAGGTGAGCTCTTGTCCTTTCCTGTCCAACAGTAGATAACTTGGATATATTTAAATATTCCTGATGAAGCAACATGACGGTGTTACCTCACGCTCTGAAGACCTAACCATGTTACAGAGTGGAGCTGTGAAGCCACAGATGGACTAAAACAAACAGTCATCGTGATATTGTTTTTATACTTGTTCTGCAGATATTATTGTTGTAGCACAGCCTCATAAATCATGCTGGACTGAGCCAATAGTTTTCCTTCTGGCGTGAACAAATCGGACCAGATGTAGCTGCTTCACGCTGCTTCACACTGCGGTTAATTATCTCTTTGGATATCTCCTTCAAAATTGGTTTCCTGATGCAGGTGTAGTTTGGTCTGGTTTCAGACATGTTTATCCCCACCCAGTAGGCCTACAGCACAGAGTGCATGTAGACACAAAAACCAGGTGAGGACATAAGCAGGATTTTTAACCTGGATTCTAAAGATGCTGAATCTAAACATGTTCAGGAGAAAGGTGTTGCTGTTCTTTTACGACAAATCGCACAGTGCTTAAATGTTATTGTGTCAGTAAATTTTTGGCTACTGGTCTTAAAAAAGTAACTATAAAATATATCTTACATGTATATTTCTTAAAATATTGGAAACAGTTAAAACTAGTTTTAATGCCTAACCCTAATTTACACTTTAATTTAGCAAACACACCAGGACACATCATCATTATCTTTTACTTATTCTAACAGCACATTTTCTGTGCTTGGCCGCCTGCGATCGCTGGTCCCTGTAAACAGCCTCTGAGTGCAGCACACTGTCGTGCTGTCATTTGTTGCATGTCAAATTAAAGCCATTCAGACAGAAGACGTCACAGCAGTCAGGATTAGATGAGCCTGGGAGCAAATTTTTACAAATTTAGCTTTTACCGTCAATTGAGATAATGTGCATGATGATACTGCTTCAGAAAACGGATGTCGTTTTTTTTCCTTAATTTTAAACGTGCACTCAATGCCAGATTTCAGCCCTATCGGTTGGTCAACTCAAAAAGAAGACAATGCCAGGTAGGGCTGTCACTTTTTATTAAAAAATCCAACTTTGAGTGATGCAGAAGCTTTTGCAGCCAATATACACTGATTTGATCATCTGGACAGAAAACAGACACTCACACACACATTACACATGGAGACTGTTTGGAAAAATGTAATCTGATTTCCCATCACTGTGTCCCTCTGCCCTGCATATGAATAGGACAAACTAAAGGAAATGTATTTTTACATATTTGGCATATCTGTTCTTAGTGATTCCTAATGTCACCGCTCATCTATTTCCCATCACTTTATCCAATTTTATGCAGCTGAAAGAGACAATGCAAACATTGACATTTTTTTTTCTCTCTGCTGCGGCCAAGAATTTGCAGGAAGTCCAGGTTTCCGCCATGAGATCTCCACTGTGATGGGTCGTAATGGAGGGAGACATTGCGCAGTTTTGACATATCGGAAATGCAGGATCAGCTATATTCAATTCTGCAGATGGGTCCCCAATAAGACTTTGGCTGTCCGTGTCACTTGTCATCTCACCGCTGATGTAATATTGTCTGAATAGCAGAGGTGACCCATAGTCATATAATTATATCACTTCTATGCAAATCAGATGCTCGTCTTGCGCAAGCCTGCCCGCCCTTGGCAGCAAGGGCTGCTTTATGCCCCACATACATAGAATCTGACTTTTACGAGTGTGAGGATTAGTAGGAGCACCAACTTCACAGACGGAGACATAACCGATGCTAAGTGTCTGTGCAAGGTGTTGGGCCACTAAAACAGCCTCATTGCGGCAATCCTGGAATCCTATCATCCTGGAAGAGACCCCTTCCATAAGGATAGAAATGTATCATAAACGGATAAAGGTGATTGCTCCCTCAGCAGAATAACTCTTATGGATCCCCTCAGAGTGGTGAACACTGAGGCCTGTGTGTGTACATCATACATGCACTCGCCCACTTGAAGAGAATGTGGTGTTTTGTAATGAGAGCTTTAGGCAATGCAACCCAATAATGTCCCTTTGTACAAGAACCACCAGCCAGATGAGCAGTCTTTGTGACTGAAGCTTCTGGCTGCCTCCCGTGCCTCAGCAATGAACCCTGCCTCAAATTCACTCAGGTATTCTCCTCTTGCCATCTTAATTTAAATTCAGAATCAACCGGGCCTGCTCAGCATTTTCATACAGAGAATGGTTTGATGTTAACTGTGTAATGACACCATGCAGTGCACCTCTGTGGAAGCATCTGCATTCGTTGTTTCTCTACTCACGTATTCAGGATTTTCTTTAAATTTTTCGCCTGCTTGTAGCTCCTGAGTGTGCCTCCCGTTTGATCCTTTATATGAATATCAAGGAGTAGCAGTGACGGTGAAAGCAGGATGTTGGGAGGACTTGTTATTATCAAGGACTCATCCACCTGACTGTCGTCCACCAGACACTCGGCCTCAGTAAAGCTGGAAACATACGGTCGGCTGTTCCCTGATTAAACTCTCCTTTTGTTTTTACATCATTATTTATTCTGGTGCTGAGTTCTTGTTATCCCCGTTCTGTGTGCTCCTTCTAATCAGCGATGACTTATTCATCCCACGTGTAATTTTTGCGCAACACGTACTGTGGTCGCTATGAGCCGTCTGAGATACCAGCTGAATGAATATGCAGATTTGAATGTGGTTTTTTTGGTGGAAGAAAACTTAGAACAAACTGGGAAGCATTGTTGATTCAGTCCATGCTTGTATTGTTTCCATTTTCCCTGTTCTCCATCTGGCCAACAAAGCTCTGGGCATTTTCCATCAACTGGTGGGAACAAATTCTCAGAGAGCACGACACCAGACTTCTTTAAATAAGTGAAGAATCACCACTGGGAGAAAGAATTCAGAAGTCTAGAAGTCAGAACCCAGGCTGTAAAACTTTTGAAAAACAGGCTATTTCAGCCATTGTGCATCAAAAATTTTTTTTTTTTGTTTCTTCTTCTTTATTTTACCAAACCTTGGCAAGAAACTTATTTTCTTCTCAGTATGTCCCGATAGCCCTGTGAGGCTTATAACTGTAAAAGTTCTGTAAAAAAAAAATGTTATCACTTCAAGTTTCACTACAGTGGAATGTGCTGCTCTTCACTGTGTTGTGTCTTGAGAAGGCTGGGAAAAAGTGCCGAAACAAGTTGCTTGAGCTGAGGAGTGAGGATGTTTGAGGCTGGGTGCATTTGAAGCAGGTGCTTGTGTTAAGTTGAGTGGGATATACTGAGTGAGCTCCTGAACAGAGACATGTTGGGAGTCAGCTGCAAAAAACTCCACTTCCACGAAACAAAGTAAAACAGTGGTGCACATTGGGACAGGAGGTGAACAAAGACGGCTTCTGTCAGGAGAGAGATCCTTCACTTGAGCTCTCTCTGAATTGTTTTTGGTAGTTTTTCCTCACTTATGTCAACGGTTAAGGGCAAAAGGGTGTTGCACCTAATTATGTTGTATGAGGCAAATTGTGATTTGTGAATATGGGCTATTCGAATAAACTTTTGTAGTCTGAGCACTTATTTTCTTGCATTTCAAGCTTTACAGAGTTTGAACAAATGCCTTTCATAGTTCTGGTCAGTATTTATGATTACAGAAAAAACATTTTCATTTTTTTCAAGTTGAATCTAACAGAAAATCAACCCATTCTTCAAGTCCCATCGTAAGTGTTCCTCTTGGCTGAAGACAGCTTCATATTTATGTTAATTCACAAGCTGATTACATATCTCTGTGGAAACGCCCAATTACTTAGAGACTAACTTGCAAATAGACGGTGTTGACGTGCAGTTGATTATTATTTTGGGCACATGTGGTAATTATAGTTTCACGCAAAAGCAACAGGGAATCCTCCTACAGTCCTGGTGTTCTGATCAGCCCACTCCTTCACAATTTAATGAGACTGAAACAATCAATCAGTGGAAGGCAATAGTATAAAAAAAAACTCCACATTCCCATTGTACTGCTTAGCCTCTGGTTGGTTATTTCACTGATGACTTTCCTTAACTGGCAATTTAAAAAAGATAAAGCCAATTTTTGCAATTCTCATACATCCCCTCACTTCTTTTCTCTTGATGGCCACTGTTTGCGCACAATCTTATAAGTGGCGGCCCCAAATGTATTAGCAATCACTGTGATCCGCGACTATTTGCTTTCTGTCGACGTTATTTCACGGACCAGTGACTCTGCTCCACAGCAGTTATGAAATGCTGTCCCAGCAGGGCTGCTGTCAGGACTCTATATTACATTGTTCTTATTCCAGGGTTATTCCTTCTCTTTTCTAGGGAGCCTAAGCCAGAATCTCTTATTCATGAGGGGGAGTCACTTACCCAAGGACGAAGCTTGGCAACAGAGAGAGATTTTTCCTTGTCACAATGTCAAAGTGTTTTCTCATAGATAGGCTGCCCAGGTATCTATAAGACAACATTGACTCTCTTTCATACTTATACGCACACACTCAATACAATGTGTGTACATATGTTTCTACTGTATTTCTATTCCACCATAAATAAGATAAAGTAGTAGGGTTAAAATGTGTATTCCTGTACTGTTGACAGCCGTGGCATTGTTTTCTGCGTGTGCCCTGTTTTCTTGTATAATAAATACATGTTTGGCCATAATTCACATTGCTTATTATCTTTGAACAAATGTTCGTGTCTGATGGGGACAAGCTTTTATTTTTTTATGTTGGTTGCCAGGGTGATGAATCCCTATCTGATAGTAGATTCTTTACACAAAGCGCTCGGTACGGGTGCCCCCTTTGACTGATTGTATAAAAGATTTATCTGACACATAATCTCTGGAAGTTAAAACAGAATGGCTCTCAATGGAAATCAATGTCGATATAATTATTATAACTGCAATTTCACCAAATAAAAATACACTCAATACTTGTATTAAATTCCTTCTTCACAACACATTACATCTGGATATGGATGAAAACTTCCACTTGAACTGTTTGGTGGAAGCTTTCGACCATGAGACAGTAATTCTAGCTTTAGAGGGAATTACAATTTCTCTTCTGATGCACAAATCTGGGATTCATTAATATGTTCGTACCTAAATCTGTTCACATACTGCAAACAAATTCAGAACTTCCTCAGACCATGCGTACGCACAATGATGAAGTCTCGGCTGTCCTGTAAAATGCAAACACGCACTCTTTTAACTAAAAGTATATTATATTAAAAATCCTTGTTACAATAAAAAAGGGCATTAATGGAAAATATTTTATTCACTATTACATTGACCAAAAGTACTAAATAACCATAAAATAGACATCCTTTCGTCCTCTTCATTCATTGACATAATCAAAATCTTCACCTATACCAGATGGGATAGTTTACTTAGTGTACAATACATTATATGAGCATGTTCATATTGAAAATGTAACAGTTTTGAGAAAATATTAATCGGTCACTTCCAGCAATTTCTAGTGCCTTGAAATTGCATATCTGTAGCTATTTTAACTGGTTACAAACACTCAGATTTGAGAGCTTATAAAATTATATTTATGTATACAGTGCATAGTTCTTGGTATATAAAGGTGCATTGCAATGATACGCCCACAAACCAGCGTAACAGAGCGACACATTTGGGCGGCTCAAGGCTCGTTGGCTGTGCTTGAACACAGATGGTGGCCAACTTCTTTTTACGCCTGAGAAGGTGTGCAGAATTATCCTGGCAGGCTGTGTCCTGCACAACTTATGGATCATGGCATCCCTTTACCACCTGGAGCAGAACCACAACCGGAAGATGCATAGCCAAAAGCCGGGCCTCCTGGCAGGGGTGCAGTGCTGGCACGCTATGCCTCAATGCGGCACCTTTAATAGTGGTAGGTTAAATTGCCTTATTTCAAAATGTATACTGAAAGAGGTTTTGAAATAATTCACTTTACCTTATGGGTACATCCAAATTTTTGGGAAGCAAATGACATGTACAAATAATCTGTTATGCACAAATTTATTTGCGAAGAAATCCATCAACTGTTTCAGTCTCACAATTTCCTTCACTTCATCCAAAGCCAGCTGATTTACACAACCTCCAGACTCCAGGAAAGAGGACTGGGGAGTGGACTGTGTGGCTGGCGCTCGCAGCTTGGACTGAGAGGTCGTCTGCACGTCATCCTCCGCTCCTTCATCATCCGGGGCCTATAAATTATATTGTTTTGCCCTGTTAATTAACTTTTGCAAGCAGCAATGCCATTTTCATTTAAATAAAATGTTGTACACGCATTTCTTTTTTAAACGTCGTCACAACGGAGGACACGCTATGGTCAAGTGTGCCTCTGTGGCTTCCACTTAATACATAATTATTTCAATTTCTACTGGGGTGAGATATTCAGTTTTTTACCTTTTGAGGCCATTGTTTATAGCTTCATCTGTTCAGCAAACGAATGTCCTTATGAAGAGAAATAGAGGCGTGGCAGTATGCTATTTTCATACAGTGGACACGCGCCTGTCAATTTAGAATGATTCTGATTCACAAACATGTGTAAGGGTGGTGAGAACACAGTGTGCTGGTGTGCATGTGTCAAGACTCCGGCGCCGTTTTGCCCACCCACTCGTTTTTGCGCAGAGTAAGAAAATTTGCGAATGAGGCCCACTGCATTATTGCTTATAGATAGGCAGTTCAACACAAACTTTTTGATATTATTTTTATATTATTATATTATATGCTTGTAATACGCCAAGCATTTGTAGAAGAGACCCAAAGAATTTAAGTTCCAGTGACTGTAAAATTAAATTCTGCATATGACAAACTCTTGAAATAAGACGATGTTGTCAGTTGCCTCTTCATGCAGCAGCAACCAGCAGGACACAGTTACGAGCAGTTGTGTTGGACACCCCTCCCTCTGCTTGTCAAGTAAAGGCTCGTTGAGTTTATGAATGTGTTCATCTTCCTCCCAGCGAGACACTTTACACACAGCTGCCTCCGCAGATGAAGAGTCACAGAGCTTTGCTCTCAAACAGGGATGTGGATTTAGAAGCGGAACTTTTTAAGCAGCAAACCTTCACACCGACAGTTTGGGTACATGTGGTCGGTGCAGCCATGTAAGTGAGAGCAGGTCGACCGGGCTACACAAGTTACAGGGAAACCCTTCAGCGTACAGCTGGGATGAAGTTTGTGTTCACTAAAACTCCATCAACAGACAACATGGCTGATATTAGACAGTGTTGTCATTCTTCATAAAATTTCTACTTCTCTATAAGATTATTTTAATGAATGCTACATCAAAACATGAAAGGAAACCAGACAATATATTGTACATTTTGGCATTCAAAGTGCTTTGTAGGGAGACGATTGCTTTATGCTCTCAGAGATTGCTAAAGGCATCCCTATGCTAATGCAGTCATGCTTACAGTATGTTTTGTAGTTGCAATAATTATTTTATACAGCACAGATTTTAACTGACAGGGATGATAATGTCATTAGTTTTGCAGATATTTCATAAAACAAAAGAAGAAACTGGACCAGTTGATATCAACTTGCTGATGACGCTAGGGCAAGTCAGATGATCAGCAGAGTCAGGAGGCTTCATCCTCTTTGATCAATGAATCTGGTGAGAAATTCTTTCCTCTGGATCAAATTGATGGAAGGAACGGAGAGAGCAGTTCACAGCTGTGTTGCAGCCCACCACTCTACATCCCTCTGGTTATTTGGCAGCTGTGGCCCTGCAGGTCGCCTCCTTATCCAGAGGATGGTGGTGCCTCAAATCTGCACAGGAAATTGTTCTCTGTGATTAGCGGGTGAATGGGATGTTTGAGTGATAGAGAAGTGCATGTGAACATGTGGGAATAGGTGAATGTGACTAAAAGGGCTTTGAGTGGTCTAGAAAAAATCTATCAGTGCAGTCCAATAACCCACTGCATTGGCAGTGGATGTCGACATTGTATAGGGTGTATGGAAGATTTGTCCAATGAAAACATAATTCCCTTGGATACTGGGCTGGTTTAGAGCACATGTCGTTGTTACTGCAGTTAATGAGTTATTGAGCATTTTGTGTTCAACTGCAAGCCTCATTGGATATTAATGGATAATGAGGCTTTGCTGGTGGTATTGATCATATCAGGGTTTCAGGAGGCGTCACCTTGTTGCCAGGTCAATAGTGTGGTCAGAGAAAGAGCTGATGTGCAGAAAAGTCACGTTAACCAGGAGAGCACTACTTCCCATCGAGCGATAAAACCTCTCTTTAATGATTCATTGTGAAATCCCTTCTTCATCACAACCGCTGTGTATGCAGCATGGCGTAGCAGCCGCTCAGACCTGGACTCCTTCTCCATGCCTTTGTGAAGAAGACAAGACATGTCATCCAGTCAGATGAGTTAGGTTCCTGTGGGTGATTACAATCCACCATCGGTCCCCAACCATGGCCCATTCCTCAGCCTTGCATCAGAGCGAGGGGAGGCAGCGACACTGTGACAGGTGAGAGAGAGCCCCACCAGGCATCAGCGAGAGGCACACTAAAAATAATGACTGAGGGTGTGATGTGACTGAAGAGTTTGGGTTGACAGCTGGTCCGTAGCTATATCTGGACACACTCTCTGCACTGGCATGACTGACATGCCAGGAGAGATGGAGGAGCCGGAGAGAAATATCATTTATATATTTAAATTTCTCTCCACCTGCGAGAACAGAGTGATGAGCAGTACAATTCTTCCTCACAGAGTACAAGATGTTCAACCCAACGTAC
This sequence comes from Platichthys flesus, assembly GCF_949316205.1. Taxonomy (NCBI): domain Eukaryota; kingdom Metazoa; phylum Chordata; class Actinopteri; order Pleuronectiformes; family Pleuronectidae; genus Platichthys; species Platichthys flesus. The sequence continues at coordinate 14,680,708 of NC_084960.1, read as the reverse complement.
CTTCTCTTTCGTTTGATGTCTCTCCGAGGCACCGCTTCGTGGATGTTGAGGAGCAGTATGTAATGTCACAGAGTCCTGAATTAGATTCTATTTTCAGTGCAGACATACTGGAAGTATGAGAGAGTTGTGGTGCATGTGTGTCTTTTATGGAGGAGACATATGATGCTCATACTCCGGGTGATCGTTTTCTTTTGTGTAAATGCTTGAACTGTTTACATGCTCTAATGCTCAGAGAATTGATCACTTTCCACACAGCAGTCAATGAGGACTCTGATGGAACTTACCAGATGGGGAATCACACATCTAATTAAATACATACATTTAAATAAGGGTACCTTTTACTTTTTAACTAGTTAAATAATGAATTAATGAATTAAAAATGAATACTATAGCAACCGTAATGACTGCACTGTATGAATGAACCTGGCCTAATGCATTGCTAATATTAAACCACGACCTGTGTGTGTTTGAGAGGTAAAGCCTGACAGACAGAGGGGAGGATAAGGTGCAAGGGGGACTAGGAGTCGTACTCAGGCTATTGCACGTAATTCAGAGAGCCTGCAAGCAAAGTCTATCTGCAAGTTATTTATACTCATATGGAAGATTTTCAATTGAGCGGAGACTTTTTGCGTTACACATTTGGAAATGTTCTTACTGGGTTTCTTACTCAGGGTTAGATACAGATCGGAGTTAAAAAAAAAACACACACCGATGCCTTTAAAGTTGAATAGTCACGATTTTTGTCTCAACTATTTAATCAATACATGATAACGGTCCAGATCAATTTTTTCACAGCATCCTTAAGTCATGTCAGTCACGCGAGCTATGCTGGGTCCTATTGTGCCACAGAGACCAAAACCAAAACTCAACCGTCAAACCACGCCCAATGAAAGATGGAAGTCTTGATCAGATCAATAGAGAATTCAAAAATACTTTTTCTCAAACCATGTGTTAATATATGGCTCAAATTACTTGAGCAACTTGATTACATGTCCGACCTCATCTCAACCACAACCCAGGGGCCATGTGACTCATGAGGCTCGGGAGATGAAGATATTCATTTCTGTCCCTCGCACATAATGTTTACTCCAGGTCTGACTTACTCATACATGCAAAAAGTGACTGTACCAGATGCAAGATGTGTTGTCCTCCTAACAAGCTGGAGCTGATATCAGTGCTGGTATAAACCTGGCAACAAATCATATGACTTTACCACAATGGGCTGATTTTGTTGTGGTACAGCAAAGCAACTCTACCTCTGCTCCCCTCGCATCTTCCCCAGTGAGATGAGCTACACAACTGAAAGACATATCAAAATAGTCTCATTATTTTTATTCAAAGAGCAATAGGGTGCTTATAGATTTATGATCTGTACACAATCTATTCCAATCTCCTCATTCTTGTCTCTTCTGGGACAAGAGAAGCAAAAAATCATATTCCAATTATTGACATGGCCCTTACATGTTGGGAAGCTAAAAGCCTGTGCAACCCCCTGCTGCATGCCCTGTTGTTGTCAGTATACGTTACCTATAGCTTCATAATACATCTGATGCTCGAGGGGAAACTGATCTTTGGAAGCTATCAAACATGAGGCACTTCATGTTAAGTGGTGCTCTTATTATGAAAAGGATATGTAAAGAGCAAAAGGTAAATAGGTTTATATGATGATGAGACTCGGTTGCCGGTGAATCAGGCAGGAAATCAGAGCGAAAGGCCAAACAACTGCCTTTTTAAAAGCAGCATGGTAATACATCTTGTTTACCAGCAGGGGTGAAACACACTTTCTGTGACTCCACTTGTTGCAACCTCCATTAAGCCAAATCATTCATCAACACACAATCACTGCCAAAAAGAATACATATGGATTTAATTATCTTTTTCACTAGGATAGTTTTCGTCTTGATTCCCACTGACATTCTCACTCTGTTATTTCCCTTCCCTCTCTTCTTATCTCTGTAGTTCTTATCCTCATCCATAACCCTTCCTTTAACTCCTCCCGGGGAACATAAATATTTTGCTGGCAGCTCTGACTGCAGTCCTTTGTGTCCTATCACAGGCCCTCCGCACTTGTAAAAAAAATATCATTGAGTGGCATTGCAAAATTACATTAGTGCAATGATAAATATGTCCCATGAAACTCCCCTCACGTCACGTAAGTGGTAGAATTAGTTTAATGTGACATGAAATATGTTTTTGGGTTGTGAGGGTGTTGAAGTTGTGCGAGAGCGAGCAGGTAGTGGAGTGGCATACATAGAGCCATAATGATGAGTGAGGCGGTTGTGTGTCTGTGTGTGAGTGTATGCGCATGTGAGTGCTTAAACCCCTCCTTTCTCAAACTTGCTGCCAACCCTGTCGCTAACGCAGCAGCCCTCTGCATTATTTATCCCCACAGCAGTAGAACCATTTTAACTGCAGCCGCCGCTGCCGAGCAGGCAGCTCACAAAGTGCACACCTTGCAACTCAAAGACCTTTTTCATAAACTTTACTGCTCTGCTCTTCTCTCAGTAAGCTTGCAGGATAAAAACCCTACTCTGGTTTTATGATAAAAACACCTGGATATAGATATTGATTCTTCAAACAATAACACCAGATCGGGAGCGCCTCATGAAAACTGATAAAAAATGACTGGGGGTGACTGTAAGGCTTAACTCTTCACTCTTCTGTGCTCTTTCACTTTATGTCCCCGCAGCTTGAAAATCGAATTGAATGAGCAAGAGAAGTGTCGTAATACCTGCTTATTCTTTAATGGAAAATACAAGAGCGGTGACAACAGAATGTCATCAGGTAAGATATGAATACAGATCTCACTGGCTCTTCCTACATGCCGGTGCAGAGGAATGTCAGTGTTTCACAGTGGTGCATGAACACCACAACTGACAGATGGTAATGGCAAAAGTCAGTTCGCACGACCTGATGCGCAACGTCTTAAAGAGAACAAAAATAGGTTCTTTTTATATTACAAAAGCAAAGCTTTCATCATCCATTCACCAGCTCTTGGCTGTCTGCAGTACTTTATGTGGTTCTTATCAAACAGATGTATGTTCAAGTGTACATGTTTCAGGTACGTTGGTTGAATCAGCAAGACCTCACAACCACACCTCTGTCCCCCAATCGACCAAAGTTCCAAATGCCACCAAAAGTAAATACGGGTTATTTTTATAAATATTCTTTATCCTTTATTTACAGTCAATGTTTTTGTATGAGGTGCTGCCTGCCTCCCTGAATAAACTCAAATAATATAAAAAGGCCCTGCCATGGCAGATATGGAAAAGCTCTTGTGGTAGATACAGCTTTGCTGTGTCAGTAACATTGAAATTAGGATTTGTAGATATCGTGGTGCACTTCAGGGTTTTTTGATGGCTTTCACACTACATGGACAGAAGGATATAAATAAGGGGCCAGTGGGAACGGGAGCACATAAAAAAATTCAACAAGATAGCATCCCCTTTCTGGAGCAGTTATCTGCCCATTTTTTTGGCATCACTTCAACAAACGAAGCAGAGATAACAAAAGAGGATTGTATGAAAGCAAGATGAATGCACAATGGGAGGGGTCTTTGAGAGTCCAACATAGAGAGCTGAGCAATTTGTTCATTCAAGGTCAGATAAAGATACAGTGATTCACGGTTCCAGTTTTTCCTCCCATCAACTACAAATATATTTTCAACTCTTCTTCACATTACCCTGAGGCCTGTTGGACACTTATTTGTGGGCGTTTAGTGCTAACAACTGACCTTTCCATCGTGACAGAAATACACTCTAATGGCCATGTCATCTTTGACTCTTTTTCTGTGGGAGGCAAATCTCAGCGAACATGCAAGGTCGTGCCATGTTTGCAGCTCCGTGCTTCCAGACATTCACACTTGCAGCTGTGAATACTAATGAGACGTGTGATGTTGGTCAGACGGAATTGTAATTGGCAGCCGAACCACGCATTTGACCTGCTCTCGTTTGCAGGTCACCTCTCAGACCTCTGGCGTGGATGAAGGAAACTAATGTGATATTGGCAACAAGTGAGTTTGACCTTTCTGACTGTTACCCAGTCCCCAGTCTCAATAAAAACTGTTCAACAGCAAACATGTACCAGAGCAGCACAAAACAACATATAAAGAAACTTTTTTTTTTATCCCAAAGTATGGTAATGCAAATTCAAAAGCAGTACGCATGCACTGTTTTATTCGTCAGTCATTTAGTGGGAGTTGAACAAGCATAAACACAATATTGAGATATTATCACATGATCATTTTTTTGATAAGCAGTTGCATATCCAGACATCCAGGACACACAGAGCTTTGTTATTGGAACCTTCATCAGTTTCTAAGGGGACATCTGGCTGTTAAGATGTTAAATGCTTCACTTTCTTAACTTGCGTCCTTGTCTGGTTTTCGATTTGGTCGAGGGCAGACAGCATGCAAAGGGCTTTTGAAGCAGAAAAGGCAGCTGCCTCTTGCCGCAGAAAACATGGAGAACTGTGTGAAAGAATCAGAACAGTGATGTTCTTGGCCGTGAAACCAAAGCAACGAGCTTGGTCGATGCTAAAGCACACTTTTAAATGGGGTCTACAGAGTTGGGTGATAATTGTAAAGAGTATTTTGTGCTGATAGTTAGATACTACTTATACGGAAACGGACAGAATCAGTATTATTACACAATCTTCTGAAAGCTGATGAAGAAAAAATGAGATGGTGCAGGAACACCGGAGATTTTTGCGTGCAGTAGAGCCGTTAGCGGGTTTGAAACTAAAACTGAGACCTTTGGCACTGCATGTAGTAATTTATTAATGCATTCATAGCAAAGGAGGGGATTATTTTCATTAAATCAGAAAAATTTATCAAATCCCCCCTGGCATAGTCAGCAGCTGAGCAGAGATCAACAACCGAGTTGAACAAAAGAACTTTCTTCTTCACAGACTGGGATGACAACTGGGACAAACTTCCCGACACAGAGGATGTGGTCAATATGTATTTTTGCCTACAGAGGGAGGACCAATAAATCTTTTCACCATCACACATTTTGTGGAGGGCAGGACAGTGTTTCCTATGCTCTTCTACATAAGTTGACAGGTTTGAGAACTCATTACTTTCGCCGATCTGACAGCTCTACCTGAGGCAGCAGAACATCAGGGATGTGAGGGAGAGCTAGACAGCAGCAGGGTCAGCAGCTACTATCTGCAAAATAAAGGAGCCCCACTGTCAAGGCTTTGTTGAGTTCTTTGTCATCAGGTGGCTTAAGAGGTGCCTCTCTGTCTGGCTGAGGTCTAATAGGACATTGACCTGAACCTAGTCCTGTCTGTCAAGCATCATCCGTCTTGACAAAAGGAGTGAAGGGTGAGCAGTGTCCCATTGAAAGCAATTCATCCCTGTAAGAAAAGGAAAAAAAAGGCCAGGGCTGAGAGAGATGTCGACAGTAAGGAGCCAATTGCCAAGAAAAGAAAAAATAAACAGTAATGATGGAGGAACATTACTTCCAATGTGTGTACTCATCATGTACACAAATTTGTAACGGATTAGCAGAGGACTGCTGGGTAATTAGGCTCAATGCTACAGTCTCCAACCAATTTGCCACAGAGGGTTAAAATGAAACTTCAATCTCTGGATGGTTTGAACAGATGCGTTTATGAAGCTCATCTGAGGCATCAATGCTTTTGCCAGGGATGTTATGTTTTTACCTCTGTTCAGTTGTTGTTTGGTGTGTATGTCAGCGGGATGACTCAGAACCTATTGAACAGATTTCTGTGAAACACGGTGAATAGATGGGAAATGGGCCAAGAAAGAACCTGTCGACGTTGGGTGCTGATCCAGGAATTATATATCATCACTGTGAGACACTGTCTTTTTTTTTTTGACATTTTCGCAGAAGCACAAGGAACAAATGTCTGGACCTTGAGGGAAAAAAACAACCTGTATTGAGGGGAATGATATCGATGAGTGTGCAAATTGGTGTGGCTTGATTAACTTGAGTGTCGGGTCTTGGCTGTGGTGTTGGCTCAGCTGAGTAGTTAGACAACGCTTTAATCCAAGAAACGCCAAATGCATGATGGGCATGATACTTGCATTTTTGTAGGAAGGTTGTTATTAATCGACCTGACCTCTGTGTTGTTTCTCTTCTCTGTGGGGAGAGTTTGTGTGACTGCTGAAAAATCCAATACAAAAAAAACCCAGCCACATCTTATACCTGCGAAGGATGATTGATGGTGTCAGGAATTTGTATCTGCACTGATCTTCACCCCAACAGCTCCTAGTGTTCTATTCATTTAGCCAGGATACATATCTGTCAGGAGTGGCTCTGTTTCGCAGAGGTGAATGAACCTGTAATGTGGCACCTCATATTCTTCCAATCCACACTACGTCTGCGGCATTAGGTTGTCGATCAGTCTTGTCGGTAAACCATCAATGAGAAGGGCCAGTGTCAATGAAAGAGGAGGCGCATGAAATGAAGATTCCATCTGAAATCACTCTATCATTCAGAAAGCAGCCATTGACTGTTCACTATGCCCTCTAATTTGTTGTCTTTTAAAAAAAATAAAAAAATTATTCCGACACAACAAAATTATTCCAACAGTTATTTATCTTTTCTGAAAAATCCTGAAAAATCGAGGTATAACTTTGAATGCGGGATGAGGAAAAGATTGACTAACACTTGCCTTTATCGTCAGCATTGTGGTACCGGCGAAAAATACCGTTTTTTTTTAAAGGCTGTTATCGACACTCTTGGCCTTAAGTGCCTCTTGATCTTTGTTAACACATAATTGTAGTTATCACAATGAGTATTTCTCACTTCAAGCAGATGTGCTCAACAAGCCTACTGCTGTGTTATATTCAGTTAGAGGAAGATTGGGATGACATATGACTTTGGTATTCATCAGTTGGTCTATTATAGCTAGATATCCCTCCACATAACTTGAATTTGCATTCAACTCTATTAAAAAAATCCAAAATATGACTTGATTTTAACACAATTGCTATTATCATCAACTCTGACCTGACATCAATGCTGTGGCTTTCTTTGCACGTGGTGAAATTTGTTCTAAGGAACCCATCACCCGCAGCCTTTGCATTGAAAGTGGCTTCAGTATGTCTTCTCACTGTCATGATTCTGCTCTCATTTTGATCAAACCTACAGCTCAAAATATTCTTCAGGGGTTCATGCTTAATAATGCAAGGGGCACATAATAGATGGTGATGGCCAAGGACTGTTTTTCCTTGTAAAGATTACTTGCTGACAGACGCTTGAGTTGCGGTTCTGCTCATCGCTGTCTCCCAAGGCTTCTCCAGAGCAATGCTGTACTCGGCATATTCCTCCTTTGTAGAGAAGATTTTCATAGGCATCTTAAAATAGTAGAACGAGGCAGAGTTGAGGGGACTGTCAACTTGTTGGCATGTTGCTTGCTTAAGGAAGAAGCCCAACTGTCCGTGTGTCATGAATACACATTCTGACAACAAACGATTCAATGGTCTTTTATTCCTTTCATTAGAATACCTTTTCCTCATCCATGTAGGGTGTCAGGATACACACAAGCAAAAAATAATGCCTTATAATGTCTTATAGTCAACTTCATATATTTAGCTGTCTACAGAAGTGTCACTGAGTAATAGGAATACGTCTTTGCAATATTGAATTGAATGAAAAAGAGGACAAATATGAAAACCCCTTTTTTTTTAGGGTTACTAGTAAAATTGGAGCCTCCACAATTACCAACAATTTGGATCTGTATTCTTCGTATGGAACAATATGACGATAGGATTTGCTTTCTGAGGCTGGGTTATAAATAATGAATGAGTACACTTATGTACAGTCCAGTAAATGACCAGTCACTGTATCACAACCATTACAGCAGTGTATATTTGTGGCACATTGATCATACGGTCCTGTGTCATGTGACATGTGTCTCAGACTAGCAGCTATAATTTATATAAGTATCATCATATTGATGTTTAAACTAAAATCTTCCTGATAGGGTCCAGGGAGCACGGCTGCTCTTGGTTCATTAAACAGTTTCTATCGGTCACTTCCTTTCAATCACCCATCATGACATTGAAGTGGGTGGTTGTTGTGGTGATTACTATTCATGACTAGAGACTTTGCAACTACAGGCTCATTTACATTTGTGCATGTACTACACACACACACACATGCACACACAAATACACCCTCGTAAACAAACTGTAAATAAGCTGCACTCTGCGATTTCAACTTGATCTTTTATTCATAAATGCCTCAAAGCCATTCTGTGGGTCTTGGTGAGGTGGTAGTAGACATTAGTGTACAGGAGGTAATTGTTTGCAACGTACAGTAAATCTTGTAGACTAATAGAGTGTGTCATTGTATTTAACACAAATACAACATGGACAGAAGGGAGAGTATTTTAAGCCGACTACAGCTGCTTAGCTTTAGTTTTTAAGAGCTCTGCACCATTCAGACAGCGGAAGGCTCCTGCAGAGAGAAATAATGTGTGAATGAAGCTAAAGTGCTTCTCAGGCAGACGGCATTTTGTGCCAGAACTGTCCTTCACAGAGACGTGTGTGCGTGCGTGTTTAAGTAAATGTAAGACCTCAGTCAAGCCTGTGCACACGGATGTCATCCACATATCATGGCAGTGTTCCCAATCCTTGAACTTTATGTATTCATTGTCCACTGAGGATTAATGCCCAGAAGTCTGCAAAGAAAATATGGGAAACTTCTGCTTGTTCTAACTTGAGCCCTAAAACCTTGTTTACAGATAATCATCATGTTTATAATAAAACATTTTTATTTGTGTTTAATGTGTTGATTATACATTTTAACTGTAGGTAAATCATGGTGACTAATCAGTTTTGCCAAAATGGGACAATAAGGAACACAGCCTTGAACTTTGTGCTCTATTGCTATTTGTACATTGTACATAACCAACACATCACTTATCGGTCTCTCTCTCTTCCTCTCAGGTGTTCACTAGATATGGGAAGTGCTACGCGTTCAACGCTGCCGAGGAAGGGAAGACGCTCCGCACCACCATGAAGGGAGGGACAGGAAACGGCCTGGAGATCATGCTGGACATCCAGCAGGACGAGTATCTGCCAGTGTGGGGGGATACAGGTAGGCCTGCTATTGCACATCACAAGCTCTACGCTCTCTTTTTTGCCTGGCTCAGATGAGGTCTTATTTATTTTTAGAAATGTATTATTTATTTGCTCCAACACAGGAGATCACTGTTGCCAGGTGACTGATGGTATAAACAGGCGGAGCCTTGTTTCTTACAACGATTATTTAAGGGCTGAGTGTTTCCTGTGTTTCAGTTCCAGGCAGGTTTCGAATTATCTTTTTGTCTCTAAGGGGGTCTCTGTCATAAAAAAGTTGGCACACCACGCACATAGCCTACCAAGGCTAAACAATGAAATACACGAACACAACAGACAGACACATTTTTGTACAGAAATTGATTTATTTTAATTAATTTCAATATATTATTGATTGTAATAGTCCATATATATGTAGTCCTATAGTCAATTCCCTGTTAAGACTCGGCTTTTACCTGAGTTCACTTTAAACCACCTGAATAATGTCTACTAATGGAAATGAGTGGAGTCCATAACACATTCAACTATTTACAAATAATTTATTTAACCAAAGCAGGCTTGTAGTTGAAATAATAATGATTCGCTACCGGAAATAAGATGTAGTTATGTTTAGGCTATTTAATCTATATTTAGTGTGTATAACAAACTCAATGGATATGGGCACTAGGCCAATAATGACAACAGCAATCTCCCTTATCAATTAACTGCATAAAACAGCACTTCACATTTAAAACTAAGTTATCAATATGGGAGCTAATAATAGGCCACACAGAATAGTAACTGTCACAAAACGACCACTAGTATAACATAAACTTTGTGTTCACATGAAATTACAGTCATCTGTTACAAACAGGAACATCATACAGGTATAAAAGAAAATACAAAAGCCGGCACTGAAAAGGCACAAATAAAACGATGAGTTGCAGGCCTGTTAACTGGGTTCTTTGGCGCCCAATAAGGGCTACTCACGACCACCTGGTTTGTGGCGCGTGCACCGATAATATTGCCTTCAGTAGGTCCGCTAGCATCCACACGTAGCTAACCGGCAATCGTTCCTGGCCAACTGGTCGTCCCACGTAGCTAGCGGCGCTATTCAGTGGCGTAGCTCCCACGTAGGCTGCCTCAAAGGAACCGCTAGCGTCCGGGTTGCTCGGGTGCTACCTGAGCAGCACGTTATCTTGCTAGATGACGGCGGTACACCTCCGCTAAATCAGCTAGCACTGTACACGTGCACAATACTGAGCCAGCTAGATAACTCCAAAACGGAACATAGAATACTGTGCCCTTTCGCGAGCTGAATGAAAACAAAAAACTCTTAGGTACAAAACTGAAAGTGGCGTCACCTTCTTAATACTGCTGTAGTATCCTTATTAATTTCCCTCTTTTACTTCACTGTTAGTTCAACAAAGTCGGTCTCCTTTCTCATCTCTTTTTCTCTCTGTGCTCCCCCGTGTGTTTGTTTAGATCCCGCCTCTCAACCAATAGGGAGTCACTATTCTTGAGTGAAGTTCATTACCACCAACTGCTGACCATTTCACCTAACTAGCATGTTAGATTGACTACACGCTACCTATTTTACTTTTTTAATTTATTACTGAAACTTTGTAGACATATGATTGCCCAACCATATCCCCTTGCCTTATCAACAGTTATTTAATTAGCATCTTTACACTTTAGGTATGGCAGACAGCTTCAGATATGAGAGACCCCCTCAGATTTGGACTTTGTTGCTTTCATGGGAGCTAGTCCTCACTCTCTGGGAGCTCGGCTCCCTCTGGCTCCCACGTAATTGGAACACTGGTTCCAGGCCGAAAAAAGACCACGGTACTCATGAAATAAAGATTGTTTTCCTTCTCCTCTCTCTTTTCCTGAGTACTGCTATTCTTTCTCCTCATGATTTCTGCCCCAGTGATATTTTCTTACACTGACTGACTGTTACCTAGGTACTAGAAGGTTGCGGTACATTGAGTTGACCCATACAGATCTACATACTATATTTCTCCACTGAGCCTCCATTTTTGAATCCTACACACCATGTTAATGATGTTGAAAACCTTGTGTATGCCACAGTCGTCTATCACAGTTCTGCCCTCTTTCTTGTGTCTGTCTTTCTATTTGCAATTTTCCGTTTTTAAATACAATAGAAAATATAAAAGAAAATTTATATTCTAACTGAACAAAAACGACAGAAACCTCTAGTGCAAAGTGAATCTGAGACCATGAAAATCAAATAAAAACTTAATTTCCCCAGTTGTGTACCAAACAAAGCCTCGAATTGAAGTGTTTTTTGTTTTCCAAATTTCTGCCATAATTATTGCAATCAAGAGTCCTCCTAAGAAAATCACTGCAGGGAGGGTTTCACACCCAGAAAATCTTATTAAGCATCGAATATGAAAAAAGCTGGTGTTTTTACGAGATGTGAGATGGCCATCCCTGAAACTGTATTATTATGCTTAACAAATGCTTTTTTCTGTATTACTTCTTCTAATAGTGTTTGATTACCATTCATATTCAGAACATTAGTTCTTCTCCTCATTCACGCTGATGGACTTCAAGGATATTCTGTGCATTCCAACTCTAAACGCTGTCAGTGTCTGCATTTGTAGTTAGGAGTAGATGGATGTATCCTCAGAAAACATGAACTTTTCATTGATCACGAACCATATTCAAACCCTTTCAGGTCGACCGCTCATTCATAATATTTGCTATAAATCAGTGCAGCTTTAAACAAGCCTCCGTTTTGATGTGAGTATTAGAGATCTTGTTAGTGGTTCAAATTGAGTGTTTTTGAGGAAGCCGACTGTCTGTTCCACAGTGAAGCTCATTGAACGGTCGACTCACGTCTGAGCCGAGTGCAAGGTCAGACAGGGGAGTTCCCAGAGCAACAAGGCAAGCTACAAGCTGCCAGGCAGATGGACATTATTTACTCTGGGCTCTGACTTGAAGAAGATCAATCATAAAAAATCTTACCTTCCTCCCTTTGTGTTCTTCTACGGACAACAGGTCCCACAGCTCCCTGTCCTGATCTCCTGGTTTAATTTCCATGAGCACAGGCTGTACTCCAGCCACCACCCTCACAGCATGCAGAGCACTGTCCTCCCGCATGCTCCATTTTCCTGTGCCCTTGTTTATCCCTGTGTGGTTTAATTAGCCCAGATGAGCTGAGTCAGCCTCTGCAGGGAGTACACTGTCTCCTCAGCCGAGCCAGGCCGACATGGTGGGCACATACACTGCCCGGGGACTCCTGCTCCTTCTCCTCCCGCCAATTACCCTTTTTTTTTCTTTCCACACCTCCTGTGGCTTTTTCTTACTGTCCATCTTCCTGAGGACAGCAGTTGGTCCCCGGGGCTCTGTTAGTGCTCAGCCCTGCCCAGGGAGTTGCAGTGCAGCCATGACACTCGTCCTCATTTTATCATGATGGACAAACATTAGAAAAACACATGTTTCATGGCAAGAAAAGAGGGTAAGATGGAGGTTTAAGTGATGGGAGATAACAGATGGCGTGTTGCCTGGAAACCCAGCTTTCTCCTCACTGCGTTATTAACCAAACTGCTCCGGATGGAAACGACTAATGGAAGTGTCTCTCTCTTATTTCTGAGCTGACCGGAAGATGTTAACAAAAGGACTTGGGTGTTTCGATGAAGGCAATAACCAGGAAATCCGCCTAAGTGACCGGACCCTGAAACAGACACACACATGTTTTCTTCTCATTTCCTACTCCAGTGCAGAGGCTGTTCTAAACCTGTCTGTTTGGAACGGGCTGCTTGATTGGTCTGTGGTGAAGCTGGTTACAGCTTTCTTTCTGAAACTGTAAAAGTGACCTGCAGGACTGCTCACCTGTTTATTCAAAGTTCAGTGGAGCTGGACTCAGTACACAGAACCCTGAACTGGACACTCAGTTGTCTTTGCTGTGAACGCACAATGGTCCTGATCGACAACGTCACTTATGTTGATGAGGCACAGACGTCTCTGCTACAGAGCCCTGGCTGCCTTTAATTTAAATCGTACCAAATTCAACTCTGCACTTCCTTGGGCCTTTAGCAATACACATGCCAAGTGTGAAGCTGATAAGATGAACGATCATTCCAGAGAGAGATTCCTGGAATTAGATTAGTAGATAGACGAAGGGCTGGAAAGTGTAACCGCTGGTTTCACAGACGCCTGCTCCATACTGTATATGTGAAAACATGTTGCCTCCATCATCAGACTTGTTTTTGTCATTTCTAATTTCTAATTTAAGAAATGCTCTGAATTGAAAATGGAAAAAACAAGAACAGACTAACAGTTTTTAGAAAGCGATAATTAGTTTTTCGCATCTGTGAGTTTAGCATACAGACCTTCCAATATTTTTTTATAATTAGTTCAACTTCTGCCACAGACTGTCCTCTCCTGATAAGTTATCTGCAGTTTGGGAATTGTAAAAGGCCTTTTTTCCAATATCAGATTCGTCAAGCAGTCTTGATCAAAGTGGCCTGTTTACTCTGCATCCGCCATGTTTCCCTTCAGCAGCTGAGCTCCAAAATGTTTGCAGTGTGGTGGGAAGACCTTCAAACGATCCCCAGTCTATATGAAACTGTGATAACAACAAAATGCAATTTCATCTTATATCAAAGTCTACCATAATATACACATAAACTGCATATATATACACAGCATTTTTAATTATACACATGAGAGACTTTTGTCTTAGAGTAAATTGACTCTAAAACTGACATTTCAGAGTTCCTAAGCAATCAATTACATTGTGCTGCTCACTCACTATGTCTATATGAACAATGTCAGTGATGGAGTGATTCAGGATGGGGGAGATATGCATAGAATTACAGTTTTATGTCATCTTTAAATCTCCTCTCTGAGAATGTGAGAGAGAGTTTTTCAATATCTCCCACTTTGCCTGTTTCATTTCTCTTTTCCCTGTTGATTGTAGTTTTTATTTTGCACAAAGGTTTATTTATTTTTTCTGTTTATATCTTTATGTATTTTTTTCCCCTGAACATATACTGCCATGTTTTATTTGTTTTACGCAGCACTATGTAGGTAAACAGTGGTGGGGCTCATCACCAGTCTGTGCTTTCTGTAGCCTCCTGTTAGGTTTCCCATCAATGTGCCATCTATCATCTCTGATCTCAGCTCCCACTTTATGTGGCAAACAAGCGACCAATGCCCGACAAACATTTGAGTGCATTGCAAAAAATGAAAAATAAAAATCTTGCTGTGCCTGCGCACTCTTTGTGTGTGCCGTTATTAAATCAAAGAGCTGGTAAAGAGCACTCTGAGGAGCACCTGAAGGGGGCAGAAAGAGCTTTGTTCAGCAACATGCTAAACCAAGCGAAGTGGAAGTGGAAAGTCCTTGATAATCTATCTTTTCTTCTTGTCATCTCCTTTGTGCCGCTTGGTCAGTTTGTGCGTGTGCCTGTATATGTGTGTTTGTGTGTGTGTGAGAGTGCGCTTCTGTGTGAATGTGTGTGTCAGTGTCACCAACAACTCAGTGGGTGAAGGATGCACGGAGGCTTAATGGTAATTGTGCATACGTTATCTGAAATGCATCAAAAATCAATTGCCTCTGTTCAGGACATCTTGATCCTCTGACGCTTTGTCCAGAAATCCATGACAGTGATATTTTCAGAGGAGATTCAGCTGCAGTACCATGAGTGGCTCTAAATCTCATCTGATGCTGTTTAGAGGACATTTTTTCTTTTTTTATCTTGTTGTAAATTATAAATCGTTCTCAATGGCTGCACAAGTAAATTGCCATCCCACAGCGAACTTAAACTAATATTTTGTGCAAACAGGGAAAGCGCAACACTTTAGCTCAAAAGGATGGGTTAAGCTGAAATTGGTGTTTATTTTTTGATAAGAAATATGCCTAATGTATTTTTATCTGAAATAAAAATAGGGCAGCCTGTCAGTAAATATGCAGAGAAGCACAGGGAATAGAAGATCTGAAGTATTAAACATGACCTGTGTTATATATTTTGTTGAATTGTGTACTTACACTATCCAAAATGTTTCCAAACCAGTGATATCCCCATATTTATTGAAGTTTATGGGATGTTTTAGTCGCCTTTAATTTGTTTAATTGTGTGAGATAACCTTTTCCCATGGCTTTGACTGTCTCTGCCGTAATGTCCGGGACAAACGACCTATGATCATAATGTAAGATGATTGTTGATTTAAGCTTGCTGCACGTTCCGTTGCACAGGGGAACAAAGCCACATATGGGAAAATAAATTGTGGTGAAGACAGCTTCCATGAGCTAATGCAATTTTTAAAAGTGTGTTTCATCTAAATTGTACAAATTGTTGTTTTGTTTACCCTTGAATGGACCCTTTATTTTTAAATACTTTACAATTACATCTGTAGAGGGTCCTCTCTACAGAGGCTGGCATGTTTTTTACAGGGTTTACAGACTGGACAAACTAAACACCTTTTGTTTGTAGTTTTTTGGACAACTGAAGCTACCACAAATTATTTTTCACGTTTGGAAGGGGAGGGGAAGGTGATGGATATTCAGATTTAACTAAATTCTACAGAAACTGATCTAAACTCATGCACCCACAGACCAGTGAAAGCTCTTTGCACTGGTCGGTGATATCATCTCCGTCTCAGTGTCAAATTGAAACAACTTGAGATGCTGAAGGAGGATGGCGGTGAAAACAGAACACCACCTGAATTCACTCAGGGTCAGACAAAGCAGAAGGATTCAAGTTATGTGCGTGGCTGCCGGTCGCATCCTAATTTCATCTGTGTCTCTTTCATTTTTGTCACTCTCCGTCAAAGGAGCATGATAGTGCTGATGAAATACACAGTAACTACAGATCTGTGCAGCTTTGTTTGCTTTGTTCAGATACAGCAAACATGCTTATCCACGATCCTCTTGATCATTTTATGATAAGGAGAACTGAGCTGACTGGAGCCCAAACAAGCAGCGAGGTCCAATCTGTAACTCACACACACTTCATTGTTTATTCAGACAGATGGACGCAGTGTGCAAACACAAACATTTCATTTTCACTCTCAGTAAGAGCTCATTGTCTCAAGTGTTGTGACTTGTTCAGTGTGAATTAATATCTTGACCTATGAGATCAAGGTCTTCATCAGTCTCAATCCAGTTTCTCAGTGTTTTTACATCTATCTATAACACCACCATCTATTACTTTATATGTTTTTATAATCACCTATTTGGTCTCTTGACTTGAATATAGCAAGTGAGTGTATCCAAGGAATAGGCAGCTGAAACATGGTTGCAAAAAAACATTGTTGTGTTTAGCCACCTGCTCCCCTCGCACAGTACTCATTGTGAATCACATGATATTCACTCCCAATGCATATGGTGCTTTATCGTCTATTTGACCATAATTAGCTTAATGAGCATCATGCTCTACCGAAGACGACCTGAAACTAGAGATTAAGCCCATAAAGTCCTTAGAAGAATGTTGACTGATTATTAATCAAGTGACAAGTTGAGTCATTTTCTCAAAGACTTCTATTGAAAACCATCATTTATAACCAGTCGAGTGGCCCTCTGTTGGTCACTCAAGAGAATACTTGTTTGAGGCGCCTCCAATTTGGCTTCACGTTCTGGGCCCAGAGACTACGACCATTTTAATGTACAGGCTATGGTTTTGGACTCATTGCCATACAAACCAAATCCCTCCATCTCCAACTTGTTTATGACCGGACCTGACATTTTCTAAAAGCAACAATCCGACATTCACGCCCTCCCCCTGTAGTAATTGTCCATGTTTATGTAGATGAAAAAGAAAGCAGGGTTTGAACCTCTCCCTCAAATAATATTTGTATTTACAGAACTACCTTTGTCATGAATTTCTCCAGTCTGAAACTGTGTACATCATATTTAATTTCTTGTAGACACCATTTCATCTAACATTAAATCCAACCGAGTTCACCCAATATATTAACATATGGATGTTTGTGTTACAGCAAACAGTACAAATACACAACAGCAGAACAAATATAAACTTATTTTTGTTTAACAGGGAACAGTAGTTGCAATAAAGCTGCTCATTCTTTACCAAAAGCAGTAAAAAAAAATTATATTTGTTGAATTTCTGCCACTTTACACTAACCTTTGAGGTAAATGATGAAGATGATCTAAGTTTATCTTTTTTGTTATTCTTGACAAGGCCAAAACCAACAATAGAGTTCTGTTTCTAACACATATTTTACACGCACGACAGCCTGACAGCTCACACCTCTTTCCTATAGAACACTACTGTCGTACGAAGACACACGAAAGAAGCACACAGTTGTTCTGGGCTACATCCCTTTATCACAATGAACAGTCCTTGTACTTAGAGTCTCTATTTTCCTTATGTGCAGCTTCAGGGATCCAGCTCCTTGTTTTGACTGTTTGTTGTTAAATATAATGAAGGGATATATCACAGAGCACGACAATACAGCTTTTAAAATTGGTCGTTGGACAACTCCGGATAATTATGTATGATAATTTGTCTACAGCTCTTAATGGAGCATTTATCCAACAACTGCTATCAAGACGTTCAGCTGTGTTTTCCCTTTTACATGCCACAATAATAACTTTTTGTATATCCATGGACAACAGGTAGTGTTTCAAGGTTTAGTCAGGACCTTTTGTGAACGTTCAGATAGAAGGGAACCCTGCACTTAGACAACACAGTGGGCTGCGCTGAAGGGAGCGTGGCACAGCATAGACCCAAGTATTCAAGTATTAACGCAAATAAAAAATGTTAACATCATTATGAGTTTAGTTAATCTCTTTTTACAGCATCAAACCACAAATCTAGAGAAATGACCTGTTCTGCTCAATAGTATCAAATCCCTGCACCTTATAATGGAATTTCTTCCCAGAAGATTGGAAGCTGTATTAGATATAGGATAAAGTCAAGAGATTGAAATAAGATTTTTAACAATACTAAGTCATACAATATATAATACTCCTGCAAATATTGAGGTGCAGTTTCCTTATTGTGTGGAAAAGAACGTGTATCTCCGAACTACACAAAAAAGGTAATAGCTTTTTAATGGTACAATGGTCACATTAAAAATGACAAGTTCGAGCTGGACAGTGTCGGCCGAGACATAAAGGACATAAAACGTGTCAGATACATACAAGTACAAGACCTTCACTGGATGGAATATTATGCTATATATTATTGGACATAACAGACACTTTACAGGATTGGACACAAAAAAATGATTTAACTCTTACACACGCACACACAGACACACACACATACACATCAATATACAGTCTCTCTATCTCTCTGTCTGTCTCTCTCTCTCGAAATGACACACATTTATGCACACACTTCCAGTAAGCTTACTAATATACAGTTATACCATGTCTCTCGCAAAGCCAATGTTGTGTCGTCAATCTTTCAACCTCTCACAAGCAAGCATCACACACACACACACACACACACTGTACTGTTGCGTAGTGATGATCCTCTCAAAACCGAAGATAGCACACAACCAAAGGAAGAACGTTGGATCCCTTCATCTCTTCCTTTGTGTGTGTGTGTGTGTGTGTGTGTGTGTGTGTGTGTGTGTGTGTTGGTAGACATGGTATTCAGGGACAATTTACCCGTTTACACACCAGCAATCCGCGGACCTTAGGGTAATTTGAGGACTATGCCAAGGTCCCCGAATTTCAAACAATTTATTTGCATTCGTGAGTGTCTGAGGAACATCCTCTCTCATTTTCGTTCATAGTCCTTTTTTACCATAAACCTGTTTTTCGGTGTATCCCAGTGTATAGCACAGCGCAACCTATCTGTGGTGCTTATACTGCACTCTCATACACATTTCTGACACACACGGTTCGATTTTGCCGCCCTTTTCACTGATTGGTTGGTTTGAAAAGTGGGTGGCGTCTACAGGCAGTTCGCTCCAAGGACCGCCCCGACTGACGGCATTTAATCTTTAAAGCCCATTTGAAGCAGCTGGCGACCTAATGGAAGCAGTAGAGGATTTAAAACATACAGGTAAGCATTAAAACTTCTAAATAAAGTAGATAATTGCATGAGGAAGGATTTTTACACCATAACAATAACTTATTAGTTATTAGTTAGTCTAAGTTTTTTTTTATTGATGCATATTTTAATGGAAATAAAGTAAGGCTAAACTAAATGGATATTGGCATTAGGTTGTTTTTACAGCAGTGCTCACGCATGCTGTTGAGGCCTGTGTTACCTGCACAAGCCTGCACTAGTAGTAGAGCTAACAGCTACCAGCTCTCAGCTGCAGCAGCTTCATAGTAGGCAGGAGAGGATCAGTCTTTTGTTTTGGAGGAATGTGCCTCGTGCTGTGTTGTGTAACCAGCTGTCTTGTGGACAAGAGAAGGTGAGGATGTTTGATTCTTGTTCATTTTAAGCCACAGTTGCTTTTCATGCCAGTGGAAGCTGCGTGTCGGGAGTGGCCATGCCCCCTCGTTGAGGTGCATGCTTCACACACATGATAGTAATGAGCACAGGTGGTGGGGATGAGGACAGAACATTTGAGCAGTTAGAGTGGTGTTTGTGTGCTGAAAACAGCTAAAAACAAAATAACCAAATCTTATGTGATTAAAAAAGTAAGCTAACCGTGTTTCCACAGAGGTTTTTGGCTGTTATCGTTATTATGAAGGTGTAAAGTACAATAGTGAGGAGAAACAAAGCTGTGGTATAGTAACTGGTGCAGTGTGTGCCATTTAAAAATGCTGTTTAATGTTCATGTCGATTATTTAACTATTCCATAGCTAAAAGCAAGGATGAAATGTCAGCAGGTTTTATTTCTATTTCATATTTTTCCCTGAGACTGGG